>NW_027611650.1:0-724000 GCF_964261635.1 Lissotriton helveticus | reverse complement strand
AGGTGAATACATTTACGAACAGGTCCTACCTTGTATGGAGGGCAGCAGAGGTGTAGGGTATATGGACAGAGCAGTTTGACTTAAGAGATTTTTTTAAGAGAGTGTTTCGGGTGCTGTGCATGGTCCAGGGGTGAAAGGGTGCTAACAGGCTTGGCTTTGGAGCACCATCTGTGCTCTTGCTTCGCTGATGCAGCACAGCTGTCAACTAATAGGCCGCCAGGGTAGTGTGTTATCTCAAGCTCTAAAGTTGGAGGTGGGACAACTAAACAACAGAGCAGCCCATCTCAATCTTCTAGTCCAGCCGGGGAACATCCACCTCAGTGGGTAATACTGACAAACGTTAAAATATGTGAGAGAAGAAAAACCACAAAGTAAATACAGACATCAAACTGCTGCTCTACTACATATTGTGTGTGTAGTGGATGAAGCCAGGCACCTCTGCGAACAGTAATATTTGATTTATCGCACAACATTCTGATGTCCACCCTTCTGTCTCAAATCTTCCTGATCCATCTCTTACTCAAAGTGCTGTTCTTGTTTTAACAAAAGCTTCACCATGTGCATCTAGCTAAAGCTGTAACTAGTGTATGAGTGCTATGCGAGTACTCTTTTTTTTACTAAGTTACTTATGAACACCTTTGCTGAAATAATTAAGATGTCGCATATTCAAAGCAACTTATATGTAAATTTCTGTTTATAGTTAAATATGCCTTCATAAGTTTCAAAAATGGTAATGAAGAGGTGTTTACACAATCAATTGAAAATTGTATATGCACATTCCGTTATGTTTCCCTTAAAGTAATTTTAAATCTCTTTACATCCGACAGAAAACTATCTTTGATTGTACAAAATGCTTCAAAATAATGAAGATAACACTGTAAATCTGCAAAAACAAAGTCCGAGATATTGAGTTCCAGTATTCAGGAAAACTTAAGTGCCGTCAGAGACAGCCGAACCTGGACATAAATTGACAGATCCTGGAAGGAAGAATAAGGAAATTCAGTGATTCTAGGAGTCTCAGCTGTGCACCTCCGTGCCTCAAAACGAAGAAATTATCTCTAGAAAATTAAGACAACACTGATGAACCTCCTCTTATGTAAACATGTCCGGTACCAGCTTTGATCATGAGATTGGTATGAGGTGGTCACAGCAGTGCTCTGCTTCCTAAAATAATAACAGGCAACGGAATGGAGTCAGACAATTGAAGATTAAAAGAAATAGGGGTTCTGCTGTCTGAAATACAGAGCACTGTCCCAGTGTGCACTGACCAGAAGGACGTTGGATCTTTACCCGCAAGCTTGCAGAACCATTATCCAACCAAAAGACCCAATCTCCAACGAAGAAGCCTTACACACATTATGAGGTTGGGAAGTAGTTGGTGACCATTGCACGTAATTCTTTAATCAGAAAGCAAACTTGCAAAATACGACACCTATAGGGAATGCAAGAATAACACAAGGGCTTTATCAGTCATGTTGGCCCTTCAGGATGTACAGTCAATGAATGTAAACAAGTATATACCAGACCCAGAGACACTAACCAAGAGAGAAGTCTCAGACACATGCAGTGAGAGCTTTAGTTTGTCATCAATATTAAAACCCCATCAGCAAACACACACAGGGAAAAAACTATTCAAATGCACTGAATGTGTAAAGAGCTTTATTCGGTTATCAGGCTTACAAAGACATCAACGAACACACACAGGGGAAAAACCATATCATTGCACTGAATGTGAGAAGAGATTTAGCCAGGTATCAGGTCTCCAGATACATCAGCAAACACACACAGGGGAAAAACCATACCATTGCAGTGAATGTGAAAGTAGTTTTAGCGAATCCTCAAAACTCCGGAGTCATCAACGAACACACACAGGGGAAAAGCCATATAAATGCAGTGAATGTGTGAAGAGCTTTAGTCAATCAGCACACCTAAAACGGCATCAGGGAACACACACTGGCGAAAAACCATATAATTGCAGTGAATGTGGAAGTAGTTTTAGTGATTTGTCAACATTACGGAATCATCAGCGAACACACACGGGAGAAAAACCATTCAAGTGCAGTGAATGTCCGAAGAGCTTTATTCGATTATCAGGTCTAAAACACCATCAGAGAACACACACTGGAGAAAAACCATATAATTGCAGTGATTGTATGAAGAGGTTTAGTCGATTAACACACCTAAAAAAGCATCAGAGAACACACATAGGGGAAAAACCGCTCAAGTGCAATGAATGTGGGAGGGGCTTTATATATTTATCAAACCTAAAACAGCATCAGAGAACACACACAAGGGTAAAACCATTCAAGTGCAGTGAATGTGGAAATAGTTTTAGTGACTCTTCAACATTAAGGATTCATCAGCGAATACACACAGGGGAAAAGCCATACCATTGCAGTGAATGTGGAAGTTGTTTTAATTACTCTTCAACATTAAAGAATCATCATCGAATACACACAGGAGAAAAGCCATTCAAGTGCAGTGAATGTCTGAAGAGTTTTAGTCGATTATCAGACCTAAGATACCATCTGAGAACACACACAGGAGAAAAACCATATCATTGCAGTGAATGTGTGAAGAGGTTTAATCGATTATCACACCTAAAACAGCATCAGAGAACACACACTGGGGAAAAACCATTCCAGTGCAGTCAATGTGGAAGTAGTTTTAGTGATTCATCAACTTTAAGGAAACATCTGCGAACACACACAGGGGAACAACCATTCAATTGCAATGAATGTGGAAAGAGCTTTATACATTTAGCAGGACTAAAACGGCACCAGAGAACACACACGGGAAAAATCATTCAAGTTCAGTGAATGTGAAAGTAGTTTTAGTGAATCTTCAACATTAAGGATTCATCAGCGAACACACAAGGGAACAACCATTCAGGTGCGGTGAATGTCTGAGGAGCTTTAGTCGATTATCAGACCAAAATCACAATCAGAGAACACATACAGGAGAAAAACCATATAATTGCAGTGAATGTTTAAAGAGGTTACATTGATTATCACACCTAAAACAGCGTCAGAGAACACACACTATGGAAAACCCAT
Source organism: Lissotriton helveticus (assembly GCF_964261635.1). Classification (NCBI taxonomy): domain Eukaryota; kingdom Metazoa; phylum Chordata; class Amphibia; order Caudata; family Salamandridae; genus Lissotriton; species Lissotriton helveticus. The sequence continues at coordinate 720,944 of NW_027611650.1, read as the reverse complement.
ATAATTGCCTTGAATGTAGAAGCAGTTTTAGTGAATCGTCAACATTAAGTATTGATCAGCGAATACTCACGAGAAAAGCCATGTCATTGCAGTGAATGTGTGAAGATCTTTTGTCAACTTTCAAAGCTACAAAGACATCAGCCTCTCTTCAGAATAGTGCAGAATAAATAATGAAGGTCACACAGCCATTGTGGAGAAGTGTGGCTCAATGGTTAGAGCGGCAGACCCTGATGCAGAGGTCTAGCCCGGTACCAGGGTTCAATTCCCCGCCTCGGCGGGTCTTGGGCTCAAAAATTCCACGGACCTGATAAATCTGGCCTCGGTGCCTACTCCAATCATGGAGTCCCACTCTGCAACTCTGGGCAATAGCTTGCTTAATCTCCACAACGGCCTCCACAACGCTAAGGATGCCTGGCCTCCACCTTGGGGGTGCCCAGGAGTGGACACCTCACAGGGAAAGCCAGGATGGGTACCACAGCGGTATTCGTACAAGCGCCTTGAGACCCTTGCGGGTGAGTAGTCGGCTATACAAGTATCAATTTACAATTTTATTTACAATTTACACAGCTGCAGCTGTGAGATAGCCAGGCCGAGCACAAGGCTTCAATTCAGAAGAGTGCAGGATCAATATTGAAGGTCGCAGAGCTGCAGCTGTATGATAGCCAGGCCGAGCACACTTCAGAAGAGTGCAGGATCAATAATGAAGGCGACAAAGTTGCTGCTGATGTGTTAGTCAGGCCGAGCACAAGGCTTCACTTCAGAAGAGTGCAGGGTCAATAATGATGCTCACAAAGCTGCAGCTGTGTGATAGCCAGGCCGAGCACACTTCAGAAGAGTGCAGGATCAATAATGAAGGCCACAGAGCTGCAGCTGTGAGATAGCCAGGCCGAGCACACTTCAGAAGAGAGCAGGATCAATAATGAAGGTCACAGTGCTGCAGCTGTGTGATAGCCAAGCCGAGCTCACTTTAGAAGAGTGCAGGATCAATAATGACGGTCACAGAGCTGCAGCTGAGTGATAGCCAGGCCAAGCACACTTCAGAAGAGTGCACGATCAATAATGAAGGTCACAGAGCTGCAGCTGAGTGATAGCCAGGCCGAATACTTCACTTCAGAACAATGCAGGATCAACAATGAAGGTCACAGAGGTGCAGCTGTGTGATAGCCAAGCCGAGCACAAGGCTTCAGTTGAGTGCAGGATCAATAATGAAGGTAACAGAGCTGCAGCTGTGTGATAGCCAGGCCGAATACTTCACTTCAGAAGAATGCAGGATCAATAATGAAGGTCAGAGAGCTGCAGCTGTGTGATAGCCAGGCCGAGCACACTTTAGAAGAGTGCAGGATCAATAATGAAGGTCACAGTCTCAGCTGTGCGATAGCCAGGCCGAGCACACAGTTTCTGTTCAGCAGATGCAGATTATTAATGGAAGTCTTCGACCCCTATACTGTGTGATAGCCAGGGTGAGCACGCGGCTTCTCTTCAGGAGAGTGAGGAATTGTTTATAAATATCATGTTGTGTGATAGTCAGGCTGAGCATAAGACTTTTCTGCTGAACAGAAAGGGCTCTAACAAAAGTCACAGAGCCTCACACTGTTTGATAGCCAGGCAAAATCACCATTTTGCCTTCTTGGACGACAGTTTCTACATGGCTAATGGAGCCGTTTCTTTTTTTTTTTTAAATGATTGTTCTTCAAAAGAAATGAAAAATAAAGGTTGATTGCACTATAATAATATATAGCTATAACCAATCACAATGCTATAAAATGTACACAATAATCACTAGATTGTACATGTTAAAAAAGGCATGTGTTGTGATATGTAATAGAATAAAAAAATTATTTGTATTTTGTCATTTGACTGCTGATTTACAAAAAAATGAGATTGCTCCCCTAAACTCAAGATAATTTGTGCTGTCAGCAGGTAGTCTGACAGAGGTGGCATTAGAAGGGGGTCTTGTCTCGTCAGTGTGACTGCTCTCTGAATGGCTCTGCTTTCGGTGTTCACATGGCTGACAAGGTTTCTTTGAGTTGGGACTAGCTCTCCTGTGTTGATGGAGAGAAGTGCTACTTGTGATACGAAGACCTGGGCTTCACTTCTTTTAATTCTGTCATTTTTGTCCATCCAATGTTTCAATTCTTGGGAAAGTTAAAAATGTGTCTGTGTTTTTGCACTCCCCTTGTTAATAGTTCATAAAAATGCCATAAATTGTTCAGTACTTGTATGTATTGTGCTACAAGAGGGATGTAATCATACATTTATCATATTCCAAAGAGACTTATTTTAAGGTTCTTATTGAGTGCAACTTTATATACTGGGTGTTAGATTGTGTTACATCTGGAACAAGGGTATCTGTAATGGAGGTGGAATAAGGGAGCCGAGTACAAAGAGTTTCTCAGAAATCTGTGAGCACATCGAAAGAGTGAACAGTTATAAAACTATGGTCATTTAAGGGTTGGCTTTTTTGTCGACAGTTTTATGCCACAATCATATCCAGAATGTCAGTCTTCCTGTGTCCAGGACTAACCGAGTGTTTCAAGCTTTTTTCATAGTATGGAAGGAGGGCTGTTCCTTAAAGCCCCTGTAAGAACATACAGTGCTAAAGTTTGAGCAAAAGCAATCTATGGAGCCCTCTGCTGGTGTTACTGAGCAGCACCTGCTTGAGCTGTTGTCGTTTGTAACTTGTAAATGAGAATTCTGTGGGTTCCTCTGGGGAATAATAATTCCATTGTCCTACGGAAGCTTAACTTTAAATGTATAATTGACTATAATGCAACTAAAAGCCCTCCTGCACTGAGCCAAGATAGGGATAAGTGTGTGGTCGTCGGCGTGGTAGCCCGCTTGCCTAGGCGAGGCTCCAACCCCCTGTCGGGAAGCCAAGAATCTTGGAGTTTGGCTTGATGCTGATTTGTCCTTTGGACCTCAGATAGGCCGTGTGGTGGGTGTCTGCTTCAGCGTCCTAAAAAGTCTTCGGAATGTCTTAGATCTCCTTCCCATGTCTGCCCGTAGGACGCTGGTGCATGCCCTCGTCACATCGCGCCTGGACTACGGCAACCTACTGTACCTAGGAGCAACCAGTAAGGTATTAAATCGTCTCCAGGTACTGCAGAATGCGGCAGCTCGCCTCATTCTGAAGTTCCCTAAAAGATCGGCCTCCAAAGCAGCCCTTCAGACTCTTCACTGGTTTCCAGTGAAGAGCAGGGTCGAGTTTAAGGCCCTCTGCACCTGCCATCGAATCCTTAATGGGAGGGCGCCAGCACCACTCCAGAGTCTGGTTTCTAGATACGAACCTATGCGAGCTCTGCGCTCCTCCCATGGTGGCCTGTTAAAGGTCCCTAGGACAAGAAAGGCTCGCATGGGAGGCAGATCCTTTCGCTACTTGGTGGCGAAAGGTTGGAACGCCTTACCTCTGGACCTTCGCCTAGAATCGTCTGAAGCCGGCTTCAGGAAGAAGCTAAAAACACATCTCTACACACGGTAACTCGAGTTGACTCTGTGGCCTGCTTGCATGAGTTTTTTTCTGTCTTAGCGCGGGGACACGCCATATGAGCGTAACCGGGCGCTTTATAAAACTCCCTTATTATTATTAAGTAGTCTGTACTGATGATTGTCTTTGTTACCTAACGAGCTCGAGTGTAGATGATTGGCACAAGAATCGCTGTTATCACCCAGTTTATCCAGCTCAAATTTGTGTATGGAATTGTGTTAAAATGTCTTCATTTTGTGCACATATTCACACCAGTACTTCTAAAGCACCATATCTAAATATTCATACATTTGAATATAATTAATAGAGTGAGGTCGAATCATTTGGAAATTTTAGAGAACCAAAACATTTGACACAAAGAATTGTGATATGAAAATGATGGTATTTGGTTCTTTTGAGTGCGTAAACCTTTTTCTTCCCCTGGTTCTCTTTAAAACAGGTGCTAGCTGATATGCCTATAAAGATGGTTTGAGATACAGCCTAGCATAGTAGGTCATTATCTGGTAGACTAGGACGAGGTCACTTTTACAACTTGGAAATGAAACCTTTAGTTACTGTTAAATGCTAGAAAGGGCATAGCACATATACAGCGCAAGAGTTTCGTCCACCATGGCACTTTTGGTATGGAACTAATGATATTCAAGTAAAAAAAGATGACTTCCTCTTGACTTGGCTACCTGTCCTGTATGACATGGTGGGTGTTCACCGAGAACTGGCTTCTCAATCTAAGCGGAAGGCACTGGGGATGCTGAAACTAATTTAAAAGGTAGTTTGGTTGATGAACAAGAAAGCTGTCCCTAGTTTTCACTGCAGTGTACTTAACAAGGAGGTCATCAATTTCTGAAACACCTAGTTGCTGACTCAGAGGGGACGGATAAAATTATAACAAAGTAGCAATTTGCTAACAGTTATGTATTGAGATACATTTTCACTGTAATAAAGCCCTAAAAATGAAAAAAAATTAAGAATGCTACTGTGAGACTCTAACTTTCCTCCTAACCTCAGATGATCTGGACGTTCTGTAGTAATTGGTCAACAGTATGACACAAACAAACTATGGAGTTTTAGGTCAAAAAGTGACTTAATTAGCCTAAAAATTCCTATCACCCATAAGTTGGAGGATGTTGCTGGAAACATATTTCTGCAGGTTTGATTTAACTAGTGGCGTGATCAACCTTGGAATCCTTTTAGTCAGTTTGTGTATTTTTGAATGTTTAATCAAACGTGTAATCAGTTTTAGATGTAGGATGTATCTTATCCATTTGATCCACCAGTTCCTTGTTTCCTACCAGTGTTTATGAATTGATTAGTTTGATGTTCACATGCATTTCAGTTGTTTACTTGTTCTTCTGTACTATTGCTGTATTAATGTTGTGAAATATTATTTATTTCCTAAATAAATCTTGATTGATTCATTCACTCACATTCTGTCAGCTCTTATGTGATATTTTTTTTTTAGGATCTGAGACTGCTTGAAATGTATGTCTAGGGCAGGGGGCCTCAAACTGGGGGCGGTCCCTCCCAGGGGGGCCTGAGAAGATCCCAGGTGGGGCGCTAGGCTCTGGTCAAAAGAAGCATTATGCTGATAACGGTGCTTCGTTTTAAGCTGAAAATAATGAGCGGCAGTAAGCTGCTCTCCAGTGGGCCATCACTAACATGTTTTGTCGTTTATATCCTAGCTAGGAGTATGTGTCAAAAGGGACGGAACTCTACTTCAAATAAACTCACTGTGGGTACTTGTACCCGTTATTAGAACATTGGTATGTCGGGAGCTCAATTGAAGCAGCTCCGGGCTTGTAATGGCTGGTATAGGTCTGTAGCTCCAACATTCCAATGTTTGTCTTCCTGTTTTCAATTTTTAATTTAGAACATTCTACCCTTAGTGGGTGGAATGTTCTAATAGCCTTATAGCCCTTCTGCCTTGGGATATACCTGTTGTTAAATGCCCTGAACCCGTTATAGTCCTGAGACGCAGGCCTTCGTCCGCAGGCCATAAGGCTATATTAAAGCCTGCCTGACCAGAATAGCATGTTTGGCAAGGTATACAACATTTACCACGCAATTTTTACAACGCACTACCATTACAACGAAACTTTTACAACGCAAAAACTTTTACAACGCATACCTTTACAACGCATGTTTTTACAACGCAGATACCTTTACAACGCATACCATTACAACGTAAGTATTGGTAAGTATATAATTATTTTTAAAATGTTATATGTTTGGGTTTTTGGGTAAAGGGGTATTTTTAGGGTTCAGGGTCAGTTTTCAGTTTTTGGGTAAAGGGGTATTTTTAGGGTTCAGGGTCAGTTTTCAGTTTTTTGGTAAAGGGGTATTTTTAGGGTTCAGGGTCAGTTTTCAGTTTTTGGGTAAAGGGGTATTTTTAGGGTTCAGGGTCAGTTTTGGGGTTTTGGGGTAAAGGGGTATTTTTAGGGTTCAGGGTCAGTTTTGAGTTTTTGGGGTAAAGGGTTATTTTTAGGGTTCAGGGTCAGTTTTGGGGGTAAAGGGGTATTTTTAGGGTTCAGGGTCAGTTTTCAGTTTTTGGGTAAAGGGGTATTTTTAGGGTTCAGGGTCAGTTTTGGGTTTTTGGGGTACAGGGGTATTTTTTATAAATGAAATAAAATTAGATTTAAATTAAATTAATTAAATAAAATTAAATACAATTAAATTATATTACAATATTTTTAATAAATTTAAATAAAAAAAATTATTATATACTTACCAATACTTACGTTGTAATGGTATGCGTTGTAAAGGTATATGCGTTGTAAAATCTTGCGTTGTAAAGGTATGCGTTGTAAAAGTTTTTGCTTTGTAAAAGTTTCGTTGTAATGGTAGGCGTTGTAAAAGTATGCGTTGTAACGTCATACATCCGTTTGGCAATCATGTATTTGATTGCATTCTTAAAACAGTACTTAACTGCAATGTTTAAATAAGTCTAGACATATTTAAACATTGCCAATTTATTAGAATAATTGTCAAAAATTCTGAGGGGAGCCCGACGATTGCTGTGGGGTTGGGGGCGTGGCCTTAAAAGGTTTTAAGACCACTGGTCTAGGGTGTTCCTCATCGGAGAGGTGTGAGGGGCCTGATGTAACACTGTTGGTTGGTCAATTCTCAAAGGGAAGGGCACAGAGACTCAAAGCCAATGGATTTCAATGTCAAACCTGTTTATCACCACTTAATCATCCTCACAATTGCAATAAGTGACTAGATTAGGCCCCCTCCTCCCATGTCCAGATGGGCTGCCAGCTAGGTATATTCAGCACAGGTTTGGAAATCAAGGTTTGAGATGTAAAACATGAAAGTAATAGAAACATGTACACTTTACAAAGGAACGGTGATGGTGATACCAATCCCTGTTTGACACTGTTAGTACTGCTAGTGAGAGTGTGTACATGTATCTGCTAACAGCGCCGCTCCATGGAAAACGTCAGCCGTCCCTCATCATACCTGCAAACCCACCCTATTCTAGACCCTCTCCAGCCGCACCTGTAGGCGGTTGGTGAGTGAACACTAAACTCTCTCTCATAAACCCACCCTATTCTAGACCCTCTCCAGCAGGCCCTGTAGGGGACTGGTAAGTGAACAACAGACAGTCCCTCTGTCAGTTCCAACTTATTACAACCCTCTTCAGCAACACCTGTAGCAGACATGGAGTGAACACTTCAGGAAAACTAGGGCTGCTGCACAGAGCGGCTGGTCCTAGTGATCCACGAGGACTAGTTTGATCCCGTGTGGGGGCAGAAACTTCACTGGTTCCTGTCCAGAAATGCTGAGTGCTCACAAGGGTCAGACAGACCTTCTTCTGGAAGATCATGGGCGTTGAATGCGAATGACCGATGGCCCTCTGAAAATAATTTACTGACAGTACGTATGCCACTAGTACAGCGGCTGGTGTCAAATTCTTGAAGGGGGAAGAGTCATTTTCCCTAAACCGCTGCAGTTTGAGCTGACCCTAGGAAACCACTCAAACTTCACGCAACTTGGTTTCCACTGGTACTTTTGGTCGGGCACCGCCAGAACCTCCTTTAGGCTTACTTCAGGAAGTAGTGGGTTTGAAACTCTGACTTGGATTACTGTCCCGCTTTGTGTATTTATTTATTTTGTTTTTATGTTGAAGGTTTTATATACGCAAACCAGACTCTTGCGAGTATCAGAGCGCTTTACAGGTCATCAATAGAAGGCAAGATATACAAGACACAACTAATAAAAGATACGGTCATATATACAGGCAAAACTACAGTAAATAGTCATAGAGTTCACATGAATTTAGCCATGAGGATAGCTTTCACTTCTCTTTTGAAGGAGGCAGTGGAAGGGTTCATTCTTGTGTCACTGGGCAAAGCATTTCATATCCTCGGAGCCATACCAGAAAAGGACCGGTTATAAGTTTTTTCTTGGCAAATCATTGAGGTTGTAGGAGAAGAGTCTTGGCACTCCTGGAGGTTCTGCTTCCCGCAGAGAGCACCAGTTTCTGAGCTAGGTATTGTGGGGCGTTGTGGTAGAGGGCCTTGTGCGTCATGCAAGCGATTTTTAGATGAATTCTGGCTTCAAACGGTAGCCAGTTGAGGGCTCTCAGGTCTGGGGAAATGTGAGCGTTTCTCTTAGAACCAGTGATGAGTTGTGCAGCTGAGTTGATCATGGCTCTTAGCGGGGCTGTTGATGACCTTGGGAGACCGCATAAGGTTACTGCTCCATATTCCACGCAGGGGATTACTATGGCTTGAACTGCTTGTTTGAAGTCGTGTGCGGGCAAAAAAGGGTTTCCGTTTTCGAAGGTTCTTTAGATGGAAGTTGCCTTTTGTTGAGACGCTAATGTGTTTCTGCATCTTTAAGTTATTGTCCAGCGTTACCCCTAGAGATTTCGCTGAGTCGACTATGAGCGGTTGTCCATTTAGAGCTGTTAGGTGCTTCATCCAATCCATGAGAGTTTTGTTAGGGGGAGCGATTAAAAGGAATTCCGCTTTGAGTGAGTTAAGTTGTAGATGGTTTTCGGCCAGCCAAGTTGGGTTTTTTATAGTGTGGAGTTGAGCGGTTTGATGTCCTCCAGTGAGTGTATCTTGATGTATATTTGGGTGTCATCTGCATACATTTGGAAGTATATCTTGGTGAGGCTGAGAAGATAAGTAAGAGGTTCCATGAACAGGTTGAACAGGGTGGGAGAGAGGGAGGAGCCTTGTGGAACTCCCAGTGTGACGGGCATGGGGATGGACAGGGATTGGTTGACCGTGAATCTTTGGGATCTATTTTGGAGGAAGGAGGTGAACCAGTTAAATAAATTTCCAGACATTCCCATTCTGTGTTTCAGGAGATCAAGCAGGTTGTCGTATTTGACGGTGTCAAAAGCTGATGACAGGTCGAGTAGGATTAGTATTTTATCTGCAAAAACACAAGGGGCTCCCTGTAAATAGGATATTACCCTAACAAGGACAACAACTTACTTGGAAAAACGCTTGCACTGGGCATAGTGCTAGATATTAGCTTGTGCAGCAGTCATATCATAGATTTCTGTACAATGACATACTACATACTCCTAATTTACAAAAATATATCTTTTTTATTTCTTTATCTTTTTTTGTTTCTCATAAATGATATCAATTATAATAGAAAAAGTTAAATACATACAATACAATATTCATATATTAAAAAAATCTCATCAGCTAAATGTAGCACCAGCACAGGGAGAAATGCAGGGCTGCACCGTATTCTTGTAAATACAGTACAGACCTGTATTTCAGAAGTGGAGAGCGCTGCGTTAAGACAAGGAGGCCAACACCGTGCCCCACCACTTCCTTGTAAATATGCCCTTTAATGTCAACAACCTGACCCATTTTATCAAGAGGCAGAATATCCTCTCATTTCAGAAGATGCACCGCCTTGATGTAGCATTGCTCCTGGAAACAAATCTGCACCTATTTAACATGATGAACTCAGAAGGGTTCGGATGAGTACGGTACTACATGCCAGCAGGATCCAGACTACCCTTACACACCCATCTACTCCTTTGGAAAATGGGAGAGTGGGTTGGACATCTTATTTCACAAATCCCTGGCGGTTTGCATACTGCAGACATGGCGGGACCCCCTGGGCAGATATACTTTTGCCAAGGTTCAGATTCTCAATGAGTCTTTGTGTGTGGGCTCTATCTATGCCCCGGCGGCTGACCAAACTCCTGCTCTCTTTTGGGGCAGCCAGGGTATTCATGAGGGGGGTTCTGGAGTATGGCACCTTGACAAGTCCAGAAACCATACGACCAGGCAGCCCCGAGACCGGTTCATCCTCTCTGACATTATTGATGTTCATGCCTTGATGGATCCATGGTGATTGACGCACCTGAGGGACGTGGACTATACTTTCACCTCCTGCGTCCATTGTAAACGTTAACGCCTTCATCCTCCCAAACAGTACCTCTGATCATGATCTTCTGGAACGCGACCATAAACTTCGACGGTTACAAACCCCTCAGGCACATTGGACTATGCATACAGCATGGTATAAAGCCCCTGAAAACAAGCACAGATGGTGCCAATATTTGAGCCAGTACTTTTTTTTTAATAGAGTTTTATATAGTGTGAACTTGACCCGAATAGGGTATCTGAACGCTTTACATAGCACCAGTTGCGTTACATTAGGACACATTCATTTTTGTTAGGCACGGGGAGATTAAGTGATTTGCCCAGAATCACTGGATGTTCAGCACATTGCCGAGGCTCGGACCCAGTTCCCTAGGTTCGAGGTCGACCGCCCTAGCCGTTAGGCCAACTCCTCTCCCCTAACTTGGAGGAGAACGTTGGGTCCATCTCCTATTCACAGGTGCTGTGGGAGGGCAGGAAGGGCCTTGAGAGGTAATTTGATGAACAATTTGGCTGCCTATAAGTGCCACTGTGAGGAATAACAGTGTTGGTTGACTGACCTCCTGCTTCACCTGACTCAGACGTATAACGCATTGCTTGGTGCAATGGTGAACGGCAAAAGAATGTGCTCAAAACATAATAGGCGAATCATATCACACAGTCGTTTCAATATTGTGTTCGACTCACCCTTTGTCATAAAGTACAAGGAGGCCTCTGCCACCGAGCAATTGCCGGGTGAGGTGAGGCTCACTCCCACAAAAAGCTGGGTGAGTACTTTTCTAATTATCATTATTATATTGGTTCCCTTAAATGAGTACTTTATTGCCGTTCACCATTGCACCAAGCTGCTTTATTCTTACAAATACTCTTTTCTCCCTTTTTAGGATGAAGAAGTAGCTTTCAAACTACCTTCACATGAGTTACATGTCTGGTAGGGTGGTAATAAACCACTGATTTTATCACTTTTTCAAAATGTATTTACACAATACTTCTTGCATTTAAGGTTTTCTGCACTAGCATTTTCACATATAAGGTCCTGAAGAAAGCCAAGCCAACGAGCTTCATGGCTGAAACATGTCGACCCCACTTGTAGCCAATAGATGGTCCAAATTATTTTATACTATCAGGCGGTTTTTAACATATGGCATCAGGACAATTCCTAATAAACATATTTTTTGTCCTTCTAGTCATTTTTATTCACACTCACGTTGATCACCTGCACTGCACTCCATCAGTCCTTGCATATCTTGAACAAACAAAGAGGCTGAGACTGTTTTGAGAGCAAGAGGCCCAGCATCTATGCCCAAGTATCATCTTTGGCTAGTGGCGACCCGCTCTCCTGGTTTTCCAGATGACGAAGTTCCGCCAAATGGGTGGGCTGATGGAAACCATGCTCAAGCCTGAGATTGTGCGAGTTATGTATCATTGGTGAACTGTAGTTGCACTTACATCTGTGGTCTTTCTATCACACCAAACAGACCGGTTCCCTTCCTTTAGTTGGCAAGGCCTTAAATTTCCCACATCCTAATATGGCGGACGGTGCCTGAAAGGCACTGCCACCATATTAGTGTCCCTGCTCCGTCTGCCAGACAATTGTGAAGACTGCCACCGGCAGAAATGCAGCGGGCGGACTTTCCGTCCACCACGGTACCCATCGGTGGGTAAATCAACATTTGAAGGCGGAAGGATCGCCACCGCCGTCCCGGAGGTGGCGATCCTCCCGCCATCATAATGAGCATCTAAGTGTGTGCTTCAAAGAGCCTGAGGCTGCCTCGACCAAAATGCCTGGGGTGCGTACTACTGCTCCAGTCTGTCCACCCCCCTTAGTTTTCACTTGACTTTATCCTGGTGAGCCAACAGAAAAATTGTGCTTTACTTGGGTGATGATAGGAAATTAAATTCAGCGCTCTCAAGAGGCTGCTAGGTGTCTCTCGAAGGTAGTGCCCATGTTTGTGAGGCAGCTCGTACCCGGATGTATACGTGTGGTACATGAATGCTAGCTAAACTAAAGTGAAGCAAAAATACACCAATTATTGGAGCATGTGGATGTGAAATAGAACAGGTTGTTTATTTTGTATATTTACTAATTTGTGCTTAGCTGCCTCGAGTTGAACGAGCCATTCCTTGAAATACTTCGAAACAACTGTGTAAATGTTGAGGGAGACTCATTTATAAAATTATTAACACTACAGCGCACTAGCTGTTGGCTATGCCTGAGACTTCTCTGCGCCTCAGCCAGAGGCTTAATGCGTTTCAAGTGCTTTGCAGCAGTTTAAAGATTTTTTTGTTGCTCAAATTTAATTTAATTAAATATGTTCCCCTCGTCTTCATTGCTTGATTTTTTCTCGGGAAAAAAATGTCACTTCTTGTCATTGAAATGTCACTCATAATCACACTGAAATTATGAAGATGTCACACATAGCAATATGAAACCTTGGTAGCTATGTTCTTTAATTGTCGCTTTGACACATGACCTATGCTGCATTGTCACTGATCTGGTGTTTAAAACTCCACGGTATTTTACTCTGTTTACTTTCCTACGTACTACGCTGTGGATTTGAAAAACGCTGCAAATAAATAATTTTAAAAAATTAATACGCTGTCCAGGTTAATTGCAAAACTAACCAAAATACTTATATATTCATTGAAATACAGATATATTCATTGAAATACGGACTATCACTTCCAGTTGTCACCTTTCTGTAAATACTCTTAAGTCCTTTACATCAGTGTTCGGAAGATGCTCATCTGAAGTGAAGCTACAAATACTTTTTTACAGCAGCAACCAAGTGTGAGGCCCTGTACTTGAACTGTCTGACCCTTAAAAACATTCACGTCTGTGACATCTGAAATCCCAGGTCTTTACAGGTATAAGTGCTTGTTTGTGTGAAATGTATTCACTGCTGGAGCCTGGAGGAGGCGGTTCCAGCAGCGGCAACCAGAGGGCGCTCCTCACCTGCTGATGAAACCACTGAGCTGCTCATTGGATGAAAGAGAGAAGGGTTTCCTCTTCCGGGTCAGCGGCGGCAGAGACAGCATCAGCAGCGGAGGCTGTCATCACTGCCGGCCTCTCCTTGTGTGTCCAGCCAGCTGCCAAGAAGGAAAGAGCCCTGTCTGTCTGGTGGGCAGATACCTTCATCTTCAGACCCTCACAGACCCCCCTCAGACCCCAGATCTGCCCCTGTCCCCCCTCAGAGTCCTGATCTGCCCCACCCCCCCATCAGCCCCTCAGGAGGAGGAGAGAGCCTGGACACGTCTGCACAGGTCTCTGCTCAGGTAGGAGATTGTCAGCACCTTCTGCTGTGTTTGTAGAAATAGACTGAATAATCCCGGAAGGAATCTCTGCAGGAGCTGGGCTGAGCTGGGCTCTTCTATCCGGGGCCCCCTGGGGCTGAGCTGGGCTCTTCTATCCCGGGGCCCCTGTGGCTGAGCTGGGCTCTTCTATCCGGGGGCCCCTGGGGCTGAGCTGGGCTCTTCTAACCGGGGGCCCTGGGGCTGAGCTGGGTTCTTTTATCCGTGGGCCCCTGGGACTGAGCTGGGCTCTTCTATCCAGGGGCCCTGGGGCTGAGCTGGGCCCTTATATCCGGGGGCCCCTGGGCGGCTGAGCTGGGCTCTTCTATCCAGGGCCCTGGGGATGAGCTTGGCTCTCCTATCCGGGTGCCCCTGGGTGGGGGCTGGGCTCTTCTATCTGGGGGCCCCTGGGGCTGAGCTGGGCTCTTCTTTCCGGGGGCCCCTGGGTGGCTGAGCTGGGCTCTTCTATCCGGGATCCTGGGGATGAGCTGGGATCTTCTATCTGGGGGCCCTGGGGCTGAGCTGGGCTCTTCTTTCCGGGGGCCCATGGGCGGCTGAGCTGGGCTCTTCTGTCCGGGGGCCCCTGGGGCTGAGCTGGGCTCTTCTATCTGGGGGCCTTTGGGGCTGACTTGGCTCTTCTATCCGGGGGCCTCTGGGGCTGAGCTGGGCTCTTCTATCCGGGGGCCCTGGGGCTGAGCTGGGCTCTTCTATCTGGGGGCCTTTGGGGCTGACTTGGCTCTTCTATCCGGGGGCCGCTGGGGCTGAGTTGGGCTAGTCTATCCAGGGGCCCTGGGGGTGAGCTGGGCTCTTCTCTCTGGGGGCCCCTGGGGCTGATCTGGGCTCTTCTACCCCAGGGGCCCTGGGGTTGAGCTGGGCTCTTCTCTCTGGGGGCCCCTGGGGCTGAGCTGGGCTCTTCCATCCAAGGCCCCTGGGGCTGAGCTGGGCTCTTCTATCCGGGGGCCCCAGGGGCTGAGCTGGGCTCTTCTATCTGGGGCCCCTGGGCTGAGCAGGGCTCTTCATTCCGGGGCCCCGGGGGCTGAGCTGGACTCTTCCCTCTGGGGGCCCCTGTGCTGAGCTGGGCTCTTCTACCCGGGGGCCCTGGGGTTGAGCTGGGCTCTACTATCCAGTGGCCCCTGGGGCTGAGCTGGGCTCTTCTATCCGGGCCCCTGGGGCTGAGTTGGGATCTTCTATCCGGGGGCCCCTGGGGCTGAGCTGGGCTCTTCTATCCGGGGGCCCTGGGGCTGAGCTGGGTTCTTTTATCCGTGGGCCCCTGGGACTGAGCTGGGCTCTTCTATCTGCTCTGGGGGTGTTTGTTGGCATCATTTGTGTTAAAGAGGGGATCCTTGCACTGTTGCACTGCCTCTTATTGCACTGTGAGGAATCTGTGCCACTGCACTGATCTGTACTGCACTATCCATGCATTCTACACCGTATCCTCCTGCACTGGGAGACACCTGTGCATGCTGCACTGCTTTTTACTGCATTGAGGAATCTGTGCACACTGCTTTTTACTACACTTTACGACATCTGAGCACGCTTCGGTGCATCATACTGCAATATGAATGATCTGTGCACACTGCACTGCATCTTACCGCACTTTAAGAAATCTGTGCACACTACACTGCATCATACTACAATATGAGGGATCTGTGCACACTGCATTGCATCTTACTACACTGAGTGATCTGTTCACACCACACTGTTTTTTCTGTGTGACGGCAATATATGGGCTGCATTGCTTTTTGTTGCAGTGACGAATCTGTGCACACTGCACTGCTTTTTTACTATGCTCTGTATATACGCTTCATTACTTGTAATTGACTATGATAAAGCATTGCATGCTGCTGTTTACTGCACTACTGTTTGCTACACCTTGAGAAATAATAGGACGCTACTCGAGGAGAAATCAGTGTACACTTCAGTGATGTTTACTGTACTCTGTAATCTGTACACACAACGCTGCTGTATGAGAAATATGTGCACAATGGATTGTGCATTCTGAACTGCTGTTTAATACACTTTGAAAAATCTTTTAACACTACTGAGATTTGTTGTGATCAATTAGTAATGTGTGCGTACCTCACTGCTTTTCTGCGAAACTGTTGGAGCACTATTAGCACTAGGAGAAATCTGTTATGCCCTTTGGTTTAAAAAATGCCCTTGTCACCTTCTAGAGGTTGGTGAATCAAGTCCTGACTGGGTTGGAGTCCCTTAGTGCAGCTTATCTTGATGATATTGCTGTCTTTAGTTCCACCTGGCAGGATCACCTGATCCACCTTGGGAAGGTTTTAAAAGCCCTGCAAACTGCAGGCCTAACCATCAAGGCATCCGAATGCCAGCTAGGGCAGGGCACTGTGGTGTAGTTGGGCCACCTTGTTGGTGGAGGTCAGGTACAACCCTTACAGCCCAAGAGGCAGGTTATCCTGGACTGGGCATCTCCAACAACCCAGGCCCAAGTCAGGGCATTCCTTGGCTTGACTGGGTACTGCAGGAGGGTTGTGAAGGGATATGGGTCCGTTGTGACTCCCCTCACAGAACTCACCTCCAAGAAAATGCCCATAAAGGTAAACTGGACAGTTAGTTGTCAAAAGGCTTTTGACACCCTGATGGAGCGAGATAGAAAACAAAATTTTGTTTAAACTCGTGAAGTCACATTTCCATAACATGAATAATAATATTAATGATTTGTGATATGTCGTGCTAATACAACTTAGATTAAACTTTACACATGGGGGGACTAACATGTGTGCTCATAAACGTGCATAATTGTTGCATCTTTTTGTTCGTGCAAAATAATAAAATAATTTATTGTTTTCGTTTTTGTCATTACTAACTGCTGCAAACTTAAAAGAAGCATGTGCTTGTTTTGCTTTTCCTTGTCTGTGTGATGTCATTTCTACTATTCTAGGTGCATATAAGTCTCATGGAATAACGGAGACTGGTAGATATAAACGCTGCTTTATTTGTTTGCAATGGCTAGATAACATTTTGATTAATCGGGTGGGTTAATTAATTAGTAAATCTTGGGGTGGATACAGAATCTACATTATTTCTTACATTAATACTCTTCTTGTGTTTGTTTTATACTAGAAAGCTTAAGTTGCCTGCTTTTGGGCCTAGTCACTTGAGTCGCAGAAAAGAGCTGACTTGTAATTCTGCAAAAGTCACGAGACGCCCATTCTGAATTAAAGCGTTTATCAAAGCTGCATTCACAAAGCAAAAACTGATGTGCTGTCATCATTCTGTCGGACATGGCCAAGGTCGAAAGTGAACATTTTGTCAGCCTTAACTTGGCATCCGCGGAAGTTGCTTGGACGTAGTGAGAACAAATTTGAACATTTGTTGCAAACTCAGGAAGCTCCTGGTTTCACGTGGAAGAGACAATGGTCTTTATGAAACATGATTTAATAGAACTTTTGAAAAGTGGGTGACATGTCACTTGTCACTCTCAGCCAATGGGACGTCGAAGATTTCTGAAAACTTTCCTTTGCGTAGTTTAGTTAGCGTAGAAAGGTATAAAAAGTCATGCCCCTAGGGATGGGCTGGCTGCTGCTTTCTGACTTTCCGATGAGGGTGATGTGCTGTCGGACTTTGCGTGGAGCACGTAAGAATCCTCAAAGAACTTTACTTTAATTTCTATCTATTTAGCTCAGTTAGGGAATTAGGTTTTAGAAATGCTAAACTTTATATATTTACTTTAAATTTGATTTACTTACTTAAATTGTATTTTCTCACATTTCTTTACAATTATGCTTGCTTTATTGCTAATAAAATTCATTTATAAAACTATCAACTTATATACCATAATTTAGTAAATAAAATCTTACTTTTGACAAACAAGCTGGTCTTGGTTATTCAGAAGTGTAGGTTACTATTAGCTAGATCACGTCGCCAATGGTGGTCATTTAAATGGTTAAGTTTTATTCTAATGACAATATTCTTTTCGCAGATGTATAAAAATGTATATAGTTTGTAGATAATGTGTATATAGATTTAATCTGACCACCTGATTCAGTAGGCCCAAAATATGTCAGGTTTATAAATGGGTCCATATTTAGTATAGAATTTTGTTTATAGGTTATGAAGTTGGGTAGCGTTGTTTATGATATATTTTCTATAGGCCGCTGGATCAATTCTCTGGTAGCAGAAATTGATGGTTGCTAAGAGTAACCAAGGTAATATGGTGGTTGCTAAGGGTTACTAAAACGTTATGGCATGGAAATAGGATCGATGTTTTAACACATGTTGAGTTCGTTTTTCGTGCTATCTGTAAGCTATACCGGTATAGATTGTGTGGCGAGAAATTAGTCACGCAAGCCATCTGTTCTGTTTGTAGTGATATCGCCGAGTATCACAAGAGGTATCGCCGTGTACCATAGTGTTGTCGCCGAGCAGCACAGTTTTAGGGCTAGGTCTGAATCTTGTATAGTGAGGGTTTTCTAAGAAATTAAAGCAGCATGAGAATAGGGACAAAGCGCCTTCCATAAAACTCACTGTGATGAGAGTATTAGTTATATCCGAGCTTGAGTGAAGGGTAAATTAGCGTCGGTGCATGATTATCTATAAACAGGTTAGAGTCCTGTACGGGTACATGTTTCATATCTATAAACAGGTGAGAGCCCTGTACGGATAACGTCGTTATTTTGCTAACGGTGCATGATTTCTATAAACAGGTGAGAGTCCCGTACGGATTTCATGTGTGTTTGAAATTAGGGAAATTTCAGTGTGAAAGTGCAAGTTTGAATTGTATTTTATGTTCAAGTGGAACTCTTAGAACTTTCACTTCGCGGTGGGTTCAGAGCAAAGCGAGTTCATAATTATACGTGTTAGAAGGGTGGAGTAAGGTTACTCTACTAACAATTGAATATTATCCTTAGTGTGAATAGCGCCGTCTATTCCGAAGTGTGGATACTTGAATGTATGTAAACTATCCTAAATAGTGAAACGAACAGATGTTGTCCTTATAGTCATTGTTAAGAATTAATTTACACTGAAAAGTGTTCTTAAAATGGCGCTGTGAAAAGATTTTGTGAAGGAGGGGTAAGCGCCAGGAGTGAGAAACGAGAAACCGCAGCTGCTGTGTACGTCACAGAGCCGCGCTGGGATTGGGTGACCTACGTCACAAGCTATGTTCTGATTGGCTCTTGAGTCTCTGACGGCCTGTGAGCTGATTGGTCCTTCGGAAAAAAAAACTCCAAATTTATTGGTTGAGCAGAAAAGTGACGTAGCTCAACTGTCATTGGCTTGTTGGTGTGTTTCGCGCACGGATTGGTTGTTTTTCGGAACATCCCGGAAATATTTTACGAACGATTTTGTGAATTAGATTTAACTCTTAAAAATGAGTTATCATTTTAAACATGTTGAGAAAAAGCCAACATTATTTCAGAAGTTTAAGAATTTATTTTCACCTGACAAGAAAATCGAAACGCGAGGTGGTAAACTACTTCATAAGTATAAAACACCTGCAGCGTATATGGAAGGTGAATATGGATATCATACTGTCTTATGGTTCGATAGTTGGAAACGCTATACTAAGAACGACGGTGTTTTAACTTGGCCTGATGATGGTTCATTTAATGTAAAAGTCTTAAGAAATTTACGAGAGAAAATGAATGCTCTTATTCCGAAACCGAGACCAACTCAATTTGAAGCTTTAGTTGAGTGGGAAGACGAGATGTATCAATTACAAAGAGAAGCTAGTGGAATTAAAAGACCTTCTAAAAATCCACCTTGGAGAAGAGAAACTCATGAAGATAGATTGCGAATGTGGAGACAGGGAAACATGAGTGAAGGATTGTATTTAATTCATGAAATGGTAATGGGTACTCCTACAGGGAAATCTATGGAAAGTGAATCTGAGGATGCAGTAATGGAAGAAATATATACAACTGCTAGAAAGAATCAGCCTTTGAGACCTCCTAGATCATGGTCTACTCCGGTGGTTTCTACTGAAACTTCACCGAGTGCACCTCCAATTAATGAAGCTCCTAAACTTTATCCAAATAATTGTGAAATCATTGAAACTCCTAGAAGACCAGAATTCGAGAATGCTCGAAATGAAGGTAGACATTTTACAATGGCTCCAAGAGCAAGAGAACCTCCAAAAGATTATACAAGAGAGGCAAGAAATGTTGAAGATGTTGATTATAATGAATATTTAAGATCAAAAGAAGAATTAATAAAAAGAATGACAAAAGGCATGGAAGCTGTGACAGTTCCAGTAACAATTGGTCCTGTTCAGCCCGTATTTGATCAAAAGGAAACAAACAAAACTGGATTAACTATTCCTTTAAATACAGAAATTCAAAAGGCTGCTGAAAAATTTTATTCAGACTTATCTGAAATAAACTCTTCTAAATCGAGAATGCCTGATTTAACCTTTAATGAGGATTTATCTCCAAAAACACCAATGGGTGCTATATCAGATATAGGGAGTCCTGAAGTCAGGGTAACCACACCAAAACTTGATGTGGCCAAATTAAAAGCGAATATCGAAGAATTAATAATTGGAACAATTGGTCCAGATAGTTTAAATTACTATCGAGATGATGAACTACTGTTCATTTGCAAAAGCATTCAGTGGAAAACGAAAAACAAATATGATCAACTAGAGGATCTAGCAGCAGAACTTGAAATCGATGTGAGTAAACAAAAGAATTTTGCGAAACATTACAGATTAGACTTTTCAGAAAGTGACATCGAGAGTTTAAACTCAATGGGAAGAATAGTTCATATTAAAGATTTGATTGTCTATATCAAAAAGCTAGGAGAACTGAACAAATGGAGAGTAAAATGGACGAAAAAGAAGGAAGATGAAAGATTGGAAAAATTGTCAAAACAATTTCCAATGAGAGAAATTGCAGGTGGAGGATATGTTCATGTCCCTTGGTCGAGACAGGACATTCTGTTATTCACAAATGACTTTCCGAAATTGAGGGAGAAACCAGTTGAGTGGTACAGGCAAGTTGATAGATTTATCAAAGTGTCAAAAGTTCTGTGGATTGATTTAGATGGATTTTTTGACATTGTCGTTCCATCAGATCTTTGGACAGAATGCAAGATATCGATTAGTTGGCCAAAAACAGAACCTGAGCAAATCAAAGAAACAGGTGCTCCAAATCCACTTGTAATGGATTTTTATGAAAAAGTAATTGTTTGGATGAAAAACAAAATTCCACCCAAAGAAGTCGATTGGGTTAAAATAGAAAGAACAGAACAGGAAACAAAAGAATCAGTTCATTCTTTTTATGAAAGACTACTGTTAATCTTTAAACAATACAGTGGTTATGAAAAATTAGATGAAAAAGACATGAGCCATTTTGTCTATAGATTTGTTTATGGACTAAAACCTGAAATTGGAGAAATGATCAGAAATAGTATTGTCGGATGGCAATCACTATCTGTAGATGATATTCTAAGAAAAGCTAAGTATTGCAGTGATGAAATAGAAGTAAAACAGAAGAAGCTGAAGGAGAAAGCCATGTGGGCTCAAGTAAAAGTGGCTGAGCAACAAATTGCCAGTATGGGTAATAAGAACACTAATTTTGTTCAAACTGGGAATACAAACCAGATACAAGGAAAGTTTAAAGGTAATAATTTCCCAAAGAAATTTAGCCCAAAGATCGAGGAGTTGAAACAAAGATTACCTTGTTTTAATTGTGGCGAAATTGGACATTGGAGAGACGAGTGTCCTCATCCTCCTAAAAACTTAAAGAATTCCTTATTGAATCCACAGATGCAGAATGGTGTTGACCTGCAGCGACAGCTACAGATACAACAGGGGTTAAACGAATTAAATATTCAGCGACAGTTACAGCAACAGCAACAACAACAGGTGAATAATCGTCAAGACCAATTGCCACAACCACCTTTTCCGAATTGTGGGGGAGTTCAAAAATATAATCCAAACGTGGGATTTCAGGGAAGTGAACAGGTAATAAAACCACAAAAACAGCAAAAGCAGCAAAGGGTTCAAATGCAAAATGCTTCACAACAATTTTTATTAGCAGAAAGTCAAGACAGCGATTCTGATGATTATTGTTGACGGTGCCCGAGAGAGGAGGAAGAGTGTGTTGTTGGAGCCACTCTTGAGGTTGACCAGTCTGGTCCTTTTGTAAACGGGAAAGTTAATGATGTAGACATCACTTTTCTAGTGGACACTGGTGCTACCCGTTCTACTGTTAGATCAGTGGAAATTGAAAACCTACCTCTCTCTGGGGATACCATCCAAGTTGTCGGAGTAAGTAATCAACAAATTAAAACTGACTTAACTGATCCAGTACCAGTTGAAATTGGAAACTACAGAGATAAACACAGATTTGTGGTTTGTAATAGTAGTCCAGTAAATCTATTGGGCAGAGACATCCTATGTAAAATGAATTGTAGAATATATTGTTCTCCTGATGGAGTTGAGTTACAAACAATGGAGGAAGATGGTTTATACAGAATGACAATGATGATGATGGAAGCAGAAGAAACAAAATTGTTTCCTGCATTTGAAGAAAAAGATTTACCTGAAGAACTCAAAGAAACAGTGAAATCTGAAATATGGGATTTTACTGGAAATGAGATGGGTCTGATGAAAAACGTAGATCCAGTAAAAATTACATTGAAACAGGGAATAGAATTTCCAAACACTCCACAATATAAAATGAAAACAGAAACAATTGAAGGTATTACACCTATAATTGAAAAATTAATCAAGCAAGGTGTATTAAAAGAAATGGAGAGTAGCTCTTGTAATTCACCAATTATGGGAGTTAAAAAGTCTAACGGAACATTTAGAATCGTACAAGATTTGAGAAAGGTTAATCAAATTGTCGTTCCATGTTGTCCTGTGGTTCCAAATCCAGCAGTAATTCTATTTCAGATTCCACATGATGCTGAATGGTATACAGTCATTGACCTTTGCAATGCATTCTTTACTGTTCCCTTACATCCAGACAGTTATGAAATCTTTGCTTTCAGATTCCAAGGTAAGACCCTCGGATGGTCAAGAATCCCTCAGGGCTATACAGAAAGTCCTTCAATTTTTAACGAATTGTTAAAAAGATCATTAGAAGACCTAGACTTACCTGGTAGGTCTACGCTAGTGCAGTATATTGATGATTTGTTAATAGCTGCAAAGACAAGAGAAAATTGTGTAACAGACACAATAATTCTGTTAAATCGCCTTGCAGAAGAAGGACATAAAGTGTCCCCAGCAAAACTACAGTTTTGCAAACAAGAAGTAAAATATCTTGGTCACAGAATTGCAAAGGGAAAAAGACAAGTAACAATAGAGAGAATAAAAATGATTCAAGCAATGTTACCACCAAGAACACAAAGACAGGTCAGAATGTTCTTGGGAATGGTTGGTTACTGTCGACAATGGATAAGTGGATTTTCAGTAATTGCAAAACCACTACAAAGACTGACAAAGTCAGATGTAAAAGATCCAATTATTCTCAATGATGCTGAGATGGACTCTTTTGAGAACCTGAAAAAGAGCTTATGCCAAGCTCCTGCTTTAGGTATGCCAAATTATGAGAAAGATTTTGAACTGTATTGCAGTGAGAGAGAAGGATGTGCATTATCTGTGTTAATTCAGAGACACGGAAATTTAAAGAAACCTATTGCATACTTCTCTGCAGTTCTTGATCCAATTGCTAAAGCATTACCAGGTTGTTTGAAAGCAGTTGCAGCTACAAGTATCAGCCTCGAACAAAGTGAAGGAATCATTATGGGATTTCCTGTGAAAGTTTTTGTGCCTCATTCAGTTGAAATATTACTGACAAGAGGTAAGACTCAACATTTAACAAGTAGCAGATTGACAAAGTATGAGAAAATCATACTGGGAGCAGATAATGTTTCGATTTCAAGATGTTTAAATCTGAATCCTTCTACATTACTGCCTGATTCTGAAATTGTTGATGACATTGAAACAGAACATGAATGTTTAGATGTCATGGAATTCTGCACTAAACCAAGAAAAGACATAAAAGACAGACCTTTGTCTGAATCGGATTTTGTCTACTTTGTAGATGGGTCATGCTTAAGATCCGAAGGAGGTGTCTTAAAAGCTTCATATTCAGTTTGTACAGTCGTAGATGTTGAAGAAGCATCATGTCTTGAAGGAGTTCGTTCAGCACAGGTGGCTGAATTAATTGCTTTAATTCGTGCATGTGAAATATCAAAGGATATAAGAGTTACCATCATTACTGATAGTCAGTATGGGTACGGAGTTGTGCATGATTATGGACAACTCTGGTCACAGAGAGGATACATGACATCAGCAGGATCACCAATTAAAAATGCAGTTTTCATTAGGAGATTAATTGAAGCAATACAATTGCCAAAAGAAATCGCCATTGTTAAGTGTGCAGCGCACACTAGAGGAACTGATTATATTTCCAAAGGAAATGCCTTCGCAGATGAAACAGCTAAATACTGCGCAAGGAAAAATTATTCATACAATCGGGAGAGGAGTAAAGAAACTGATTCAAATTCATTAATGCTAACAACTGTTGTAGAAACATGGCATGAGATTAGAGATTTACAAAATGAAGCAGAAGATGAAGAAAAAGACTTATGGTTAAGATCAGATTGTAGACCACGTGAAGAAGATGGAGTGTGGGTTTACAAAGATGGCAGAGTAGTCTTACCAAATTGTTTGATTGCTGACATGGCCAGATTATATCATGGTCCAGCACATCTAGGAAGAGATTCTATGGTTAGACTTTTCAGAGAAACATGGTTCAATACCAAGTTTAGAACTATTGCTGAATCTTTTTGTCAAAGGTGTTTGTCATGCCAACAAATGAATCCAAACAGAAAATCAGTGGTGGGGACAGGAATAATTGGTCGAGAGGGTGGTCCCTTTACCAGGTTACAAATGGACTTCATTGAAATGCCATTACACAATTGTTTGAAATATGTGCTTGTAATTGTGTGCTTATTTTCAAGATGGGTAGAGGCTTTCCCTACACGACATTGTGATTCAATTACAGTAGCAAAACTAATGCTCAGAGAAATCATCCCAAGGTACGGTTTTCCAGTCACTATTGAGAGTGATGGAGGAAGCCATTTTGATAACAAACTGATGAAGTTAATTTGCGAAGCTTTGAGCATTGAGCAGAAAATACACTGTGCATACAGACCAGAGGCATCAGGAGTAGTTGAACAAATAAATGGAACAATTAAAAACAGAATTGGAAAAATGTGTCTTGAAACAGGTATAAAGTGGACTGATGCTCTTCCACTTGTTTTGATGTCATTAAGAAGTACACCAGATAAAAAGACAGGTTTGAGTCCTCATGAAATTTTAATGGGAAGAGTTATGAGGCAAGCTTTTGTACCTGTAGGTAAACTGTTGAGCATAAATGACAGTGCTATTTTGGATTACTGTAAAAGGTTATCTGATATGGTAACTTCTGTGTCTAATCAGGTGGGAACTGAAGCTCAATCAGATGAAAAGGTTTTGATACATGATCTGAGACCTGGCGATTGGGTCAGAACGAAAGTACATCGGAGAAGGAATTGTCTAGCTCCTAGATGGCAGAAACCTAGGCAGATAATTTTGATCACTACTAATGCTGTACAGTGCAGAGGATTGAAACGTTGGATTCATCCTAGTCATACTATTCCAGTACCAACTCCTGAGAGTTCTGATGTTGAAAGTGATACTACAGATGATTCTGATTCTGAAGCAGAAGGCGAAACAGAAGGTGAAATAATTCCAGATTCTGAAGATCGACAAGAAAGTCGACATCTGGAAACTGTGCCAGTGAATGGAAATTTGACAAGAAAAGACTTGGAAATAATTGAAATAGATTCTGAAGGTGAAGAGAATCTGTTAAAAGGAAAGATAACTGAGGATTCGGTTGTCTCCATTGAAGACAAAGAAGCAAAACAAAAAGAAGCTTCAGACCAGGAGAGTATCGAAAGGCAGAGAACAAACTCTGAAGTAAGGAACAGAAATCCGAAATCTGGGAAGTTGGGAGTAATTGAGGAAGAGGAGGAAGACGAATTACCGAGTACCAGTGATGGAAGACAAAGTGTTCCTGAAGGAGTGAAATTGCCGAATAGAGAAGTTCCTGAGTCAATTGAAATTTCAGACTACGAAACTGAAGAAAGTGACGTGGAAGGTGAAAGTGAAAACAGAAAGAAAAGGACTTGGAAGTCAGAATCAAATAATTCTGAACCAAAGAAGAAGTACGTGAGAAAAACAGACTACTGGCCAGGTGGAAGATTGAGAGTCAGATTGATCAAAAAGCCAAAAGAACAAGTTGAAGAAATCAGTAGTCAAAAGAGTCCTGGAAAAGAAGTTGGAGTTGGAAGAAAAATTGAAGTGATATCGAGAAAAGGGAAGAGAATAATAAGACCAAACCAAAAATACAAGTCTCCTGAGTGGACTTACTTAGTAATTCCACCTGTTATTGACATATATGATAGTAGTGAAGAAGAAAACGAAATCCAAGAAATTAGTGACAATGATTGAAGTACAGAAATATTAAATTGGCAGAAGGCTGAAGAAAATTTGTTAGTTGACACAAGGTCGAAGAAAAACTGTTTAGTTGAAGAAAACTTATGTATGACATAAGGTCGAAGAAATCTTGTTTAGGGTTTTAAAAAAAAAAAAAAAAAAAAAAAAAAAATATATATATATTTTAAAAGGGGGGTGTAAATATAAATTTAGAATTTTAAAATTTATTTTATTTTTTTGAGGCTAAAATTAACCAAGAATGCCTTATGTTAAGGAGAGCACTTCAAAGTGTTCTGTTTTTAAAAGATGCTGTAAGATGACTCTGGTGTGTCTGCTCATTTTAATTCTGCTCTGGTTGGTTCTAGCTGTGATTATCCCTTTGGAAATGAATAGAGAATTACACAAAGTTAACATAACAAGCAAAGCTCTGGTTAGCCAAACTAAACATAGTGCGTCTACAAAAGTTATTGATCATCAGCCTAACATTCATCAAGATAAATCAATTGGTGATTTTTCAAGTAATACATTCACAAAGCTATTGAGTGAATATGTTAAGGTAATGGATGCAAAAGACTGCTACGTCTGCGTTAAGTTACCTGCTTCTGTTTCTGAGGGAGTAACATATAATATGCTTCCTCTCACTTATGCTGTAACATGTAGTGTATTAACTAGTTTATTTTATCAAACTGGACGTTTAGAATATTACTATTCAAATTATGATGAAATTTTTGCAAATATTAAGATTGATAATGCTTTAAATAAGCATAAGAAAGCAAAACAAATGAGAGAATTTTTCCTTGTTACTAACGAACTCACTTACGAGTATGCTTACAAGAATAATCTAACATGTAAATTAAGTGCTGAAGGAAAGAAATTTTTGAACATGGTCGAGGAGAGAAGAGCAATTTATAATAGGAATGAATTAGTCAAGCAGACTAAGTCAAGTTTCTGGCAGAAAGAGGATGAGAAATTAAATGGCAAAATGCTTGAAAATATTGCAATTCACATAGACAAACCAATTAGTGGAAAACTTTGCATTAGAAGAGATAATACACTTTTTGATAATTACTTTGTAGGTGCAAGTAACTGTGAAGATACTTATCAGATTTTGGGAGGTTGGGGATTTAAAGGTGGAAAAGATCCTATCTTCCCTGGGATTTATTTTGTTTGTGGTGACAAAGCCTACTACAACCTTCCAGACCACTGGTATGGAACTTGTTATGTGGGAATTGTTTTTCCTAAAGTGTTTCATGTTGACAGAGATTCAGAAGGATTGTTTAAAATTCATAATTATGTAAATAGAGTTAAAAGAGAAACTTTTACTGAAGTTCTGGGAGATATTTTTCAAGCTGTAATACCTTTTGTTGGTATAACCCTAAATGCAGGGAGAATCAGAAAATTGTCCACTATAGTTGATAGATTATCAACTGACACAGCTGATGGATTTCAATTAGTGAATGTTGAAGTTATTGCAATTAGATCTATGGTAATACAAGACCGCCTTGCTTTAGACATACTCTTAGCAAAAGAGGGAGGAGTCTGTGGCATTTTACATGTACAACATTGTTGTACATATATACCTGATGAAAGTAAGAATATTGAAATGTATATTAAGAATATTACACAAATGCATTCAGAGATAATTCCTTTAGAAGAAGATGATTTTACAGGGAAACTTTCAAAAAGGTTTCAAGCAATTAAAAATTGGTTTCATGATATTGGAAGTTCAATTCTTGGCAAGATTCTGGCACCTTTGATTATAATAGTATTCATTTTTATTTTGACCAAAATAAGTTGTTTGTTACATAAAAGAAAGAAACAGTTGAAAGAAAAGAAAAGAATCTATAAACTCAGAAAAGAAGAAGAAAGAGAGATCGAATTACAGGAGTTACATAGAGAGCGTTATGCTAATTCCAAAGATTATGCAGAAACAGACTTTTAGGTTTACTGATACAAATGAATTTGAATCGATTTCTTAGAAATTTAAATTATCAAAATTTTGAGTGCTGGTGTGGTGATTTGTTAATCACCAGATGAGGGAGTTGATGGAGCGAGATAGAAAACAAAATTTTGTTTAAACTCGTGAAGTCACATTTCCATAACATGAATAATAATATTAATGATTTGTGATATGTCGTGCTAATACAACTTAGATTAAACTTTACACATGGGGGGACTAACATGTGTGCTCATAAACGTGCATAATTGTTGCATCTTTTTGTTCGTGCAAAATAATAAAATAATTTATTGTTTTCGTTTTTGTCATTACTAACTGCTGCAAACTTAAAAGAAGCATGTGCTTGTTTTGCTTTTCCTTGTCTGTGTGATGTCATTTCTACTATTCTAGGTGCATATAAGTCTCATGGAATAACGGAGACTGGTAGATATAAACGCTGCTTTATTTGTTTGCAATGGCTAGATAACATTTTGATTAATCGGGTGGGTTAATTAATTAGTAAATCTTGGGGTGGATACAGAATCTACATTATTTCTTACATTAATACTCTTCTTGTGTTTGTTTTATACTAGAAAGCTTAAGTTGCCTGCTTTTGGGCCTAGTCACTTGAGTCGCAGAAAAGAGCTGACTTGTAATTCTGCAAAAGTCACGAGACGCCCATTCTGAATTAAAGCGTTTATCAAAGCTGCATTCACAAAGCAAAAACTGATGTGCTGTCATCATTCTGTCGGACATGGCCAAGGTCGAAAGTGAACATTTTGTCAGCCTTAACTTGGCATCCGCGGAAGTTGCTTGGACGTAGTGAGAACAAATTTGAACATTTGTTGCAAACTCAGGAAGCTCCTGGTTTCACGTGGAAGAGACAATGGTCTTTATGAAACATGATTTAATAGAACTTTTGAAAAGTGGGTGACATGTCACTTGTCACTCTCAGCCAATGGGACGTCGAAGATTTCTGAAAACTTTCCTTTGCGTAGTTTAGTTAGCGTAGAAAGGTATAAAAAGTCATGCCCCTAGGGATGGGCTGGCTGCTGCTTTCTGACTTTCCGATGAGGGTGATGTGCTGTCGGACTTTGCGTGGAGCACGTAAGAATCCTCAAAGAACTTTACTTTAATTTCTATCTATTTAGCTCAGTTAGGGAATTAGGTTTTAGAAATGCTAAACTTTATATATTTACTTTAAATTTGATTTACTTACTTAAATTGTATTTTCTCACATTTCTTTACAATTATGCTTGCTTTATTGCTAATAAAATTCATTTATAAAACTATCAACTTATATACCATAATTTAGTAAATAAAATCTTACTTTTGACAAACAAGCTGGTCTTGGTTATTCAGAAGTGTAGGTTACTATTAGCTAGATCACGTCGCCAATGGTGGTCATTTAAATGGTTAAGTTTTATTCTAATGACAATATTCTTTTCGCAGATGTATAAAAATGTATATAGTTTGTAGATAATGTGTATATAGATTTAATCTGACCACCTGATTCAGTAGGCCCAAAATATGTCAGGTTTATAAATGGGTCCATATTTAGTATAGAATTTTGTTTATAGGTTATGAAGTTGGGTAGCGTTGTTTATGATATATTTTCTATAGGCCGCTGGATCACACCCTGAAAGAAGCAATGTGCTCAGCACCAATTCTGAAGGCTCCAGATTATGCCAAGCAGCTCATAGTGCAGACTGATGCCTCTGAGCCAGGGATAGGAGCGGTCCTATCCCAGACCAATGATGAAGGCCAAGACCAACCTGTTGCTTTTATAAGTAGAAGGCGCCTCCCCACGGAGCGGCGTTGGAGTGCCTTTGAGAGGGAGGCCTTTGCTGGGGTTTGGTCCCTGAAGAAGTTGAGACGATTTTTGTTTGGTACTCACTTCCTAGTTCAAACTGATCACAGACCTCTCAGATGGCTAATGCAAATAAAAGGAGAAAATCCTAAAATGTTGAGGTGGTCCATCTCCCTACAGGCAGTGAAAATTACTGAAAAAGCATATTCATTTCAATGTACTGTATTTGCTAACTGTTGCATCCTTCTGCATACCCTGTAAATCAAACAAAGTACAATTTCTATTGCATTTTCAAACTGTTCTATATCCAGTAACTTATTACTGAAAAGTATTTTATGCATACCCGTGCCATGTTTATTTGTCATTTGCTGACCAAGTGTGTACATCAAATGCTTAACACTGTCCTCTGATACTGCCTTACTGCTCGACCAAGCTACCACTTTAGAGAGTAAGGTTCTATCTAACTTTAACCTCTGCCTACCTCTGGGTTCACTCGGTCTCTATACACACTATTCCTCATTTTTGTGCAGTATATATATAGCCAGTTTTCTACAATATGGCATTGAGTTTTTTTGCTACAAGTAATGGATTGGATGGAAGTCTCTGTAGGGTTTGCTTCCAGAAGCATGAAAGATTTGGAAACACAATATTCTGTAATAGAAAGTGATATGTTGGAATGCGTTTGGGGTGTCGGCAAGTGTCAGCCATATCTCTTGAAAAGTAAATTTAGCTTGAGGACCGATCACAGACCACTCGTTGCTATTTTGTCTAGAATCCAAATTAAGATCCTCAGCCAGATTATCTGTCAAATGATTGGAGTTTTAGTTTGATTAAAATTGCAGGATGAAAGAACATTAGAGTGGACTTTCTGTCTTGGTTACCATTAGATTTGTGTTCAGTAGATTTACAGGAAGAAATTGAGGCATGTATCATTGCATAAGTTGAAGATTTGGTCATTTGTTCCAATTTAATGGAATTGTGTGATCGGTTGTGGGAGGATACTGTACTGACCAAGGTCATGAATTTTGGGAAATTTGGGGGGCTGAGGGAAAAAACTTTGGAGAATTCTTTGCAATCTTATTGCAAGGTGGCGGATGAGTTATCTTTGAAAGGTGGATCGTTGGTAAGAGATGATAAGTTAATTCCCCCAGGATGTTTCCACCAAAAGATTTTGGAGACAGCTCATGTAGGCCATCTGGCTATGAGCGCCACTAAGAGCAGAATAAGAAATGATTTCTGGTGCCCTGGAGTGGATGTGGAGGTAGAAGGATTAGTGAGAAATTGTGCACCATGCTGTTTGAGTGATAAACATTTGGTGACCTCTGTGTACACTGCTGTGCCTGTATCATGTCCTGGAAAGGTGTGGCAGAGAGTTGTGGTTGATTTTTTTTCCCGACCCTTTTCATGTATTACCTTCCAATATAAGACACTTTATTGTCATGATGGATCATCTTTCCAGGCGGGTGGAAGTACGTGGTATAGCCGAACCCAACACGAACTCTGTGATCCCTTTTGTTTGTGAATTGTTTGCTAGAGAAGGGACCCTCGAGGAGCTGCTCACTGACAATGGAGTTCAATTGACTTCTTCCACCATGACAGAGATTTTATGCAAATGTGGAGTGAAACATTTATGCACGCCATTGTACCACCCTCAGGCCAACTAAAGAGATTCAACAGGTTTTTAGTGGAGTGTATCCAGAGCGCGGTGACATTCAGAGTTGACTGTGTAGTAACTACCAGGGGCCTCATTTATGAAAAATGACGCATCGCTGCGTGAATGCAGCGATGCGTCACTTCTCAGTGCGCACTCCTTGCGACATACCTGATACGTCATATTTAATGTATGACGCATCATGTAGCAAGGAGTTACAGATACGTCAGTATTTCTGACGTATCTGTAAGCTCAAAAGTGACACATTGCTGGAGTGTGTCACAAAAGTGACGCAACTCCAGCAATGTGTCCTTTCACATGGGGAAAGCCCCATGTGAAAGGGCTTGCGTCAGTCTTACGCCAGCTGTGAGGCAGGCGCAAGATTTTGACGCAACAGCGTCCTAAAAGTGACGCAGTGAAATCTCATAGATTTCACTGCGTCACTATTACGAGGCTTTTTGCGGGGAAACGCCCCCTCTGCATACAATATACCTGACGCAGGTATAATGTAGCGCAGGGGTTTACAAAGTGACGCATCTGGTTAGATGCGTCACTTTGTAAATAGTGCGCAACAGGAGGCATGTTTTACGCCACCGATGCTCACTAAAAGTGACGCATCGGAAGCGCAAAACTGACGCAAGGCCTCATAAATGAGGCCCCAGATATTTAGGGTG
The DNA here is from genome assembly GCF_964261635.1 of Lissotriton helveticus. Taxonomy (NCBI): domain Eukaryota; kingdom Metazoa; phylum Chordata; class Amphibia; order Caudata; family Salamandridae; genus Lissotriton; species Lissotriton helveticus. Next base: position 689,276 of record NW_027611650.1, on the reverse strand, counting down.
GGATTATAGCTGTACACCTCACACGATCTCTGGTAAAGCACCTTTTACACTCAGGAGAGGGAGAAAAGAGGTGTCCTTGTTGTGTCCCTCATTTGATCTCTGGTAAAGCAACTTTTAAACTCATGACTTGGAGAAAAGAGGTGTCCTCGTTGTGTCCCTATTTCGATCTCTGGTAAAGCAACTCTTACACTCATGAGGGGAAGGAAAGAGTTGTCCTCGTGTCCTTTTTGAAGATGGAGGTGATGGGTCAAGGATGTGATGAATGTCTACAGCAAGTGATGATGCCGGGAAATTGAGTGACAAACAGTGTTGCTCGGTGTCAAAGGGACGTGAGGTGTAGGGAAAAATATGTCCAGGAGGTCAAAATCGCAATGATTGATTTGGCACGTGTCAGGAAGACACCATTTTGCTAAGAAATGCATCTTCGAAATCTAGAGATCCTGTTAGAGTCATCGAGGTTAGAGGCAATGCTGTTCGTGGTTCGAATGGACAATGGTGAAATATGACAAGAGTGGCTAGAAATGGAAAATGTGAGAATGAAAGTGAAAAACATGTAAGTGACAAACAAGTGTCTGTTGCAAGGAATGCTGCAGAGTTCTTGGTCAAGAAGGAGCTCTCATGTTAACAAAGTGCCTAACAGATACGCTCCTCTTACATGTTGAGTGGCATCTGGTTAGTTTTTCATATTTACCTTGGGTATTGCTTTTTTCTGGTTCTCTGGGTTGATTTATTGTCCTGTTTTGTGTGTGGTAGTGTCTCTGTGGTTCTGTGTGTGTGTGTGTATGTGTGTGTATGTCTGTGTGTGGTGTTAAAAAGGGGCGAAGATGTGTAGCCTCTGCAGATAGGATGTCATTACTGTTTATTGTTATATGATGTAATACGGCAGTGTACAGACATTGGTCTTGTTGGTGTTCTGTTATGGAATTTTGTTATGTGATGCTTTGAATAGTGTTACAGATGCAAGGATTCGCTGGGCCTTCTACAGCTGTGTAACAACTGGCTCTTCTGGAACTTCTCAGATCCCTAACCCCACCCGCCCCCCCACCTTGTGGACTGGCGTTATTTCCACATGGTTTCTACCCCTCTGTTTCGGGGGCTCTTGCCTGTCCTCCCCCATGGCCTCCGCATGTTTGCCGCCACTGACCCATACAGTAAATAGTGGTGGGAAGGTAGAGTATATTTGTTTACGATTTCCACAAAGTTCCTTAATTTTCCACCTGTTACCCACTCCATACCACTTTCATACCCTTTCTCTCCAACAACCTAGACCAATATACCTCATGCGAGAGTTGTAGTAATGCCGACAGTGTAAGGTACTTCACACACGGAACCCTCATTTGTGTTCGCTGCAAGTCCCAGGCGCATTGAAATTGCTGGATGTCCAGCAAAAGACCAGATATTTAACGCTTGTTTGAGCATTAGGGCTAATCAATCTGGCCCATAGCATGGTACTGGCGTAGAGAAAGTGTACGCCAGTCTCTATCACGCCCCTCTCCCCCATCGACAATGTCTTCAGTACGCTGCCCATTTTAGGTGCGCCGCCTGGCAATAAAGCTTCAAGTCAGGGACCGCTAACCCACCTCCATCAGTGGGGAGCCGTAGTTTTATTAATGCCAGTCTACGACGTCCTGTGCCTTATATGAGGTATATCAATAGGCTGTTAATCTCCCAAAAGATGGATTTTGTGAGCCAATTTGGGCGAGCTGCAAAGTAATGAAAGAGACTGGGAAGGAAAAACACCTTCACAGTATCACCCTGCCTGCGACTGATAGAGGAAGTATTAGCCAGAAATTTATGGATGTCTGCAAAAATCAGTGCCAGTTGAAGATTGCTCAAGATCGGCCAAGTTGTAGTAAATATGAATGCCCAGGAAGCATAATGTGACTGGTTCCGAGCAGAGATCCTCCTCCATTTCTGGCAGAATACTGGCTGGTGTCAGAGCATGTATCGGGAATGCATTTGACTTATCCCAATTCACCTGGACTCTCGACGTCTGGCTAAAATCATCCGATGCTCTAAATGCGTGATCCACATTTGCGTGTTCCCCACGCCGGTACACTTATAGATCCTCTCCATATAGGGGGATATAGATGGGGTGGTCGTCAATCACTATTCCTCGATAATGATGGATGGTGCAGAGTGTCAGGGCCAGGGTCTCAACAGCCAAGGCAAACGGCACTGGCGACAGCGGGCAACCCTGTGTGGCAATGGCCTCTACCCTACAGGGTGCTGATATCACACCCCGTTTCGGACCGGAGACATCAGGGGCAAATATAGCAGACGTGTCCAGGTGATGAAGCCATTCCCCAGTCCCATGCTGGCCAGAGTAGCATCAAGAAAGTCTCAGCGCCGATAGTCACATGCTGTCTCTGTGTCAGTGTTGATCACTAGTGCTCTAGGATAGTCCACTAATGGGGTATGGAGCATTAGGCGAATGTTAGGGATCAAACTGCGTTTAGGTATAAAACCCATTTGATCCGTGTGAATAAGATCACCTGTATGGTTGCCCAGTCACCAACAATTTACTAAGTAGTTTATAATGTACATTTAATATGGAGAGCAGTCTATAGGATGGTATCTTATCACTCTACCCTTTTTGTGGAGTGGAACAAACAGGAACTTTCCCTTCATTGGTGGTAGTTCCCCCACTGTTTTTGCTGCATTATACAGTGTAGTCAAGATTGGGGGAAGCGAGTTTGCACAAGATGCATAAAATTCCAGGGTCAAGCCATCTGAGCCTGGTACCTTGCCCTAGGGATGCAGCCACTGCCTGTGTCATTTGCTTCGTACTTGCCGATAGAACGTAATCCTGCACTGGCTGGGTTGGGTCCACATCAGAGCACCCATAGATGTCAGAATAATAGACAGCAAAGGCCGTATTAATCTCGGCTTACCTATAACGCTGGTCACCCTCCCCTTGTTTTGCATCTGCAATATTTGGGAACCCTGTCTATCAAGATTGAGCATCCACACTAGTAATCTACTGGATTTATAGCATTCTATGTGTGCCCTAGTTTTATATATGCTAACTATTCGTATGCCGTGAGTCTCTCCACTAGTTTTAGGAGTTTTTTGCTTTCTGCTCTCAGTCTGTCATGCAGCACCTGTTCTCCCTCTGACGGTAGATCCGGTTTTATTAAGAGGTGCTCCAAGTGTTTGATCTCAGTGTGACGCTGGGACCGAGTCCCTACTACTGCTGAGATTCTGTGACCACGTACCACTATTTTGAATGCCTCCCACTCCGTTAGTGGGGAGGAAGTCGTACAGATATTTTCATTAAAATAATAACTGATCACGTTCCCTAGGGTAGATCTGAAGACTAGGTCATCAGCTTCGCAGGATTGAGCTTCCATGTCGCAGTGCGGGGTCTGGACAGCGCCCAGGCCAGAATCAGTAATAACGGATGGTGGTCGCAGTATTTTTCACCAGATATTCAACCCTTCTAGCTCTTGCATGTACGCTAGCCGAGCATAAGAAAGCATTTATGTGTACTGATAGCTTGTGTGTACCCAAGTAATAAGAATCGAAGCCGCCCTCCGAAGTTAAAGTTCTCCAGGCATCAACAAATCCTCAATCGTTAATCCAACGTGGGCAGTTTTATGTAGTAGGGATGTGAGCAGTGGGTGTGTGATCTATCTAAAGGTACTCCAGCCATGCAGTTAAAATCTCCTCCTAGTAACATAGGGTAATGATGTATTCGGGTGAACAGAAAATTAGGGAGAAAAGGAATGATAGTTTGGCCCACATTGGGGGCATAAATATTCACACAGGCTATATCTTTGCCATCCAGTTTACCTGTTAATATTACGTAGTGACCTTCTGGGTCTATGATCTCGATCTGTGAGAGGAACAGGGAAGGAAGGATACAAACCAGCACCCCCTAGCAACGGCGGAGTACATGGTGGCAAAGATTTACCCCCCTTCATCGCTTCTCCAGCTCTCGGCCCACAAAGCAGTTCTGTTTGAGGTATCTGTGAGGGATGATGCAGATATACCACCTGCGGTCCCTGTGACCACCCACAATTGTTGTTTCAGGAGTACCCAATTGAGGCGTTTCAGATCTGTGGCAGAATGATATACTTGATGTGAGACCTGATGCGCCATATGATATATTTCCATCTTTGGGAGTCTCAGTCCGCCTGAAGTAGAGCATTGGAGGTTCGGCATGTCCAGTCCGCGTGTCTCACCTTGCCAGAAGTATGTTTTAAGGGCTGCGTCTATTAGGCATAGATCTGATGCCAGGACCAGTATAGTCAGCATGCTGCAAATGTAGTTAAACCTTGAACTACCACCAGGTTCCCAGTTTAGACTCGTCCCCACAGCGACAATTGCCATTTGATCCATTTAGTGAACTCCATGTGCATTTGATCAGTCAGTGGACTCATATTGCCTTTGATCATCATTGGAAAATTGGTAGTAATCAATACTTATGATATTTCATCTTTGTGACGATTTACCGAAATGGATGTGCGCGGAGGGCTTCCCTCGTTGTATTGACCATCAAGGGTAAGACTTCACTTTTGGTCTAGTTCATTTTGTACCTGGAAAATACTGTAAAGTCTGATATGGTGAACGTCGGTGCTGACAGCGAACGTTTTGGAGAGGGTAAAGTGAGGAGTATGATGTCCGCACACAGTTAAATTTTCAGGTCGCCGGCTATGATTTCAGTTTCCCAAATGTCTTCTGTGCAGCATATGGTGAATGTGAGGGGCTCTATGGCTATCAGGAAGAGTGCCACGACCAATGTGCTTCTTTCTCTCCCTTTCCCTATTGCCCTTATCCACTTCTTTTCTTGCCTGCCATCTGTTTGTTTTAATCCAAGTGCGCACTTCACATTATGTGTTGTATGCATGCTCAGAATTGAGATTTTCCTAGGTGTGAAGATTCAGAAAATCTCAACTATTATGCATTTCATCCCTTGCTTTATCAGCTTCCACGTTAAACACAGTTATAAAAGGACTACACTTCCCAGAGACCATTGGAATTCATGACTACAGAAAACTGCACCTGGTGCACCGTCATGGCACACTAGATCTCTTAGTTAATCCTCCCATGCATACAGCAAGTCCTCTTCTCTGATCATAGGCATTGAAAACAAGATGCATAGGCTTTTCTGTTTTCAGTTTCTATAGGTTCTAAATTGTGTTTTTTTCAGTACTTTGCTAACTTTAACTTTTTTTTGCTCTATAAAAAATCACAGGGCAAGTGAGTTTATTTCCTTATCTTGCTTGTCCCTATTGTAATTTCTAATATCCATCTATCTCCTCCTTACAATTATTTTTTAATTTGTTCTTTCAGGTAATGTTTCAGTGTTTTGCTCACCTCCAAACCTTTCTCATTTCCCATCGATCTCTTTCCAGCAGTCTTGTCCCAGGATGTGCAGGGTGGAGGTATGTTTGCATCTCATTATCTCATAAATATTTGATTGCATGTTTTATTCTTGTCAAACATCAACAAAAGAAAACTCTTTGAGCAATATTGGTTGCAGGGAGCATCAATTACATAATATATGTGGCAGATGTAGAGCACATCATGGTTGGGAAGCATTTCCAGTTACATCAGTGTCAGAGCTAGATCTACTAACCCCTTCCAAGCCTTGGACATAACAGTTACGTTCAAGGTTGTGGCACTCCGGTGCCAAGGATTGAACCATTACGTCCAAGGCCCACTATTTTGAAATCTAGCTGCCCGATGCACTTTTTTCCAGTATACTGACAATTGGCGTGCATGGCGTGCTGACTTCCTTATAGTGAAAGTGAAATTAGCTGATCGGTTCATTTCATTTTCACTGCCTATATGCTCTTGGCACCGCAAGAGGGCGATCCCCTAGCAGGGATCCACCACTAGACACCAGAGAGGGGGATTGGCTCCTTCGGCAAGAGCCTTTGCTCCCCCATAATAATTTGGCCATATTCAGTCTTTCTGCCCCCCCCGGGGAGGTGGGGCGGAAGGCACACTATACACCAAGGAATCTTTTTTTTTTTTTACTTAGGGGTGCAGGCTGCCCAAAATGGGCATTATAATGCCCCAACTGTCACAGAAAGCCAACTAGGCACCAGGGATTATTGTATTTTTTAATAATAGAGAGGTGGAGGCTGCCCACAATGGGCTTGTCTATGCCCATACCCCAAACACAACAGCAACAGTCTGCTTGCCCCTCTGGGAGGTAGATAGGGATTGTTAGACCTGGCATCCTTGGCGTGGGACTCCCTTTCCATTTTCATTATGCCTCCTACGTGTATGACCTATTTTTGTGCTGGACAAGATGCTCTGAGCACTGTGCCACTGCTGATCAGTGCCACAGTGCAAGTGCTCCTTCTGATAAATATGACATCTTATATTCGTATCTGACCCAGTGAAAATGGTAGAGATCCCAGACGAGTGTCCCTGAACTCAGGAGTTCGTAATGCATTCTTTTAGGGGAATGATTTTTAGACTCGGAGCTTGGAAATAGCACTTTTAGAAAGTGACTATTTTCTTACCCAAACCTTGCTGTGTGCTGCCGAAGATGTGTGGTCAGATGTCTGGGAAAAGTGACAGGGTCGAGGCCGTCTCCAGAGCCTGGTGTTAGCTGGCTGCATTTAGATGGGAGGGGTGGCGTAGTTTCCGTTGAGCATCCTGCCTTCCACAGTGCCGGCCCCACTTCCCGCTGAGCGTCTGGGGACCCTGCCTCCCTCATTCAAAGGAAAGAGGTGTCATCTGGCAGGAAACACCCACAACAAGGACCTGGGTACCGATGAACCCCCTGCCGGATCAAACAACTTCAAAAGACCCCTTTTGCCCTACATCTAGGGGCCTTTTTGGCTGTAGTTTAGATTGCTTTGGACTAAGAAGAGCCCTGCTGAATTTGTCGCGGCTCACACCCTATGAACCGTACCTCCTGTACGCATCACATCTTATCTGTTGAGCCCTGCTGACATTGTCGTGGCTCACACCCTACGAACCGTACCACCTGTATGCATTGCATCGCATCTGACAAGCCCTGCTGACTTCATCGCGGCTCACACCCTACGAACCGTTCCCCCGTACGCATTGCATCGCATCTGACGAGCCCTGCTGACTGCATTGCGGCTCACACTCTACGAACCGTACCTCCTGTATGCATTGCAACGCAACTGACGAGCCCTGCTGACTTCGTCGCGGCTCACACCCTACAAACCGTAACTCCTGTATGCATTGCATCGCATCTGACGAGCCCTGCTGACTTTGTCGGGGCTCACACCCTACGAACCGTACCTCCTGTACGCATCGCATTGCACATCTACAGCCCAGCAGTATTTTAGCGCGGCTCGTACGCCTCGTACCGACATCTACAGCCCAGCAGTATTTCAGCGTGGCTCGTACGCCTCGAGCCAAACATCAAGTGCGCCTCGTACCAACGTCTACAGTCCAGCAACTTCTCATCGCGGTTCCCCAGAACCGACTCATACTATCGAACACATCGTACCAGATGATTCCACATCACACCCCTGTCGACTGTGAGTATCCGAGTCGCCCCAGCCACTCGAAACCGAACTGAACTGAGTCTTGTTGCAACGCACTTACAATCATCTTTTTCTTCTAACTTATTGTGGATTCTTTTTTACCGTTATTGGCCTGATGATAAAGATTATATAAAGAACACTATATTTTCATATACAACTGGTGTGGTGTCCATTTGTAGAGTGTGAAGATATTACTGTACATGGTCATAAATGCGTCATGCCTTTCCTCGAAGATAAGTCTAACCACTCGGTAACACTACTAAGGGGGTAACCTTCTACCCTAACTAGAGGAGGTGGGTCCCTGCTTGGTCAGAAGTAACTTCCTCTGCCAACCAGAGACAGCCAAATCTAACAGGGATTATTACCCCCGTTCAGCCCCCCCCAGGTGGGCAGAAAGCCCACTAGACGCTAAGGTTTTTCTCCCCTCTCTGAAAGAGGTGTGGGGGCTTCCCAGAATGGGCATGCTAATGTCTCTATACCCCAAAACTAAAGGGACAGTCTTTCTGTCCCTCCCTGGGGCAGATGGGGTTATTACCCCTGATCTGCCCCCGGGGGGGAGCCCACTAGACACCAGGGATTTCATTTTTATTAGAAAAGAGGGATGGGGGGCTACCCACAATGGGCAAAGCCATGCCCCCATTCACAATTATAAAAATAGAAGTCTTTCTGCCCCTCCTCAGGTTTAATTGAGGGTACTAGCCCCCGCTATGCCCCCATGGGGCAGAAAGCCCACTAGGCCCCAGGGATTTCTTGTTTTTAATATGTATGCCAATGCCCCCACCTCCAAACAAAAAATGGGATAGTCTTTCTGCCCGCCTTCAGGGGGCAGATGGGGGTAATTGCCCTTGATTTGCCCCCGGGGGCAGGAAGCCTATTAGACACCAGGATTTGTTTTAGTAAAAGATGGGTGCGATGCTAATGCACCCTCCCCCAAAGGGGCAATAGCCCCTGATCTGCTCCCTGGGGTGCAGAAAGCCCACCAGGAACCAGAGAAATGTTTATAGGCTTAGGCTGGGCCGGTCCCCTTTTTTTGTGAACAAATCTTTGCAGCTTCTGCCCCCCTCCACACTCTTGGGGGCAGATCAGCAATATTTTTAGGCTAATCTGCTGAAAACCTCTAGACACTAGCTTCTGTGTGTGAACTGGAGTGCGGCTGATGGTCGGTGTTTACTGGCGTTTGACTGACTGTGTGTGAACCTGCATTTTGCTGGTGGTGTGTGTGGGCTTGCGCTTAGCTGGCAGTGTGTGTGGACTAGTGCTTGGTTGGCAGTGTGCGTGGATTGTTGCTTGGCTATCGGTCTGCATGGATGGACCATGTCTTGAGGTGTGTGTGTGGACTTCAGCTTTGATTGTGGTATGTGTGGGCTGTCACTTGGCTGGCGATGTGCGTGGATGTTGTGTTGCTGGCGGTGTACATGGATGGTGCTTGGCTAGTTGTGTGCATGGATGGTGCATGGTTGGTGGTGTGCATGGATGGTGCTTGGCTGGTGGTGTGCATGGATGGTCCTTGGTTGGTGGTGTCCATGGATGGCGCTTGGCTGGCGGTGTACATGGATGGTGCTTGGCTAGTTGTGTGCATGGATGGTCCTTGGTTGGTGGTGTCCATGGATGGCGCTTGGCTGGCGGTGTACATGGATGGTGCTTGGCTAGTTGTGTGCATGGATGGTGCATGGTTGGTGGTGTGCATGGATGGTGCTTGGCTGGTGGTGTGCATGGATGGTGCTTGGCTGGTGGTGTGCATGGATGGTGCTTGGCTGGTGGTGTGCATGGATGGTGCTTGGCTGGTGGTGTGCATGGATGGGTCTTGGCTGGTGGTGTGGGTTGCGTGAAACCTCCAGCGTTTTGCTACCTAGAAGCTCCTGCAAAACGTCAATTTAGATAGAAAGTCACACTTTCCTCACATTTCTGTGTGGAAAAGTTGTGAGATCACTGCACCGGCACACATTTCCCACCACCCAGCGTACTCCTCAGTTTCCTGACTAGTGTATGAGTGCTTTTTTTTACTAACTTACTCATGAACACCTTTGCTGAAATAAGTAAGATGTGACATATTCAAAGCAACTTTTATGTACATTTCTGTGTACGGTTAAAGATGCCTTCATAAGTTTCAAAAATGGTAATCAAGATATATTTAAACAATCAATTAAAAATTGTGTATGCACATTCCGTTATGTTTCCCTTTAAGTAATTTTAAATCTGACAGAAAACAATCTTTGATTGTACGAAATGTTTCAAAATAAGGAAGATAACACTGTAAATCTGCAAAGATGAAGTCTGAAATATTGAGTTCCAGTGTTCAGGAAAACATAAGTACCGACAGAGCCAGCCGGACTGAACATAAACTGAGGCATCCTGGAAGAAGGGACAAGGGACACGAGAAATTCAGTGATTCCACGAGTCTCAGCTGTGCACCTCCGTGCCTCAAAACGAAGAAGTAACCTCTAGAAAATTAAGACAACACTGATAAACCTCCTCTTGTGTAAACATGTCCAATAACAGCTTTGATCATGAGGTCGGTATGAGGTGGTTACAGCAGTGCTCTGCTTCCTTAAATAATACCAGGCCACCATTCAGTGCTAGAGGTGCATTGCAAACTGTTTCAGACCAATCCACAGCAAGCATTGAAAAGCGCAACGGAGTGGAGTCAGACAACTGAAGGTTAAAAGAAATGGGGTTTTGCAGTCTAAAATACACAGCACTGTCCCAGTGTGCCCCGACCAGAAGGACGATGGATCTTTACCCACAAGCACGCAGAACCATTATCCAGTCTAAAGACACAATTGCCCACGAAGAAGCCTTTCACACATTATGAGATTGGGAAGTAATTGGTGACCATTGCACTTTATTCTTTAATCGGAAAACAAACGTGCAAAATACGACTCATACAGGGAATGCAAGAATAACACAAGTGCTTTATCAGTCATGTTGGCCCTTCAGGAAGTACAGTCAAAGGATGTAAACAAGTATATACCAGAGCCAGAGACGCTAACCAAGAGAGAAGTCTCAGACACATGCAGTGAGGGCTTTAGTTTGTCTTCAATATTAAAACCCCATCAGCGAATACACACAGGGAAAAAACTATTCAAATGCACTGAATGTGTAAAGAGCTTTATTCAGTTATCAGACCTACAAAGACATCAACGAACACACACAGGGGAAAAACCATATCATTGCACTGAATGTATGAAGAGCTTTAGCCAGCTATCAGATCTCCAGACACATCAGCGAACACACACAGGGGAAAAACCATACCATTGCAGTGAATGTGGAAGTTGTTTTAATTACTCTTCAACATTAAGGAATCATCAGCGAACACACACAGGGGAAAAACCATTCAAGTGCAATGAATGTGGGAAGAGCTTTAGTCAAACAGCAAACCTAAAACGGCACAAGGGAACACACACTGGTGAAAACCCATATCATTGCAGTGAATGTGGAAGTAGTTTCAGTGATTCGTCAACATTACAGAATCATCAGCGAACACACACAGGAGAAAAACCATTCAAGTGCAGTGAATGTTTGAAGAGCTTTAGTCGATTATCAGACCTAAAATGCCATCTGAGAACACACACAGGAGAAAAACCATTCCAGTGCAGTGAATGTGAAAGAAGTTTTAGTGATTCGTCAACATTAAGGAAACATCGGCGAACACACACAGGGGAAAAACCATTCAAGTGCAGTGAATGTTTGAAGAGCTTTAGTCGATTATCAGACCTAAAATGCCATCTGAGAACACACACAGGAGAAAAACCATTCCAGTGCAGTGAATGTGAAAGAAGTTTTAGTGATTCGTCAACATTAAGGAAACATCAGCGAACACACATAGGGGAAAACCATTCCAGTGCAGTGAATGTGAAAGTAGTTTTAGTGAATCTTCAACATTAAGGATTCATCAGCGAACACACAGGGGAAAAACCATTTAAGTGCAGTGAATGTGTGAAGAGCATTTGTCCATCATCATACCTAAATCAGCATCAAAAACACACACGGGGGAAAAACCATACCAGTGCAGTGAATGTATGAAGAGGTTTGCTCAATTATCATACATAAAACAGCATCTGTGAACACATACAGAGGAAAATCATTCAAGTTCAGTGAATCTGGAAGTAGTTTTAGTGAATCTTCAACATTAAGGATTCATCAGCAAACGCACGCCGGGGAAAAACATTCAAGTTCAATGAATGTCTGAAGAGCTTTAGTCAACTATCAGACCGCAAGTACCATCAGAGAACACACACGGGGGAAAACCATACCATTGCAGAGAATGTAGAAGTAGTTTTAGTGAATCATCAATATTAAGAAAATATCAGCGAATACACACTGGAAAACCATTCAAGTGCAAGGAATGTGACAATGGACATATATACATATATATATATATCAGGTCTAAAACGGCATCAGAAAACACGCACAGGAATCATTCAAGTGCAGTGAATGTTGAAGTAGGTTTTATGAATATTCAATATTAAGTGCTGATCAGCGAACACACACGGGAAAAGCCGTGTCATTGCAGGAAATGTGTGAAGATCTTTTGTCAACTTTCAAAGCTACAAAGACGTCAGCCTCTCTTCAGAAGAGTGCAGGATCAATAATGAAGATCACAGAGCTGCAGCTGTGTGATAGCCAGGCCGAGCACACTTCAGAAGAGTGCAGGATCAGTAACGAAGGTCACAGAGCTACAACTGTGTGACAGCCAGACCGAGCACACTTGATAAGAGTGCAGGATCAGTAACGAAGGTCACAGAGCTGCAGCCGTGTGATAGCCAGGCCGAGCACACTTCAGAAGAGTGCAGGATCAATAATGAAGGTCACAGAGCTACAACTGTGTGATAGCCAGACCGAGCACACTTCATAAGAGTGCAGGATCAGTAACGAAGGTCACAGAGCTGCAGCCGTGTGATAGCCAGGCCGAGCACACTTCAGAAGAGTGCAGGATCAATAATGAAGGTCACAGAGCTACAACTGTGTGATAGCCAGACCGAGCACACTTCATAAGAGTGCAGGATCAGTAACGAAGGTCACAGAGCTGCAGCCGTGTGATAGCCAGGCCGAGCACACTTCAGAAGAGTGCAGGATCAATAATGAAGGTCACAGAGCTACAACTGTGTGACAGCCAGGCCAAGCACACTTCAGAAGAGTGCAGGATCAGTAACGAAGGTCACAGAGCTGCAGCTGTGTGACAGCCAGGCCGAGCACACTTCTGAAAAGTGCAGGATCAACACTGAAGGTCGTAGAGCTGCTGCTGTGTTAATAGCTAGGCTGAGTACTTCACTTCAGAAGAGTGCAGGATCAATAATGAAGGTCTCAGAGCTGCAGCTGTGTGATCGCCAGGCCGAGCACACGGTGTCTGTTCAGCAAATACAGATTATTAATGAAAGTCTCTAACCTGCATGCTGTGTGATGGACAGGGTGAGCACGCGGCTTCTCTTCAGGAGAGTGAGGAATCATTTATAAAAGTCACTGAGCCGCATGTTGTGTGATAGTTAGGCAAAATCACCATTTTACATTCTTGGATGACGATTTTTTGATGGCTAATGGAGCCGATTTTTGACATGATTGTTCCACAAAAGAAATTAAAAAACAGATTGATTGCACAAAAATAATATAAAGGTAGAACCAATCACGACGCTATAAAATGTACACAATAATGACTAAGTTTTACATATTATAAAGAAAGACACGTTTTTAAGATATGTAATAGAATAAAAAAATGATTTGCATTTTGGCATTTTACTGCTGATTGTAAAGAAATTATATTGAGCCCCTAAACTCAAGATAATTTGTGTTGTCAGCATCGGGTCTAGCAGAGGTGGCATTAGAAGGGGGCCCTGTCTCGACAGTGTGACTGCTGTCAGCAGGGAGTCTGGCAGGGGTGGCATTAGAGGGGGGGTCCTGTCTTAACAGTGTGACTGCTGTCAGCAGGGAGTCTGGCACAGATGGCATTAGAAGGGGGTCCTGTCTTGTCAGTGTGACTGCCCTCAGTAGAGAGTCTGGCACAGGAGGCATTAGAAGGGGCTCCTGTCTCGACAGTGTGACTGCTGTCAGCAAGGAGTCTGGCACAGGTGGCATTAGAAGGGGGTCCTGTCTCGACAGTGTGACTGCTGTCAGCAGGGAGTCTGGCACAGGTTGCCTTACAAGGGGGTCCTGTCTCAACAGTGTGACTGCTGCCAGCAGGGAGTCTGACACAGGTGGCATTAGAGGGGGGTCTTGTCTCATCAGTGTGACTGCTGTCAGAATGGCTCTGCTTTCGGCGTTCACATGACTGACAAGGTTTCTTTGAGATGGGACTAGCTCTCGTGTGTTGATAGAGAGATAAGTGCTACTGGTGATACAAAAACGTGGGCTTCACTTGTTTTAATTCAGTCATTTTTGTCCATCCAATGTATCATTTCTTAGGAAAGTTAAAAATATGTCTGTGGCTTGGCACTCCCCATGTTAATAATCCATAAAAATGCCATGAAATGTTCAGTACTTGTAAGTATTCTGCTACAAGAGGGATGTAGACATAGATTTGTCATATTCCAAAGAGACTTTTTTTAAGGGTCTTATTTAGTGCAACTTTATATACTGGGTGTTAGATTGTGTTATATCTAGAACAACGGTATCTGTGATGGACGTGGAATAAGGGAGCCGAGTACAAAGAGTTTCTCAGAAAGCTGTGAGCACCTTGTAAGAGTGAACAGTTATAAAGCTATGGTTATTTAAGGGTTGGTTTTTTGTCGAAATATTTATGCCACAATCATACCCAGAATGTCGGTCTTCCTGTGTCCAGGACTAACCGAGTGTTTCAAGCTTTTTTCATAGTATGGAAGGAAGGCTGGTCCTCAAAGCCCCTATAAGAACATATGGTGCTAAAGTTCGAGCAAAAGCAATCTATGGCGCCCTCCGCTGGTGTTACTGAGCAGCACCTGCTTGAACTGTTGTCGTATGTAACTTGTAAAAGAGAATTCTGTGGGTTCCTCTGGGGAATAATCATTCCATAGTCCTACGGAAGCTTAACTTTAAATGTATAATTGACTAAAATGGAACTGAAAGCCCTCCTGGACTGGGCCAAGATAGGGATAAGTAGTCTCTACTGATGATTGTCTTTGTTACCTGATGAGCTCGAGTGTGGATGATTGGCACAAGGATCGCTGTCATCACACAGTTTATCCAGCTGAAATCTGTGTGTGGAATTGTGTTAAAATGTCCTCATTTTGTGCACATATTCACTCCAGTACTTCTAAAGCCAGGACACCATATCTAAATATTCATACAATTGAATATAATTACTAGTGAGGCCGAGTCATTTAGAAATTTTAGAGAACCAAAACATTTGACACAAAAAATTGTGATGTGAAAATTATTGTATTTGGTTCTTTTGATTGCGTAAACCTTTTTCTGACCCTGGTTCTCTTTAAAACAGGTGCTAGCTGACATACCTATAAAGCTGGTTTGAGATACAGCATAGCATAGTAGGTCAATATCTGGTAGACTAGGACTGGGTCACTTTTAGATCTTGGAAATGAAACATTTAGTTACCGTAAAATGCTAGAAAGAGCATAGCACATCTACAGCGCCAGAGTTCCGTCCACCCTGGCACTTTTGGTATGGAACTAATGATATTCAAGTAAAAAAAGATGACTTCCTCTTGACTTGGCTACCTGTCCTGTTTGACATGGTGGGTGTTCACCGAGAACTGGTTTCTCAATCTAGGTGGAGGGCACTGGGGATGCTCAAACTAATTTAAAATGTAGTTTGGTTGATGAACAAGACAGCTGTCCCTAGCTTTTACTGCAGTGTACAGAATAAAAAGGTCATACATTTCTGAAACACCTTGTTACTGACTCCAGAGGGGCGGATAAAATTATATCAAAGCGGCAATTTGCCAACAGTTATGTATTGAGATACATTTTCACTGTATTAAAGCCCTTAAAATGAAAATTATTTTTTTAAGAAAGCTACTGTGAGACTCTAACTTTCCTCCTAACCTCAGATGATCTGGACGTTCTGTAGTAAATGGCCAACAGTATGACACAAACAAACTATAGAGTTTTAGGTCAAAAAGTGACTTCATTAGCCTAAACATTCCTATCACCCATAAGTTGGAGGATGTTGCTGGTAGCCTATTTCCGCAAGTTTGATTTATCTATCGGCGTGATTAACCATGGAATCGATTTAGTCAGTTTATGTATCTTTGAATGTTTAATCAAACTTTTAATGAGTTTTAGACGTTGGACGTATCTTATCCTTTGATCCACCAGTTCCTTGTTTCCTACCAGTGCTTATGAATTGATTAGTTGTTGTTAAAATGCATTTCAGTCGTTTACTTGTTCTTCTGTACTATTGCTATATCAATTTCGTGAAATATTAATTAATTTCTGAATAAATCTTGATTCATTCATTCACTCACATTCTGTCAGCTCTTATGTGATTTTTTTTTAGGATCTGAGAATGCTTGAAATGTATGTCCAGGGCAGTGGGACCTCCAACTGGGGGGTGGGCCCTCCTAGGGGGTCCTGAGATAATCCCAGGTGGGGCTCTAGGCTCTGGTCAAAAGAAGCATTATATTGCTAACTGTGCTATGTTTTAAGCTGTTTTGTTGTTTATATCCTAGCTAGGAGTATGTGTCAAAAGGGACGGGACTCCAAATTTTTTTCAAACCCCCCACCCCCACTTCGAATAAACACACTGTGGGTATTTGTACCCATTATTAGAACATTGGAATGTTGGGAGCTCCATTAAAGCAGCGCCGGGCTTGTAATGGCTGGTATAAGTCCGGAGCACCATCATCCCAATGTTTGTCTTCATGTTTTCCTCTTTTTAATTTAGAACATTCTACCCTTAGTGGGTGGAATCTTCTAATTGCCTTATAGCCCTTCTGCCTCTGGATACACCGGTCGTTAAAGGCCCTGACCCCGTTACAGGCCTGAGACGCATGCCCTCGTCAGTGCGCCATAAGGCTATATTAAAGCCTGCCTGACCAGAATAGTATGTTTGGCAATCATGTATTTGATTGCATTCTTAAAACAGTACTTAACTGCAATGTTTAAATAAGTCTAGACATATTTAAACACTGCCAAATGAATAGAATAATTTTGAAAAATTCTGAGGGGTGCCCGACGATTGCTGTGGAGTTGGGAGCGTGGCATTAAAAGGTTTTAAGACCACTGGTCTAGGGTGTTCCTCATGGGAGAGGTGTGAGGGGCCTGATGTAACACTGTTGGTTAGTCAAATCTTAAAGGGGAGGGCACAGCGACTCAAAGCCAATGGATTTCAATGTCGAACCTGTTTATCACCACTTAATCATCCTCACAATTGCAATAAGTGACTGGATCAGGCCCCCTCCTCCCATGTCCAGATGGGCTGCTGGCTGAGTATGTTCAGCACAGGTTTGGAAATCAAGGTTTGAGATGTAAAACATTGTAGTAATGGAAACATGTAAACTTTACAAAGGAATGGTGACGGTGAAAGGGATGCCAAGCCCTGTGTGGCAGTGTTAGTACTGCTAGCAAGAGTGTGTACATTTATTAGCTAACAGTGCTGCTCCATGGAAAAGGTCAGCCATACCTCATACCTGTCAAACCCAACCTATTCTACACCCTCTCCCGCATCATCTGTAGGTGAATGGAGAGGGTGTGGGGGACCGGAGTTGGACTAACGGCTAGGGCGCTCAACCTCAGACCTGGGGATCTGGGTTCGAGTCTCGGTAACGACGCCCAACATCCTGTAATTCTGGGCAAATCACTTAATCTCCCTATGCCTAACAAAAATGAATGTGTGTCCACATGTAACGTGACTGGTGCTATGTAAAGCGCTCTGATACCTGATTCGGGTCAAGTTCGCGCTATATAAAACTCTGCAAAAAAAGAATGGCGAGTGAACAATACACTCTCTCTCATAAACCCACCTTTAGCAGACATGGGGGGGAGCACTTCAGGCATAAACAACAAACCTAGGGCTGCTGATCGACCCCGATCACAGGACCAGAGTGTTTGGTCCTAGAGATCCACGAGGACTAGTTTGGTCCCGCGTGGAGCTGAAATGTAACCGGTTCCTGTCCAGAAATGCTGAGTGTCCACAGGGGACAGGCAGCCCTTGTTCTGGAAGAGCATGGGCATTAAGTGCTTATGACCGGGGGTTGCACAGTCCCTTAAAATAATTTATAGACAGTTCATACACTACTAGTACAGCGGCTGGTATCAAACGCTTGAAGGGGGAAGAGTCGTGTTCCCTAAATCACTGCAGTTAGAGCTGACCGTAGGAAACCACCCAAACTTCACGCAACTTGGCCTCCACTTGTTCTTTTGGTCGGGCACCGCGGGAACCTCCTTTAGGCTTACTTCAATAAGTAGTGGGTTTGAAACCCTGTGACTTGGATTACCGTCCGTCTTTGTGTAAGGAGCCCTTAAGTTGTAGGGTGCTTTATAGGGTTAGCATTAGAGTTGGAATAGGAATGTCCCCTGCATTTTTTGGGGAGTTTTATTAACCTCGCACTCGACCCGAAGGTATCGGAGATCATAGTGCTTTATATGAGCCCCAGTTGCGTTACAGATGCACACATCCACTTTTGTTAGGCACAGGGATATTGAATGATTTGTCCAGAATCACAGGATGTCTCACGTGACGGATCGGAGTGCCATTCCTGAATGTAGCTAAACCAGGACCCCTAAATGTGCGCTGCCAGCTCTGCTCAGTTTGACTTCTAATTATTATAGCAGCGCTCCAGCACTTGACAGCTCAGAAAGCCATAAAAATGTGTGACTTTGCATTTCAGTACGGTGATGCAGACCACCACATTGAAATGTGTTACTCTAACCCCTGATGCGTGGTACTTGGCAGGCCTGCTCCCCTCAATGCAGGCACCCTTGCAGTATGGTGCAAGGTTGCCTGCATTGGCGCTAGGCAGCTAAATTCAGCACCACCACAGGGAGAAATGTAGGGCTGCACCGTATTCTTGTAAATACGGTGTAGTCCTGCATTTCAGAAGTGGAGAGCGTGGCGTTAAGCCAAGGAGGCCAACACAGTGCTCCACCACTTCCTTGTAAATATGCCCCTTAATGACAACAGCCTGACCCATTTTATCAAGAGACAGAAACTCCTCTCATTTCAGAAGATGCACCACCTTGATGTAGCGTTGCTCCAGGACACACACCTGTCACCTATTGAACATGATAAACTCTGAAGGGATTGGATGAGTACGGTACTACATGCCAGCAGGATCCAGACTACCCTTACACACCCATCTACTCCTTTGGAACATAGGGAGAGTGGGTTGGACATCTTATTTCACAAATCCCTGGGGGTTTGCACACTGCAGACATGGCGGGAGCACCCTAGGCAGATATATTTTTGTCAAGAGTCTTTGTGAGTGGGCTTTATCTATGCCCCGGCGGCTGACCAAACTCCTGCTCTCCTTTGGACAGCCAGGGTATTCATGAGGGGGGTGCGGGAATATGGCACCTTGACAAGTCCATAAACCATAAACCAGGCAGCCCGAGACCGGTTCATCCTCTCTGACATTATTGATGATCATGCCTTGATGGATCCATGGTGGTTGACTCACCTGAGGGGCGCGGACTATACTTTCACCTCCTGCGTCCATTGCAAACGTTTACACCTTGATCCTTCCAAACAGTACCTCTGATCATGATCTTCTGCTACTCGACCATAAACTTCGATTGTTGCAAACCCCTCAGGTCCTTTGACGTATGTACACAGCATGGTATAAATCCCCTGAAAACAAGCACAGATGGTGTCAGTACTTGGAGGAAAACATTGGGTCCATGTCCTCTGCACAGGTGTTGTGGGAGGGCAGGAAGGCCTTTTAGAGGTAATTTGATGAATGATTTGGCTGCCTATAAGTGCCACTGTGAGGCATAACAGCGTTGGTTGACTGACCTCCTGCTTCACCTGGCTCAGACGTATAACGCATTGCTGACACCTGCTCTTCTCAAGGAGCTGCTTGGGGCCAAGTATGATCTCAACTCCGATTACACAGTGGAGGGCCAGAGAGATACGCTCTGTGGACGATATAGTAGGGGACGGTGAGTTGGCCCCCTTTGCTACACTCATGCGTGATTATGGGCTGCCACAATCGCATCACTGACAGTACCGACAGCTCCTGCAGAGCCTGCGACACATGTTGGGTTCTCCCCCTTACGATCTAGAGACTGACCCAATGTTGCATTATATCGTGATGAGGAAAGGATTCAAGGACACTATGGTGGGATTGTATGTTACCACTATGGACAGCCTTTTTTCGAGCACCACTGCCCACACTGTATGCTGTTTGTGGGAGCAGAGGCTGTGCCTCTCACTGTCCGAGCAGGACGGACACGACTTTTGGAAAGACCATGGCAGTTTCCTCCAGGAGGTCAGGTTGAAATTCAGTTATTTCAAGTCCCTACACCACTGGAACTGGACGCCGGAGTGGATCTATAAAGCACATACGGCAGACGATTCCAAGTACTGGACGTGCTGAAGGTGTGGCGCAGTCGCCTGTGATATTTTACATTTCCTGCAGACTGTACAGTGCTTTGTGCTACTGGGGCTCCATTTGGGATACCTTGATGACCAACCTAGGGGTGGCACCGCAACTGACCTTGCTTCACAAAATGTCAGTATTCCAGGATTTAACCCACCACTGTAACAGTTAGCTGGCTATGGCCTTCGTAGTGGGAGTTGGCTTTTTGGGGGCGACCATGGGGCTTGGCACCCTGACAATTTTTTTTCCTGTTCCCATGTCCCTTCCCCTTGTGTTCTCCCTCATCCTCCTTCCCTGATCATCTGGGGGTTTTCTGAGCCACATCACCTCTATCTAGAGGGGTTATTTCATTTATTGTTTTTCCTGTTTTCAATGTCTTCTCACAAGTTCTAGTTTACACAGTATCTTGGACTCTACTGGATCGATAAACTTCCATCCCTGTAATATGCTCATTGAATATGAAAAATCAATAGAGAATTGAGGTATTTAAAAAAGACACAGGGAGTGGTGTCACTTAACATTTGACTTTGACAATTCCAAAGGAAGACACATTACTGAATTTATAGACATGATCAGCACACATGTAAAGTGATAAAATTACAACCAAGTCTCACTAAAATAGACATTCAATGTAACATTCTACTGAACTGTGTGCAGTACTCATGGTGAAATATGAGAAAAGTTTTGCACCAAAATGTGTGACAGAGGGTCTGCTCTGTGTTGAATAGTCATGTGTGAAGTTCTAATTAATCCCCATAGTTTGGAAGAATGGGCCAGGTGTGTGTGAGACCTCAGCATGACCTCCAAATGTGTTAGTGTCACTCGTGATGAGTGAGGTTGGAGGGCTCTGATGTATGCATGTCCAAATTAATGTCGCTGTCGAGGCACTCAAGGTTGCTTGAATGACAATGCTACAAAGAGTTGACGCACTCACTAATCAGCGGTGTATTGATGACGAGCGTACTATGATATAGGGGTCTATGTGAAGGAGTAGAATATTTTAGAGTAGTGAAATGTCCCTGCCCTGTTCTTCAGGCCAGTAATACCCACTCATGTTTATGATACAATGTAAACTGTGTGAGAAATGTCTGGTTCATACTTGGTTGCCCTATCTTAGGAATTCATTGTTTCAAAGATATATTGCTTTATTTTTTGTCAGTGAATCTTTTTTGATGAGAGGATGGTGGTTACTGGATACAAAAAAACAAAGCCTGGAAGAGGCCGCCATCTTAATATTTTAGGAGACAGTTGTGCTCTTAAACTAGGAACTCAAAACCTAATTAGAACCTACAATTTAGTCTTGTTTGAGGATATAAAACCGAATTAAATATAAGGAATAAGCCACAGACGCAGGAAAATAGGAAATAAGCTGTTCCTTCAATTGTCGCTTTGACACATGATCTATGCCTCATTGTCACTGATCTGGTGTTTAAAACTCCATGGTATTTACCTCTGTTTACTTTGATATCTAGTACGTTGGGGATTTGAAAAACTGCAAATAAATGATTTAAAAGAATAAATAAGCTGCCCAGTTTAATTGGAAAACTGACTGATATTCTGATATATTCTTTAAAATACAGATATATTCATTGAAATACAGATATATTCTTTGAAATACAGACAGACTTAAATTAGTCCTTTACGTCAGTGTTTGGAAGATGCAATCTGAAGAGAAGCTATAAATACTTTTTTACAGCAGCAAATTGTGAGGCCCTGTTCTTGAAGTGTCTGACCCTTAAAAACATTCACATCTGTGACATCTGAAATCCCAGGTCTTTACAGGTATAAATGCTTGTTTGCGTGAAATATGTTCACTGCTGGAGCCTGGGTGGCAGTTCCGTCAGCGGCCACCAGAGGGCGCTCCTCGCCTGCTGGTGAAATCCACTAAGCTGCACACTGTATGAAAGGGAGAATGGTTTCCTCTTCCGGGTCAGCGGCGGCAGAGACAGCAACAGCAACCGTGGTGACATCATTTCCGGCCTCTCCTGGTGTGTGCAGCCTGCAGCGGAGGAGGAAGGAGCCCTGTCTGGTGAGCAGTTACCGCCATCTACAGACAATCACAGATCCCCCCCCCTCACAGACCCCAGATCTGCCCCCCCAGGAGGAGGAGAGAGCCTGGACAGTGTTCTGCTCAGGTGGCTGCAATGTATTAATCCAAGGATCAGATTCCCCCCCCCCCCTGGCATTCATGGTCTCTTCCTGCTGCTGAGCCTGAGTGGGTGCAGAGGAGGTGAGGCTTGTCCAGGGGAGCAGAGAAGGAGAGGCCAGTCCAGGGGTGCAGAGGAGGTGATGCCTGTCCAGGGGGGTGCAGAGGAGGTGAGGCTTGTCCAGGGGTGCAGAGGAGGTGAGGCTCCGGGGTGCGGAGGAGGTGAGGCCTGTCCAGGGGTGCAGAGGAGCTGAAGCCTGTCCAGGGGTGCAGAAGAGGTGAGGCCTGTCCAGAGGTGCATAGGAGGTGAGGCCTCTCCAGGGGTGCAGAGGAGGTGATGCCTGTCCATGGGGGTGCAGAGGAGGTGAGGCTTGTCCAGGGGTGCAGAGGAGGTGAGGCTCCGGGGTGCGGAGGAGGTGAGGCCTGTCCAGGGGTGCAGAGGAGCTGAAGCCTGTCCAGGGGTGCAGAAGAGGTGAGGCCTGTCCAGGGGTGCAGAGGAGGAGCAGCCTGTCCAGGGGGCAGAGGAGGTGAGGCCTGTCCAGGGGTGCAGAGGAGGTGAGACCTGTCCAGGGGTGCAGAGGAGGTGAGGCCTGTCCAGGGGCAGAGGAGGTGAGGCCTGTCCAGGGGTGCAGAGGGGCGGAGGCCTGTCCAGGGGTGCAGAGGCGGTGAGGCCTGTCCAAGGGTACAGAGGAGGCAAGGCCTGTCCAGGGGGTGCAAAGGATTCGAGGTATGTCCAGGGGTGTAGTGGCGGTGAGTCGTGTCCAGGGGTGCAGAGGAGATGACGCCTGTCCAGGGGTCCAGAGGAGGTAAGGTGTGTCCAGGTGGTGCAGAGGAGGTGAAGCCTGTCCAGAGGGGTCCAGAGGAGGAGAGGCCTGTCCATGGGGGTGCAGAGGAGGAGAGTCCTGTCCAGAGGGGTGCAGAGAAGGAGAGGCCTTTCCAGGGGGTGCAGAAGAGGTGAGGCCTTCCCAGGAGTGCAGAGGAGGTGAGACCTGTCCAAGGGCGCAGAGGAGGTGAGGCCTGTCCAGGGGCAGAGGAGGTGAGGCCTGTCCAGGGGTGCAGAGGGGCTGAGGCCTGCCCAGGGGTGCAGAGGAGGAGAGGCCTGTCTAGGGGGCAGAGGAGAAGAGGCCTGTCGTGGGGTGCAGATGAGGTAAGGCCTGTCCAAGAGGTGCAGAGAAGGTGAGTCCTGTCCAGGGATGCAGAGGCGGTGAGGCCTGTCCAAGGGTACAGAGGAGGCAAGGCCATTCCAGGGGGTGCAAAGGATTCGAGGTATGTCCAGGGGTGTAGGGGAGGTGAGTCGTGTCCAGGGGTGCAGAGGAGATGACGCCTGTCCAGGGGTTCAGAGGAGGTAAGGTGTGTGCAGGTGGTGCAGAGGAGGTGAAGCCTGTACAGAGGGGTCCAGAGGAGGAGAGGCCTGTCCATGGGGGGTGCAGAGGAGGAGAGTCCTGTCCAGAGGGGTTCAGAGAAGGAGAAGCCTTTCCAGGGGGGTGCAGAAGAGGTGATGCCTTCCCAGGAGTGCAGAGGAGGTGAGGCCTGTCCAGGGGTGCAGAGGGGGTGAGGCCTGTCCAGGGGTGCAGAACTGAGGCCTGTTCAGAGCTGCAGAAGAGGTGAGGCCTACCCAGGAGTGCAGAGGAGGTGAGGCCTGTCCAGGGGTGCAGAGTAGGAGAGACCTGTTCAGGGGTGCAAAGGAGGTGAGGCCTTTCAAGGGGACAGAGGAGGAGAGGTGTGTCCAGGGGTGCAGAGGAGGCAAGGCCTGTCCAGGGGTGCAGAGGAGGTGAGGCCTGTCCAGGAGTGCAGAGGAGGTGAGGCCAGTCCAGGGTTCCAGCGGAGGTTAAGCCTTTCCCCGGTTGCTGAAGAGGTGAGGCCTACCCAGGAGTGCAGAGGATGTGAGGCCTGTCCAGGGGTGCAGAGGGGGTGAGGCATGGCCAGGGGTGCAGAGTAGGTGAGCCCTGTCCAGGGGTGCAGAGGAGGTAAGGCCTGTCCAGGGGTGCAGAGGAGATGAGGCCTGTCCATGGGGGTGCAGAGAAGATGAGCCCTGTCCAGTGGTGCAGAGGAGGTGAGGCCTGTCCAGGGGTGCAGAGGAGGAGAGGGCTGTCCATGGGTGCAGAAGAGGCGAGGCCTGTCTAGGGGTGCAGAGGTGGTGAGGCCTATCCAGAGGTGCAGAGGAGGTGAGGCCTGTCCGGGGGGTGCCGGGGAGGAGATACATGTCCAGGGGGTGCCGAGGAGGAGAGGCATGTCCAGGGGTGCATAGGAGGTGAGGCCTGCCCAGGGGTGCATAGGAGGTGAGGCCTGTCCAGGGGGTGCTGAGGAGGTGAGGCCAGTCCAGGGGGTGCCGAGGAGGAGAGACCTGTCCAGGGGTGCCGAGGATGTGAGGCCTCTCCAGGGGGCAGAGGAGGAGAGGCCTGTCCAGGGGCGCAGAGGAGGAGAGGCCTGTCCAGGGGTGCAGAGGAGGTGAGGCCTGACCGGGGGTACCGAGGAGGAGAGGCCTGTCCAGCGGTGCCGAGGAGGAGAGGCATGTCCAGGGGTGCAGAGGAGGTGAGGCCTGTCTAGGAGGCAGAGGAGGAGAGGCCTGTCCAGGGGTTTGAGAGGAGGTGAGGCCTGTCCAGGGGTGCAGAGGAGGAGAGGCCACTCCAGGGTTGCAGTGGAGGCGAGGCCTGTCCAGGGGCGCAGAGGAGGCGGGCCTGTCCAGGGGCGCAGAGGAGGTGAGGCCTGTCCAGGGGGCAGAGGAGGTGAGGCATGGCCAGGGGTGCAGAGGAGGAGAGACATGTCCAGGGGTGCAGAGGAGGTGAGGCATGTCCAGGGGTTCAGAGGAGATTAAGCCTGTCCAGGGGTGCAGAGGAGCAGAGGCCTGTCCAGGTGGCAGAGGAGGAGAGGCAAGTCCAGGGGTGCACAGGAGGTGAGACCTGTCTAGGGGTGCAGAGTAGGAGAGGCCTGTCCAGGGGGCAGAGGAGGTGAGGCCTGTCCTGGGGTGCAGAGGAGGTGAGGCCTGTCTTTGGGGTGCAGAGAAGGAGAGGCTTGTCCAGGGGGCAGAGGAGGAGAGGCCTGTCCTGGTGTGCAGAGGGGGTGAGGCCTGTCCAGGGGAGCAGAGGAGTAGAGGCCACTCCAGGGGCGCAGAAGTGGCGAGGCCTGTCCAGGGTGCAGAGAAGTGGAGGCCTGTCCAGGGGTGCAGATAAGTGGAGGCCTGTCCAGGGGTGCAGAGGAAGGGATGCCTGTATAAAGGTGCAGAGTAGGAGAGGCCTGTCCAAGGGGAAGAGAAGGTGAGGCCTGTCCAGGGGTGCAGAGGAAGAGATGCCTGTACAAGGGTACAGAGTAGGAGAGGCCTGTCCAAGGGGAAGAGAAGGTGAGGCCTGTCCAGGGGCGCAGAGGAGGAGAGGCCTGTCCAGAAGTGCAGAGGAGGTGAGGCCTGTCCAGGGGGTCCTGAGGAGGTGAGACCTGTCCAGGGGTCCAGAGGAGGTGAGGCCTGTCCAGGGGTGCAGAGGAGGCGGGCCTGTCCAGGGGCGCAGAGGAGGTGAGGCCTGTCCAGGGGGCAGAGGAGGTGAGGCATGGCCAGGGGTGCAGAGGAGGAGAGACATGTCCAGGGGTGCAGAGGAGGTGAGGCATGTCCAGGGGTTCAGAGGAGATTAAGCCTGTCCAGGGGTGCAGAGGAGCAGAGGCCTGTCCAGGTGGCAGAGGAGGAGAGGCAAGTCCAGGGGTGCACAGGAGGTGAGACCTGTCTAGGGGTGCAGAGTAGGAGAGGCCTGTCCAGGGGGCAGAGGAGGTGAGGCCTGTCCTGGGGTGCAGAGGAGGTGAGGCCTGTCTTTGGGGTGCAGAGAAGGAGAGGCTTGTCCAGGGGGCAGAGGAGGAGAGGCCTGTCCTAGGGTGCAGAGGGGGTGAGGCCTGTCCAGGGGAGCAGAGGAGTAGAGGCCACTCCAGGGGCGCAGAAGTGGCGAGGCCTGTCCAGGGGTGCAGATAAGTGGAGACCTGTCCAGGGGTGCAGATAAGTGGAGACCTGTCCAGGGGTGCAGAGGAGGTGAGGCCTGTCCAAGGGGAAGAGAAGGTGAGGCCTGTCCAGGGGTGCAGAGGAGGAGAGGCCTGTCCAGAAGTGCAGAGGAGGTGAGGCCTGTCCAGGGGTCCAGAGGAGGTGAGGCCTGTCCAGGGGGTGACGAGGAATTTCAGTATTCACCACCCGAATAGCCCTCTGCAGCATTTTGTCTATTGATGTTTGTGGTGGTGGAGGAGCACAGCTTGTTTTGTTTCTGCTGGGACCGACCCTTTCCCCCCTACATGTCACTTGGTTCTTACACCCAGTTAAGACTAGAGGTGAAAGGGGGGGACACCAGCCAACACAATTTATGCCTTTTTTTCACTGTCCACAGCAGTCCCCTATTTAGTCGTGCCCCCTAACAGACCGGAGATTTTAGTTACTTTGTGGCCCACTTCAGTCTGAACATGGGTGGAGCAGTGCAATAGTTGCCTATCACCATCTCAGTCACACAGCACTGTGTCGGGGTCCAGCTGGTTGCTATCTCAGAGTCTATACCCCCAGGTCCGTGGGGGTACATGCGGTATTAAAAGGCTCACCCACTATCTTCTTCACCTCGCTGGAGCCAGTGGAATCTGCCAAGGAGAGTGGCCCAGCCCAGCCTCCTCCGACCTCTGACGGGCACAGACGGGCCCGCCCTTGGCCTGCGCGCATCCCGCGATGCAGGAGGGACGCTGCCTTTTTATTGCGCCCCCGGCGCGATGTCAGCTGTGCAGGAGCATGGCCCTCTGGGGGATGTAGGTGTTTGTTGGGCCGTTGCCCTCATGGCCAGGAATGGTGGAAAGTGCCGTGGAAAGAGCAGTTCACCTCACGGCAGCAGCGGAGGCTGCACTGCGAAAGCCCCCTGTCCGGTGTTCGTCCCGAGCTGCGGGAGGGCCGCTGGCTTTTTATCACGCCCCTGGTGCGATGTCAGCTGTGCAGGAGCGTGGCCCTCTGGGGGATGTAGGCGTAATTCAAAAGAACTGGGCGATACATCCAACATGGCGCACGTTTATTGCCGTATTATAACGGCCATGTTCAAAAACGAGGTCACGCTCCAGCCTTTTACTACACGTGAGCATGACTCAGCTTTAGTTTCACTATTTCAACTCGCATCGGGTAACAGACATGCTAAGATGCGGTCTGCCCTGGGAACGAGTAGGTCACCATGCCGTAAGAGTGTTAAGCCAAGTAAGAAATGTTTTCCTTACAGGAATCGACAAAGGTGTTTGAAATGCCACTTTTGCAGCATTTTTTTAACACAATCTTCCCTCCGTGTCTTCGGGTCTGTTAATGGCAATTCTTTCCCTCCTACCTACAACACATTGTATGCTTCTTTTCTGTAGGGTTACTACAATCCCCTCCATCCGGGTTGATCAGGAGGCTTATTATTTCCTAAAAATAAGTAGTTTCTTGTAGTGGGATACTTTTTATGTTAAATGTGTTGTCTGTCCTGTATTGTCCATTGCTCACGAGTGTTTCTTACCATTTTATTTTACCATTTAATGATGCTTTCTCATAAGTGAGATAACTGATGTGTTTTATTTAGCCACATTAGATGTAAGCACTATTTTAATATTTCCTTTAAGGGCACCTGCATCACTTGCGAGGAGTACTTTGATTTCAGCGCCGATTTGACATCACCTGCCCATATGAAAGGTAGGCAGGCAATATGTACAAACTTGCATTTGTTTCTGTTTTTCTTCCCGGAACAGATACTACGAGTCTTAATTCAAATTGTATGTATTATCCTTGATGCTCACACATTAGGTGTACACAGTGCTTAATTTGTAAAATATGAAGTGCAGGTGCTCAAATGTTTGTCGGGGCGACACCTACTTTTCTCCGGCTCCACCCGCTTCCTCCACTGGATACACCCGCTTACTCTATTAGCTCCACCCATATCCTCAACTGGCACTGCTACAAGTCAGGTGTACTACCCGATCTGAATTTCAGCAAGGGAGCCTTCCTCATAGTAAGGTTTTGATAGGAGAGTCCCCTGCCCTGTGAAATTTTAGAAAAAGATTAATTCAAAAGTGCATTTAAAGCACAATTTTGGAATAAATTAGCTAAAATCACTACTGCATTGAAAAGGGACAATTTCAGTGCTCTATGTGCTGGTTTGGGGAAAGGCCAATACTGGAGTAAGCCATTTTTACAACAGAGTCTATGAGTTCAAAGATATAACTTTTCTGGTGTGACAAAAGAAACCAAAATGTTGTGAATAACTCTAAACAGATAAAGTGAATAAAATCATGCAATACACTTGAATGAGTCAGTCACTGTCACTTCCAGTGGCCGAAGGTGCATAATTTCACCATACCCTTATTGTCCTAAAAATTTCAAACATTGCTCAAAGTTGTTGAACAATCACGGACGTGTAATGCTCTGTTTGGGAGCATAATGTAGCGGAGTCCCGGTATTCTTTCTCTCTCTTACTTGCTTCTATTTTTCTCTATAAATCTTCCACCCCACCCCACCCCACTGTCTACCTCTAACTCTGATTGTCTTGACTTTCTGTACTTGTCCACAGCATATTATTGGCACCATGGCATGGCTACTAGTTACATTCTGTGTGATTACAGGTGACAACTTCATGGAAGTACGCATTCCTCACAGTGAGTCAGTAGATATAATGGTTTGCAGACTAGATGCTCTTCCAATCATTGGCCTCTCTTCAGAACAATGCTAACTTGCATGCTGATAGTAATGCCTACATTATTTGAAAGTGGGTGACAGAGGTACACAGTTGTGGGTATTCGGACTGTGCATAAACGATAATAACATGTGCTAAGATACATTCCATGCACAGTCGGTGCATAGCAGTGTTGGATTCACATACATACGGGGAGGGAATTTGGTAACGAAGGCCCACAAAGGAGGTTTTATATCTGTTGTCAAGTTGTCAAGTGGAGCTATGAACACATCTGTAATACTCGGCATAGCAAAGTACCAGTCATACATGGTGCAGCAATTATGTTGCAAGAAATTACGGCGCAACAATTATCTAGTAATAGAAGGTGACAACCTGAACGAAGAATTGTGAGGGCAGAAGTGAATCAGTGCATAATATACCCTCAAAACGAAGCAGGCTGAAGCAACAACCCAGATGGTACAACCCACCTGGAGAGAGACAGACGAGACACAAATTCTACCAGTGGTAGACCCCTTTGCCGTCTCCACAAGTAACACCATGAATATTCCCATTTTCAATCTGTCCTCACACACACTTTCTAGCCAAGAGATATCTATTTTGAGCAAGGGACTCTCTTTTGTCCCCACTACTTACCCAAATTTTCTAGATTTACAATCAGAGTTACTTAAATTTTTCCGTAAAATCAGACTCCAAACATTGTTTTCATTATATCCAGGCACCCCCAAACAATCCAACACTCCCTTTAGACCACCATCGACCTTCTCGCCATCTGCAAGCATGATCCCAAATGAAATTATTACTTTTGAAAAACTGATCCTGAAAGAAACATCACGCCTAGCTAAGTCACATTTATTTATACCTTACAACATTTCTCTGGAAGAAAAATCTGCCATCAACTCATTACGTGAAAACTCCCAAGTTGTTATTAAACTGGCAGATAAAGGAGGTGGCATTGTGCACCAAGAGATTGACTCTTACAAAATAGAGCTACTACGTCAATTATCTAACACAGATCATTATTGTAAACTCCCCACCAACCCCACTAGAGAGTTACAAACACTAATAAGACAAGTTACTAATGAAGGCCTCCACGAAGGCTTCCTTTCCAAACATGAATTCGACTTTCTCAATGTAAAAACTCCCAGAACCCCGGTCATTTATACTCTCCCTAAGATTCATAAAAGACTGGAAGACCCTCCGGGACGCCCCATTGTCTCCGGGTGTGGTTCAGTCCTCGAACCACTGGGTAATTACGTCAACTACTTTCTGAAGGACTTCGTACCTGTCACTGAATGTTATATCAAGGATACTATGTCCATGATCAATCTTTTTGAAAACCTACCATTTGTCCCCTCCTCTGAAACTATATGTACCATGGACGTGGAATCCCTGTATACGAACATTCCCCAGAGAGACTCTCTCATGATAATGGAACGTATACTTGACGAAGACCCGGACCACACTCGATCCCCACACTATTGATTTTGCAACTTTTAGAGATCCGTCTGACTCGTAACTTCTTCACGTTTGAAGAACAATACTACCAACAGGTGCGTGGCACCTCCATGGGGCTATTTTTGCACCAAACCTGGCTATCCTCTATATGGACTCATTGGAGCATGACACCATTCTATCTGACAGCAACCCATTTCGTTCAGGCATAAGTCACTGGAAACGCTACATAGACAACATTTTTCTTATTTGGAAAGACACAGTGGAATCACTCACACCCTTTCTCCACTGGCTCAATAACAATTGTAATGGTCTGCCCTTCACTATCGCACACAATAAAACATGCATCCCTTTTCTCGATCTATTGATTAAACACACTGATGGGAAGCTAATCACCAGCCTGTTCCGTAAACCAAGGGAACGCAATACACTACTCAGTTACAGCAGCAACCACCCACGTGCCCTGAGGGACAGCCTTCCATACTCACAATTTTTAAGAATCAGGAGGAACTGCTTCCTAAAAACTGATTACTTTAATGAGGCAAAGACCTTAAGCACCAAACTAATGTCCATAGGATATCCCAGACGCTTAGTACGTAATGCCTTGAAGAGGGCATGGTACTGTCTATGGGAAGCCTTGTTGGAACCGTGTAAGGCTTGGGCTCGGATCACTCTGGGCGATAGGAAATGGCAACAGTCGGGTTTTTGTTAATGAAGGTTTTATTTTCATGAACAAGCGATCAGTGCAGGTAGGACGACTGGATGTACGTCGCGGTGATCGGCTTCTCTCGGAACGACGACGCCGTGTTGCTGGACACACCTCCTTCTCTCTCAGGCACCTTCCCCGGACTTTATCTACGGGCTCCAGCGTCGCCGCATGCAAGGCAAAAGAGAGGCACGTATCAGGTACAGACTCTTTGTACGTAGTTTGACAGGAGAGGGGGTGAGGAGAAACGATAACCCAGTGCTAAAAGGGAGAAGGCAGTGAATGTGACCCGAGACAGCCCACAGATGACCCTTAATGGCTTGATGACTTACGGGGCAGTCCTACCCCTCCTCCTCCCAACCCAGCCCGAGAAACGGTTACGCACCTCGAGTAGCCACACGCCTCCAGGCGAGCGGCTGGGCGAATCGCGGTGCCGGTGGCCTCCTGGCTCCTGTGTTGCCTGCAGATCTCTCCTCTGCTCACGCTCCCTCCCAGCTGGTGGTTCGGGTCTGTGGTCGCCTTGGTCCTCTTCTTCTCCCGCTCCGATGCTCTCGCCGCTCCTTCCTCTTCCTCTCCTTTCCTCGGGTTCCCCGCAACTCTCTCCGCCTCCTCTTCTCCCGCTCCGATGCTCTCGCCGCTCCTTACTCTTCCTCTCCTTTCCTCGGGTTCCCCGCAACTCTCTCCGCCTCCTCTTCTCCCGCTCTCGTCGCTCCTTCCTCCTCGATACTCGTACTCTGTTCCTCGATCGCTTCCCGCCGCTCCTCCGCCTCTCTTCTCACTGTCCGCTCCTCCGTTGTACAGACACACCTGTGTTGAGTCAAGGGCGGTATTTAAAGAGCCGGACTCCACCTCTTCAGTACCTGCAGGACACTCCCAGTTAAAGGCGTAGTCACCCTCTTCTTTGTCGCAGCTAAACACCTCACCCGTCCGGTACCATTCGGGCTGCTTCGCTGTATTCACCGATGGCTGTGGAAACAAGAGGGGAGGGTCATACCATGAGTGTTCCCTTCGAGGCTTCAGGGACTCAGACCCCGCAACCCCGTTACACACCTCCCCCCCCGGACGCTTCCGGTCGGGAAGCGGGTGACGTGACAAGTAGTCCGCCCCAGTGTTACATAGACCCTTTTTGTGCCGTATGTTGAAGGCGTACGGCTGCAGCGCGTGGAACCAATGCATGACACGGGCGTTATTGGATTTGTTATGTGCCATCCATAGGAGGGGGGCATGATCAGTGTATAGGTCGAACGTGCGACCTTCCAGATAGTATGCCAGTTTGTCCACGGCCCACCTGATTGCCAGACACTCCTTCTCCACCGTGGGATACTTGAGTTCCCTAGGGAACAGTTTGCGACTGACGAATAGGATGGGGTGGTCCAGCCCATCCTTCCCTGTTTGTGACAACACCGCGCCAATCCCATAATCCGAGGCATCGGTATGTAGGGAAAAGGGACATACGAAATCCGGAGAGGACAATACAGGGGCAGACGTTATCATCTTCTTCAGGTTATGGAATGCCTCTCTAGCAGCAACGTTGGGTTTTGAAAGGTCCGATTGTTTAAATTCCGTCTTCAGGCAGTCCGTAAGAGGGGCTGCTATCTGCGCAAACTGTGGGATAAAGCGACGATAATATCCCACCAGGCCTAGGAAGGCACGAATTTCTTTCTTGGTACATGGAAATGGCGTGTCAGCAATTGCTCTGATTTTTTCTATTTGCGGCTCTATGAGGCCATGGCCAAGGAAATAACCCAGATATTTCACTTTCTGGTATGCCATCCGCGACTTCTTTGCATTGATCTTGAGGCCTGCATGTTCGAGGGTGTCAAAGACATGATGTAAATGTTCCAGGTGGGTATTCCAGTCGGGGCTGAACACCACTATGTCATCCAAATAAGCTGATGAAAATGATGAAATGTTTTTCAACACTTGGGTCATTAATCTTTGAAATGTGGCCGGGGCCCCATGGAGCCCAAAAGGCAACACTGTAAATTCGTAATGTCCGTTTTCTGTGGAGAAAGCCGTTTTATGTCGATCCTCTTCACGCAGCGGCACCTGCCAGTATCCTTTAGTGAGATCTATGGTACTTATGTATCTGGCTTCTCCGAGTTTTTCTATCAGCTCGTCGATGCGTGGTATGGGAAACGCATCAAAGGTGGATATTTCATTCAGGGCCCTGAAATCCATACAAAATCGGCGTGAGCCATCCGGCTTTGGAACCATAACAATCGGACTGGACCAATTGCTTCTGGAAGGTCTGATGACGCCTAGGTCCAACATATCTTTAACTTCTTGTTGTATTGTTCTCCTTCGCGCTTCAGGGATACGGTATGGCCTTATTTTAACTATCTTTCCCGGTATGGTCTCTATTCTATGTTCCGCTAGGTTGGTTCTACCAGGGAGGTCCGAAAAGATTTTAGCGTGCTTTTGTAACGTGTCCTGTAACTCTTTCCTTTCGTGATCCATGAGCTCTTCGTTTATTACCAGCTGTTCCAGAGTGTTTTGTTGTGGCAGTTCGGGGACTGAGGTCAGGTGTATTCTGGTGGGAGGGGCCCGAGCCACTTCTTCAGCATATTTATGTGATATACTTGCTGTTTCCTGGATTGTACCTGAAGTCTGTAACTGGTGTTCCCTATGGTATCCACTACTAGATATGGGCCGCTCCACTCTGCCTTAAATTTTTGAGTGGTCGATGGTAACAGCACCAATGCCCAATCTCCTTTTTGCAGTTTTCTCCATCTTTTTCCTCTGTCATAGAATCCCTTTTGTTTCTGTTGTTGTTTCTCTAGATTTGTATAGGCCAGGTCTCTTAATTTGCCCAGTTTGGATCATAATTTCTGTGCGCACTCGAGCGTTTTCATTGTTTCTTCTGGTGTTTCATTCTCCCACGCCTCCTTGGTCATGTCAAGTAGAGACCGAGGTTGCCTCCCATACAGGAGCTCAAAAGAGGAACACCCCAAGCTACTTTGTTTCTGTCCGCGGATAACATATAGTGCTAGAGGCAGGATTTGGTCCCATTCATTACCATTCACTTCTGGCATCTTTCTCAGAGTCGTTTTCAAGGTGCGGTTGTATTGCTCAACTAGCCCATCTGTTTGCGGGTGATAGACAGCGGTCCGTATTTGGTGGATGTTCAACAACTGACATACTTGTTTCATAAGGCGTGATATGAATGGGGTCCCCTGGTCAGTAAGGATTTCCTTGGGGAATCCCACTCGGCTGAATAATTCCAACATCTTATCTGCGACTTGCTTGGTGGTGGTACTAGACAGGGGGAATGCTTCTGGAAACCTGGTAGAATAGTCGACCATGACCAGGGCATATTGATTGCCTTTTCTGGTTTTCGGTAGCGGACCTATAATGTCCATGCCTACTCTCTCGAACGGGGTGCCGATGATTGGTAAGGGTTGCAAAGGGATGGCTGCCGGGCGGGTCATGTTCCTTTTTTGGCAGGTCTCACATGTCTGACAGTATATCATAGTATCTTTGTATATGCCTGGCCAATAGAAATGTCTCAAAATATTTTGTGTGGTCTTCTCGGCTCCTGTATATCCTGCTACTAGGTGAGCGTGCGAGAAAAAGAGCACTTGTTCCCGGAAGGCTACAGGAACCAAAAGCTGTTCTGGGTCATCCTTCTGCCCTTGTCTGTACAACAAATCGTTCTTTATGTAGAACCTGGGGTATACTGGAGGACTACGACCTTGGTTTTGCTGTGCACTTTCCCATGCGTTGAATAATGTGGCATCGTTTGTTTGCGAAAATCTAAAACTTCTGTCTAACACCCATGGATCGGAGGACAACAGTGCTGACACGGGCTTGGGCCGTCTCTTTTCTTTAGGTAGGCTATTATCGAACATTTCTAGAAAAGCAGGGTTGTCAGTCCCTATGATGAGGTCTTCGGGTAGGGAAGACAACACTCCGACTTTGACAGATTGAGGCCCACCCTTCTTGAGAACGAGAGGTAGTTGGGCAACAGGGTATTGCTTCACATCACCGTGAACACATCTTATGTTCACGATCTCTCTGGGTAGGAACTGTTCGGGTTTTACAAGGGAGGTCTGCACCACTGACTGCCTACAGCCAAAGTCGAGTAGAGCTTTGATGGAAATCCCATTCACCCCCACACTCACTCTGAATGCTTGTCCCATCTCGGCGGAGTATAGCACGGTCTTCGGTAAGTATCCGACCTCCATCGGTTCTTCTAAGTTTTTTCTCCGGGGGCACAATCTTGCTATGTGTCCCCAGTTGCCGCAATCAAAGCACTGCGGTCCTTGGTGGACAGGAGCATCTGATCTCCAGGTGCGTTGTTTCACTGGTTCCGGTATCCTTGTTTTTTTTTTTTTGTTCTGGCAGGAAGTCTTGGTTTCTCGGGTTCCCACTGGCCAGGGGGAGGCTGGGCTCGTGAGAAGGTGGTTGCCATTTCCACTGCTTGTGCGGTCGTGAGATTACGGTGCTGTCTCAACCACCGTTGAGAGGCATAGGGAAGGGACTCCAAGAACTGCTCAAGGTATACCCTGTCCATTATCTCTTCCTTTGTACACACAGCGGGGGTAAG
Organism: Lissotriton helveticus; assembly: GCF_964261635.1. Classification (NCBI taxonomy): domain Eukaryota; kingdom Metazoa; phylum Chordata; class Amphibia; order Caudata; family Salamandridae; genus Lissotriton; species Lissotriton helveticus. The sequence goes on along the minus strand of NW_027611650.1, from coordinate 653,820 downwards.
CCACTTATCGGCGGCCATCTTGAGTCTGACGAAAAGTGTCTTAGGGGTTTCGCCAGGTACTCCTTTCTCCTTTCTGAATCGTAAACGATAAGCCTCTTGGTCCAATCCCAAATGATCGAGGATAATTCTCTTAATGTCTGTGTATGAGGTATCTCCATTGGGATTGGCTACCTGATAGGCTGCCTGAGCTTCTCCCACAAGCAGAGGTGCCAAAAAGAATGGCCATTTCACCACGGGCCATCCACACGCTCTCGCTGCTCTTTTGAAATTGAGGAGGAATGCATCGGCGTCTTCTCCTGGTTGATACTTCTGTAAAGCTACGCCACTAGGGTTTTGGTGAGCCCCTCCTCCTGTTACCGGTGTGCTGATTATCGTGGGGTCAAGGGCAAGGGCCGTCACCGCAGCCTTGATGATCTCCCTGTCCGCATCCGCGGACCGTATTTGCTGCTCCATCACCCATTCTAGTCTTTCCTGCCCTTTGACCAGTTGCTGTAGTAATTTGTCCATCTTTGTTAAACAGATGGCGCTGCTGCCTGCATTTTCCACCACTGTAAAGCTTGGGCTCGGATCACTCTGGGCGATAGGAAATGGCAACAGTCGGGTTTTTGTTAATGAAGGTTTTATTTTCATGAACAAGCGATCAGGGCAGGTAGGACGACTGGATGTACGTCGAGGTGATCGGCTTCTCTCGGAACGACGATGCCGTGTTGCTGGACACACCTCCTTCTCTCTCAGGCACCTTCCCCGGACTTTATCTACGGGCTCCAGCGTCGCCGCATGCAAGGCAAAGAGAGGCACGTATCAGGTACAGACTCTTTGTACGTAGTTTGACAGGAGAGGGGGTGAGGAGAAACGATAACCCAGTGCTAAAAGGGAGAAGGCAGTGAAGGTGGCCCGAGACAGCCCACAGATGACCCTTAATGGCTTGGTGACTTACGGGGCAGTCCTACCCCTCCTCCTCCCAACCCGGCCCGAGAAACGGTTACGCACCTCGAGTAGCCACACGCCTCCAGGCGAGCGGCTGGGCGAATCGCGGTGCCGGTGGCCTCCTGGCTCCTGTGTTGCCTGCGGATCTCTCCTCTGCTCACGCTCCCTCCCAGCTGGTGGTTCGGGTCTGGAGTCGCCTTGGTCCTCTTCTTCTCCCGCTCGGATGCTCTCGCCGCTCCTTCCTCTTCCTCTCCTTTCCTCTGGTTCCCCGCAACTCTCTCCGCCTCCTCTTCTCCCGCTCCGATGCTCTCGCCGCTCCTTCCTCTTCCTCTCCTTTCCTCGGGTTCCCCGCAACTCTCTCCGCCTCCTCTTCTCCCGCTCTCGTCGCACCTTCCTCCTCGATACTCATACTCTGTTCCTCGATCGCTTCCCACCGCTCCTCCGCCTCTCTTCTCACTGTCCGCTCCTCCGGTGTACAGACACACCTGTGTTGAGTCAAGGGCGGTATTTAAAGAGCCGGACTCCACCTCTTCAGTACCTGCAGGACACTCCCAGTTAAAGGTGTAGTCACCCTCTTCTTCGTCGCAGCTAAACACCTCACCCGTCCGGTACCATTCGGGCTGCTTCGCTGTATTCGCCGATGGCTGTGGAAACAAGAGGGGAGTTACAAACCAAAACCTAAAACTGCCACTGAACAATTGGTTCGTGTTACAACTTTCTCTCCAGTCTCTAATGCAATTCGCAAGTCAATCAAAAAAACGGGCATGTCTTGAATGCAGGCGTTCTAGAACTAGGCACGCCCCTCTTTGCTTTTAAGAAAAGTAAAAATATCAAAGATCAGTTGGTTCACGCTGCCTTGCCCGTCACCAACCACCCTGACTGCACTCTCAATGACATCTGGGCCCTTACACCCCTTACAGGTCATGCCAAATGTGGAAATTGTGTGGCCTGTGAATTCACTATTGAATGCAAGGAATGTGTGTATAAAGATCTGAGACATGTATTGACGGGCTTAACTAATTGTAATACATGTAATGTAGTGTATGCCATCTTTTTCCCATGTAACATGCTGTACATAGGTCAGACGTCACAGCAAATCCGACTGCGCATTTCACAACACCGGAGCAGATTAAGGTGCAAGACGGCCAATGCTCCCTTGGTCGGGCACTTCACCCAAAAAGGACATTCAGAGAATGATATCAGATGGACTGTGATCACTGCTATCAAATTGCCGCCCAGAGGTGGTGATAAGTCAAGAATCCTTAACAAAGAGGAACTTAAATGGATTTTGAAGACTGATAGCCTCAACACAGGTCTAAACCTACTTGAAGATTGGAACACTTTGCTCTAGACTCCCTAGCCTATGACTCTGAAATTTTACAAGTATACCAATTGTGAGCATCTAATAGACTATAACTCGGCAGCAATATGAACAGCTACCATCATCCCAGGAAGCAAATGGCAACACCGGTTATAATTTTACCTCGCTGTGTACTTACCACTGTAGGTTGTGCAAGGTTACGATAACCGTTTTCCTCTCCTTAATTCTGTTCGGAATGTATGTATTATTGAAATTCATGTCACGAGTCCCAGGACTCAACACATCCGGACACCACCCTAAGATGGCCACCCACTCATCCAGGCATGCCCACTTGCACCACTACCTCCAATCCAAGCCCTGGGTTCATCACCAACCCCCTCTAGGTTCCCTACAGTGGTTCTCATTGGCTGCCTACCTCTGACTGTTCCAAAATGGCCACCACCGTTGGTTCATACACCCTGGCCAGTCCCTCTCCGCTTTTTACTCCGGATCACATGGGTCTCCCGGCACCTATCACTGGCAATATAATGCCTCGCGCACCACCTCAATGTAGAGAATTCATCTACGGACACCGCGATTGCACCGCTGCTCCCACCCGGAACCCGGTAAGCTCCACTACCTCCTAGTGGTATCCCCTCTTCCTCCCCCTTCCCTCTTATGCCATCCTAACCCCTTCCCATTCTGCCTTCCAGGCTATCACGCCAGCGCGAACGAACACAGGAACTCCACTTGCCCGCACTGTCGGCTCTGTGCCTCCTTGTTCCGTAAATAGGTAAGCGACCAATTTTAGCTTTGTATCAACAGGCTACAGCCCTGTTCGACCTGCATTAACTCCTTGACTCTCTGCAGACTCACCACCCTCGATACTGCGCTACTAAAGCCAAGTCCTTGAGCTATTACGAAATCGACCAACCTCTCGGTAAGCCTCCCATACCTGCACTCTTCTCATGCATAACGGCGTTCTGTCCGGTCCTTCACCAACTCACCCCCAACTCCCCTCACATTATCACCGCCTAACTCTTCCAAAGACACGTGTTGCGCCACACCCAGCCGCTGCAGCCCCTGTATATTATGCACTGATTCACTTCTGCCCTCACAATTCTTCGTTCAGGTTGTCACCTTCTATTACTAGATAATTGTTGCGCCGCAATTTCTTGCAACATAATTGCTGCACCATGTATGACTGGTTCTTTGCTATGCCGAGTATTACAGATTTGTTCATAGCTCCACTTGACAACTTGACAACGGATATAAAACCTCCTTTGTGGGCCTTCGTACCCAAATTCACTCCCGGTATGTATGTGAATCCAACACTGCTATGCACCGACTGTGCATGGAATGTATCTTAGCAGCTATTATTGTCGATATGTATCCTTGTACCGTCTCTAAATACGTTTTAAATTCCAATCTGCCTTTTATCGCCCCCTTCTCCCCTTTCCTCCCACATTTTTCCCAGTAGGCATAAGAGGCTTCAATTATTAGGCATAAGAATTATGTCCTGATGATGATCTGCGTACCTAGCTAACGGATCGAAATGCCGTTGACTCTAATAACACCTTATACAAAAATAAATATGTACTACTAATGTAAAGGTGTGGATTATGTTCTGATGTACCATGACATTGTGCAAATTCTGGTACCTCAAACCTCACGCTCTTGCCTACAAGCCCTTTTGTTCTAGTTTTGTCACTGTATGTCAGTTACACATGTGTTAAGTTGGGTGCAGGCTTGTACCCTACGTTGTGAACTGTTGTGTAACATTCTTAATAATCATCTATAAGTAAATACTAGACCGCTGTCCGGCTGGACAAGTCACAATCAATATAGCTACGACTGTGTCTATATTTATTCATTGTGTTTATTCTTGCTTAATGGGACCACTGTTGTTTGAATTGCATTGTTTGCATCAATTCTAGTGCCTGGCCTGTGTTATTGCATTGTTTGTGTCAGATTCTCATAGTGCCTGGGCTGTGTTATTACATCGTTTGCATCAGATTATTATAGTGCCTGGCCTGTGTTATTGCAATGTTTTCATCAATCCTAGTGCCTGGCCTGTGCTATTGCATTGTTTTCATTATATTCTCCTAGTGCCTCGCCCGTGTTATTGCATTATTTTGTTTCAGTCCTAGTGCCTAGTCACAATCAATATAGCTACGACTGTGTCTATATTTATTCATTGTGTTTATTCTTGCTTAATGGGACCACTGTTGTTTGAATTGCATTGTTTGCATCAATTCTAGTGCCTGGCCCATGTTATTGCATTGTTTGCATCAGATTCTCTAGTGCCTGGCCCGTGTTATTGCATTGTGTCCATCATATTCTTCTAGTCCCTTGCCCATGTTATTGCATTATTTGCTTCAACCCTAGTGTCTGGCCCATGTCATTGCATTGTTTGCATCAGATTCCCCTAGTACCTGGCCTGCGTTATTGCATTGTTTGCATCAGATTCTCTTGGTGCCTGGCCCGTGTTATTGCATTGTTTGCCTCAGATTCTCCTAATGCCTGGGCTGTGTTATTGCATTGTTGGCATCAGATTCTTCCAGTACCTGGACTGGGTTCTTGCATTGTTTGCATCAATCCTAGTGCCTGGCCTGTGTTTTTGCATTGTTTGCATAAGTTTCTTCTTGTACCCGGCCTGTGGAATTGCATTGTTTGCATCAGATTCTCCTAGTGCCTGGCCTGTGTTATTGCATTGTTTATGTCAGATTCTCATAGTGTCTGGACTGTTTTATTGCATTGTTTGCATCAGATTCTCCTAGTGCCTGGCGTGTGTTATTGCATTATTTGCTTCAATCCAAGTGCCTGCTCCGAGTTATTGCATTGTTTGTATCAACTTCTCCTAGTGCCTGGCCTGTGATATTGCATTGTGTCCATCAGATTCTTCTAGTCCCTTGCCCATGGTATTGCATTATTTACTTGGACCCCTAGTACCTGGCCTGTGTTATTGCATTGTTTGCATCAGATTCTCATAGTGCTTGGCCCGTGTTATTGCATTAGATTCTTCTGGTGCCTGGCCTGTGTTATTGTATTGTTGCATCAATCCTAAAGCCTGGCCTGTGTTATTGCATTGTTTGCATCAGATTCTCTTAGTGCCTCACCCGTGTTATTGCATTATTTGCTTCAATCCAAGTGCCTGGCCCGTGTTATTGCATTGTTTGCATCAGATTCTCCTAATGCCTGGCCTGTGTTATTGCATTGTTGCATCATTCCTAGTGCCTGACCTGTGTTTTTGCATTGTTTGCATATGTTTCTTCTTGTACCCGGTCTGTGTTATTGCATTGTTTGCATCAGATTCTCCTAGTGCCTGGCCTGTGTTATTGCATTGTTGGCATCAGATTCTTCCAGTGCCTGGACTGGGTACTTGCATTGTTTGCATCAATCCTAGTGCCTGGCCTGTGTTGTTGCATTGTTTTTGTCGGATTCTCATAGTGCCTGGACTGTTTTATTCATTGTTTGCATCAGATTCTCCTCGTGCCTGGCCTCTGTTATTGCATTTTTTGCATCAGATTCTCCTAGTGCCTCGCCCATGTTATTGCATTATTTGCTTCAATCCAAGTGCCTGCTCCGAGTTATTGCATTGTTTGTATCAACTTCTCCTAGTGCCTGGCCCGTGTTATTGCATTGTTTGTGTCAGATTCTCCTACTGCTTGGCATGTGGTATTGCATTATTTGCTTCAACCCTAGTGCCTGGCCCATGTTATTGCATTGTTTGCATTTGATTCTCCTAGTGCCTGGACTGTGTTATTGCATTATTTGCATCAGATTCTCCTAGTGCCTGGACTGTGTTATTGCATTGTTTGCATCTGATTCTCCTAGTGCCTGGACTGTGTTATTGCATTGTTTGCACAAGATTCCTCTAGTGCCTGGCCTGTCTTATTGCATTGTTTGCATCAGATTCTTCTAGTGCCTGGCATCTGTTATTGCATTGTTTGCATTAGATTCTCTTGGTGCCTGGCCCGTGTTATTGCATTGTTTGCATCAGATTCTTCTGGTGCCTGGCGTGTTATTGCATTGTTTGCAGCAGATTCTCATAGTGGTTGGCCCGTGTCATTGCATTGTTTGCGTCTCGTGCCCGGCCTGGGTTATTGCATTTGCGCCAGATTGTCCCAGTGCCTGGCCCGTGTTATTGCATTTTTGCATCAGATTCTCATAGTGATTGGCCCTTGTTATTGCATTGTTTGCATCAGATTCTCTTGGTGCCTTGCCCATGTTATTGCATTGTTAGCGTCTAGTGCCCGGCCTGTGTTAATGCATTGTGTGCATCGATCCTACTGCCTAGCCTGTGTTATTGCATTGCTTGTGTCTAGTACTCCGCCTGTGTTACTGCATTGTTTGCATTAGGTTCTTCTAGTGCCTGGCCTGTGTTATTGCATGCGTCAGATTCTTACGGTGCCTGGCCTATGTTTTTTGCTTCAATCCAAGTGCCTGGTCTGTGTTATTGGATTGTTTGCGTCGATTTGTCCCAACGCCTGGCCTGTATTATTGCATTGTTTGCGTCACATTTTTCTAGTACCCGGTCTGTGTTATCGCATTGTATGTGCTGCTTTTGGTATGTTATTATTCTAATAGTTGCAGCTTTTCTAAAAAACATGGCACCTTTTATTCCAATCAAGTGCATCTGACTGCAAGGACACTGCACTCTTCCTGCAGTAACAATCTACTTCCTATTTATGTAGCAACAGACAGCACAGCATGTCAGCCAGAGATGTCGTAGGGTCAGAAACAGTACATAGGTAAGTAGGTATGATGGAAAACAAACTGTGAGTAAGATTTTGAAGGAAGAAGCTGCTTTGATAGGCAGCAAAACATCCATGTCAAAACATCAGCAGTAAGACAATGGTACATGGAATGAAAATGATAGATTTATTTACACGTCTGTGCAGTGCGTGTCACTTATTGTTCTTTTCTTCCATGAGATGGTTTTACAAAGCAACTCTGAGCTCACTGAGTGTGGAGCTTCCACGAATCTCAGAGACAGGCCCTTCCAAAGATAGTAACAGAGAAGGTTGAAAGATCTGAGTCTTGATCTTGGCAGATGGACTGGTGATCCCTGAGGGGGTGTAGTTGGTCTGTGTGTTGCCACAGCTGTCCAGGGGGTTTAAAAAAATTTCAGCAATTTGTAGAGGGCCCTCTTTTGGGTGCGAACCATCCAGCTTCATGCAATACGGACTAAAGGGTTTGTGTCTGCGCAGGATGAGTTACATTCTGATAGCAAAATGGAGGACCTTGTCCGAAGGGGATTGATGTTACCAATGATTAACATCTTAAGTTAGGACAGATAGAGAAAGTCCATTTACCTCAATGACAAACTGCACAGTAGACTATATAGAAAACCTACTTCCTGCAATTCCATCCTGCATGCATCTAGTTCTCATCCACAACACCAAATAAAATCAATTCCGTATGGCGAGTACCTCAGAGCCAGACGGAATTGCAGCGAACAGACAGAATTTGACAAATGCATTACCAACATGAAGAATAGATTTCTGAGAAGAGGTTACCCTATTGAGTCAATAGTGAGTGCTGAAAAGAGAATAAGACGTATAGACAGACCAGGTTGTTTGAAGAGACGCACGGAGCCTGTATCCTCCAACAGACAAATAAGATTAATCACAGAATTTAACGCTCTGCATCAAACTGTGAGGAAGAGTTTCAACAGACATTGGAACCTCCTCATAGCTGATCCGGTTCTGAAGGACTGGTTACCTACCACACCCGCAATCACCTATAAAAAGGGACATACACTAAGGAACAAACTTAGTCCTACAGTTCCCCTTAGCACAACGGCCCATAATTGGCTTACAACTAAAAGCATGGGTTTCTTTCGATGTGGCTTCTGTTCTATGTGCAGATGGGGGAAACACGGAACTAAAATCTTTAAAGGTTTTGACAACACCACCTATGACATCAAACAGAACATCACATGCTTGACCAAGTTTGTGGTATATATCATAGAATGCCACTGTGGTAAACAGTATGTTGGCAGCACCATCAGGGCTCTGAAGGATAGACTGGCCGAACATATGAGGGCGATACAAAAAAGAGACCCTAAATACCCAGTGGCTTTGCATATAGCGGAATGCCAACCATTGGAGGACGACATCAAAGTGCGTTTCTTTGGTATCGATGTAATTCCACCGAATATTAGAGGTGGGAACAGGGAACTTACTTTAAGACGTAAAGAAGCTATGTGGATCATGCGCTTGCAGTGCGTGGAACACGGGCTGAATTATGATCAAGAATTACAATTCTTTTTGGGAAACTGAGTCTACCTTTCTCTGGGAGGGTGGTCGTACATTTTTCAAATCTCTGTATCCACTGTGAATAATATGTAATTGTATTCAGGAAGCATTCATTGACGATTCATACAGCCACATATGGCTCCTAAGGATAATTTAGTCTATTTACTATTTAAGAATTGCATTATACACGGACATAATATGAGCATAGTATCCCTTAGGCCAGCTGCCCTCAAGGAGGAGTAATATATTGTTCTTGGGGTGCTATTGGGTTAACTGTGGTGTATGAACAACTTTTATTGTACTTGAACTGTATTATTTACTGAATGGAATAATGTCACTGGAGTCACCAGGGTGTAAGGCGTGGACAATTACAACACAGTACACTATGTATGACAAACACCTATCGACGCAACGCCACATTAAACAGTACCAGCGTTTGTTCAAATACAGACATGTATTTCTTGTAGCTTCTGCACACCCCTACTTTAAGACTAAGAACAGACGCACGCTGGTAACTCTTTGCGTAATTCGGGCTTTATAATACACACTTTCACGTAGACTTAAGAATTTGAACGTTCCTTATCGCAATTGGTTCCACCATTGTATATCATAAATCTAACCCTCCCTACATGCATTACTCGCAGAACTTTTGGGTTTTCCTTGAGAATAGGCGCTTTTGAATTACTTAAATTATTCAGGCTTCACGTTAACCAGTAACCCAGTCTTCCATCATGGCGGACGCTTTCTCACAGAGCGTATGTAGGACTGCGGTCTAGTCTTCCGTGAGTTCTACTATAGAAATATGACTTCCTGTGCCCAGTCACGTGTCCGTAACGTGGTAGACGGCGACCGGGAATCACTAGAGGGGGAATACAACGTAGCTGGTGAGTTTTCCTAGCTAGAACCCCCTTTTACCTAAAGCTTTACGTTATCTGCAGACTGGAGCGTATAACTCACAATCACCTCTGGTTTTGAATGAGGGAACGTTAAACTAACAATCGCTCTGATTCCCTATTTTTCCTAGATTGTTCTAACGGAAACGCCACAGTATTATAAGTCATATGCTGACTAAATCTGATCCCCTCCCGGTACAGAGACACACTAACATGTGTTAAGGTACTTTTTTCTTTCAATTTTGCAATACAGGATATTGAAGAGTCTTCCCATGGTAGACTAGCACGTTTACAGACTAGTGACACAGAGAATTTCTCTTTCTCACACAGAGTTTTCTCACTGCACAGCCACACACTTTGGCTGTGTTGTTCCACTGACGTCAATTAATCGTATTCTGGTGGTTTACCGACCACGAAAATTCTCGTCTACGCGTTCTATTTAGAATTCTACTGGTAAGAACACTTTGTTTAAAATAATTAGAATCATGTTGCCCCTGACATATGTTTCTCGCATTCTCATTATTTCCACCACATACTCTTTTTCTTACCTAGAATGTTACCCACATTATATCCTTCTTGACTGGGCCTACGTATCGATAGGCTGTGCCACAAGGTAGGCGCATGGCTTTTCATGTTTTTGGCCGCTTTGTGCACCATTTTCGTTCCAGTACATAGGTGCACCATTAAATTTGCATGTAACCACCCTTTTTATATTTTTTGACCTGGCACATTTGTATTAGAAGGAAGTTCACCCCACTATCACAATCTTTGTTACATCTAGGCTGAGACCGCTTAGGAGTTGGATTTGTCGTCTTTTTAGTACAGCACATGTTCTATCTTCTAAATTCAGTCTCATGACCAACTACTCACTACCGAAATGTAATTTTGTTGTAATATATGTTAGATATAAAAAAGAGAGGTTAGTGATTTCATGCATAGCTGTAACTGTCTCCATTCCCGTATAGCAAGTCACGCTTGACACCATGAATCACTTCTATCCCTTCTATGATCAGAGGTAAATAGCGGCACAATGTAGATGGTGGCATGCAACACTTACAGTCACTAATGGTCGCTATAATGATGTGCTGTACTGTTAGAAATGGGATCCCTGGTTGGCCGAGGCTTGGGCCAAGGCCAGGCAGAAATCACCACTTCTAGTTAGGGTAGGGAAGTCACCCGCCAAGACAACCCCTGCTCACCCCCTTGGTAGCTTGGCACGAGCAGTCAGGCCTATCTCGGAGGTCATGTGTAAAGCATTTGCGCACGCACCCCCAGCAACAACCTTCCGGGCCCCCCACAAAAGGACTCCACACCAGATATATATGAAAATAGCTTTTGTATTAAAAGGGACACATAGGAACACATACCTTACAGGGTGCCAGAGGCACGGGTAGGATTTACAAGGGACAATATACAGGACAGGGCCATGGGACCACTGCCAGGGATATGCACATGATGGAGTCGCCATTTAGAACATATAACAACTGGGAGTTTCCTCGAACTAGGACTAGAACACATAATCACCAGGAGCTTAGCATTAGAATACGTCACGCCCCGGGGTTTCATAGGACTAGCACTAGAACTCACTCTAACCAGTATCAACACACATGAAGCAAGGTTATACAGGAGGGAAGGAATGGCACGGTACATAACACCACAGACGTACCTGTAGGAAGGAAAGACAGAATAACTCTCAAGGAGTACAGTTACATTTAGCTAGTATTTTCAACAGGCCAACGGGCCTTCCGGGGCTAGGACGCCCAGAATCTCAATGTTCAGGACAGGCTGTAAGCAGCCCAGCGCACACCTACACGTAGCAGCTGCCCACGAAGTGCTGGGCAGCTGGGGACCGAGGATGGGGCCAACACTTGGGAGCCTCACAGACTCGGAACAATGGGCTAGGGTGGAGCCTCTCCGGCTCATGAGGAATGCGCCAAATGGGGGAGCCTCTCTGGGCTCGAGAAGCAGGGGCCACGTGGGAGCCATCTCGGGGCTCGAGAACAACATGGTGGGCGGAGCCTTGCCGGCTCATAGGGACGGGGGCCAAAGGTGGAGCCTCTCGGGGCTCAGGACACGTGGGAGCCTCTCAGGGGTCGGGACAAAGCTGCGGGCAGGCGGGGCCCCCCTCGGGGGACCCGGCATCACTGGGGGCCCCGGGGGCCTCTGAGCACATGTGTGCTCGCGCTGGAGGGGAGGGGCGGCCACCGGCAATGTGGCCCGATGCCCCGCCTCCCCTCCGGCATCACTCACCGGCTGGTAGACGCGCCGGTCTCTCCTCGCTCTCCGGGGCTCCCTCTCGCTCCTGGGGGCCCGGGGGGGGAAAGCGGCCATTCTTCTGGGAGGTCGCAGGTGCGCGGAGTAGGCTCCCGCTGCCCCCTGCATGTCTCAGCTCTCTCCGTCCCTCGCTGCAGCTCCCCGGGCCGCCGGCCAATCAGAGCGCGGCCCGGGGAGACGTCATCAGCCCAGCCCGGGCCGCCAGCCACTCAGAGCGTGGCCCGGGGGCGGGCCTCACGAAGGGTCCCGGGCTGCGGCGGTGAATACAGGGGAAATTGACGAGGGCCAGGATCCCTCGATTAGGGCATCAATGAAGGGGCAAGCGAGGTAGGCTCTCGCTGGGGGCTCGGGCCCCCTCACACGAACAGGCCGATGCCGGGGGGGGCACCGGCGGGACGCGTAGAGCGCTCACAGCGCTAGAGGCATAAGGGCAGCGCCTCAAGGCGCTAGGGCAGCAAGGAAGCGCTCCCCAGCGCGGGACGCATGAATGAAGCGCCCCGCGGCGCTAGGACAGCCAGAAATGGGGAATAAAGCGCCTCCCGGCGCTAGGGTAGCAGAAATCAGCAGAGTCTTGGTAGGGTCCAGGACAGCAGTGGTTCAGGGGCAGGGCAGGGCTCAGGGAGGCAAGCCTTTCCCCTGAGCCCCAAGCAGCAGCATGCCCCTGGCAGGAGTCAGTCAGGACCAGCAGGCAAGAGAGAGAGAAGAGGGCACACCCTCCTTTTATACATGAGACCCCTTTGTCTCAAAAGGGGCAGGCAGGGTGAGAACCAGCTAGAACTGGTTATCAGGAATTTCTTGTTACTGGCCAGGTTAGGACACCAGACGCACCCCAGGTGGGTGGAGCCAGCATTGTGGTAGGACAGCCCAGACCCAGACAGGGTACAGGCACAGCCCCTCCCTCACTTCAGCCAATCACGCGCCAGCATACTTACTGCACACACACACCGATGTCTAGAAGTGGCACTTCTCTTCTAGCCACACACAAGCCGCATACATCATCTTGAAGCATTCAATCACACAAATCCATACATACCAGACTCGGGCCTGTACCCCCCACGCACCCGGAACTATCGGGGACACACACATGCCCCATGCATTCCTATGGGAGGGCAGTCTTCTCTCATGTACACGCACTCAGAGCGGGAATCACCATTCCCCGGTCACAAGCCAAACTTCAGGGGTGGACCTGCCAGAAGGGCCCGGTCCAACATGTACACACTGATGTACTCTAGACGTTGTCTAGACCCACACTTTTTGGTTTTTGTTCCCAGCCCTGAAGAGTCGTGTGACTCACCACACACGACGAAACACGTGTCGGCTGGTTGTGGACCATAATAAACTACCCACTTTCAAGTTTTTACTGGAATTCCTGCAACTGTTTACTTGGCTTTATCTGTATACACATATTACCTGATTTTACCTATGTTATACCCGGTGTATTTGTGTGCGGGAGCATTGCTGTGTTGATGTGTTGTGGAGCCCCTTAGACTCTACTGTTGAACGGTTAAGGGTTTTACCGTTCGCTCCTACGCACCATAACTTACTTCCTATATAATTACCCACAACGGTTACACGAGGTAGTGCGCTTAATTTCTGAGATTCTATAAACCCAGAAACAAGTTGTTCACTTTTACTCAGCTGGGCGCCTCCACGTTGTTATTTACTGATAGATATAACAGATAGCTTCCTTCTGTTAATATGGATAGAGCTAAGGCAGCTCCGGACCTTTTTGATAACCTAGCCAAAGGCATGCTTACACACCAGGCATCTGCCACAGCAGGTCCTCCTCGCTCTGAGGGTCTCAGAGATAAGTTTATTAAACTTGAGAAGATGAAAAAACAAGAAAACTCACGCTGGTGGGATGGGACCACCCTTAAACACTATATTCAGCGCAAACAAATACCAAGGGGCCTACGCTCCCAAGTCTTCCCCACGTATGACGATTTGGACATAGATTTAATGACCAAATGGGAAGATTCTCTCAACCAAAATTCCATGACTGTAATGGATATCCTGATTGAAAGTGCTGATCGTAAGACTGCCAAACTTCAAACAGACATCTCCACTTTAGAACAAGAGATCAAAGACCTCAACCTACCTGAGGCCACAGTAAAAAACTACACTCTATTAGACGAAATTTTATTGAAACATCAGACAGAAATCAAGAATAGGAAGGCACGCCAAATCAAAAGAGATGAGGCTGATTACAGAGATGGCAGGGTTTACACGTATGAACGTAAATACGATCACATGATCCCTAATCATACACCTAAGCCACACACAGCAAGATCTACCACCGGCAGCTCCATTAATTCTAGTACAACATCAATAAGCACTACAGGACTAAGTGAACCGGAAACTGATAACATTGACACGACGAGCTCAGCTTTTTTATTAGAAATGGAGCGTATCAGAAAGGGCAACAGAACACTACCACAAAGGGGCGTTCCAGATCCAAAACCCACAGGGGCAAACGCAGGAGCCAGTGCAGACTACCGGAAGAAATTGAGATCAGGGACACAGAGGAACTAACCACGAGTAATCAGGATGTACAGGTTATTAACCTTTCCTCTTACACCGTAACCACCGACATGATTTCTCTATTAGGTAAAGGTCTGAGTTTCAATCCGTATGCTACTGGGGACATTTGTCAAACAAAAATTGATATTTTCAAATTCATACGCAACCTTAAGTTGAAAAAACATTTTGCTGGGCAGGTAGATTCTACTAGACAATCGAAAGGTGTATCCTATGGTTTTGACAATGATCTGTTAACAATAAAAGATGTGCAAACAACTCATTTGCTTCTTTCTTTAACAGATAGGGAAGAAAGTCCTTATGACATGGAGAGACTTTTGGAAGAGCTTGATATAAAAACTGATTACAGTTTAACAAGTGGCTTAAAAAGTAAATCTAAGTGGACTCCAACATTACCTGGAGGCAACGCAATAGATAACTTCCACAGACGGGTCCTAGAAGATCTGAATAGAACTAACATCAAAACTCTAGACACTAAATTTAAGTACAGAGACAACTTAACCAAAGGAGAACGTTTGGCACTTTCCAATGTGAGTAAAAACTCTAACATCATCATTAGAGAAGCAGATAAAGGGGGCAACATAGTGGTTATGAACCTCGTGGACTACAATAACGAGATTCATAACCAACTGAGCGACGTAACATGCTATGAACAACTAGGTCAGAACCCTATGGGTCCTCTGACGGTGCTAATCAATGAACATCTTCTGAACTGGAAACAATCTGGTCTTTTGGACGGCGACGAGTACCTTTACTTGAAGGTCTCCAGACCCACTTTTCCTTGGTTATATACCCTACCTAAGGTTCATAAAGATTTCCCCTTTCCCCCGGGCAGACCAATCGTCTCGGGAATAGGGGGTCCCACTGAAAGATTGGCGGAGTATGTGAATCTTTTTCTGGGACCTTTGGTCAGAAACCTACCATCATACATACAGGACTCTAAACATATATTGAGTATCATGTCAGACATGGAATGGCAGCAAGGCACCACACTAGTGACTATGGACGTGGTATCACTGTATACCAGTATTAACCCTAAACTAGGTATGGAAGCAGTGAGCAAAGCACTTTCCAACAGACCTGCCTCACTATGGGCA
Source organism: Lissotriton helveticus (assembly GCF_964261635.1). NCBI lineage: Eukaryota > Metazoa > Chordata > Amphibia > Caudata > Salamandridae > Lissotriton > Lissotriton helveticus. The sequence continues at coordinate 638,528 of NW_027611650.1, read as the reverse complement.
AACACTCAGATGCTTCTAAGCATGATGAACCTTATTCTTGACAACAATTAATTTCTGTTCGACCGCAAGTGGTTTCGTCAAAAAAAGGGAGTGGCGATGGGTTCTAAATTTTCCCCTTCTTTTGCCAATCTTTTTATGGGGGCTCTAGAAACTGACTTGATTTGGGGCCCAAAAGGGGCTGGTTTCATTGACTCTGTGATCTATTGGGGTCGCTACATCGATGATTGTTTTATACTATGGTCAGGCACAGATGAATCACTGCTTTCCTTTTTTAACTATCTGAACAACAACACTTGGGAAATCAGTTTCACTATGCGTCATAGCAAAAAGAACATGGAATTTCTCGACTTAGAATTTTACATCCTCAATGACAAACTGCATAGTAGACTATATAGAAAACCTACTTCCTGCAATTCCATCCTGCATGCATCTAGTTCTCATCCACAACACCAAATAAAATCAATTCCGTATGGCGAGTACCTCAGAGCCAGACGGAATTGCAGCGAACAGACAGAATTTGACAAATGCATTACCAACATGAAGAATAGATTTCTGAGAAGAGGTTACCCTATTGAGTCAATAGTGAGTGCTGAAAAGAGAATAAGACGTATAGACAGACCAGGTTGTTTGAAGAAACGCACGGAGCCTGTATCCTCCAACAGACAAATAAGATTAATCACAGAATTTAACGCTCTGCATCAAACTGTGAGGAAGAGTTTCAACAGACATTGGAACCTCCTCATAGCTGATCCGGTTCTGAAGGACTGGTTACCTACCACACCCGCAATCACCTATAAAAAGGGACATACACTAAGGAACAAACTTAGTCCTACAGTTCCCCTTAGCACAACGGCCCATAATTGGCTTACAACTAAAAGCATGGGTTTCTTTCGATGTGGCTTCTGTTCTATGTGCAGATGGGGGAAACACGGAACTAAAATCTTTAAAGGTTTTGACAACACCACCTATGACATCAAACAGAACATCACATGCTTGACCAAGTTTGTGGTATATATCATAGAATGCCACTGTGGTAAACAGTATGTTGGCAGCACCATCAGGGCTCTGAAGGATAGACTGGCCGAACATATGAGGGCGATACAAAAAAGAGACCCTAAATACCCAGTGGCTTTGCATATAGCGGAATGCCAACCATTGGAGGACGACATCAAAGTGCGTTTCTTTGGTATCGATGTCATTCCACCGAATATTAGAGGTGGGAACAGGGAACTTACTTTAAGACGTAAAGAAGCTATGTGGATCATGCGCTTGCAGTGCGTGGAACACGGGCTGAATTATGATCAAGAATTACAATTCTTTTTGGGAAACTGAGTCTACCTTTCTCTGGGAGGGTGGTCGTACATTTTTCAAATCTCTGTATCCACTGTGAATAATATGTAATTGTATTCAGGAAGCATTCATTGACGATTCATACAGCCACATATGGCTCTTAAGGATATATTTAGTCTACTTACTATTTAAGAATTGCATTATACACGGACATAATATGAGCATAGTATCCCTTAGGCCAGCTGCCCTCAAGGAGGAGTAATATATTGTCCTTGGGGTGCTATTGGGTTAACTGTGATGTATGAAAAACTTTTATTGTACTCGAACTGTATTATTTACTGAATTGGAATAATGTCACTGGAGTCCCCAGGGTGTAAGGCGTGGACAATTACAACACAGTACACTATGTATGACAAACACCTATCGACGCAACGCCACATTAAACAGTACCAGCGTTTGTTCAAATACAGACATGTATTTCTTGTAGCTTCTGCACACCCCTACTTTAAGACTAAGAACAGACGCACGCTGGTAACTCTTTGCGTAATTCGGGCTTTATAATACACACTTTCACGTAGACTTAAGAATTTGAACGTTCCTTATCGCAATTGGTTCCACCATTGTATATCATAAATCTAACCCTCCCTACATGCATTACTCGCAGAACTTTTGGGTTTTCCTTGAGAATAGGCGCTTTTGAATTACTTAAATTATTCAGGCTTCACGTTAACCAGTAACCCAGTCTTCCATCATGGCGGACGCTTTCTCACAGAGCGTATGTAGGACTGCGGTCTAGTCTTCCGTGAGTTCTACTATAGAAATATGACTTCCTGTGCCCGGTCACGTGTCCGTAACGTGGTAGACGGCGACCGGGAATCACAAGAGGGGGAATACAACGTAGCTGGTGAGTTTTCCTAGCTAGAACCCCCTTTTACCTAAAGCTTTACGTTATCTGCAGACTGGAGCGTATAACTCACAATCACCTCCGGTTTTGAATGAGGGAACGTTAAACTAACAATCGCTCTGATTCCCTATTTTTCCTAGATTGTTCTAACGGAAACGCCACAGTATTATAAGTCATATGCTGACTAAAGCTGATCCCCTCCCGGTACAGAGACACACTAACATGTGTTAAGGTACTTTTTTCTTTCAATTTTGCAATACAGGATATTGAAGAGTCTTCCCATGGTAGACTAGCACGTTTACAGACTAGTGACACGGAGAATTTCTCTTTCTCACACAGAGTTTTCTCACTGCACAGCCACACACTTTGGCTGTGTTGTTCCACTGACGTCAATTAATCGTATTCTGGTGGTTTACCGACCACGAAAATTCTCGTCTACGCGTTCTATTTAGAATTATACTGGTAAGAACACTTCGTTTAAAAGAATTAGAAACATGTTGCCCCTGACATATGTTTCTCGCATTCTCATTATTTCCACCACATACTCTTTTTCTTACCTAGAATGTTACCCACATTATATCCTTCTTGACTGGGCCTACGTATCGATAGGCTGTGCCACAAGGTAGGCGCGTGGCTTTTCATGTTTTTGGCCGCTTTGTGCACCATTTTCGTTCCAGTACATAGGTGCACCATTAAATTTGCATGTAACCACCCTTTTTATATTTTTTGACCTGGCACATTTGTATTAGAAGGAAGTTCACCCCACTATCACAATCTTTGTTACATCTAGGGTGAGACCGCTTAGGAGTTGGATTTGTCTTCTTTTTAGTACAGCACATGTTCTATCTTCTAAATTCAGTCTCATGACCAACTACTCACTACCGAAATGTAAATTTGTTGTACTATATGTTAGATATAAAAAAGAGAGGTTAGTGATTTCATGCATAGCTGTAACTGTCTCCATTCCCGTATAGCAAGTCACGCTTGACACCATGAATCACTTCTATCCCTTCTATGATCAGAGGTAAATAGCGGCACAATGTAGATGGTGGCATGCAACACTTACAGTCACTAATGGTCGCTATAATGATGTGCTGTACACACTGATGTACTCTAGACGTTGTCTAGACCCACACTTTTTGTTTTTTGTTCCCAGCCCTGAAGAGTCGTGTGACTCACCACACACGACGAAACACGTGTCGGCTGGTTGTGGACCATAATAAACTACCCACTTTCAAGTTTTTACTGGAATTCCTGCAACTGTTTACTTGGCTTTATCTGTATACACATATTACCTGATTTTACCTATGTTATACCCGGTGTATTTGTGTGCGGGAGCATTGCTGTGTTGATGTGTTGTGGAGCCCCTTAGACTCTACTGTTGAACGGTTAAGGGTTTTACCGTTCGCTCCTACGCACCATAACTTACTTCCTATATAATTACCCACAACGGTTACACGAGGTAGTGCGCTTAATTTCTGAGATTCTATAAACCCAGAAACAAGTTGGAAGGATAACCTGCACAAGGCACAGCTAGCCACACTGGACACAATGTACACCAAAGGCCTGATTTAGATTTCAGCGGATGGTTTATTCCAACACAAACGTGACAGGTATCGTGCCCGCCCCAATAAAAATGCATTACATCCTGTGGCAATTATAATAAGGCATACAGGATATCTGTCATGTTTTGGTGTAGTTCACAGAGTTTTACTCCGCAGAACTCCAGGAAGTGCGAGGGAAACTCTGCCGCACTCTGCGGACTTCCACAAGTGGCAGAGTTTGTTAAGTTGCACTGCTCGCACTGATTGTTTGTGGCAGGAGTTTGTCCTGCACTGTAAAATCAGCACAAACGGCACTAGGCGTTGCACCAGAGGGCACTGCTGCTTTCTGCTGCTCGAATTGACATTCTAATCGAGTGGCAGCTTCATCAACGAGAATGGCAGATTTCTACACTCGAATGGTCGCAACCTGCCGCGACCTCCCGCAATGAGAAATCTCGCCAGGAGGTCTATAAGTACTAAATGACTGATATCATTGAATATTAAATTATATGAATCAACGTTTGTTTGCCTTATCTGCGCTTATAATGTAAAGGATGGCCTTACAGTGAACCCCTTGATCCGTTTGACACAAAAGGCCCGGAAGGAGCTGCATCTTACAGAACGTTATCTACTTTAGGAAGAAATAAAGACTTGCTTTTTAAATTGTCTTTCAGGGCCAGGACCGAGCGCTGTAAGCTGCACTAGTTTCAGGGAGAAGGACAGATGCTATGGCGATAGGAAACCCCGCTCAACTCACAATAATGTTCCAATCTTACAGGTTCGAATAAAACAGAAATGTTTGAACCAAGGAAGGTGTTGAAAGTGTCTAAGGTGGCTTTTGAACAGCAAGGTAAAGACAGGAGTTGGTATTTGAGATGATCTTAAGTGAATGGGAAAGGAACGAGAAGGACGGGTCAGTGGCCGGGCTAACTGGCGGAAGCAAGATGGCGACCATGTAAGAGGTCGACTACAGCACTGGCGGGCTGGTCAGGTTAAGGAAATGTTTACACCCCGCTGAAGGAAAAATCGGCGAAAACCGAACATACCAGTGCGGCACTGAAAATCGCCCAATTAAACCAAGGAAACAAAAGGCTTTTTTTTAAGCTAGAACCTTAAGATTTACCCTGTATTCATATGCTGGGACGCCGGAGGAGTCACCTTTCTCTTTGGGCGGCCGTGGTTGGATCTGGGCGACGGTACTTGGAATACTCTGTTTGCAGGTACTTGCTACACCTGTGGGCTCAGCGGTGTGAAGATCAAGTAATGGCTCAAAAAGCAGCAAATACGGAGGCGAAGGCAGCGGCGGCAGCCTGTAAGCAGCGAGGAGAGACGGCCATAAGTTCGAGTGATTTAGGAGCAGCAGCAACGGAGAAAACGCCGGGCGATGTACAGGAAGTGCAAACGCCGACTCCAACTCCACCGAGAAAAGGCAGAGGCGGGGCTGCGAGTAAGAACCGGCCAGCCGGCCCAACGATAGCAGAGCTGCTGACTCGAAGCAAGGCCCCACAAGCAGAGTCAATGGGGGCTGAAGAAGAGATGACCACGAAGGCGCCCCCTCCACAGAAAACTGCAAGTAAGGCCCAAGAAATTGAGGTGAGCTCTGTTGAAGCCCAGACCCTTCCCCAAAATGGTACAAACGTTACAAACGCTATAAATTAACCACTTTTTCTAAAGGCTGCATTGGAACTTCCTGAAATGCCACTAGGGCAAACCCTGAAAGAGATGAAAACCCAGATAATATGGGGGAGCTGGCTAAAAATGCTGAAAATATGTGTGTACCACTGATTGTAACAGAAGTGTTGGAAGACATAGAAGAGCTCCAGAATGCTGCAGTGGAGGGTGCACCAGCGCTAAGAGTTTATTGGCTTTATTACCTGGTGATCAAGATAAAGAGGATTTGGAGCCTGATAAAGACGCTAGCGACTGCTTCTTTTCTGTCTCTGAAGGGCCGAGTGGTCCGAAGATGACAGGAGTTCATCTCTAGGGGATAGCAATCTCGACACAGACCCTGAGGATAGCGATCCAGACCGCCCAGTAACCACTCTGAGATCCAATAATCAGCCAGGTGCATACGGCTGAGGAGGAAAAGACTTAAAATGGGATTATTCTTCTACTACCCCACTCGCCACCCCAATTACTGGTATACTTTCTACTGAAATTGTGGCAACCCCCCTCCCATTCTGGAAATAATTCACCAGGCCATCCTTTCACATAGGGAGGAAATGCGTCACGATAGCCGAAAGGCACAGGCAGCAATGAGAAAGATGCAGGTGGTTGTAAGAAAGTTATCCAAAGCCTTTGCTATTGTGGGGGACAGGGTTTCGAACCTTGAGGAAAGGATTGTTGCAACAGAGTCAGAAGCGGCCGCTGACTCTACTCAAGTAGAGTCTCAAAATGCACAAATTAAGGATATCCAGTGGAAACTGAAAGATTTTGAGAACAGACAGAGGAAAAATAATCTCAGGGTGTTGGGGGTTCCGGAGTGGGCGGAAGGGTCGGACACCAGGGCCTATATAATCGTACCCCATTCAAGGCTCGAGCATCAAGAGGGGAGGATAAACCTCGGGCAATCTTGATATTCTTGTGGAAATTTCTTCTGCGGCAGGCAATCGCAGAGAATGCTAGACCTGAGTCAAGGAGGACAAGTGGTGGGGTCTCTTTTTTCGTCCGACCGGACTATTGTCATGCAACAGTAGAACGACGGTGGAGGTTAAGACTTTTAATCAAACCATTTCAGGAGAAGAATATCCAAGTGTATTTGATTAACCCGGCGCAGCTCAAAGTGATTCACAATGATCAGATAAAATACTTTTCCTTGGAAATAAAAGCAAAAGAATACCTGGACACTGTGGGTAACCACAGAGAGTAATCATGATGGTGCTGAAAGGGTAAAGTTAAGGGTATGTCGTATGTATAGGCAGTTTGTTGAATATATATTGGTTAGAGAATTTGAAGATTAGCTGCCTTATGTGACTATTTGTGCTGATGGCTTGCTTGGTGTGGTCAACTAGAAAGGAAGGCAAGGGGTCCTCTGTCTTTTAATCTTTTTGGATTACGTTAAGAATGACCAGCCCATTATTGCTGTATACATCACATGCACAGACTTAGGTCTGAGCGCTTCACAAGGGTGGTGGGTGTAGGGTGGAAGGGGAGGGGGGGGCTCTGAGGGAGGGTGGGGGATGGAGGGGTTGGAGGGGGGAAATGGGAAAAATGAGAAAACCTAGTGCCTTATAGCTTGGGATTGTTGTGTGGTAGGATCTGGTCATGATATATATGATGTACGGATACAACAGATTGAAGGTGATAATATAAATCGACTATATGGGCAACATTAAAATGTGTACAATTAACATCCGGGGTCTAAATGACTGGAGGAAGAGGCAAAGGCTAGCTCACTTTGTGAACATAAACTGTATTAACGTGCTATGTCTACAGGAGACCCATCTAACCTGGGGAAAGAGACACCTGCTAAATATAAGAGGCTTTGAGATGCTGACCTGCTCCACGCAAGCCTCTAAAGTTAGGGGTGTAGCAATCTTAGCTAAATCATCTTTGGGTGGAGCTAAGCGACATAAGGCAGGCAGTTCAGGGAGATGGGCAGTTGTTGAGCTAGCAATGGGAAGTACACTTTGTGTGATTTACAGGTCTAACCAGGATGATCCGGAGGTGTTCGATTTATTGGAAAGGGAATTGGCCGGCTGGCCTATCCCAATCATGGTGTGTGGAGATTTAAATATATTTGCTGATCTGACAAGCCAGTCCCCTTATGTAGGTCGGAAACCCCGGGTATTTTGGGCTCGGAGCCTTTTTTTTTTTTAAAGTCAAATCTTTTTTTATTTTACCCCTTAAACAAGGGGCTGGCAAGAGGCTGACTGTTTACACAGCGTTAAGACTACAACCCACTCTGGGCCGGCCGCGTTAGAGTGTGATGCAATAAATAACAGTTATATGTCCCTCATTCAACTACATTGTACACAGCGTTCCGCCTACAACCTAACAGGGCCGGCTGCGTCATATGGTATCAAATGCACATCAAACAGTCAGCGCCTAAGAAAACCCGGCCTCTAGGACCAGGTGTAGCCTGAGAGCCAAGGGGGTCAGAACAAATAGACCACCAGAGTCCGAACCTCAACAAAATGTCAGGGAAGATAGCAACAGATCAGAGAAGGCAGTAGGAATAAGGAAAGAGATGAGACCAAAGAGGAAGGAAAGTGCAGAGTGTGGCTGAGAGGGTGAGTGGAGAGGGGGGAATTAGTACCTAGGCCAGCGGGTCAACTGGTAGCACCTGCGGTATTAAAGGCCTTACACGCTGGAGCTGTTACAGTAGGAGCCTGCCCGGGTCGGGGGGGCACAGCATCTTCTACAAGCCGTAGTGCCCGGAGCTTGGGAGGTATGTAGCGCGCATGTTCTACTTCACACAAATATTTCACCAAAGGTTGCCATAGCGCCTTAAAGCATGTGTCGCGAGCCTGCAGTCTAGCTGTGAAGAGCTCCATGGTTATGACATGCCAGAGTCTGACAAACCATGCAGTAATGGGCGGCGCTTCCGTCTTTTTCCAAAATAGAGCAATGAGCTGTTTGGCCGCCCCCAGCATTTGCAGTGTCAGCATCCAGTCGCTCCGAGTCAGAGCTTTCAGGTCAGCAGGGCGAACACCCAACAGCAGCGTGCTAGTGGCTTCAGGCAAAGGAAACCCCAGTACCCCCCTGATGTGGCTTAGAACCTCCATCCAAAAGAGGGTTAGTGTGGGGCAGGTCCACCTTATGTGAAGGAAGCCTCCGGTTGCCGATCTACATCGCCAGCACTCAGGGGAAGAAGCAGGGAACATTTTGTGTAGGCGCTGAGGAGTATAGTACCACTGGGCCATGACTTTATATGCATTTTCCTGCTGTGGAATGCTATGATATATTTTGCGGATGTCCCGCCACAATGATACGTGCCATCTGCAAACACCCAGTGCCTCAGCTGGGCATACTGCATCCCAGCCTCGAGCGGAACCTTGAATTCCTCCCTGCATTGGGCAAAGGTCTTGATACTGCCCCCATCAAACAAATCTGTAAGCACATGCCCTGTGTCCACGCATGGAAGGCCCTAGTACGGTGGGCCGGCGGGAAACACGGGTTCCCCTCTATGGGGGTGTGCAGCAAGGGGAGGGTCGTGAGGCCCCGTCGTACTGCCACCCTGTCCCATATCTCCAGCACCGTTTTCGTGGGCACCGCCAAATATGCACTCGGGGGACGCCCCGTCTCATGTTTCCATGCCACATCCCAGATGGTGCGCCCGGTCACTGCTCTGTCCATGTGCAACCATCCTTGCTCACTCTCGGTCACACCCCATTCCACTATAAACCGAAGATGTGCTGCCCAATAGTATTCCACCAAGTCAGGGCAGGCCAGTCCCCCCCTATCTCGTGGCGTCAACAGTAGAGCTTGGGAGAAGCGGGCCGTCTCCCCCACAGATGAAAGTAGTAAGGTCACGCTGCAAGCCTCTGATGCTGTGAAGCGGGATGGGGGTAGGGAGGCACTGGAATAAATATAAAACCTTGGAGAGGATAGACATTTTAATGGCATTGATTCTGTCCAACCAGGACGGCATGAGTGGCCTCCACCGCCGCAAATCTTCGAGGACCGATCGCCGACACTCCCTCCAGTTAACTTGCGTCCAGTCGTCCAGAGAGGGGGTCACCTGTAGACCAAGATAGCGAATATGTTGGGACATCCACCGGTAGGGGGCTAACCGTTCCAGATGTGGGATTTCAGTCTGCGGAATGCTGAGGTTGAGAGCCCAGGACTTACTATGGTTGATTCTCAGGCCAGAGACTTGCTCAAAGAGGCACAGCACAGAATGTACTACTGGTAGGGACTCACGGGGCTTTGTAAGCGTGAGGATAAGATCGTCCGCGAAGAATGCCACCTTATTGTTTTGTCCGCCCAGGGAAATACCGTGGATGTCCCGGGCCCGGCGAATCAGGTCTGCCAGAGGCTCAATTTCCAGGGCAAACAATAGGGGCGAGAGCGGACAGCCCTGCCTGGTCCCCCTACCGATGTCAAACGACTCAGTTAGCTGTCCATTAACTCGGATCCTGGCCCGTGGCGTAAGGTACGGCGCCATTATCCTAGTGATCATCTTTGGGCCTAGCCCTATCTTGTGAAGTACCCCTCGCAGGAAGAACCAGTCCACCCGGTCAAACGCTTTTTCCGCTTCTAAGGACAGGCGACAGGCTGGGATCTTCCAATGACGCGCCTTCCCCACGAGATGTGCGACCCTACGTACGTTGTCCGCCCCCTGCCGATTGCGGATGAATCCAACCTGGTCGGGGTTGATCAAGCCCGGCATATGAGGATCCAATCGCCTCGCCAGCAATTTGGTGTATATTTTGAGGTTGGTGTTTAATGAGGCGATCGGGCGATACGACGCACACATTGTAGGGTCTTTCCCAGGCTTCAGGATTAAAGCGATTTCCGCCAATCCCATATCAGGGGACGGCCCCTCCTCTTCCGTAACCGAGTTATAGAGCCGGAGAAGATAGGGGCAGAGCTGTACCTGGAACATGCGATAGAAGGATAGTGGAAGCCCATCTGGCCCCGGAGTTTTCCCCAAAGGGAGATCCCGAACGGCAGCCGCCATCTCCTCCATAGTTATCGGTTCCTCCATGCTCTTCGCATAATGAGGGTGTAACGTCGTCCCCTCATACTGCCCTAGGACTTCCTCCACCAACTTAGGGGGAGGTTTCTCCTCCTTATATAGTGCAGCGTAATAGTCCCTAAAAGCCCTACATTTGTCCTTTTCAGTCATGACTCTGCCCTCATCTGGCAGTTGGATGTTGGCTATATGCGTTTTAGCAGCACGGACTCTTAGCCTTCTCACCAGTAGTCTTCCCACCTTGTCCCCGTCCTCAAAGTACCTCTGTTTCAATGTCAAGAGGGACTTCTCCGCCCTATTCGTGCGCAACATCCGGAGCTGTCCTCTAAGGTTAGCCAGTTGCCGTCTCGACCGTAGGGTGGAACCACCCTGGTCTTGCCACTCCGCCTCCTTTATGTCACCCGTTAGCTTATCCTCTATCTCTCGCGCCTCGCGGGCCCGCGCAATCAAGAGAGAAGTAATGTGCCCCCGTATCGTGGCCTTGAAGGCGTCCCAGACTACAGGGAAGGGCGTCTCCGGCAAGTAATTACACTCGAAGTAGGATACAATGGCCCCCCTGATGTCTTCCACGGCCGCCGCATCCCGAAGAATGCTCGGCGGCAGGTGCCATCTCCGTTCCCAGGCCGGTTAAGCGGATGGGTCCTGCAAGACCAACTCAACATGGGCGTGATTGGAAAGTGAGATATCAGACATAGTAGCCCCGAGGGCCTCGCGGATGAGATAATGGGAAATGAATAAATAATCGATGCGGGAATAGGATCGGTGTGCATGTGAGTAAAACGAATAGTCCCTCTGGTCCTGGGAGAAGTAACGCCACGCATCAAACAGCCCCAAATCCGCTATCTGTTTGAACAGCGCCGAGGACATCGCTCCTGCATCACTGAAGGAGCCTCCACGGCGATCCAACTCTGGGTTCCAGACCAGGTTAAAGTCACCCCCCATGATGAGTGAGGAGCCTCCCTGCGGTACCTGCTCCCTTAGAAGATCCTGGAGGAAGCGGTCTTGTGCCTGATTAGGGGCATAAATAGTACACAAATTGAAACGGCGGTGCCCAACCTCCACTCTCACTCTAAGGAAGTGTCCATTTCCACCTTGAAAGGGCCTGTCACCTCCCCTCCTGATGCCAGCCCTGCACAGTATCGCCATGCCTGCTGTCTTTGTGTCTGCTGCAGCCCAGAACTGGAGAGGGTACCTAGGGTGCGCCATGAGATTAGTGTCGGCTTGCATGAGGTGCGTCTCCTGTAAGAATATGATGTCGGGTTCTGTCGAAGGAGGTAGTGCCACGCCTGCTTACGCTTATTGGGTGAATTCAGGCCCTTCACATTGAGCGTCACCACCTTCAGGGGGCTAGGTGTGTGTGTCGTCATGTCTGAGTCGTGTCGTGGATCATCTGCGCCCCCGAGCATGCACCCCGCCCACTTCACACTTACAGTAAGCAGTTACCCGACCCGCCCCACACCCATCCACCACCCACAGTCCCCCCACACACTCCCGGGAGAAGAGAAGAAAGAAAAAAGGCAAGGTTGTTGAATCCTGAGTCGGGTCGGGGACAATCGGTATTTGCCCGGCGGTATTGCCTCTGTGACCCTCTAGTTATTTAATCAATGAAGAGGCAGGCGCTGGAGACTGGAAGGCAGGAAACAAGGTTTTTATTCTCTCCGGAGGAGAACACAACAAAACGGGCAGAAGGTATCGTTCTGAGGTGCTCTAACTGCATCTGTGAGGCCTGGCCTCTTATATACAGGTTTTATTGCTTTATTATAGATTACATGTTCATGGCAATGCTTTGATGTACGGAAAGACATTCCTGGAATCTCCCCTTCGGGCCCGTTCCCACACACATTTACAGTAGAAGTCCCCACCCCGGTCACAACAGGTGGTGATTATCGCGCAGCTGGATATTCCGCCGATTCATGGAATGTGGGGGGTTCGATCGGATCTCATGGGGTGGGGGCTTTGATCAACTCGGGGGTCCTTTGATGAGGGAAGCTTTCTACTGTACGGGGAGGGGTGAGGAATAGTACCGGCAGAGCTGGGTGTCGGCCTGGGAACGGGGAAGACAAACGGGCACACGGGGAAAAAGGGGATTTTGCATCTAAGGGCCGGAGATCATGAAAGGGAAGAAGGGAGGTGTCGCGCTGGGAACAGGATGAGGGCCTGGGGCAGAGCAGCGCCGAAGAGGGGTTTATGATTCTAGGCAGGTGCAAGCAGGGGGTTGGTCAGCGTGCAGGCTTAGTGAAGGCGAAGGGCTATGTCAGGGGCCAGCGGCATGAAAAAGGGTTCGTTCTGATCAGGGCATTCTAAAATGGCGGGTGCGCACGACAAAAGTGTGGCATCAGGGGAAGAGGCAAGATGGCGCAGATAATGTTCACCAAACCGTACTAATTTTCAACAGTCCTCCCTTTAACATATTCAAGACATCTTGCTGGTTCATTTTCTACTCGGTTCTATTGTGGTGGGCATGAGAAAGAAAACGGTAGGAACCCTAGATGAAAAAGAGTTGTAAACAATACATTTTAACATTTCTAGTTTTTAGGAGGTGGACCTATTTGATAAACTTTGATCAATTTGTTTAGCAGGAAAGTCATAAAAATGTAATACAAAAAATGATTCTGTAGCGAGAGCAGCGAATACATTTCATAACGTGAACTGGTAAGTTACTACATATATCAGATTCGGATTGGAGCATGATCAATACAATGGCGGCTGGGAGAGAAATGAGGCATAGCAGAAACGGTGATTGAGGATGTCAAATGTTCGAAGTTAACGAGTTCTCATTATTCTTTGTTGTCTTTCGTTGGCGCTGAGGAGCACCGGCGGTGGAGCTATAAGTCCAGCTCTATTCTAAGTTCTGCGTTGCAGGGCACGACCCTTTCCTCGCGTTTCTGGTCGGAAAGGTCCTTTTCGCCCTGTGTCCTTTGAGGTGATTGTCAGAAAGTTCAGATGGAAGAAGAGCGTACAAAACAGTCCATAGGGTAGGTCGGAGGAAAAGGGGGATGGAGCAAGGCCAAATTAGGAACAAACTAGGGGAACGAGAGACTTCAGATAGGCGGGCGTGTGACCGAATTCAGAGAGCGGGGACTTGTCGGCAAACACTGGACATCGAGCAGGGGCATCAGGTCGGCCCTTTCTTCTCATGTTGTCGAAAACAGTGCCTCGTCCTGCAGCTCTTTTCTGTCGTGGTCTCGCCTTGGCTAATGTCGCAGGTGTTCCTTAGTCTGCAGTCAGGCCTCGTGCTCCCACATCCGGTCCTTCTCTCCTCCAACAGCAGTACCCTTAAACAAGTTTGAAAAGACAGTCTTTAGAGAATTTGCAGATGAAGATAATCAAAAAGTCTATTTCTCTCCCAGCTCCAGGCAAAGAATGAAAATGTCCGTTATATTAATGTTCACAACTGGCATATGAATGACCGGTGACGAGCCTGTTGGATTTACTATGACTTTCCTTCACAATTATTTATTACAGTCACGACAGTTCATCTGATGGTGACCCACCTTCGTAAGACGGGTTTGACAAAGATGTGCCGTTCTCTAGGGCTTTATATTTACCAAGGGTACTGTGTGCTATCGACATGGTACTAAACAGATATTTTGCTGATGGACGAACATAGGCTAAACATTTATTTTCTATCAATGCCTCCTGCTTTTCAACTAAACATTTTCGCTTTCGGCATGGTACAGTGTAATGGTTTTCTTTGCTCCAGTCTAATCTTAAACTTTGCAAAACATCATTCTGGTCCCTATGCAGCCTCTCGCGGCCGGATTACTAAATTAGAGAAGACAGGGGTTTCATCGGAAGACACCTAGGGTCATAGAAAACTTATGGTAAGGGCGTAAATCGACCCATCTCTCACAACCGGGAATGAGGGGTAGTTTCATAACTCCAATTTGGAGCGGCTGATACAAGGGATGTAACAGGGGTGATCATTTTTCCTGTCTGGGTATGGCGACAATTCGGGGCGGGGAGGGTCGCGTATTCTGAGGTCCTTGTTTTATACCATAGGAGCCGTTGACATGTAGTTCCTTTATTTCGGGCCAGATTAGGGAACCTCTGTCGTCTTACCTGTCCTTTCCCTTACGGCCCAACCTCGGTTCATTGACTTCTAGCGGAAAAGGAGAGGTAATGACACGGTCTCAGGGTGATTGTATTAAAGACAAGTTTTTGTGCAAATACTGACGGTATTTGAAGCCAATTAGGTGGTGCGCTAGGGGTGGCAGTCTGCCAATTTCGGGGCTAATCGCTCGGAAGAGTGGGAGTGCAAAAATAGAGAGAGAGAGAGAGAGAGAGAGAGAGAGAGAGAGAGAGAGAGTGCAACGGCAGGCTAAATAGTACACGTGCAACAGAGAGGGTGGCAGTGTATTCAAGAAAGGCTATTTAGTGCATTACACAGTAAAGGACATTCGCGGGTCTGCGTTAGAATCTTGTAATCATGCAGTTTGAGCATTAGACAGGGTAGAGGGGACGTGCCTTGAGAAAAGGAAAGAAGAAAGGAGGTACCATTTTGTCGCACTTTCTCGCATTCTCGGTCCTTCGACCAGTTGGGTCAACGCCTCAGTCACACACACACATTCTCTCATAGTTTCGCATCATACGTGACATGGGTTCATTCGTCCGGTCTGATTTAAGGGTGATCACTTTTTATCAGGTCGTGCTAATTTCTCGGGTTTGTTCGATACGTGAGTAGATTGCAGGCGTGCTTAGGCACCACCTGCGGCGCTGGTCTGCTTCGTGTATTAGACATGGCAAGGCTTCAGATCTTTGCCACACCTCGGCCGTAATCTATGATGTAACCTGCAGAGGGAGGAAAAAAGGGGGGGGTGGGGGAGACAGCATTCGCGCATATTCAAATACATGGATTCATAAGTCCTTTACTTACCTCTTACTCGTCTTTCCTCCTCGGGGCAGGGTCCCCGGGGATATGGTTTCTGGAGTAGAGGGGGGTAGTGTGTCCATATAGGTCGTGTGCGGGGAAACGTGAAAAGGAAACCAGAGGTGCTTAGTGCGAGGTATCTAGTCAAAGGATGTATCTCACTATCGGGATCCTTAAACCTCTTTCAACGCTGTGGCGTTCTAAGGTTCTTCGGTTCTTGGGTCAGCTCCGTTCCCTGATACCTTGGAACGTTGTACTTTATAACATTTACATTATTTCATTTCACCCTCCTTTTACATTCCCTCATTTACACCGTTCGTTTTACCCATCCTTGGAAGTCAAGGTCTTCCTCTACGCGAGAGTTCATGGGTCAGTCGCGTACTTTGAAGGCGGAGTGTCGTGTTGTCGATCCGATCCGTCCTCCAGGGCTGGGCAACCATCTTCTTTTAACCTTAAAGAGAGAGCAGAGTAGGGTGCACAGAAAAGAACTTTCCCACCGATCCCACATTTTTTTAAAATAAAGCATGCGATACCCGTCCATAGTTTCAAAAAACTTTATTTTGCAAAATCATTTCAGCACGTGGATTATGAGGGGGCGGTCGTATTTGGCCGGTCGTGGCAATGGCTAAAGTGCGTACAGTGGGGGGGTGTCGTTTGCAGCAATAATAACATCGGGAAGTTGTATTCATTCATTTGTAAGAAACTAAAACGTCTATTAATTGGCTGGGGGTTCGGGGGCATTTATTTTCATAATTTAGAAGCATAATCATAATAGTTGCAATCAGATTTCCTATATGCATACCGTACGTGTGCGTCGTAAATGAGGTTTACATCAGCTATAAAAATATAATACATTGTACATTTGTAATCAACATTTTTAACGGGGATCCTTTCATACTGTTCGTCGAGTGAGTTCTCCTTGTCTTTTCTAGCCAAGTGTACAAAGGATCATATAAAGTCTCAGAACATCAAGTTTATATTAGTGCGAAGGAACACCACGAGGTGTTCGTAAGTTCCGATTGATACCAGCGCCATTTTGGGCGGGGCCGGCTCAGTCCGGAAGCAGCATCAGGGGGAAATGTTTCCCATTACTGGCAGTTTGGACCAGAGTCCTTTTCGGCAGTTCTAGAATTCATGCTAACAGAAGGAGTGGCAATGTCATGTTTGTTTTGTTGGCGATCAAGGCAGCCGTCCCTTACCGGAAGCCTGCAGAGGCCGAAGGTTCCGCCGGGGACTTTTGTAGGGTCTCCAAGGCTGCGGAGATGCTGTCGGAGATGGGGGCTCGTGCCCCTGTGGGCAAATGTCCGAGTTATATTGCTGGTCAAAGTTACTCTAGTGGCCGGGGCCCGCCTTCCAGCGGACCCAGACGCCATTTTGAGGCCCTACAGGGGCCACTCTCGTCGAGTTTGCAAGAGCGGAAGAGATCCTTCGGAGTGAAAGGAAGAGGTCCCTGTTGTGTGAAAGCGGGACGTTCAGCTGGGGTGCAGCTGTGATGCCCCCACCTGGGGGGGGGCGAGGGAGACTCGTTCGCGCCGTCTCCTTCTCCCGGTGCACTCCATGCTGTTCTTTTTCATCGCCCCGCATGAAGGTCTATCCACATCCGGTGTTCCCCAAGTCTTGTGCTCAGTGCTGTGGGAGTATGGCCACCTGTGGCGCGCATTCGGCGCGGCACGAGTATCGGTGCAGTCATTGCAGGTTCGGTGTTCCGAAAATATGGCCACCATTGCACGTTCGGTGCTGCGCAAGTACTGGGGTGCCTCCATGGTGTGTTCGGTGCTGTGGAAGTATTGGCACCATCGCCTGACTGGGGGTGTTCGGCGTCGGGCCGGGGGCTGGGAGACCTCCTATCGGTGGAGGTGGGAGAGGCTCGTCCGCGTCGCCTCTCCCTCCCAGCCCAACTTGGACAAATTGTTGTGGAGGTACGTGCAGGACATCCCGCCGTCCAGAGCTGTTGCGGCTGTTACGGAAGGGAAAAGAAAGAGGTGTCTCGTCCCTCTCTGGACATGTGGCGGGACTGCTTAAGTCTATCCAGGCCCGTTGCGGCTGGGCCGAGGAGACATGTGGCGGGACTACCTACAACTGCCCAGGCTGCTGGCTCCTGCCTCTCCTCCGGCTCCCCCATACGTTAAGATTTCCTGACCAAGAGTTGGCGGCCGGGCCCGCCTTATATGGGTTGCCGTTGGTTGGGCGTAGCCGTAACCCTACCCTCCTTCGGAAGGTTCCAGAATGGGGGGGGGGGCGAATGTTCTGTTTGACTTTCATTTTCTACAGTTTACCGTTATTATTTCTTGTTTGTTGAGTTAAATTAAAAGTTCAAGTTCATCAATGGTCTACGGATTTTGTTTTACCATTTTTTTCTTTCCAGGTTGCTTTTATGCTAAGTTTCTGCTAACAGAGGTTGAGTAACACGGAAACACGTGTAGAGGGATGACGCAGATTCGTATATTACATACACACAAACTCAGACGGGGGACAGTACAAGTACGACATACAAAGACCCAAGACGAATATAAAACAGTTATTGGTCATGATTATCTCTTTCCGTCTGTGAATTTTAAAGCGAGGCTGGGTTCCCGTCTTGACGTTGCCCGACCTAGGAGAACTTGAGCATGCCGCTGAAATTGTCCTGGCGAAATCTGTGCCATCGGGCATAATCAAACGTGGTGGTTCTATCTGGTCTGTCTATGTAAGTCGGGTTCTTCTTTGTCTCGCGCTTTTTCTCGTACTGCCGGTCTGTCGTTCCTGTCGGCCCTTTGCCTTTACTCACGCTCAGTAGAGTCGGGCATTGGGCTTTCCAGTGTCCGACATACCTACAAAAAGAGCATTGGTCTGGCCCTAAGTCTGGTCGTCTTTTGCATAGTGTCGGGGGATAAGTTGTGGGTAGCGGTGTCCTGGGGTTGTCCTGTCGGTATATTTCTCTACTTGGTTTGTCCTCGTCTTTTCTCTGTCGTTGCATAGCCTCTCTGCGCCACATACCGAGACTGTCGAGCATAATTGGCGTTGTCTTATTATTTCGAAGGGCTATTTCTAACGTTTCTATTTTATCAAGGTCAAAGGATCCTGCCAGTGGCCACTGTTTGTCTTGACTTTCTTCGGTATACCTGTGCCACAATTTATTATAGGCTATGGTGACTAATCCATAGTTTATGAACATGTCCTTATTAGGGGTGCCTTCTAGTGGAGCTATATGGTCCACCTCTAATACACGGTCCGGGCTAAACAGGCTATTAATCAGTGGGGAGAAGACAGACATGACGGCTCGTAACGAGGGACTAAAAAGTCAGCACTGCCTATCTTATCACTAGGTGCAAAGACTGGACAGAATATTTCTATTCTACGTTGTTTGCAGGCAGTGAATACCTCATGGATCAAAAATAACAAAAAAGACCAATAAATAACAATGGGGAGAATGAGTAGGTCCGCAAAGATCTGCGTTACCTACCCTTTTCACTATCTGCAAAAAGGGTGGTCTCTTCCCTGTTTGCAGACAGGGAATCTCCAGGAAACAATAGTTTTGCGAACAACAGTTCAGTTTCAAGTAATTATTGAGTGGGGGAGAAAAAATAAGCACGGCTGCTGCCCTACCTATCCTCCACTGCTTGCAAAGAGAGAGCCCGTTGTTTCTCCGTTTGTAGACAGTGAATCTCCAAATAAATAAAGAGCAATACTAGTATTTTTAAACAATCAAGCAATCAAACAATCAAGCAATCATTTCGCAACTTGTCGTGATTACACGACCTTACCCGGACCATGTGGACAGTTTCTTGTCTTCCGAATCCAGCGCCCGATCGTCCTCTTTTTCTCGTATTTCTCATGGCACTCCTAATGGTCCCCAGTCAGGACCGTAGATCACTCGAGAGAGGTCTGTTCGGAACTAGTGAAGTTCGGATGATCGGCTGCCAGACGAGGGTCTATTGGGCAAGAGCTCTCCCGATCGTTGCAGTCGTTCACTCTGTCGTCGGGACCTCTCCCACTGGATCCACGAGTCGCTGATGGGCCCCACGCTTGGGACGCCAATTGTTGAATCCTGAGTCGGGTCGGGGACAATCGGTATTTGCCCGGCGGTATTGCCTCTGTGACCCTCTAGTTATTTAATCAATGAAGAGGCAGGCGCTGGAGACTGGAAGGCAGGAAACAAGGTTTTTATTCTCTCCGGAGGAGAACACAACAAAACGGGCAGAAGGTATCGTTCTGAGGTGCTCTAACTGCATCTCTGAGGCCTGGCCTCTTATATACAGGTTTTATTGCTTTATTATAGATTACATGTTCATGGCAATGCTTTGATGTACGGAAAGACATTCCCGGAATCTCCCCTTCGGGCCCGTTCCCACACACATTTACAGTAGAAGTCCCCACCCCGGTCACAACAGGTGGTGATTATCGCGCAGCTGGATATTCCGCCGATTCATGGAATGTGGGGGGTTCGATCGGATCTCATGGGGTGGGGGCTTTGATCAACTCGGGGGTCCTTTGATGAGGGAAGCTTTCTACTGTACGGGGAGGGGCGAGGAATAGTACCGGCAGAGCTGGGTGTCGGCCTGGGAACGGGGAAGACAAACGGGCACACGGGGAAAAAGGGGATTTTGCATCTAAGGGCCGGAGATCATGAAAGGGAAGAAGGGAGGTGTCGCGCTGGGAACAGGATGAGGGCCTGGGGCAGAGCAGCGCCGAAGAGGGGTTTATGATTCTAGGCAGGTGCAAGCAGGGGGTTGGTCAGCGTGCAGGCTTAGTGAAGGCGAAGGGCTATGTCAGGGGCCAGCGGCATGAAAAAGGGTTCGTTCTGATCAGGGCATTCTAAAATGGCGGGTGCGCACGACAAAAGTGTGGCATCAGGGGAAGAGGCAAGATGGCGCAGATAATGTTCACCAAACCGTACTAATTTTCAACAGGTAGCAGAGAACAAGAAAAGAAGGAAAAGAGCTGTGAGAAGTTGGCTTGATATATGATGTCCTCAGTTCTGAGGGCACCTTGTATCAGTCCAAATAATCTTTATGGTGTCAGGTTGTAAGTCAACCTTATAGACAAGCTATCCTAAGGGTAGCATGGACTAAGCAGCCTTAAAGGCTTTAACTCAAGAGGTCGTGTTAAGCAAGCTGTTTTACCAATCACAATCCTGTAATATCAAATGAAAGGACACCACACAAGTATATATTATAAAAATATATGTATTTATTACTCAAAGTAATCCTCAATACTCTTTATGAGTAGAGAGGCACAAGCGTTTAAACAAAAGCACACTATAACATATAGAAGTTGCACAATTTTGGATGAGCCCTAGGGGCCACCCAAACCATATACTAAAAAAGTGGTATAAGAG
Source organism: Lissotriton helveticus (assembly GCF_964261635.1). Taxonomy (NCBI): domain Eukaryota; kingdom Metazoa; phylum Chordata; class Amphibia; order Caudata; family Salamandridae; genus Lissotriton; species Lissotriton helveticus. The sequence continues at coordinate 617,963 of NW_027611650.1, read as the reverse complement.
ATACCAATCGAACAATGGTCAGGCCTAGGGCCTGGGGAATCTCTGGGAGCAGTCAGGACTAGCAATGCTGAAGTCGGGAAAAGCCCGCGGGATTCGGGTGCAGCACGTAAAGTGCGGCTTGCACCAATGCAATGTCAATGGTGCGTAAAAGTTACACAAAGTGAGTTTAAAGATACTTCCGCTGAACCTAGAAGGACCAAACTTTAGACACAGACCCTAGAGGTGTGTACCAGTGTGGGAACACCGGCGTTGCAATGTTACCTCACCCAGAGGAAGTGGGTGCACAGGGTCAAAGTGGCGTCGGGTTTTGTCACGCAGGCTCTTGGTGCTTGAAGCTGGAGATGCTGCAGGCGATGTGAAGGGGAAGTGTCCGGTGTGATCCAAGGGTGGATCAGAGTAGAAAAGTACCTGAAAGCAGAGGGGACAGAGTCTGGGTCACTCAGCAGTGACCAGGGTGGAACCAGGAAGGAACCAGGCAATGTCGGGCGCAATCAGGTGGTTGTCGAGGAGCTTCTCTCCGCTGCCACGTGGTCTCTGGGGCATCTACGACGTCCAGGAGCAGGTCACGATCTGTCCCATATAGGCTCTCACTGTCGACGCATTCGGCTTTAAGATTGGAGCAAACAACACTTGGTAAAAGCAATCCACGCAGGACTGGGAGATTGCTTCTCACTCAGACCAGGAGGGTCAGAGCGGGGGCTCCTTTTCAGGGGAGCTGGTGCAAGTCTGGAGCAACCAGAATCGCAAGTCGGTTTTAGGTTTTCGTTGGCACAGCTGGCAAGTGACCGGGCCAACACGTTGAGCCAAAATAAGCAGAAGGGCCCCACGCAGCACTCATCGAGTGTGGAGGGGTGAGGTTCGGTGCAAGAGTGGCTCAGGGTGGGGGCTTCTCAAACCCCAGTGTACAGCTTCGAGGGTCACTCGTGGGCTGCACGGTCAGCGTCTCATGGTCTTTTCAAGATGGTGGCTCCCACGCTTCCGGTCGCCTCCACGGGTCTCAGCTCTGCAGGGACTGTGGATCGGGCTGTAGGAAGGCAGGCAAGCTTGATCTCGTCGATCTCTGTTGCTCGAGTTCTGGCGGGAACTGCAACAAAGCAGACGTTAAGGTGCTGGGTGGTACCTGTTTGCACAGGGTGGTCACTCCTTGACCACAAGGGAGATTCTTCAGTCTTCTCCGTCGAGTAGGATGTCGAAGGGTCCAGAGTTTCATTTGTTATGTTTCATCAGGATAATCTGAAGTGCATTGGCACTGCTCCCATTCTTATACCAATCTAGGGGGCTGGATTACCTGCTAGGTCCCCTCCTATGGGTGGGACCCAGGTAGGGGGTGGTTACACCCCTTTCCTTTGATCCTGGCCGCGCTGGGACTGGGGCTGGTGTGCCCCAGAACCGGTTTGACCGGATTATGCAAGGGGATGCCTTGTGCTCCCCAGGCAGTGTCTGGTTTCTTTCAAACTCCCTGCTACAATCCACTATCTCCTGTCTGGGGTGGTGTGACACCACCCTGCGACAGGAAACCCTTTGTCCAGGCCCCCTTGGCTGAGTTTTGGTCAGCTTCAGGGGGTCAGACTTGTGTCTGTGGCAGAAGCATCCATTTTGTGGATCTAAGGCTCTTTTAAAAATCAACCGCGTTTAAGAAAAGTAACATGTCTTCTCCCTCTAGAGGGATGGGATGCTATCCCCATCGACAGGGTTGTCGAGGGGATAGTATTCCAATTCGTATGACACCTTACACGACATGTTTTGATAAAGCCAAACCGAAGATGACATATTACCGCGAGGATTATAATGCACTTAAGAGTATATGGTATGGCATTATCCTGGAACAGCTTAGGGAGTTGTTCCCGACAGCTGCAGACAGGCTCAGCTCATGCTCGAGCTCCATCTCACATTAAACCACGCACTCTGCCCTCAGGATTGATAGGGCCTTCCATAGGAGTGGCTCACAGGCTTATATGTGTCCAGATATAGGTTTAGACATAGGTATACTATATCTAAGCAAGAGGTGATTACACCAACTTGCCCCAGCTGAGTGATCGGCCAGTTGTGTCAATTTAAGAACCAGCCAGGGGTGGCAAAAGCTATGCTGCAGCCCCTGGTAGGCCTTGGTGGCACCTATGCCCTGAGCACCTATAGTGCATGGTACAGGGGCTGACAAGGAGTCCATTTCCAATTGTGGTATGTGCCTATAGCACATGTATTATGAATTTAGAGAGAGAACAGCAGGTTGGGGGTCTGATTAGCAGGCCCACAGCCTCAGTAAGTCCAAAACCAGTGAAGCAAAAAGCAAAAATTTGGGGTGACCATAGGATAGCAGACCCTACTCTCCTACACAACCCCCCCCAAACGCAGGGACATTAAACTTAACCTTGACCAGATAATTCTTCATGTTCTAAGTGGAAGTACCTGGAGAGACCATCTGCATTACCATGGTCAGTCCCTGGGCGGTGCTCCACTGTAAAGTCCATCCCCTGTAGGGAAATGGACCACCTGAGTAGTTTGGGGTTTTCACCCTTCATCTGATTTAGCCACAAGAGGGGCTTATGGTCTGTCTGAATTAGGAAGTGAGTTCCAAACAAGTATGGCCTCAACTTCTTCAGGGCCCAAATCACAGCAAAGGCCTCCCTCTCAATAGCTGACCAACGTTTCTCCCTGGGGGTCAGCCTTCTGCTAATAAAAGCAATGGGCTGGTCTTGACCATCTTGATTAAGTTGTGAAAGCACAGCTCCCACCCCCAACTCAGAAGCATCTGTCTGTACAATGAACTGTTTGGAGTAGTCAGGACTCTTCAGGATAGGTGCAGAGCACATGGCCTTCTTCAGGTCATGAAATGCCTTTTGACAGCTAACTGTCCACTGAACCTTTTTTTGGCATCTTCTTGGATGTCAAGTCATTTAATGGTGTCACAATGGACCCATAGTTTTTCACAAACTTTCTGTAATACCCAGTCAGGCCCAAGAAGGCTCTGACTTGTGTCTGGGTAGTTGGAGGAGCCCAGTCCTGTATGGTCTGGATCTTGCTCTCCAGTGGCTGAACTTGGCCCCCACCTACTTGGTGGCCCAAGTATACAACCTTGCTCTGCCCTATCTGGCACTTGGTAGCCTTGATAGCCAGGCCTGCCTTTTGCAGGGCCTCCAGAACTTTCTTCAGGTGGATCAGGTGATCCTCCCAGGTGGAGCTAAAGACAGCAATATCATCTAGATATGCTGCACAGAAGTCATCCAACCCAGCAAGGACTTGGTTCACCAACCTTTGGAAAGTGGCAGGTGCATTCTTCAAACCAAAGGGCATTACCACAAACTGATAATGTCCACTGGGGGTAGAGAATGCTGTTTTGGCTTTTGACTCTTCAGCTAGTCTGATCTGCCAGTAGCCAGCTGTCAAATCAAATGTGCTCAGAAACTTGGCAGAAGCCAATTTATCAATGAGCTCATCTGCTCTTGGAATGGGATGTGCATCTGTCCTAGTGACAGCATTGAGACCTCTGTAGTCCACACAAAACCTAATTTCTCTCTTTCCATCTTGGGTATGAGGTTTTGGCACAAGGACCACTGGGCTAGCCCATGGGCTCTCTGATGGCTCAATCACTCCAAGCTCCAACATATTTTGCACCTCAGCCTTTATACAATCCCTGACATTGTCAGGTTGCCTGTAGATCTTATTCTTCACAGGCATACTGTCACCAGTGTCCACCTCATGGGTGCACCAGTTAGTTTGACTGGGTGTGAGTGAAAACAAATGCCTGTGGGCCTGCAACACCTGTTTGCAGTCCACCTGTTGCTGCTCAGTGAGGCTGCATGCCAAGGCTACTCCATCAACTGAACCATCATCAGGGTTCTGAGAAAGCAGGTCTGGGAGAGGGTCACTCTCTTCCTCCTGTTCCCCATCTGTGGCCATGAGCAAGCTCATTTCCTCCCTGTCCACAAATGCTTTCAAACGATTTACATGGAGCACCCTGTGGGGGCTCCTGGGGGTTCCAAAGTCAACCACATAGGTGACTTCTCCCTTTTTCTCTACAATAGGGTAGGGTCCAGTCCCTTTGTCCTGGAGTGCTGTTGGGCCCACTGGGTCCAACACCCACACCTTCTGTCCTGGTTGGTACTCAACCAAAACAGCCTTTTGGTCATGCCAAGCTTTTTGAAGTTCTTGGCTGGCCTCCAGGTTTTTGGATGCTCTCTCCATGTATTCAGCCATCCTGGAGCGGAGACCAAGTACATAATCCACTATATCTAGTTTGGGCTTTTTGAGAGGTAACTCCCATCCTTCCCTCACCAGAGACAATGGACCCCTTACAGGGTGGCCAAACAAAAGTTCAAAAGGGCTGTAGCCAACCCCCTTCTGTGGGACCTCTCTGTAAACAAAGAGCAAGCAGGGTAAAAGGATGTCCCATTTCCGCCTAAGCTTCTCTGGTAATCCCTTTATCATTTCCTTTAGGGTCTTGTTGAATCTTTCGACAAGCCCATTGCACTGCGGATGGTAGGGTGTGGTAAACTTATAGTTTACTCCACACTCTTTCCACATTGCTTTTAAGTATCCAGACATGAAGTTGGTACCTCTGTCTGAAAGAACCTCCTTTGGAAAGCCCACTCTTGAGAAAACTGCAATGAGGGCTTTTGCCACAACAGGAGCTGTTGTGGTCCTCAGGGGAATTGCTTCTGGATACCTGGTGGCATGATCCACTACTACCAGTATAAATCTGTGCCCAGATGCTGTTGGAGGATCCATGGGACCCACAATGTCTATTCCAACTCTTTCAAAGGGTACCCCCACCACAGGTAGTGGTATCAGGGGGGCCTTTGTTGTGCCACCTGACTTACCACTGGCTTGGCAAGTGACACAGGAGCGACAAAACTCCTTGACATTTTCTGACATATGAGGCCAGTGAAAGTGTGGAACAAGCCTGTCCCAAGTCTTATTCTGGCCTAGGTGTCCTGCAAGGGGAATATCATGGGCCAAGGTTAGAAGGAAGCCCCTGAATTGCAAAGGTATGACCAACCTCCTGGTTGTACCAGGCTTGGGGTCTCTAGCCTCTGAATAAAGGAGCCCATCATCCCAATATACTTTATGGGAACCTTGAGCATTCCCTGCAGCCTCAGCAGCAGCTAGCTGTCTGAGGGGTTCAAGGGAAGGGCGAACTAATTGGGCCTGCCCCAGATCTGCCCTTGAGGGTCCCCCTGTCCCCAGGAACTCAACCTGATCAGGCTCAAGCTCCTCAGAGACAGTCTCCTCTTGGACTGCAGAACCAGCTTCCTGTGAAGGCTGATCCTCAATCTGGGGCAAGTGGGAATGCTCAGCCTTAACCCTTTTGCTCCTTCTCTTGGGTTGTGGTTGGTCTATTGTTTCAAGATCCACCACTGGTTCAGGAAGGCACTTCTTAGCCTGAGACCTTGTCACTGCAAGGACATGAGCTGAAATCCCTAGCATTTCTGCATGAATCCTGTACTCCACTTCTGACCAAACTGAGTTTTCCAGATCATTGCCTAACAGACAGTCTACTGGGAGGTCTGCACTCACAACAACTTTCTTTAGGCCAGTTACCCCTCCCCAGGAGAAGTTCACAACAGCCACACTATGAGTAGTAGTGGTATTGCTTGCATTGACCACTAGGTAATTCTCACCTAGTACAATTTGTCCAGGGTCCACAAAGTTAGGTGTCACCATAGTGACACTGGCACAAGTGTCCCTGTAGGCCTGGGCCAGTTTCCCATTAATCAAAGGTGTCTGCCTATACTTGCCCAGGTTACTGGGACTCACAGTAGTGGACAAAGCTAAGTCCACATCATATAGGAGAACAGCCTGAGTGGGGACTCTGACTAGGCCAGAATCCATCTCAGTACCAAGGGTCAACCCTACTAAACCCTTGGGCTGTGTACCACCACTGCTGACTGTACTAGGGGGTGCAGGTGCTTTAGGAGCTGCAGTGGTGGGGACTGGATTTTTCTTGGTGCATTCACTGCCCCAGTGTGAAACTGATTTGCAGGTATTACACCAAGGTTTCTTTGGGCCATCATTCTTCTTCTTTTTGTTTCCAGTTTGGGAACCACCCTCCTTATTATTAGTTTGGGGGCATGAAGACTTCTGGTCCTTTTCTTTATCTTTCTGATTCCCACCCTTCTGGTCTGTTTTCTTCTGGTCACCACCTTGGTTCTGGGGTTTCTGCTTAATCCTTGTTCTGACCCATTTGTCCGCCTTCTTTCCCAATTCTTGGGGAGAGGTCAGATCAGAGTCAATAAGGTATTGATGCAATAGCTGGTTCTGACAGTTATTAAGGATCTGTTCTCTCATTAATAGATTGTACAATCCTGTATAGTCTGAGACTTTACTTCCCTGCAGCCAACCCTCCAGAGCCTTAGTGGCACAATCAACAAAATCAGTCCAGTCCTGGTTCTGTGCTTTTTGGGTATCTCTGAACAACAACCTGTATTGCTCAGTGCTTAGGCCAAACCCTTCAATAAGAGCACTCTTCAGGACAGAGTAGTTTTTGGCATCCTCAGGTCTAACTGTGAGGAGCCTATCCCTCCCTTTCTCAGAAAAGGAGTACCATAAAATTGCAGCCCACTGTTCCTGAGGAACCTGCTGTACCATGCAGGCTCTCTCCAGAGCAGTCATCCATTTGTGGATGTCATCCCCTTCCTTGTAGGGGGGCACAATTTTTGTCAGGTTTCTATTGTCATAGGACCTGTCTTTCTCTCTAGGAATTATGCTGCCACCAGTGGAGTCTAATCCACTTAATTTCTGCTCTCTTGCCAAAGCAAGTTTAGCCTGGGCCAAGGCTACCTCTTCCCTCTCTATCTGGAGTTGGACAGCCCTCATTCTGGCCCTATGCTCCTTTTTCTGGGCTGGAGTCATTCCCCTTTGTGATTCTCTTGAGACACTAGAAATGTGAGAGTCCTGTGAAGGGGATCTCACTCTCCTATTGCCTGGGAAAATCTGGTGTATGGATCTGGGGAGGTGCTGGCCCTCTCCATTCCCATGTAGGCTCAAATTGGCTTGGCTAAGCCTACCAATTATTGCCTGGTCACCCCTCCTCTCAGGATCTGTATCAGAATCCTCTTCCTCCTCACCTTTCTCTTGGGAGTCTACATTCTCAGGGTGTTTTATTCCATCTCCTGACTCTGGGGACACCTCATCTGCTGTCTCCAAATCATCCAGTTCTAGGATGGCTATCAGGGAAGGAATGGTGGGGTTTCTGCCCCTTTTTAGCCCTCTTGAAATGCACAAGGCAGACAAGTCTTTATGGCTAAATTTGTCATAGCTGGAAGTTGCCTTGGTGGGGTCAACTGTTGCAGACTGAGAGCCAGTGGCTTGGTCTACATCAGACATGACTGCTAGTGAGGTGTAAGTGGTGCACTTACCTACACTAAGTGTTTTCCTACTGTACCTTGCTAGTGAGTTGTAGTCAAAGTGTGCTAAGCTCTTTACTCTACAACTACTAAGTTCAGTAGAACTTAAATATGCTAAGCTTTTGTTTATATGTACCTAAGTACTTTTATGTGATCTTTCAATTTGATAAAAAGATTGCAATGGTAAAACAACAGCAAGCTCAAATCCGCACCGCTGCACACCAATGTGAGAAGTTGGCTTGATATATGATGTCCTCAGTTCTGAGGGCACCTTGTATCAGTCCAAACAATCTTTATGGTGTCAGGTTGTAAGTCAACCTTATAGACAAGCTATCCTAAGGGTAGCATGGACTAAGCAGCCTTAAAGGCTTTAACTCAAGAGGTCGTGTTAAGCGAGCTGTTTTACCAATCACAATCCTGTAATATCAAATGAAAGGACACCACACAAGTATATATTATAAAAATATATGTATTTATTACTCAAAGTAATCCTCAATACTCTTTATGAGTAGAGAGGCACAAGCGTTTAAACAAAAGCACACTATAACATATAGAAGTTGCACAATTTTGGATGAGCCCTAGGGGCCACCCAAACCATATACTAAAAAAGTGGTATAAGAGATACCAATCGAACAATGGTCAGGCCTAGGGCCTGGGGAATCGCTGGGAGCAGTCAGGACTAGCAATGCTGAAGTCGGGAAAAGCCAGCGGGATTCGGGTGCAGCACGTAAAGTGCGGCTTGCACCAATGCAATGTCAATGGTGCGTAAAAGTTACACAAAGTAAGTTTAAAGATACTTCCGCTGAACCTAGAAGGACCAAACTTTAGACACAGACCCTAGAGGTGTGTACCAGTGTGGGAACACCGGCGTTGCAATGTTACCTCACCCACAGGAAGTGGGTGCACAGGGTCGAAGTGGCGTCGGGTTTTGTCACACAGGCTCTTGGTGCTTGAAGCTGGAGATGCTGCAGGCGATGTGAAGGGGAAGTGTCCGGTGTGATACAAGGGTGGATCAGAGTAGAAAAGTACCTGAAAGCAGAGGGGACAGAGTCTGGGTCACTCAGCAGTGACCAGGGTGGAACCAGGAAGGAACCAGGCAATGTCGGGCGCAATCAGGTGGTTGTCGAGGAGCTTCTCTCCGCTGCCACGTGGGCTCTGGGGCATCTACGACGTCCAGGAGCAAGTCACGATCTGTCCCACGTAGGCTCTCACTGTCGGCGCAGTCGGCTTCAAGATTGGAGCAAACAACACTTGGCAAAAGCAATCCACGCAGGACTGGGAGATTGCTTCTCACTCGGACCAGGAGGGTCAGAGCGGGGGCTCTTTTTCAGGGGAGCTGGTGCAAGTCTGGAGCAACCAGAATCGCAAGTCGGTTTTAGGTTTTCGTTGGCACAGGGACCACTAGCCAGATGGCAAGTGACCAGGCCAACGCATTGAGCCAAAATAAGCAGAAGGGCCCCACGCAGCACTCGTCGAGTGTGGAGGGGTGAGCTTCGATGCAAGAGTGGCTCAGGGTAGGGGCTTCTCAAACCCCGGTGTACAGCTTCGAGGGTCACTCGTGGGCTGCACGGTCAGCGTCTCGTGGTCTTTTCAAGATGGCGGCTCCCACGCTTCTGGTCGCCTCCACGGGTCTCAGCTCTGCAGGGACTGTGGATCCGGCTGTAGGAAGGCAGGCAAGCTTAATCTCGTCGATCTCTGTTGCTCGAGTACCGGCGGGAACTGCAACAAAGCAGACATCGAGGTGCTGGGTGGTACCTGTTTGCACAGGGTGGTCACTCCTTGACCACAAAGGAGATTCTTCAGTCTTCTACGTCGAGTAGGATGTCGAAGGGTCCAGAGTTTTGTTTCTTATGTTTCATCAGGATAATCTGAAGTGCATTGGCACTGCTCCCATTCGTGTAAATTTTTCTTATCGATGCTGAGATTATATTACAATAACGGAAAATAGAATAATTGAATTATATACTTTTTTATCTTTTGCAGAAAGTTGTAATCTGTCTTGAAAAAGGCGCTGGTCGCCGAAACGCGTCGACATACAACTCACTCTTTTAGTTCATTAATTTTCATGTGATTTTTATATATACTTAATTTTCATGTAATGTGTAATTTTTAGCCATTGTCAATGTGTTTATAATAAACTTGTGTAATTACTTGGAAACTGTTCATTTTAGTCTTGGTCCTTATATCCTTGTGTATTTAATGTATATTCACTGCCTAGGTAGTTTTTTCCATTGACAGGAAACCCTTTGTCCAGGCCCCCTTGGCTGAATTTCGGTCAGCTTCAGGGGGTCAGACTTGTGTCTGTGGCAGAAGCATCCATTTTGTGGATCTGAGGCTCTTTTAAAAATCAACCGCGTTTAAGCAAAGTAACATGTCTTCTCCCTCTAGAGGGATGGGATGCTATCCCCATTGACAGGGTTGTCGAGGGGATAGTATTCCAATTCGTATGACACCTTACACGACATGTTTTGATAAAGCCAAACCGAAGATGACATATAACCGCGAGGATTATAATGCACTTAAGAGTATATGGTATGGCATTATCCTGGAACAGCTTAGGGAGTTGTTCCCGACAGCTGCAGACAGGCTCAGCTCATGCTCGAGCTCCATCTCACATTAAACAACGCACTCTGCCCTCAGGATTGATAGGGCCTTCCATAGGAGTGGCTCACAGGCTTATATGTGTCCAGATATAGGTTTAGACATAGGTATACTATATCTAAGCAAGAGGTGATTACACCAACTTGCCCCAGCTGAGTGATCAGCCAGTTGTGTCAATTTAAGAACCAGCCAGGGGTGGCAAAAGCTATGCTGCAGCCCCTGGTAGGCCTTGGGAAAGAGGGTTTGTGGCTGTCCTAAGGATCTAACATCCAGGGGGCTCCTGCTACCACCCCAACCCTCAAGCCAGGAGCCAGATGGTGCACAAGGGCCTGCAGCACATCCCCTCCCTCCGGGAAATGAGTGCGAAACCTCCTCTCCAGGGGGCGATAAGCAAGCACCTCTTGTGTCATGGCGATGGGGAGCGCCCGCCCGATTCTTCCCTATCCCCCTCAAGGGATCTGATATGGGCGATGATGTCCTGTTTCGTCTGAGAGGGTGAGCGCTCGGGCTTAGGGGAGACCCGCTGTTGCCGGTGCACTGTGGTCCATGACGGTCCAGCCGGTATCATCTCCCGTCTACGGGGTTGAGATGGTCTCGCCGGCGGCGTGGTCGGTAGGCGGAGGAGTTGCGCCGCCTCCGTGTAGGACCGCATGACTCTACGCTTGGACTCCCACTGGAATATTAGCGCAAACGGGTGCCCACATTGATAGGCGATGCCCATACTGCGCAATTTTTCAATCCCCGGCCGAAATGCTCGTCTCCTCTTCAGGGTGTTGGGCGCCAGATCTTGAAAGATTTGAATCTTGTGGCCCTTGTAGCGCAGGCCTGGCTTGTCCCGCGCCATCTTCCAGATTGCCTCCTTTTCGGTGAAGAAGTGGACCCTGGTCAGAATGTCCGGCAGGAGCCCCGGCCTCCCCGCGGGCCCGGATACACGATGGGCGCGATCCAAAGCCGGCAGAGAGGCGTTCTCATCACCCCAGACCTCGTGGAGGAGCTGCGCCACATACCCCATGATGTCCTCCCCTTCTTCTCCGAGAGGAACCCCCCCGGATGCGGAGGTTGTTGCGGCGGCTGCGGTTCTCGAGGTCTTCCTGCTTTACTTGGAGCTCAATGTTCTGCTCCTCAAGGGCCGCCAGGCGCTGCCACAGGTGTTCCTGGTCCTCCGTGCGCTGGTCCATCGTTCGCTCCAGCCCGTCCATGCGGTCCCCAAGGTCCGTGACCTCCTTCCGCAATTCTTTCACACAGGTATGCACCTCAGTCCGCAGGTAGCCTATTTCTGTTTTCAGTTCCGACATGAAGGTGGACATAAAGGACTGAGTGGGGACGGCAAGGAGTCTCCCGTGGCCGGAGGCGGGCCCTCGCCGGCGGCAGGAGCTCCCGCCTTCCCCCACATTGCCATGACCCTGTTGTCCTTGGGGATCGCAGTCGGGTCAGCCTTGTTCCCTTTATTGGAGCGCGTCATTGCCAGCTGCACGTGCTTCCAGTCAAGATCTATGGGTGATCTCTGTAGCTCTCCGGGTATCGGACCAGGGCACCAGGCTTCAGCACGGATCCCGGCTAGGGCCCCCTCTCACTTTCACACTTCTCCACGCTTCAGTGCCCCAGCAGATCCTCCCCACCACCCGCGGGATGCTAGATCAAGTGCAGAGGTAACCCGAGCCGCCACCAGGAACCCGACGCACCAACACCGTGAGGGCCAGGACGCAGCTCAGAGTACCCGGATAACTCCCACTATCCAGGGCGGGGAAAGCAGGGGGGGCACAACGGGACAGCAGGTTCCTCCCTGGTTCAGTGCACTGCGCGTAAACCCTCACCCCAACACGTAGAAAAACACTCTTCTCCTGCTGCAGTCAAGCCCAGGGACACAGACGATAATCAGGCGTTTGCACATTCACAAGAGGCCCACCAACCCCTCCAAGAGCGCCTCCTGTCAAAGCACCCAGTCCCCGGAGTTCACACCCCTACTGTCCGGCTGCAGGTCAGGCCGTGACCGATCCAGGCCGTTGTGGCGAGTCCCACCGCTAGCGTGCAAGTCTATGTGATAGGGCGGGCGGAGCACCCCAACGAGGTACACAAGTTCCCCACAGCAAGGCCCACTTCACTTCAGGCCATCCGCAGGCCAGCTAGCCCCCAAAAGCACAAAAAGTTCACACCAGGGTCGAGAAGCTGCCTATTCCCTCCCCGACCAATGGGCCAATTGTCACAGAAGCAGGCGTCGCAAGGCAAGCCCCACACCCAAGGACAGCAGGCCGCACCGCCCACTGACACCGCTCACCTTAATGTCCGTATCCGCTCCAGCCCAGCTCCCCGCCTCAAAGTTCCACCAGAGAGCAGGCTCTCACCCTCAGCCAGGATCCGCTGCCTCAAACTCGGTCCCAGTCCCGTCCAGGACCGCCTCGTCTGCAGTGCAGCAGCCCCAGCTCCAGCATCCCTCGCCGTCGTCTACTACAGGGCCTCTCCACGCTCCGCTCACTGGGAGGCCACCAGGGGCACGTCCAGGCTGCAGTCGCGGGTCCCTCCGCCGCCGAGCCGTCCTCCGGAGCAGCTCACAGGGCAACAAAGCAGCCTGCAACCCAGGAGCCCCCGGATCCAGTGAGGGCTCGACCAGGGACAGGCCAACAGGCACCTGCCACTTGCAAGAGACATGGTAGTCCCGCTGCAAGGCCCCTCCGGCCTGAGGACACCTCTGGTTCCAGCTCCCGGGAGGTGGCTGCCCCCGCCGGGGTCTCACTGCACCTCACCCGCTCCGAGTCTCTGTTACCCCTTGCCGCTGCTGTAGGGAGGGAGACCGCTTAATCTGTGGCGGCATCTCCCATGTAGTCGTGACACCGAGGCCCGGCTCTCCCCAGGGTGGCGGGCCGCCGCTGCAAAGCCTCCACAGACCCTATCATCCGCCGTTCTGCTGCAGGAAGAATGTCGCTGTACGCTCTGGGGGGACGCCCGCCTACCGGCTCCTGCGCATAGGCCTCTCCGTGCCCCCTCACGCAAAATGGCGGGCAGTCTCCTCTGGTCCGCCAGCAGTTCACACCGGCCCCGTTCACCATCAGCTCCCGGGGGCCAGTAAACATCCACAGCCCCTCGGTCCACAGGATCGCACACCCCAGCCTGGGTGCTCTCACTCGCCCTGCTCCAGTGCCAGGCTTAGCGTCTGGTCATCGGCCGCCGGAGTCACTCAGGCAGGGGCACACAAAATGGCGGGTCTCCGCTTCTTGGCCGCTGCACCGCTCTCCCTACGTTTCCTCTAAGCAGCTAACCGTCAGGGATCCCGGAACGTGCCCCCAGGGTCCTGGCACTCTGACAACCCTGTTGTGGGTCAGGGATCGCAGTTGTTCACCCCGGCTCCGCTTAAATCGTCTATGATAGCAGGCAGCAGCGGGAGCCCTCTCAGAGCACGTCCGCTCACATCGCTCGCCAAGCCAAGCCACGCCCCCGCTCTGAGCTCTTTAATAAATCACAAGAGTTCGCAGATATCTGGGGAGATAAGGAGCCCAATAATCCGGATTTTACATATTTTTTAAACCCCTTCCAGAAGTATACAAGAGTAGATTATTTTTAATATCAGAACAAAAAAAGGTGAGCATCAGAAAACTGCAGAACGTAATATCTGATCACAGTCCACTGATACTGTACTATGATCTGGATTTATTTTTTAGGAACCAGTCAAGATGGACTTTCGAGAGAAGGTTATTAGCAGACATTAGGTATGTGGAACATCTAAAGAAATGGACGGGGGAGTATTTTGATGCAAACAGCTTTAGTGCTCTGAGGAATAATGTCTGGGATGCTTTCAAACCCGCTTTGAGAGGGGAAATAATTAGTTTCTCTACAAGGCTGAGGAAAGTGGATCGGGCTGATAGTGAGAGACTAACTGGGCAGTTAGTAGAAGCAGAAGAACAGCACGTTAGGGATATTGGTGAAGGAAAGGAAGGCGTGGAGAGCCAACAGAGGATGGTGGCTATTAAAGCAGAGCTTCAGAAATTGGTAGCTCAGAAAGTAACCAGTGAGTGACAGGTTTCAAGGGGGAAGTACTATGAAACAGGGGAGCAGGTGGGTAAAGCATTGGCACTACGGATATGGCAAGGTAATGTTAAGAATGTAATCTCTAGTATACAGGAAGGTGGACGGAATTACACAGAACCTGCATACGTCTTGAAAGTTTTAAAAAACCTTTACCAAACCTTATGTAATGAGGAGGCTGACACGTTTGTATCTAGGGGAGAGTTTGGGGAAGGAAACCCCCAGGCTGGATAAGTTGGGTAGAGAAGATCTAGACAAGGAGTGAGATCTGTGAAGCGCTACAGGAGTTAGCCGTGGGTAAGGCTCCCGGCCCGGATGGCATCCCGCTGGAGGTTTATAAGAGCATCGAGATGGAGATTGCCCCATTATTACTGGATTTATTTACCAGGATAATATGTTCCGGAGTAATACCAGACTCCTGGAAGGAAACCAGCATAATAGTGTTCCATAAAAAGGGGAACCAAAAGAGTGCCCTGGGTCATATCGACCGATTTCCCTCATTAATGCGGACACTAAGCTGTATGCAAAGGTTTGGGCAAAAAGGTTGGGGGGGGACATTGGCGGTCTGGTCTCCCCGTGGCAGCATGGGTTTATCCCGGGCCGTGGTACAACTGACCACATTAGGCGTGCTATCACACTATTTGATGCCCATGCTGCCTCAGGGGCGGATGGCCATGATCCTCCTCGACGCGGAAAAGACCTTTGATCGCGTTGCATGGAAATATTTGTGGGGAATACTGGAAGGCAGGGGCTTTGGCCCCAAAATTATGGGTGCTCTTATGGCTATGTATCATGATCCCGTTGCCAGAGTCCAACTAATGGGAGAAAGCTCGGAAAAAATGTATATCAAGAGGGGGACGCGCCAAGAGTGTCCCTGCTCACCGATACTTTTTTCATTATATATCGTTCCTTTGATACGTAGGATCCTTGGCTGTGCAGAGATTAGGCCTGTAGTTTTTAAAGGATTTGAAAATATATTGATGGCATACGCCGACCTCCCCGACGGTACCAACGGTTAGAGCGGTGCCTCCTTCGCCCTGACCTGTTGCCAGGCGGGGTGAGGCTTTTCCTCCATACCTTTGAGATTGTTCCAAGAGGCAAGAGGAATGTTGATTGTGAGAAGCTACACTCACAGCATATCCTTTTTTGTTTATCTCTTGATCACACCAATGTGTTGAATTTCAGTAGCATTCTATATTCAAGAGGTCCTGACGAAAGCACTAGGTTCATTTCTACCTGTCTGTGCTGAAACATGTTGACCAACTCTTTTGAATGGATGGTTATCTATTGAATCCACCCCTTTCTGCACGGTTTTTAATGTTTGTTCGGTTCAGATACGAATAAAGTTGCAGTCTGATTCCGCTTCAATTTTAGATTCACATCACACCTTTTTTTGCACTGCATCTTTTTCCCATACACTCTTTACATCATACTTGCTCACATCTGTACCTATTAATACCTTGAAAACATCCTTGGGCTCCTCCATCACTAGGGTGGAGTGTTAGCCCTATAAAGGAGACCCAGATGATGAAGCATGTCACCGGGACCGGTAAGTGATGGGAATCCGTACAAATTTTGCGTATTTCTTTGATCAGTCTAGGCAGCCGTTAGTTGTTCTTTGTCTGTTTGTATGTTCACCGCAGGATATTTTTTGTATTTTTTGATTGGCATACGCCGATGACCTGGCCATAATTACCCCAGAACCTGATCACGCTTTGCCAATTCTTGTTGGAATAGCGAAAGAGTATGGCAGTCAGTCGGGGTATTTATTGAATGAGAGTAAAACTCAAATAATCTGCACTAACAATATAATCAAAGTAGATACAAGATATGTGGATGCAGCAGTATATTTGGGGGTTAGGGTAAATGCTGCAGTAGACCAAATTATCAAAGATAATTTTAACCCACTTATAAAATCAATAGCGGCAGAGTTGAAAATAATTGATGTGTTGCATCTGTCCCTGATAGGTAGGGTGTACGTATTGAAAATTACTATGTTCCCCAAGGTTTTGTATCTTTTACGCTCTATACCGATTCTTATAGAGGAGGGGGTGATTAAGTCAATAGAATCAATTTTTATGAGGTTTGTTTGGCAGTACGGTAAAGTCAGACGTTCGCTGAAATATATGTCTCTTCCGTGGGGATGGGGAGGGCTGGCACTTCCAAATTTAAGGTTTTATCATTGGACACGCTTGTTGACCCAGATGGCCATGTTTTTTGAACCAGCTATGAACATGGTTAATACACCTTGGGGTAATCAGGACCTACCCTCTATATATGAATTGTTACTGGGCAGAGAGGCTTTGGGACTGCTATTGCGGAAAACAGAGCGTCGCTATTATAGGAAAACACGGTACAAGGTTCTTGAAAGTGCCTGGGGGTCTGGAAACTTGTGCAAAAGACACTGGCAATCCCTAAAATTAATCACTACCTGCCAATATGGAACTCCAGTCTGTTTCCACAGCTTAGTATTGATAGTAGTTGGGGGTTTTGGGAGCAGCATGCCGTTAAAAAACTAGGAGATGTTATGGAAGGGGACTCCATGATGGGGTTTGAAGTTATCCAAGAGCAGTATGGCATCCCTCCCAACCAATGGTTTAAATTTGTACAGATCTCTCAAACACTGCTGGCCATAAGACCACACATCTGCTTAGGTGCCAGTAAGACCTTGTTGGATTACTTATTAAAAGGGGGTAAAAAGATTAAAATGGTATATAACTTTTTGTTGATAGGTATTCATGATGACCTGAAAAAAGTTGAGACCTCTTGGGCTGCAAAATTAGAAGACCCAGATGTAGATCTGGGTAAAGCCCTGCTATTAAATCAAAAAGTATTTTGTTCTTCCAACCTGAGGGCACAGTACTCTAAAAAACATTTTAATCTGTATTTTACACCAGCACATGTTTGTGTGGGGTATCAGGGAAAATTATAGATGCCCTTGATGCAGTGAAGGACCTGCGGATATATTATATATGTTTTTTCATTGTGAGAAATTAAACATAATCCGCGGGGAAATTGAGAAATTCTGGGAGGGGCTGCTAGATGTTAAGATTATTCTATCCCCTACCCTGATGCTATTAGGTACTGATTGCAAACTGGGGCTGAAAAAAGAGAATGAAGCTCTGGTGTTTATTTCTGTTGCCATACTTCGGATTCTCCTATCAGCTGGTGAGAAGGATATCACAGCCCCCTCCTTTCAGATGTGGTTAGTCAGACTTCTGGGGATGCATAATATTGAATCCTGCCTATACAAGCACAAGGGGAGGAAAGTCCGGGAAATGGGTTTGAATATTTGGGCTCCGCTCAAAAGGTGGAGGGACTCTAGATTATAAAAATGAATTGTTGAAATATTAAAACTCGGATTTTCATAGGTGCAAATTATGAATTATGCTTCTTTTATCCGCTGATATGAAATGCGAAACATTCCTGTTTGTTCGTATATTTTGGGCCTCTAAGGACTGGTTTCTTGCTTTGAATCTATTTATACTGTATGCGGTTTTATCACTTTTCTCGATAATAATGCAATACATAATATATTTATGTGGTTTTATCACTTTTTTCGATAATGATACAATATATAATGTATTTATGTATGTTTGTACCAGGAATTCTCAATAAAAAAGAAAAGAAAAAAAAGGAAAAGAACGAGAAGAAGTGTGTGACTGGAGTTACTTTTGTTGTATACCTCGTGAAAAAGTTACTGGAAATTTTGCAGCACAGCCTGATCCATCTCTTTTTCTAAACTCTATTGTTGTTTAAATGAAATCCTGACCATATGCGTCTATCTTAAGCTATACCTTGACCACTTGGGTGCTCCGAGAGCGCCCCTACTTTGCTAAGTTAGTCTGTAAAAACTGGTAAATCACCTCCTTTTCAGACATTAATAAGATGTCACCTGATCAACAGAACTTTTAGTTAAATATCTGTGTATGATGAACTATTCCTTGCTAAGTTTCAAAGGCGGTAAAGAAGAAGGGGGAGATTTATTAATATTTTGCGCCGTGTTTGTGTCACAAAAGTGGCACAAAACAGCGCAAAATCTTTTTTTCCTAATAGCGTAAAAGTAATGTGAAGCAGCACATATCCAGGGCTCGAACAATCTGAAAAATTGTACTAGTCCTGCAGGTCTAGTACTTTAAAAAAACTCCTCGGCCTAACAGTAACCTACTTAACCTCAGTCTCTGAAAGCGGAGCAAATGTGACAAGATAACAAGATTTAAAGGCATCTTTATTGCTCATTTGCTTTGTGAGCAATAAAAAGGCCTTTAAATCTTGTTATCTTGTCACATTTGCTCCACTTTCAAAGACGGAGGACAAAAGTTAGTATGTTTTCCTACTCGCCAGAAAGGGCGAGTAGGACCTAAAAATAGCTCGACCTCATAAAATATACCTCGCAAATGCGAGCGGTCGAGTGGATTTGTCGAGCCCTGATATCACTGCTTTGCATTACTTCACACCATGAGGGCTTGTCAAGGTGGGTGCATGGGCGTTCCCATGCAACCACTCAAGGTTTCTCACGCTAAACCCAATTTACCAAATACAGTAGATTGGGTTTAGCGTGAGAAAACTGCACCCTTTTAAACTAGGCGCAAGGAAGGAGAAATGCTTTCATTTCTCCTTCCTTTTCTGACTTTGCATGCGTGCTGCACTGTGCAACACGCATACAAAGTGGGAAAAGCTTTCCCTCGTGTCTCGGGAAAATTATTTTGTACAGGAAGGGTGTCCTTTCTGTACAAAACCTATGCTGGACTCACACACACACACCCTAGCGCTCTGGTGCTAAGGTGTGTGCATGGTGCAGGCCCATTGTAATCAGTGCCAGAGCAAGGGAAAGGGAAGGAGAGAGCCATAAATATGGTGCTCTCCTGCTCCCTCCCTGTCGTACATCGCAGCCTCGCAGGGGAGGCTGTTCTGCATTGCGTGGAGATTTGGTAAATCTCCCCCAAAATGTCTTTTATAACCAGTTAAACATTGTGAATTCTCATTCCATTATGTTTCAATTTAGTAATTTTCAATATCTTTACATCCAACAGAAACCCATTCTTGAATGTATGAAATGACCATCAATAATGAAGCTAATGCTGTACATCTTCAATAATAGCAGAATTAATTAGATACAGTATTCAGGAAAACATCAGCGCAGTCGGCGGCAGAGGAACCTGCACACAAACCGACAGATCCCGGATGAAGCATCAAGGGCAGTTCAGTGATTATAAGAGGTTGAGCTGTGCACCTCCACGCCACAAGACGAAGAAATGACCTTAGGAAAATTAAGGCAACAACAATAACAAACCACCTCCTGTATAAACAAGTGTCCAATACCAACTTTGGTCATGGGATCTGTATGGTGTGATTACTGCAGTGCTCTGTTTTCTAATATGATGTCAAGCCATCATTCCGTGCTCTAGGTGAATTGTAAACTCTTTCTGGACAAACAAGAGTAACCAGAGAAGAGCACAACAGAGCGGAGCTAGACAACTGATGGGTAAAGGAAACATAAGTTCTTGTATCTACAATACAATAGACTGTCCTAATTTGCGCCGGCCAGAAGGAAGATACAGCTTTACTCACAAGCGTCCATAGCCATAATCCAATCTAAAGGTACAATCACCTACAAAGACACCTTCTGCGTATTAGGAGTGTGGCAAATATTTGGTGGCTATTGCATTTACTGTTAAAACAGAAATTAAATGTGCAAAATACTACAAGCATATAAAGTGTGTGCGAAAAACACAAGTGCTTTGTCAGCCATGTTGGCCCATCAGGAAATACAGTCATGGGCTGTAGACAAACATATACCCGACCCAGAGATAGTAACCAAGAAAGAAGAATCATACACGTGCGGCAAGAGCTTTCATTTGTCATCACTACTCAAGCTTCATCAGCACACGTACACAGGACAAAAACCATTCAAGTGCAGTGAATGTGTCAATAACTTTAATAGGTTATCAGAACTACAAAGACACCAGCGAACACACACAGGAGAAAAGCCATTCAAGTGCAGTGAATGTGTCAAGAGCTTTAGTAGGTTATCAGAACTACAAAGACACAAGCGAACACACACAGGGGAACAACCATTCAAGCGCAGTGAATGTGCAAAGTGCTTTAGTCAGTTATCAAAACTAAAAAGTCATCAGCGAATACACATGGGGGAAAAACCATTCAAGTGCACTGAATGTGCAAAGAACTTTAGTCAGTTATCACACCTTCAAAGACATAATCAAACACACCCAGGGGAACAACCATTCAAGTGCAGTGAATGTGCAAAGTGCTTTAGTCAGTTATCAAAACTAGAAAAACATCAACGAACACACACAGGGGAAAAACCATTCAAGTGCAGTGAATGTGCAAAGTGCTTTAGTGAGTTATCAAGCCTGCATAGACATCAGCAAACACACACAGGGGAAAAACCATTCAAGTGCAGTGAATGTGTGAAGAGCTTTAGTCGATTATCACACCTTCAAAGTCATCAACGAACACACACGGGGGAAAAACCATTCAAGTGCAGTGAATGTGAAAAGTGCTTTAGTGAGTTATCAAGCCTGCATAGAATTCAGCAAACCCACACAGGGGAAAAGCCATTGAAGTGCAGTGAATGTGCAAAGTGCTTTAGTCAGTTATCAGACCTAAATAGTCATCAGCGAATACACACTGGGGAAAAACCCTATCATTGTAGTGAATGTGACAGTAGTTTTCGTAGCTCTTCAGTATTAAGGAATCATCAGCAAACTCACACAGGAGAAAAAGCATTCAAGTGCAATGAATGTGGGAAGAGCTTTAGTCGGTTATCAAACCTCCAAGCACATCAGCGAACACACACAGGGGAAAAACCATTAAAGTGCAGTGAATGTGTGAAGAGCTTTAGTCGATTATCACACCTTCAAAGTCATCAACGAACACACACGGGGGAAAAACCATTCAAGTGCAGTGAATGTGCAAAGTGCTTTAGTCAGTTATCATACCTAAATAGTCATCAGCGAATACACACTGGGGAAAAACCCTATCATTGTAGTGAATGTGACAGTAGTTTTCGTAGCTCTTCAGTATTAAGGAATCATCACCAAACTCACACAGGAGAAAAAGCATTCAAGTGCAATGAATGTGGGAAGAGCTTTAGTCGGTTATCAAACCTCCAAGCACATCAGCGAACACACACAGGGGAAAAACCATTAAAGTGCAGTGAATGTGTGAAGAGCTTTAGTCGATTATCACACCTTCAAAGTCATCAACGAACACACACGGGGGAAAAACCATTCAAGTGCAGTGAATGTGCAAAGTGCTTTAGTCAGTTATCATACCTAAATAGTCATCAGCGAATACACACTGGGGAAAAACCCTATCATTGTAGTGAATGTGACAGTAGTTTTCGCAGCTCTTCAGTATTAAGGAACCATCAGCAAACTCACTCAGGGGAAAAAGCATTCAAGTGCAATGAATGTGGGAAGAGCTTTAGTCGGTTATCAAACCTCCAAGCACATCAGCGAACACACACGGGGGAAAAACCATTCAAGTGCAGTGAATGTGCAAAGTGCTTTAGTCAATTATCACACCTTCAAAGTCATCAAAGAACACACACGGGGGAAAAACCATTCAAGTGCAGTGAATGTGCAAAGTGCTTTAGTGAGTTATCAAGCCTGCATAGACATCAGCAAACCCACACAGGGGAAAAACCATTGAAGTGTAGTGAATGTGTGAAGAGCTTTAGTCAATTATCACAACTTCAAAGTCATCAAAGAACACACAGGGGGGAAAAACCATTCAAGTGCAGTGAATGTGCAAAGTGCTTTAGTGAGTTATCATACCTAAATAGTCATCAGCGAATACACACTGGGGAAAAACCCTATCATTGTAGTGAATGTGACAGTAGTTTTAGCAGCTCTTCAGCATTAAGGAGTCATCAGAAAACTCACACAGGAGAAAAAGCATTCAAGTGCAATGAATGTGGGAAGAGTTTTAGTTGGTTATCAAACCTCCAAACACATCAGCGAACACACACAGGGGAAAAGCCCTATCATTGCAGTGAATGTGACAGTAGTTTTCGCTTATATTCAGTATTAAGGAATCATCAGCGAACACACACAGGAGAAAAACCATTCAAGTGCAGTGAATGTGCAAAGTGTTTCAGTCAGTCATCACACCTACAAAATCATCAGCGAACACACACAGGAGAAAAGCCATTAAGTGAATGTGGGAAGAGCTTTAGTAAATTAGAAAATCTACAAACACATCAACGAACACACACAGGGGAAAACCATACCATTGCAATGAATGTGAAAGCATTTTTAGTTGTTACTCAACATTAAGGGTGCATCAGCGAACACACACAGGGGAATAGCCATTCAAGTGCAGAGAATGTGCAAAGTGCTTTAGTCACTTATCAAACATCCAAACACATCAGCGAATGTGACAGTAGTTTTAACTTCTCTTCAGCATTAAGGTATCATCAACGAACTGACAAATCATTCAAGTGCAATGAATGTGGGAAAAGTTTTAGTCGATTATCAGAGCTACAAAGTCATCAGCGAACACACAGGGGAAAAGCTAGAAGGGCACTGAAAGTGTGAAGGGCTTTTATCAAAATTCGATTCCACACAACCCTCAATGAATACACTACTTCATTTAACTCAATAGAAATAATCCTGGAGATGCAGAGAACCCAAAAAGATCTTAAAAACATCAAAAATAATATCGACCCATCTGAGGACATAAACGAGCTGAACAGTGCAGTTATTATGAGAGGAATAAATTACGGAAAAAGATAAAATTCAAATTATGTGGGACCTTGAAATACCAGATGATAGAAGACCGGACTAGCAGTAAAGAAGAAAAACAGATAACAGTATTTACAGAATTATAAAAGTGTTTGTGTCCAGTAATTGTTCACTTCCGTACACATAGCAAAGCGACATGATGTATCAGGATACACAGTGGGAGACAAGCACAATGTGGACTAAAAGAAAAGAAACATTGTTGATTTTTTTTTGGTGAAGAAGAGATACAAAGAAAAACATTCAATCGCACCTGATCACACTACCTGTAAAAGCAACACTGAACAATACTGGGACTAACAGCGGTACTTTCAGCTAATTTGTCGGATTAAAACCTATAAACCCAACACACCCAGAGTGGACAGGTTCTGGAGATGGTTAACTTCATTGGTAATATGTATGTATTACTGTTAACAAATGCCACTGCAGTATATGTAATGAACTAAAGCGAAGCACCGGTGTTCAAGAAATAACCTATTTTTAGATATAAAAGAGCATATACCTTGTTTTTAAGTAACGTTTGCTGCATCTTTTACAGACTGTTTTCGATTGATGGATAAGCTCGTGCCTCAGACCTTAAAACAAAGTGTGACCTGTGGCTCCTCTCCGACTTGGCTCTCCCTATTCATTTGGTGACTTGCCAAACTCTTATTTTTACCAGAATTGAGCCACTGTAAGCAACAGACTCTGTTTGAAGAATGTGGTGAAATAGTGAAATCCCACATCAAAAGTATATATGTGCTAGGACAATCAGTTGCACTCCCAGTAACTCGTCTTCCACACTGATTGTCCCTTGTCCTCAAAAGTTCTGAAGGATATGTTGTATGAATGCCAGAAGTGAAAGTGACATTCATGAAGCTAAAGCTAACAGGAGTGTGTGGGAGATAGAGAGGGGGCGAGCTAAAGAGAGCAAGAGAAACAAAGAAAGGGGGAGAAAAAGAAAGAGAGAAATGGAAGGAGGGGGAATGGCAGGTGATTTGTATTCACCTAAAAATAGAAGATGCAGCCGAATACATGTCAAAGTGTGACATCACCAGAAAAAACGGGCTGAATACCAGTGATTTTATATAGTTTATTTTTAGGGCACAAGTAAGAAAAATAGTGAAGGAGCCCATTATCGGATGTATGATGTTACCACGCATCCTTTTACCACGCATCCCTTTACAACGCGGTTTTTACAACGCAAACCTTTACCACGCATTTCTGTTTGGGGTGCTGGATAGTGAAAAGTTTAATTTACCATTCCAACTCCAGTCCCCGTGGACACTAGGGAAGGTGTTGGATAGTAAATTAAACTTATTCCCTATCCTAGAGCGCCCCCCACAGCAATGCGTGGTAATGGTCTGCGTTGTAAAAGCTGCGTTGTAATGGTACTGCGTGGTAAAAGATGCGTGGTAAAGGTTGTATACCCCCATTATCATATGCAAATCACAATGACGTCACAAGAAGTGATGTCAGGCCCTTATAATAATTTTCACTTCAAAGGTCGACGGCCTGATTTAAAAACAAGAAACATAAAATAATGTAAAAAGGTTCTGGTATCAGTTTTTATACATGTGTTTTTCCCACTATCAGTTTGTAACTAAATGGCTGAAAGTGTAAATATTTTTTGACAGATATGTGGAACCTGGAAATTATATATTTAAACAGTTTTTAGAGAATAAATAAAATGTGCTTTTAATTTGCGTTTGTTTCCTGTTTCCACTATAAATGTGATACCCCAAAGGGTATCACATTTATAGTGTATTAAGCAATAGAAAGGCTAATTTTGTCTAGATATCTGATCCTCTCTTGGGCCACTCACACAAAAAAATAAATGGGACTAATGAGCTCTGTTCCGGTTCGGCATGCTCAAACTGGCATGCCGGACCGGAACAGAGCCCATTAGTAGGAGTTTTGCCGACGTCTGTCCGTGGTAATAAACACAGTGGAGCTGGTAACGTTTTTTACGGATAGAACCTTGGCGAGAGGATGCGCAACATATACAGCCATTTGATTCTACTCCCATTTGTGCAAAAGAATTGACACAAAAAGGCCTGTTATAGGACAATAATTCGCTTCCCTGCACAGACAGTACACTGTTTCAACATTTGGAGGCATTGCTAAAGGCTGCACATTTGAATTGTTGAAATTGAAACTATTTCCCCACTGGCTTGGTAGCTACAGATTAACCCATTTTGGTTTGTTGTTTGAGACTCATTTTATACCAAGTATTGGTCCTGAAGAAGGTGGTGTTGCCACTGAAACACTCGTAGACCAACACATCACCCATGAGAAACGGCCCCTGAGAGGCCATGACATCACAAACAACTGATGTTTAAGAGCTTCCAGTAGTGAACTGTTTTTTCTTTAGGCATTTGTGGGACCCCCCATAGGGTTGAAACTCTTCTTCTTTTAACTATGAATGAGAGTGTATGAGTGTCTGCACCACCACACAAGTATTGTCTTCCTCCTCCCTTCAACGTTAGTATTCTCACACGTATGGTATAGGGACACATATGTCCGGGACTATAATTTTACAAGTTGATCCTATGGCAGTCTCCCCCTTCTGGGCTCATGTGCTTCCATTCCCTTTTAGAGCTATTGCGCATACTTGTCTCTTCCCTATAAATTTTAGTTCCCATTACATCCGTTCCCCTACTCAGCTTGCCATTGATTATGTCTAATGCTCAAGAGTCTCTCCTCTTATTTTCTCCATTGTGCTACATATAGAATGTCGAGCTTAGTGTGTTTGTGTTAAGAATTAACATGCAATTTTGCTTAAGTATAATATTTACGTTGCAGTTCATGTTACCACCTTTTGATGCCACCCTAAAACCAATATTCACCGCTTGTTAGTATTGTTTCTCATTATCATTCCACAATGGTTCTTTTGCTCTCTCCGTTGCGCAGTCACGATTTTTACCCCACGGGGCCTGTCTCCATACTAAGTCACATTTACATTTGTATGTCCACTTTTCTTCCTAGGGTTTCCACGTGCTATTGGTGGTCCCGATACACATTTCCATATTGTTGTGTTTATCTTGGTTTTGGCAACAACTAATTCTATGATTTTATAATATTTTACTATATGTTGTGTATCTTCCCCAGCCCTGAAGAAGTCACAGTTTACTTCCCTTATGTGACAAAACACCTGTTTTTCTTTGTCGCATTATTAAATACATTTGCATATTATACTGGTGTCGACCACAGATATTCGTACAATGCGTGCCCAGGACTGTGCTTTCAGTATGTGCATATACTCTGAGCAAACGAGATATGCAGTCGATTTTATTCTTGCTAAGAGCGGTGGTGCTTGCGCATTAATAGGAGAGCAGTGTGTGGTCGGTATCACGAATAAGGAAAGGAATATCATTCTGCATATTTTAGACATTTTGTAAAACGTTCGAGGAATGGAGCGGTAATTTGAGTTGATCTTTATTTGGTGTTTGGGGTTGGATTCTAGAAAAGGTGATATATATCATTGTTCTTTTAATTTGTTGCTGTGTCTTGATTCAGTGTCTTCCCTTATGCTACTCATACTGTGCTACTTATTTCTCTCCCAAAAGGATTTCAGTTCATGATATTAATACAACTATAATGCTTCAAAAGAAGCTTGATACTATTATGCAAATAGATGAGGGTGTTTTTGGTTCAACTACTTCTCTTGCAGGTTCTGTTCCTGATGTGACTCGTACTACTGATGTTTAGTGTCATTTTCTTCCATACGCATGCTATGCATATATACATATATTCATATTTGACATATTATCGCCTGTATTCATCTATTGTCTCTACTTTTAGAATTGTAACAACCTCTACCTGATAGCAAGAATAAAGATGTCCGTGTTAACTAATAAATGCTAAAAGGAGGGTCTGTTAGAGTTGAAATGTATTACTGCCATATTACTCGTATTTTACCTGATATTATGTTAGCATTTAAGTAGCTATTTCATAATATATTCTTGCTGTAGGCGAATGCAATTATTAAGTACAGATGTTACGTTAGGTAGGTTGACATCTGTTCCACCATTTTAGCTTTCGAAGACGCCATTTTGTATTATAATCAAAACTTTTACTTGAAACCTTTACCAGAAATGGTCCTTGGTAAGTTTTATTTCTCAAAGGTTAAATCGTGCTTAATAATGCATGCCTTTTCTGTCACATAGAGGCCTTCTCCCACCTGTCTAGTGGGGATGATGGGCAGTGGATAACTTGTGCCAGGCAGTGGAATTGAAACGTATGTTATGTACCCCCATTGTATTATGACAGCTACCAGTGTTTTTACATAATAGGCAGGTCTTTGTGGACTCCGCAACATACATAATGTAACTTTATGACTGTAAGAGTCAGTCCCTCATCAGCCATCATAGGAGGATGGTCAGATTGTATTCCAGTGCAGTGTACTTTATAAATAAACTAGTTTGCTTGTATTCTCTACTATGTCATTAACTCTTCATTCTTTGAAGGTTAGAGGAGGTCGAGCTTGACCCGGGTGGCACTAGTGGGGTAATTTCCTTCACTACATTTGCTCTTTTCTTTTCCTGGTCTCCACCTCTGTTCATGGCGTTCATTCTTCAAAGTGCAGAGCCAGATTTCTGATGCTATCAGGTTCCTGCCTCTATTGACAGTGCTCTAAAGGGAACTACAGAACTGCAGGTACTCACTCTCCAGCCTACCTGCTTGCTGCTCAGAAGTGCCGTACTCTCCCATTACAGGTGTCCTATCAATACTGAGAAGTGCAGTTGCTGTCCCTTGTGAATGGAAGAGGTGCAGGTGCTGTCCCTTGTGAAAGAAAGAAGTGCAGGTGTCTCCCTTGTGAATGAAAGAAGTGCATTTGCTGTCCCCTGTGAATAAAAGAAGTGTAGGTGCCGTCCCTTGTGAATGAAAGAAGTGCAGCTGCTGTCCCCTGTGAATGAAAGCAGAGCAGGTGCTGTCCCTTGTGAATGAAAGAAGTGTAGGTGCTGTCCCCTGTGAATAAAAGAAGTATAGGTGCCGTCCTTTATGAATTTAATGAAGTGCAGGTGCTGTCCCTTATGAATGAAAGAAGTGCAGGTGCTGTCCTTTGTGAATGAAAGAAGTGCAGGTGCTGTCCCTTGTGATTGAAAATAGTGCAGGTGCCGTCCCTTGTGAATGAAAGAATAGCTGGTGCTGTGCCTTGTGAATAAATGAAGTGCAGGTGCTGTCCCTTGTGAATGAAAGAGGTGCAGGTGCTATCCCTTGTGAATGAAAGAAGTGCAGGTGCTGTCCCTTGTGAATGAAAGAAGTGCAGGTGCTATCCCTTGTGAATGAAAGAAGTGCAGGTGCTGTCCCTTGTGAATGAAAGAAGTGCAGATGCTATCCCTTGTGAATGAAAGAAGTGCAGGTTCTGTCTCTTGTGAATGAAAGAAGTGCAGATGCCATCCCTCGTGAATGAAAGAAGTGCAGGAGATGTCCCTTATGAATGAAAGAAGTGCAGGTGCTGTCCCTTGTGAATGAAAGAAGTGCAGGAGATGTCCCTAATGAATGAAAGAAATGCAGATGCTGTCCCTTGTGAATGAAAGAAGTGCAGGTGTGTCCCTTGTGAACGAAAGAAGTGCCAGTGCTGTCCCTTGTGAATGAATGAAGTGCAGGTGCTGTCCCTTATGAATGAAAGAAGTGCCGGAGCTGACCCCTATGATTGAAAGAAGTGTACAGGTGCTGTCCCCTGTGAAAGAAAGAAGTTCAGGTGCTGTCCATTGTGAATGAAAGAAGTGCAGGTGCTGTCCCTTGTGAATGACAGAAGTTCAGGTGCCGTCCCCTCTGAATAAAAGAGGTGCAGGTGCTGTCCCTTGTGAATGAAAGAAGTGCAGGTGCTGTCCCATGTGAATGAAAGAAGTGCAGGTGCAGTCCCTTAAGAATGAAAGAAGTGCAGGTGCTGTCTCTTGTGAATGAAAGAAGTGCAGGTGGCTCCATTGTGAATGAAAGAAGTGCAGGTACTGTGTCTTGTGAATGAAAGAAGTGCAGGTGTCGTCCCCTGTGAATGACAGAAGTGCAGGTGCTGTCCCTTGTGAATGAAAGAAGTGCAGGTGCTGTCACAAAGAAGTGCAGGTGCTGTCCCTTGTGAATGAAAGAAGTGCAGGTGTTGTCCCTTCTGAATGAAAGAAATGCAGGTGCTGTCCCCTGTGAATGAAAGAAGTGTACAGGACCTGTCCTCTGTGAAAGAAAGAAGCGCAGGTGTTGTCCCTTGTGAATGAAAGAAGTGCAGGTGCTGTCACAAAGAAGTGCAGGTGTTGTCCCTTGTGAATGGAAGTAGTGCAGGTACTGCCCCTGTGAAAGAAAGAAGTGCAGGTGCTGTCCCTTGTGAATGAAAGAAGCGCAGGAGATGTCCCTTATGAATGAAAGAAGTGCAGGTGCTGTCCCATGTGAATGAAAGAAGTGCAGGAGATGTCCCTAATGAATGAAAGAAATGCAGATGCTGCCCCTTGTGAATGAAAGAAGTGCAGGTGTGTCCCTTGTGAACGAAAGAAGTGCCAGTGCTGTCCCTTGTGAATGAATGAAGTGCAGGTGCTGTCCCTTATGAATGAAAGAAGTGCCGGAGCTGACCCCTATGATTGAAAGAAGTGTACAGGTGCTGTCCCCTGTGAAAGAAAGAAGTTCAGGTGCTGTCCCCTGTGAATGAAAGAAGTGCAGGTGCTGTCCATTGTGAATGAAAGAAGTGCAGGTGCTGTCCCTTGTGAATGAAAGAAGTTCAGGTGCCGTCCCCTCTGAATGAAAGGGGTGCAGGTGCTGTCCCTTGTGAATGAAAGAAGTGCAGGTGCTGTCCCTTGTGAATGAAAGAAGTGCAGGTGCTGTCCTTTGTGAATGAAAGCAGCGCAGGTGCTGTCCCATGTGAATTAAAGAAGTGCAGGTGGCTCCATTGTGAATTAAAGAAGTGCAGGTGGCTCCATTGTGAATGAAAAAAGTGCAGGTGCTGTGTCTTGTGAATGAAAGAAGTGTACAGGTCCTGTACTCTGTGAAAGAAAGAAGCGCAGGTGTTGTCCCTTGTGAATGAAAGAAGTGCAGGTGCTGTCACAAAGAAGTGCAGGTGCTGTCCCTTGTGAATGAAAGAAGTGCAGGTGCTGCCCCTGTGAAAGAAAGAAGTGCAGGTGTCGTCCCCTGTGAATGACAGAAGTGCAGGTGCTGTCCCTTGTGAATGAAAGAAGTGCAGGTGTTGTCCCTTGTGAATGAAAGAAGTGTACAGGTCCTGTACTCTGTGAAAGAAAGAAGCGCAGGTGTTGTCCCTTGTGAATGAAAGAAGTGCAGGTGCTGTCACAAAGAAGTGCAGGTGCTGTCCCTTGTGAATGAAAGAAGTGCAGGTGCTGCCCCTGTGAAAGAAAGAAGTGCAGGTGCTGTCCCTTGTGAATGAAAGAAGTGCAGGTGCTGTCACAAAGAAGTGCAGGTGCTGTCCCTTGTGAATGAAAGAAGCGCAGGTATTGTCCCTTGTGAATGAAAGAAGTGCAGGGGCTGTCCCTTGTGAATGAAAGAAGTGCAGGTGCCGTCACAAAGAAGTGCAGGTGCTGTCCCTTGTGAATGAAAGAAGCGCAGGTGTTCTACCTTGTGAATGAAAGAAGTGCAGGGGCTGTCCCTTGTGAATGAAAGAAGTACAGGTGCCGTCACAAAGAAGTGCAGGTGCTGTCCCTTGTGAATGAAAGAAGTGCCGGTGTGTCCCTTGTAAATGAAAGAAGTGCAGGTGCTGTCCCTTGTGAATGAAAGAAGTGCAGGAGATGTCCCTAATGAATGAAAGAAATGCAGATGCTGCCCCTTGTGAATGAAAGAAGTGCAGGTGCGGTCCCTTGTGAATGAAAGAAGTGCAGGTGCTGTCCCCTTTGAATTAAAGATGTGCAGGTGCTGTCCCTTGTAAATAAAAGAAGTGCAGGTGCTGTCCCTTGTGTAAGATAGAAGTGCAGGTGCTGTCCCTTGTGAATGAAAGAAGTTCAGGTGCTGTCCCTTGTGAATGAAAGAAGTGCAGGTGCTGTCCCCTGTGAATTAAAGAAGTGCAGGTGCTGTCCCTTGTAAATAAAAGAAGTGCAGGTGCTGTCCCTTGTGTAAGATAGAAGTGCAGGTGCTGTCCCTTGTGAATGAAAGAAGTGCAGGTGCTGTCCCCTGTCAATGAAAGCAGTGCAGGTGCTGTGTCCTGGGAATGAAAGAAGTGCAGGGGCTGTCCCTTTTGAATGAAAGAAGTGCAGGTGTGTCCCCTTGTGAATGAAAGAAGTGCAGGTGTCTCCCCTTGTGAATGAAAGAACGGCTGTTGCTGTCCCCTGTGAATGAAAGAAGGGCAGGTGCTGTGCTTTGTGAATGAAAGAAGTTCAGATGCTGTCCCTTGTGAATGTAAGAAGTGCAGGTACTGTCCCTTGTTAATGAAAGAAGTGCAGGTGCTGGACCCTGTGAATGAAAGAAGTGCAGGTGCTGTCCTCTGTGAATGAAAGCAGTGCAGGTGCTGTCCCTTGTGAATGAAAGAAGTGCAGGTGTGTCCCTTGTAAATAAAAGAAGTGCAGGTGCTGTCCCTTGTGTAAGATAGAAGTGCAGGTGCTGTCCCTTGTGAATGAAAGAAGTGCAGGTGCTGTCCCCTGTCAATGAAAGCAGTGCAGGTGCTGTGTCCTGGGAATGAAAGAAGTGCAGGGGCTTTCCCTTGTGAATGATAGAAGTGCAGGTGTGTCCCCTTGTGAATGAAAGAAGTGCAGGTGTGTCCCCTTGTGAATGAAAGAAGTGCAGGTGTCTCCCCTTGTGAATGAAAGAATGGCTGTTGCTGTCCCCTGTGAATGAAAGAATGGCAGGTGCTGTCCTTTGTGAATGAAAGAAGTTCAGATGCTGTCCCTTGTGAATGTGAGAATGCAGGTGTGTCCCTTGTGAATGAAAGAAGTGCACGTGCAGTCCCCTGTGAATGAAAGAAGTGCCGGGTCTGTCTCTTGTGAATGAAAGAAGTGCAGGTGTGACCCTTTTGAATGAAAGAAGTGCAGGTGTGTCCCTTGTGAATGAAAGAAGTGTCAGGTCTGTCTCTTGTGAATGAAATAGGTGCAGGTGCCGTCCCTTGTGAATGAAAGAAGAAGAGGTGCTGTTCCTTGTGAATGAAAGAAGTAGAGGTGCCGTCCCCTGTGAATGAAAGAAGTGCAGGTGCCGTCCATTGTGAATGAAAGAAATACAGGTGCCGTCCCTTGTGAATGAACGAAGTTCAGGTGCCGTCCCCTGTGAATGAAAGAAGTGCAGGTGCTGTCCCCTGTTAAAGAAAGAAGTGCAGGTGCCTTCCCCTGTGAAAGAAAGAAGTGCAGGTATTGTCCCTTGTGAATGAAAGAAGTGCAGGTGGCTCCATTGTGAATTGGAGAAGTTCAGGTGCGGTCTCTTGTGAATGAAAGAAGTGCAGGTGTCGTCCCCTGTGAATGACAGAAGAGCAGGTGCCGTCTTCTGTGAATGAAAGAAGTGCAGGTGCTGTCTCTTGTGAATGAAAGAAGTGCAGGTGCTGTCACAAAGAAGTGCAGGTGCTGTCCCTTGTGAATGAAAGAAGTGCAGGTGCAGTCACAAAGAAGTGCAGGTGCTGTCCCTTGTGAATGAAAGAAGTGCAGGTGCTGTCCACTGTGAATTAAAGAAGTGCAGGTGCTGTCCCTTGTAAATGAAAGAAGTGCAGGTGCTGTCCCTTGTGTAAGATAGAAGTGCAGGTGCTGTCCCTTGTGAATTTAAGAAGTGCAGGTGCTGTCCCTTGTGAATGAAAGAAGTGCTAGTGCTGTCTCCTGGGAATGAAAGAATTGCAGGAGCTATCCCTTGTGAATGAAAGAAGTGCAGGTGCCACCCTTTTTGCATGAAAGAAGTGTCAGGTCTGTCTCTTGTGAATGAAATAGGTGCAGGTGCCGTCCCTTGTGAATGAAAGAAGAAGAGGTGCTGTTCCTTGTGAATGAAAGAAGTAGAGGTGCCGTCCCCTGTGAATGAAAGAAGTGCAGGTGCCGTCCATTATGAATGAAAGAAATACAGGTGCCGTCCCTTGTGAATGAACGAAGTTCAGGTGCCGTCCCCTGTGAATGAAAGAAGTGCAGGTGCTGTCCCCTGTTAAAGAAAGAAGTGCAGGTGCCTTCCCCTGTGAATGAAAGAAGTGCAGGTGTTGTCCCTTGTGAATGAAAGAAGTGCAGGTGGCTCCATTGTGAATGGAAGAAGTGCAGGTGCGGTCTCTTGTGAATGAAAGAAGTGCAGGTGTCGTCCCCTGTGAATGACAGAAGAGCAGGTGCCGTCTTCTGTGAATGAAAGAAGTGCAGGTGCTGTCTCTTGTGAATGAAAGAAGTGCAGGTGCTGTCACAAAGAAGTGCAGGTGCTGTCCCTTGTGAATGAAAGAAGTGCAGGTGCAGTCACAAAGAAGTGCAGGTGCTGTCCCTTGTGAATGAAAGAAGTGCAGGTGCTGTCCACTGTGAATTAAAGAAGTGCAGGTGCTGTCCCTTGTAAATGAAAGAAGTGCAGGTGCTGTCCCTTGTGTAAGATAGAAGTGCAGGTGCTGTCCCTTGTGAATTTAAGAAGTGCAGGTGCTGTCCCTTGTGAATGAAAGAAGTGCTGGTGCTGTCTCCTGGGAATGAAAGAATTGCAGGAGCTATCCCTTGTGAATGAAAGAAGTGCAGGTGCCACCCTTTTTGCATGAAAGAAGTGCAGGTGCTCTCCCTTGTGAATGAAAGAAGTGCAGGTGTGTCCCTTGTGAATGAAAGAACGGCTGGTCCTGTCCCCTGTGAATGAAAGAAGGGCAGGTGCTGTCCTTTGTGATTGAAAGAAGTGCAGCTGCCACCCTTTTTGCATGAAAGAAGTGCAGGTGCTCTCCCTTGTGAATGAAAGAAGTGCAGGTGTGTCCCTTGTGAATGAAAGAACGGCTGGTCCTGTCCCCTGTGAATGAAGGAAGTGCAGGTGCTGTCCCTTGTGAATGAAAGAAGTGCAGGTGCTGTCCCCTTTGAATTAAAGAAGTGCAGGTGCTGTCCCTTGTAAATAAAAGAAGTGCAGGTGTTGTCCCTTGTGTAAGATAGAAGTGCAGGTGCTGTCCCTTGTGAATGAAAGAAGTTCAGGTGCTGTCCCTTGTGAATAAAAGAAGTGCAGGTGCTGTCCCCTGTGAATTAAAGAAGTGCAGGTGCTGTCCCTTGTAAATAAAAGAAGTGCAGGTGCTGTCCCTTGTGTAAGATAGAAGTGCAGGTGCTGTCCCCTGTCAATGAAAGCAGTGCAGGTGCTGTGTCCTGGGAATGAAAGAAGTGCAGGGGTTGTCCCTTGTGAATGAAAGAAGTGCAGGTGTGTCCCCTTGTGAATGAAAGAAGTGCAGGTGTGTCCCCTTGTGAATGAAAGAAGTGCAGGTGTCTCCCCTTGTGAATGAAAGAATGGCTGTTGCTGTCCCCTGTGAATGAAAGAAGGGCAGGTGCTGTCCTTTGTGAATGAAAGAAGTTCAGATGCTGTCCCTTGTGAATGTAAGAATGCAGGTGTGTCCCTTGTGAATGAAAGAAGTGCACGTGCTGTCCCCTGTGAATGAATGATGTGCAGGTGCTGTCCCTTGTGAATGAAAGAAGTGCAGGTGTGACCCTTTCGAATGAAAGAAGTGCAGGTGTGTCCCTTGTAAATAAAAGAAGTGCAGGTGCTGTCCCTTGTGTAAGATAGAAGTGCAGGTGCGGTCCCTTGTGAATGAAAGAAGTGCAGGTGCTGTCCCCTGTCAATGAAAGCAGTGCAGGTGCTGTGTCCTGGGAATGAAAGAAGTGCAGGGGTTGTCCCTTGTGAATGAAAGAAGTGCAGGTGTGTCCCATTGTGAATGAAAGAAGTGCAGGTGTGTCCCCTTGTGAATGAAAGAAGTGCAGGTGTCTCCCCTTGTGAATGAAAGAATGGTTGTTGCTGTCCCCTGTGAATGAAAGAAGGGCAGGTGCTGTCCTTTGTGAATGAAAGAAGTTCAGATGCTGTCCCTTGTGAATGTAAGAATGCAGGTGTGTCCCTTGTGAATGAAAGAAGTGCACGTGCTGTCCCCTGTAAATGAATGATGTGCAGGTGCTGTCCCTTGTGAATGAAAGAAGTGTAGGTGTGACCCTTTTGAATGAAAGAAGTGCAGGTGTGTCCCTTGTAAATAAAAGAAGTGCAGGTGCTGTCCCTTGAGTAAGATAGAAGTGCAGGTGCTGTCCCTTGTGAATGAAAGAAGTGCAGGTGCTGTCCCCTGTCAATGAAAGCAGTGCAGGTTCTGTGTCCTGGGAATGAAAGAAGTGCAGGGGCTGTCCCTTGTGAATGAAAGAAGTGCAGGTGTGTCCCCTTGTGAATGGAAGAAGTACAGGTGTGTCCCCTTGTGAATGAAAGAAGTGCAGGTGTCTCCCCTTGTGAATGAAAGAACGGCTGTTGCTGTCCCCTGTGAATGAAAGAAGGGCAGGTGCTGTCCTTTGTGACTGAAAGAAGTTCAGATGCTGTCCCTTGTGAATGTAAGAATGCAGGTGTGTCCCTTGTGAATGAAAGAAGTGCACGTGCTGTCCCCTGTGAATGAATGATGTGCAGGTGCTGTCCCTTGTGAATGAAAGAAGTGCAGGTGTGACCCTTTCGAATGAAAGAAGTGCAGGTGTGTCCCTTGTAAATAAAAGAAGTGCAGGTGCTGTCCCTTGTGTAAGATAGAAGTGCAGGTGCTGTCCCTTGTGAATGAAAGAAGTGCAGGTGCTGTCCCCTGTCAATGAAAGCAGTGCAGGTGCTGTGTCCTGGGAATGAAAGAAGTGCAGGGGTTGTCCCTTGTGAATGAAAGAAGTGCAGGTGTGTCCCCTTGTGAATGAAAGAAGTGCAGGTGTGTCCCCTTGTGAATGAAAGAAGTGCAGGTGTCTCCCCTTGTGAATGAAAGAATGGCTGTTGCTGTCCCCTGTGAATGAAAGAAGGGCAGGTGCTGTCCTTTGTGAATGAAAGAAGTTCAGATGCTGTCCCTTGTGAATGTAAGAAGTGCAGGTACTGTCCCTTGTTAATGGAAGAAGTGCAGGTGCTGGACCCTGTGAATGAAAGAAGTGCAGGTGCTGTCCTCTGTGAATGAAAGCAGTGCAGGTGCTGTCCCTTGTGAATGAAAGAAGTGCAGGTGTGTCCCTTGTAAATAAAAGAAGTGCAGGTGCTGTCCCTTGTGTAAGATAGAAGTGCAGGTGCTGTCCCTTGTGAATGAAAGAAGTGCAGGTGCTGTCCCCTGTCAATGAAAGCAGTGCAGGTGCTGTGTCCTGGGAATGAAAGAAGTGCAGGGGCTGTCCCTTGTGAATGATAGAAGTGCAGGTGTGTCCCCTTGTGAATGAAAGAAGTGCAGGTGTGTCCCCTTGTGAATGAAAGAAGTGCAGGTGTCTCCCCTTGTGAATGAAAGAATGGCTGTTGCTGTCCCCTGTGAATGAAAGAAGGGCAGGTGCTGTCCTTTGAGAATGAAAGAAGTTCAGATGCTGTCCCTTGTGAATGTAAGAATGCAGGTGTGTCCCTTGTGAATGAAAGAAGTGCAGGTGTGTCCCCTTGTGAATGAAAGAAGTGCAGGTGTCGCCCCTTGTGAATGAAAGAATGGCTGTTGCTGTCCCCTGTGAATGAAAGAAGGGCAGGTGCTGTCCTTTGTGAATGAAAGAAGTTCAGATGCTGTCCCTTGTGAATGTAAGAATGCAGGTGTGTCCCTTGTGAATGAAAGAAGTGCACGTGCTGTCCCCTGTGAATGAATGATGTGCAGGTGCTGTCCCTTGTGAATGAAAGAAGTGCAGGTGTGACCCTTTCGAATGAAAGAAGTGCAGGTGTGTCCCTTGTAAATAAAAGAAGTGCAGGTGCTGTCCCTTGTGTAAAATAGAAGTGCAGGTGCTGTCCCTTGTGAATGAAAGAAGTGCAGGTGCTGTCCCCTGTCAATGAAAGCAGTGCAGGTGCTGTGTCCTGGGAATGAAAGAAGTGCAGGGGTTGTCCCTTGTGAATGAAAGAAGTGCAGGTGTGTCCCCTTGTGAATGAAAGAAGTGCAGGTGTGTCCCCTTGTGAATGAAAGAAGTGCAGGTGTCTCCCCTTGTGAATGAAAGAATGGCTGTTGCTGTCCCCTGTGAATGAAAGAAGGGCAGGGCTGTCCTTTGTGAATGAAAGAAGTTCAGATGCTGTCCCTTGTGAATGTAAGAAGTGCAGGTACTGTCCCTTGTTAATGAAAGAAGTGCAGGTGCTGGACCCTGTGAATGAAAGAAGTGCAGGTGCTGTCCTCTGTGAATGAAAGCAGTGCAGGTGCTGTCCCTTGTGAATGAAAGAAGTGCAGGTGTGTCCCTTGTAAATAAAAGAAGTGCAGGTGCTGTCCCTTGTGTAAGATAGAAGTGCAGGTGCTGTCCCTTGTGAATGAAAGAAGTGCAGGTGCTGTCCCCTGTCAATGAAAGCAGTGCAGGTGCTGTGTCCTGGGAATGAAAGAAGTGCAGGGGCTGTCCCTTGTGAATGATAGAAGTGCAGGTGTGTCCCCTTGTGAATGAAAGAAGTGCAGGTGTGTCCCCTTGTGAATGAAAGAAGTGCAGGTGTCTCCCCTTGTGAATGAAAGAATGGCTGTTGCTGTCCCCTGTGAATGAAAGAAGGGCAGGTGCTGTCCTTTGTGAATGAAAGAAGTTCAGATGCTGTCCCTTGTGAATGTAAGAATGCAGGTGTGTCCCTTGTGAATGAAAGAAGTGCACGTGCTGTCCCCTGTGAATGAAAGAAGTGCCGGGTCTGTCTCTTGTGAATGATAGAAGTGCAGGTGTGTCCCCTTGTGAATGAAAGAAGTGCAGGTGTGCCCCCTTGTGAATGAAAGAAGTGCAGGTGTCTCCCCTTGTGAATGAAAGAATGGCTGTTGCTGTCCCCTGTAAATGAAAGAAGGGCAGGTGCTGTCCTTTGTGAATGAAAGAAGTTCAGATGCTGTCCCTTGTGAATGTGAGAATGCAGGTGTGTCCCTTGTGAATGAAAGAAGTGCACGTGCTGTCCCCTGTGAATGAAAGAAGTGCCGGGTCTGTCTCTTGTGAATGAAAGAAGTGCAGGTGTGACCCTTTTGAATGAAAGAAGTGCAGGTGTGTCCCTTGTGAATGAAAGAAGTGCCGGGTCTGTCTCTTGTGAATGAAATAGGTGCAGGTGCCGTCCCTTGTGAATGAAAGAAGAAGAGGTGCTGTTCCTTGTGAATGAAAGAAGTAGAGGTGCCGTCCCCTGTGAATGAAAGAAGTGCAGGTGCCGTCCATTGTGAATGAAAGAAATACAGGTGCCGTCCCTTGTGAATGAACGAAGTTCAGGTGCCGTCCCCTGTGAATGAAAGAAGTGCAGGTGCTGTCCCCTGTGAAAGAAAGAAGTGCAGGTGCCTTCCCCTGTGAATGAAAGAAGTGCAGGTGTTGTCCCTTGTGAATGAAAGAAGTGCAGGTGGCTCCATTGTGAATGGAAGAAGTGCAGGTGCGGTCTCTTGTGAATGAAAGAAGTGCAGGTGTCGTCCCCTGTGAATGACAGAAGAGCAGGTGCCGTCTTCTGTGAATGAAAGAAGTGCAGGTGCTGTCTCTTGTGAATGAAAGAAGTGCAGGTGCTGTCACAAAGAAGTGCAGGTGCTGTCCCTTGTGAATGAAAGAAGTGCAGGTGCAGTCACAAAGAAGTGCAGGTGCTGTCCCTTGTGAATGAAAGAAGTGCAGGTGCTGTCCACTGTGAATTAAAGAAGTGCAGGTGCTGTCCCTTGTAAATGAAAGAAGTGCAGGTGCTGTCCCTTGTGTAAGATAGAAGTGCATGTGCTGTCCCTTGTGAATTTAAGAAGTGCAGGTGCTGTCCCTTATGAATGAAAGAAGTGCTGGTGCTGTCTCCTGGGAATGAAAGAATTGCAGGAGCTATCCCTTGTGAATGAAAGAAGTGCAGGTGCCACCCTTTTTGCATGAAAGAAGTGTCAGGTCTGTCTCTTGTGAATGAAATAGGTGCAGGTGCCGTCCCTTGTGAATGAAAGAAGAAGAGGTGCTGTTCCTTGTGGATGAAAGAAGTAGAGGTGCCGTCCCCTGTGAATGAAAGAAGTGCAGGTGCCGTCCATTGTGAATGAAAGAAATACAGGTGCCGTCCCTTGTGAATGAACGAAGTTCAGGTGCCGTCCCCTGTGAATGAAAGAAGTGCAGGTGCTGTCCCCTGTTAAAGAAAGAAGTGCAGGTGCCTTCCCCTGTGAATGAAAGAAGTGCAGGTGTTGTCCCTTGTGAATGAAAGAAGTGCAGGTGGCTCCATTGTGAATGGAAGAAGTGCAGGTGCGGTCTCTTGTGAATGAAAGAAGTGCAGGTGTCGTCCCCTGTGAATGACAGAAGAGCAGGTGCCGTCTTCTGTGAATGAAAAAAGTGCAGGTGCTGTCTCTTGTGAATGAAAGAAGTGCAGGTGCTGTCACAAAGAAGTGCAGGTGCTGTCCCTTGTGAATGAAAGAAGTGCAGGTGCAGTCACAAAGAAGTGCAGGTGCTGTCCCTTGTGAATGAAAGAAGTGCAGGTGCTGTCCACTGTGAATTAAAGAAGTGCAGGTGCTGTCCCTTGTAAATGAAAGAAGTGCAGGTGCTGTCCCTTGTGTAAGATAGAAGTGCAGGTGCTGTCCCTTGTGAATTTAAGAAGTGCAGGTGCTGTCCCTTGTGAATGAAAGAAGTGCTGGTGCTGTCTCCTGGGAATGAAAGAATTGCAGGAGCTATCCCTTGTGAATGAAAGAAGTGCAGGTGCCACCCTTTTTGCATGAAAGAAGTGCAGGTGCTCTCCCTTGTGAATGAAAGAAGTGCAGGTGTGTCCCTTGTGAATGAAAGAATGAAAGAACGGCTGGTCCTGTCCCCTGTGAATGAAAGAAGGGCAGGTGCTGTCCTTTGTGAATGAAAGAAGTGCAGCTGCCACCCTTTTTGCATGAAAGAAGTGCAGGTGCTCTCCCTTGTGAATGAAAGAAGTGCAGGTGTGTCCCTTGTGAATGAAAGAACGGCTGGTCCTGTCCCCTGTGAATGAAGGAAGTGCAGGTGCTGTCCCTTGTGAATGAAAGAAGTGCAGGTGCTGTCCCCTTTGAATTAAAGAAGTGCAGGTGCTGTCCCTTGTAAATAAAAGAAGTGCAGGTGCTGTCCCTTGTGTAAGATAGAAGTGCAGGTGCTGTCCCTTGTGAATGAAAGAAGTTCAGGTGCTGTCCCTTGTGAATAAAAGAAGTGCAGGTGCTGTCCCCTGTGAATTAAAGAAGTGCAGGTGCTGTCCCTTGTAAATAAAAGAAGTGCAGGTGCTGTCCCTTGTGTAAGATAGAAGTGCAGGTGCTGTCCCCTGTCAATGAAAGCAGTGCAGGTGCTGTGTCCTGGGAATGAAAGAAGTGCAGGGGTTGTCCCTTGTGAATGAAAGAAGTGCAGGTGTGTCCCCTTGTGAATGAAAGAAGTGCAGGTGTGTCCCCTTGTGAATGAAAGAAGTGCAGGTGTCTCCCCTTGTGAATGAAAGAATGGCTGTTGCTGTCCCCTGTGAATGAAAGAAGGGCAGGTGCTGTCCTTTGTGAATGAAAGAAGTTCAGATGCTGTCCCTTGTGAATGTAAGAATGCAGGTGTGTCCCTTGTGAATGAAAGAAGTGCACGTGCTGTCCCCTGTGAATGAATGATGTGCAGGTGCTGTCCCTTGTGAATGAAAGAAGTGCAGGTGTGACCCTTTCGAATGAAAGAAGTGCAGGTGTGTCCCTTGTAAATAAAAGAAGTGCAGGTGCTGTCCCTTGTGTAAGATAGAAGTGCAGGTGCGGTCCCTTGTGAATGAAAGAAGTGCAGGTGCTGTCCCCTGTCAATGAAAGCAGTGCAGGTGCTGTGTCCTGGGAATGAAAGAAGTGCAGGGGTTGTCCCTTGTGAATGAAAGAAGTGCAGGTGTGTCCCATTGTGAATGAAAGAAGTGCAGGTGTGTCCCCTTGTGAATGAAAGAAGTGCAGGTGTCTCCCCTTGTGAATGAAAGAATGGCTGTTGCTGTCCCCTGTGAATGAAAGAAGGGCAGGTGCTGTCCTTTGTGAATGAAAGAAGTTCAGATGCTGTCCCTTGTGAATGTAAGAATGCAGGTGTGTCCCTTGTGAATGAAAGAAGTGCACGTGCTGTCCCCTGTAAATGAATGATGTGCAGGTGCTGTCCCTTGTGAATGAAAGAAGTGCAGGTGTGACCCTTTTGAATGAAAGAAGTGCAGGTGTGTCCCTTGTAAATAAAAGAAGTGCAGGTGCTGTCCCTTGAGTAAGATAGAAGTGCAGGTGCTGTCCCTTGTGAATGAAAGAAGTGCAGGTGCTGTCCCCTGTCAATGAAAGCAGTGCAGGTTCTGTGTCCTGGGAATGAAAGAAGTGCAGGGGCTGTCCCTTGTGAATGAAAGAAGTGCAGGTGTGTCCCCTTGTGAATGGAAGAAGTACAGGTGTGTCCCCTTGTGAATGAAAGAAGTGCAGGTGTCTCCCCTTGTGAATGAAAGAACGGCTGTTGCTGTCCCCTGTGAATGAAAGAAGGGCAGGTGCTGTCCTTTGAGAATGAAAGAAGTTCAGATGCAGTCCCTTGTGAATGTAAGAATGCAGGTGTGTCCCTTGTGAATGAAAGAAGTGCAGGTGTGTCCCCTTGTGAATGAAAGAAGTGCAGGCGTGTCCCCTTGTGAATGAAAGAAGTGCAGGTGTCTCCCCTTGTGAATGAAAGAATGGCTGTTGCTGTCCCCTGTGAATGAAAGAAGGGCAGGTGCTGTCCTTTGTGAATGAAAGAAGTTCAGATGCTGTCCCTTGTGAATGTAAGAATGCAGGTGTGTCCCTTGTG
This sequence comes from Lissotriton helveticus, assembly GCF_964261635.1. Taxonomy (NCBI): domain Eukaryota; kingdom Metazoa; phylum Chordata; class Amphibia; order Caudata; family Salamandridae; genus Lissotriton; species Lissotriton helveticus. The sequence goes on along the minus strand of NW_027611650.1, from coordinate 576,599 downwards.
AATGAAAGAAGTGCACGTGCTGTCCCCTGTGAATGAATGATGTGCAGGTGCTGTCCCTTGTGAATGAAAGAAGTGCAGGTGTGACCCTTTCGAATGAAAGAAGTGCAGGTGTGTCCCTTGTAAATAAAAGAAGTGCAGGTGCTGTCCCTTGTGTAAGATAGAAGTGCAGGTGCTGTCCCTTGTGAATGAAAGAAGTGCAGGTGCTGTCCCCTGTCAATGAAAGCAGTGCAGGTGCTGTGTCCTGGGAATGAAAGAAGTGCAGGGGTTGTCCCTTGTGAATGAAAGAAGTGCAGTTGTGTCCCCTTGTGAATGAAAGAAGTGCAGGTGTGTCCCCTTGTGAATGAAAGAAGTGCAGGTGTCTCCCCTTGTGAATGAAAGAATGGCTGTTGCTGTCCCCTGTGAATGAAAGAAGGGCAGGTGCTGTCCTTTGTGAATGAAAGAAGTTCAGATGCTGTCCCTTGTGAATGTAAGAAGTGCAGGTACTGTCCCTTGTTAATGGAAGAAGTGCAGGTGCTGGACCCTGTGAATGAAAGAAGTGCAGGTGCTGTCCTCTGTGAATGAAAGCAGTGCAGGTGCTGTCCCTTGTGAATGAAAGAAGTGCAGGTGTGTCCCTTGTAAATAAAAGAAGTGCAGGTGCTGTCCCTTGTGTAAGATAGAAGTGCAGGTGCTGTCCCTTGTGAATGAAAGAAGTGCAGGTGCTGTCCCCTGTCAATGAAAGCAGTGCAGGTGCTGTGTCCTGGGAATGAAAGAAGTGCAGGGGCTGTCCCTTGTGAATGATAGAAGTGCAGGTGTGTCCCCTTGTGAATGAAAGAAGTGCAGGTGTGTCCCCTTGTGAATGAAAGAAGTGCAGGTGTCTCCCCTTGTGAATGAAAGAATGGCTGTTGCTGTCCCCTGTGAATGAAAGAAGGGCAGGTGCTGTCCTTTGTGAATGAAAGAAGTTCAGATGCTGTCCCTTGTGAATGTAAGAATGCAGGTGTGACCCTTTTGAATGAAAGAAGTGCAGGTGTGTCCCTTGTAAATAAAAGAAGTGCAGGTGCTGTCCCTTGTGTAAGATAGAAGTGCAGGTGCTGTCCCTTGTGAATGAAAGAAGTGCAGGTGCTGTCCCCTGTCAATGAAAGCAGTGCAGGTTCTGTGTCCTGGGAATAAAAGAAGTGCAGGGGCTGTCCCTTGTGAATGAAAGAAGTGCAGGTGTGTCCCCTTGTGAATGAAAGAAGTACAGGTGTGTCCCCTTGTGAATGAAAGAAGTGCAGGTGTCTCCCCTTGTGAATGAAAGAACGGCTGTTGCTGTCCCCTGTGAATGAAAGAAGGGCAGGTGCTGTCCTTTGAGAATGAAAGAAGTTCAGATGCTGTCCCTTGTGAATGTAAGAATGCAGGTGTGTCCCTTGTGAATGAAAGAAGTGCAGGTGTGTCCCCTTGTGAATGAAAGAAGTGCAGGTGTCGCCCCTTGTGAATGAAAGAATGGCTGTTGCTGTCCCCTGTGAATGAAAGAAGGGCAGGTGCTGTCCTTTGTGAATGAAAGAAGTTCAGATGCTGTCCCTTGTGAATGTAAGAATGCAGGTGTGTCCCTTGTGAATGAAAGAAGTGCACGTGCTGTCCCCTGTGAATGAATGATGTGCAGGTGCTGTCCCTTGTGAATGAAAGAAGTGCAGGTGTGACCCTTTCGAATGAAAGAAGTGCAGGTGTGTCCCTTGTAAATAAAAGAAGTGCAGGTGCTGTCCCTTGTGTAAGATAGAAGTGCAGGTGCTGTCCCTTGTGAATGAAAGAAGTGCAGGTGCTGTCCCCTGTCAATGAAAGCAGTGCAGGTGCTGTGTCCTGGGAATGAAAGAAGTGCAGGGGTTGTCCCTTGTGAATGAAAGAAGTGCAGGTGTGTCCCCTTGTGAATGAAAGAAGTGCAGGTGTGTCCCCTTGTGAATGAAAGAAGTGCAGGTGTCTCCCCTTGTGAATGAAAGAATGGCTGTTGCTGTCCCCTGTGAATGAAAGAAGGGCAGGTGCTGTCCTTTGTGAATGAAAGAAGTTCAGATGCTGTCCCTTGTGAATGTAAGAAGTGCAGGTACTGTCCCTTGTTAATGAAAGAAGTGCAGGTGCTGGACCCTGTGAATGAAAGAAGTGCAGGTGCTGTCCTCTGTGAATGAAAGCAGTGCAGGTGCTGTCCCTTGTGAATGAAAGAAGTGCAGGTGTGTCCCTTGTAAATAAAAGAAGTGCAGGTGCTGTCCCTTGTGTAAGATAGAAGTGCAGGTGCTGTCCCTTGTGAATGAAAGAAGTGCAGGTGCTGTCCCCTGTCAATGAAAGCAGTGCAGGTGCTGTGTCCTGGGAATGAAAGAAGTGCAGGGGCTGTCCCTTGTGAATGATAGAAGTGCAGGTGTGTCCCCTTGTGAATGAAAGAAGTGCAGGTGTGTCCCCTTGTGAATGAAAGAAGTGCAGGTGTCTCCCCTTGTGAATGAAAGAATGGCTGTTGCTGTCCCCTGTGAATGAAAGAAGGGCAGGTGCTGTCCTTTGTGAATGAAAGAAGTTCAGATGCTGTCCCTTGTGAATGTAAGAATGCAGGTGTGTCCCTTGTGAATGAAAGAAGTGCACGTGCTGTCCCCTGTGAATGAAAGAAGTGCCGGGTCTGTCTCTTGTGAATGATAGAAGTGCAGGTGTGTCCCCTTGTGAATGAAAGAAGTGCAGGTGTGCCCCCTTGTGAATGAAAGAAGTGCAGGTGTCTCCCCTTGTGAATGAAAGAATGGCTGTTGCTGTCCCCTGTAAATGAAAGAAGGGCAGGTGCTGTCCTTTGTGAATGAAAGAAGTTCAGATGCTGTCCCTTGTGAATGTGAGAATGCAGGTGTGTCCCTTGTGAATGAAAGAAGTGCACGTGCTGTCCCCTGTGAATGAAAGAAGTGCCGGGTCTGTCTCTTGTGAATGAAAGAAGTGCAGGTGTGACCCTTTTGAATGAAAGAAGTGCAGGTGTGTCCCTTGTGAATGAAAGAAGTGCCGGGTCTGTCTCTGGTGAATGAAATAGGTGCAGGTGCCGTCCCTTGTGAATGAAAGAAGAAGAGGTGCTGTTCCTTGTGAATGAAAGAAGTAGAGGTGCCGTCCCCTGTGAATGAAAGAAGTGCAGGTGCCGTCCATTGTGAATGAAAGAAATACAGGTGCCGTCCCTTGTGAATGAACGAAGTTCAGGTGCCATCCCCTGTGAATGAAAGAAGTGCAGGTGCTGTCCCCTGTGAAAGAAAGAAGTGCAGGTGCCTTCCCCTGTGAATGAAAGAAGTGCAGGTGTTGTCCCTTGTGAATGAAAGAAGTGCAGGTGGCTCCATTGTGAATGGAAGAAGTGCAGGTGTGGTCTCTTGTGAATGAAAGAAGTGCAGGTGTCGTCCCCTGTGAATGACAGAAGAGCAGGTGCCGTCTTCTGTGAATGAAAGAAGTGCAGGTGCTGTCTCTTGTGAATGAAAGAAGTGCAGGTGCTGTCACAAAGAAGTGCAGGTGCTGTCCCTTGTGAATGAAAGAAGTGCAGGTGCAGTCACAAAGAAGTGCAGGTGCTGTCCCTTGTGAATGAAAGAAGTGCACGTGCTGTCCACTGTGAATTAAAGAAGTGCAGGTGCTGTCCCTTGTAAATGAAAGAAGTGCAGGTGCTGTCCCTTGTGTAAGATAGAAGTGCAGGTGCTGTCCCTTGTGAATTTAAGAAGTGCAGGTGCTGTCCCTTGTGAATGAAAGAAGTGCTGGTGCTGTCTCCTGGGAATGAAAGAAGTGCAGGAGCTATCCCTTGTGAATGAAAGAAGTGCAGGTGCCACCCTTTTTGCATGAAAGAAGTGCAGGTGCTCTCCCTGGTGAATGAAAGAAGTGCAGGTGTGTCCCTTGTGAATGAAAGAACGGCTGGTCCTGTCCCCTGTGAATGAAAGAAGGGCAGGTGCTGTCCTTTGTGAATGAAAGAAGTGCAGCTGCCACCCTTTTTGCATGAAAGAAGTGCAGGTGCTCTCCCTTGTGAATGAAAGAAGTGCAGGTGTGTCCCTTGTGAATGAAAGAACGGCTGGTCCTGTCCCCTGTGAATGAAGGAAGTGCAAGTGCTGTCCCTTGTGAATGAAAGAAGTGCAGGTGCTGTCCCCTTTGAATTAAAGAAGTGCAGGTGCTGTCCCTTGTAAATCAAAGAAGTGCAGGTGCTGTCCCTTGTGTAAGATAGAAGTGCAGGTGCTGTCCCTTGTGAATGAAAGAAGTTCAGGTGCTCTCCCTTGTGAATAAAAGAAGTGCAGGTGCTGTCCCCTGTGAATTAAGGAAGTGCAGGTGCTGTCCCTTGTAAATAAAAGAAGTGCAGGTGCTGTCCCTTGTGTAAGATAGAAGTGCAGGTGCTGTCCCCTGTCAATGAAAGCAGTGCAGGTTCTGTGTCCTGGGAATGAAAGAAGTGCAGGGGCTGTCCCTTGTGAATGAAAGAAGTACAGGTGTGTCCCCTTGTGAATGAAAGAAGTGCAGGTGTCTCCCCTTGTGAATGAAACAACGGCTGTTGCTGACCCCTGTGAATGAAAGAAGGGCAGGTGCTGTCCTTTGAGAATGAAAGAAGTTCAGATGCTGTCCCTTGTGAATGTAAGAATGCAGGTGTGTCCCTTGTGAATGAAAGAAGTGCAGGTGTGTCCCCTTGTGAATGAAAGAAGTGCAGGTGTGTCCCCTTGTGAATGAAAGAAGTGCAGGTGTCTCCCCTTGTGAATGAAAGAATGGCTGTTGCTGTCCCCTGTGAATGAAAGAAGGGCAGGTGCTGTCCCTTGTGAATGTAAGAATGCAGGTGTGTCCCTTGTGAATGAAAGAAGTGCACGTGCTGTCCCCTGTAAATGAATGATGTGCAGGTGCTGTCCCTTGTGAATGAAAGAAGTGCAGGTGTGACCCTTTTGAATGAAAGAAGTGCAGGTGTGTCCCTTGTAAATAAAAGAAGTGCAGGTGCTGTCCCTTGTGTAAGATAGAAGTGCAGGTGCTGTCCCTTGTGAATGAAAGAAGTGCAGGTGCTGTCCCCTGTCAATGAAAGCAGTGCAGGTTCTGTGTCCTGGGAATGAAAGAAGTGCAGGGGCTGTCCCTTGTGAATGAAAGAAGTGCAGGTGTGTCCCCTTGTGAATGGAAGAAGTACAGGTGTGTCCCCTTGTGAATGAAAGAAGTGCAGGTGTCTCCCCTTGTGAATGAAAGAACGGCTGTTGCTGTCCCCTGTGAATGAAAGAAGTGCAGGTGCTGTCCCTTGTGAATGTAAGAATGCAGGTGTGTCCCTTGTGAATGAAAGAAGTGCACGTGCTGTCCCCTGTGAATGAATGATGTGCAGGTGCTGTCCCTTGTGAATGAAAGAAGTGCAGGTGCTGTCCCTTGTGAATGAAAGAAGTGCAGGTGTGACCCTTTTGAATGAAAGAAGTGCAGGTGTGTCCCTTGTGAATGAAAGAAGTGCAGGGTCTGTCCCCTGTGAATGAATGATGTGCAGGTGCTGTCCCTTGTGAATGAAAGAAGTGCAGGTGTGACCCTTTTGAATGAAAGAAGTGCAGGTGTGTCCCTTGTGAATGAAAGAAGTGCAGGGTCTGTCTCTTGTGAATGAAAGAAGAAGAGGTGCTGTTCCTTGTGAATGAAAGAAGTAGAGGTGCTGTCCATTGTGAATGAAAGAAATACAGGTGCCGTCCCTTGTGAATGAACGAAGTTCCGGTGCCGTCCCCTGTGAATGAAAGAAGTGCAGGTGCCGTCCCCTGTGAAAGAAAGAAGTGCAGGTGCCTTCCCCTGTGAATGAAAGAAGTGCAGGTGTGCCCCTTGTGAATGAAAGAAGTGCCGCTGTGCTCCTTGTGAATGAAAGAAGTGCAGGTGCCGTCCCTTGTGAACGAAACAAGTGCCAGTGCTGTCCCTTGAGAATGAATGAAGTGCCGGAGCTGACCCCTATGATATAAAGAAGTGTACAAGTGCTGTCCCCTGTGAAAGAAAGAAGTTCAGGTGCTGTCCCTTGTGAATGAAAGAAGTGCAGGTGCAGTCCCTTATGAATGAAAGAAGTGCAGGTGCTGTCCCTTGTGAATTTAAGAAGTGCAGCTTGTGAATGAAAGAAGTGCAGGTGCTGTCTCCTGGGGATGAAAGAAGTGCAGGAGCTGTCCCTTGTGAATGAAAGAAGTGCAGGTGCCACCCTGTTTGCATGAAAGAAGTGCAGGTACTCTCCCTTGTGAATGAAAGAAGTGCAGGTGCTGTCCCTTGTAAATAAAAGAAGTGCAGGTGCTGTCCCTTGTGAATGAAAGAAGTGCAGGTGCTGTCACAAAGAAATGCAGGTGTTGTCCCGTGTGAATGAAAGAAGTGCAGGTGCTGTCCCCTGTGAATGAAAGAAGGGCAGGTGCTGTCCTTTGTGAATGAAAGAAGTTCAGATGCTGTCCCTTGTGAATGTAAGAATGCAGGTGTGTCCCTTGTGAATGAAAGAAGTGCACGTGCTGTCCCCTGTGAATGAATGATGTGCAGGTGCTGTCCCTTGTGAATGAAAGAAGTGCAGGTGTGACCCTTTTGAATGAAAGAAGTGCAGGTGTGTCCCTTGTAAATAAAAGAAGTGCAGGTGCTGTCCCTTGTGTAAGATAGAAGTGCAGGTGCTGTCCCTTGTGAATGAAAGAAGTGCAGGTGCTGTCCCCTGTCAATGAAAGCAGTGCAGGTTCTGTGTCCTGGGAATGAAAGAAGTGTAGGGGCTGTCCCTTGTGAATGAAAGAAGTGCAGGTGTGTCCCCTTGTGAATGGAAGAAGTACAGGTGTGTCCCCTTGTGAATGAAAGAAGTGCAGGTGTCTCCCCTTGTGAATGAAAGAACGGCTGTTGCTGTCCCCTGTGAATGAAAGAAGGGCAGGTGCTGTCCTTTGAGAATGAAAGAAGTTCAGATGCTGTCCCTTGTGAATGTAAGAATGCAGGTGTGTCCCTTGTGAATGAAAGAAGTGCACGTGCTGTCCCCTGTGAATGAATGATGTGCAGGTGCTGTCACTTGTGAATGAAAGAAGTGCAGGTGTGACCCTTTTGAATGAAAGAAGTGCAGGTGTGTCCCTTGTGAATGAAAGAAGTGCAGGGTCTGTCTCTTGTGAATGAAAGAAGTAGAGGTGCTGTCCATTGTGAATGAAAGAAATACAGGTGCCGTCCCTTGTGAATGAACGAAGTTCAGGTGCCGTCCCCTGTGAATGAAAGAAGTGCAGGTGCCGTCCCCTGTGAAAGAAAGAAGTGCAGGTGCCTTCCCCTGTGAATGAAAAAAGTGCAGGTGTGCCCCTTGTGAATGAAAGAAGTGCCGCTGTGCTCCTTGTGAATGAAAGAAGTGCAGGTGCCGTCCCTTGTGAACGAAACAAGTGTCAGTGCTGTCCCTTGAGAATGAATGAAGTGCCGGAGCTGACCCCTATGATATAAAGAAGTGTACAAGTGCTGTCCCCTGTGAAAGAAAGAAGTTCAGGTGCTGTCCCTTGTGAATGAAAGAAGTGCAGGTGCAGTCCCTTATGAATGAAAGAAGTGCAGGTGCTGTCCCTTGTGAATTTAAGAAGTGCAGCTTGTGAATGAAAGAAATGCAGGTGCTGTCTCCTGGGAATGAAAGAAGTGCAGGAGCTGTCCCTTGTGAATGAAAGAAGTGCAGGTGCCACCCTTTTTGCATGAAAGAAGTGCAGGTACTCTCCCTTGTGAATGAAAGAAGTGCAAGTGCTGTCCCTTGTAAATAAAAGAAGTGCAGGTGCTGTCCCTTGTGAATGAAAGAAGTGCAGGTGCTGCCACAAAGAAATGCAGGTGTTGTCCCTTGTGGATGAAAGAAGTGCAGGTGCTGTCCCCTGTGAATTAAAGAAGTGCAGGTGCTGTCCCTTGTAAATAAAAGAAGTGCAGATGCTGTCCCTTGTGAATGTAAGAATTCAGGTGTGTCCCTTGTACATGAAAGAAGTGCACGTGCTGTCCCCTGTGAATGAATGATGTGCAGGTGCTGTCACTTGTGAATGAAAGAAGTGCAGGTGTGACCCTTTTGAATGAAAGAAGTGCAGGTGTGTCCCTTGTGAATGAAAGTAGTGCAGGTGCTGTCCCCTGTGAATGAAAGAAGTGTAGGGTCTGTCTCTTGTGAATGAAAGAAGTGCAGGTGCTTTCCCTTGTGAATGTAAGAATTCAGGCGTGTCCCTTGTGAATGAAAGAAGTGCACGTGATGTCCCCTGTGAATGAAAGAAGTGCAGGTATGTCCCTTGTGAATGAAAGAAGTGCAGGTGCTGTCCCCTGTGAATGAAAGAAGTGCAGGGTCTGTCTCTTGTGAATGAAAGAAGTGCAGGGTCTGTCTCTTGTGAATGAAAGAAGTGCAGGTGCTGTCCCTTGTGAATGAAAGAAGTGCAGGTGCTGTCACAAAGAAATGCAGGTGCTGTCCCTTGTGAATGAAAGAAGCGCGGGTGTTGTCCCTTGTGAATGAAAGAAGTGCAGGTGCTGTCCCCTGTGAATTAAAGAAGTGCAGGTGCTGTCACAAAGAAATGCAGGTGTTGTCCCTTGTGAATGAAGGAAGTGCAGGTGCTGTCCCCTGTGAATTAAAGAAGTGCAGGTGCTGTCCCTTGTAAATAAAAGAAGTGCAGATGCTGTCCCTTGTGTAAGATAGAAGTGCAGGTGCCGTCCCTTGTGAATGAAAGAGGTGCAGGTGCTGTCCCTTGTGAATTTAAGAAGTGCAGGTGCTGTCCCTTGTGAATGAAAGAAGTGCAGGTGCTCTCCCCTGTCAATGAAAGCAGTGCAGGTGCTGTGTCCTGGGAATGAAAGAAGTGCAGGGGCTGTCCCTTGTGAATTTAAGAAGTGCAGGTGCTGTCCCTTGTGAATGAAAGAAGTGCAGGTGCTGTCCGTTGTGAATGAAAGAAGTGCCGGTACTGTCCCCTGTGAATGAAAGAAGTGCAGGTGCTGTCCGTTGTTAATGAAAGAAGTGCAGGTGCTGTCCGTTGTTAATGAAAGAAGTGCAGGTGCTGTCCTCTGTGATTGAAAGCAGTGCAGGTGCTGTCCCTTGTGAATGAAAGAAGTGCATGTGCTGTCCCTTGTGAATTAAAGAAGTGCAGGTGCTGTCCCTTGTGAATTAATGAAGTGCAGGTGCTGTCCCTTGTTAATGAAAGAAGTGCAGGTGCTGTCCTCCGTGAATGAAAGAAGTGCAGGTGCTGTCCTCTGTGAATTAAAGAAGTGCAGGTGATGTCCCTTGTGAATGAAAGAAGTGCAGATGCTGTCCCTTGTGAATGAAAGAAGTGCAGGTGCTGTCCCTTGTGAAAGAAAGAAGTGCAGGTGCTGTCCCTTGTTAATGAAAGAAGTGCAGGTGCTGTCCCTTGTGAAAGAAAGAAGTGCAGGTGCTGTCCCTTGTTAATGAAAGAAGTGCAGGTGCTGTCCCTTGTGAAAGAAAGAAGTGCAGGTGCTGTCCCTTGTGAAAGAAAGAAGTGCAGGTGCTGTCCCTTGTTAATGAAAGAAGTGCAGGTACAGTCCTCTGTGAATTAAAGTAGTGCAGGTGCTGTCCCTTGTTAGTGAAAGAAGTGCAGGTGCTGTCCTCTGTGAATTAAAGAAGTGCAGGTGCTGTCCCTTGTGAATGAAAGAAGTGCATGTGCTGTCCTCTGTGAATGAAAGCAGTGCAGGTGCTGTCCCTTGTGAATTAAAGAAGTGCAGGTGCTGTCCCTTGTGAATGAAAGAAGTGCAGGTGCTGTCCTCTGTGAATGAAAGCAGTGCAGGTGCTGTCCCTTGTGAATTAAAGAAGTGCAGGTGCTGTCCCTTGTGAATGAAAGAAGTGCAGGTGCTGTCCCTTGTGAATTAAAGAAGTGCAGGTGCTGTCCCTTGTGAATGAAAGAAGTGCAGGTGCTGTCCCTTGTGAAAGAAAGAAGTGCAGGTGCTGTCCCTTGTGAATGAAAGAAGTGCAGCTGCTGTCCCCTGTGAATGATATAAGTGTTGTCCCCTGTGAATGAAAGAGGTGCAGGTGCTGTCCCCTGTGAATGATATAAGTGCTGTCCCTTGTGAATGAAAGAATTGCAGGTGCTGTCCCTTGTGAATGAAAGAAGTGCAGGTGCTCTCCTCTGTGAAGGAAAGCAGTGCAGGTGCTGTCCCTTGTGAATGAAAGCAGTGCATGTGCTGTCCCTTGTGAATGAAAGAATTGCAGGTGCTGTCCTCTGTGAATGAAAGCAGTGCAGGTGCTGTACCCTGTGAATGAAAGAAGTGCAGGTGCTGTCCCTTGTGAATGTAAGCAGTGCAGATGCTGTCCCCTGTGAATGAAAGTAGTGCAGGTGCTGTCCGTTGTTAATGAAAGAAGTGCAGGTGCTGTCCGTTGTGAATAAAAGAAGTGCAGGTGCTGTCCCTTGTGAATAAAATAAGTGCAGGTGTCTCTCCTGTGAATGAAAGAAGCGGAGGTGATGTCCCTTGTAAATGAAAGAAGTGAAGGTGCTGTCCCTTCTGAATGTACGAAGTGCTGATGTGTCCCTTGTGAATGAAAGAAGTGCAGATGCTGTCCCTTGTGAATTAAAGAAGTGCAGGTGCTGTCCCTTGTGAATGAAAGAAGTGCAGGTGCTGTCCCCTGTGAATAAAAGAAGTGCAGGTGCTGTCCCTTGTGAATAAAAGAAGTGCAGGTGCTGTCCCTTGTGAATGTACGAAGTGCTGGTGTGTCCCTTGTGAATGAAAGAAGTGCAGATGCTGTCCCTTGTGAATTAAAGAAGTGCAGGTGCTGTCCCTTGTGAATGAAAGAAGTGCAGGTGCTGTCCCTTGTGAATGAAAGAAGTGCAGGTGTTGTCCCCTGTGAATGAAAGCAGTGCAGGTGCTGTCCCTTGTGAATGAAAGCAGTGCAGGTGCTGTCCCTTGTGAATTAAAGAAGTGCAGTTGCTGTCCCTTGTGAATGAAAGAATTGAAGGTGCTGTCCCTTGTGAATGTACGAAGTGCTGGTGTGTCCCCTGTGAATGAAAGAAGTGAAGGTGCCGTCCCCTGTGAATGAAAGAAGTGCAGGTGCTGTCCCTTGTGAATGAATGAAAGAAGTGCAGGTGCTGTCGCTTGTGAATGAAAGAAGTGCAGGTGCTGTCGCTTGTAAATGAAAGAAGTGCAGGTGCTGTCCCTTGTGAATGAAAGAAGTGCAGGTGCCGTCCCCTGTGAATAAAAGAAGTGCAGGTTCTGTCCCTTGTGAATGAATGAAAGAAGTGCAGGTGCTGTTGCTTGTAACTGAAAGAAGTGCAGGTGTGTCCCCTGTGAATGAAAGAAGTGCAGGTGCTGTCCCTTGTTAATGAAAGAAGTGCAGGTGCTGTCCCTTGTGAATGAAAGAAGTGCAGGTGCTGTCCCCTGTGAATGAAAGAGGTGCAGGTGCTGTCCCTTGTGAATGAAAGAAGTGCAGGTGCTGTCCCTTGTGAATGAAAGAAGTGCAGGTGCTGTCCCTTGTGAATGAAAGAAGTGCAGGTGCTGTCCTCTGTGATTGAAAGCAGTGCAGGTGCTGTCCCTTGTGAATGAAAGAAGTGCATGTGCTGTCCCTTGTGAATTAAAGAAGTGCAGGTGCTGTCCCTTGTGAATTAATGAAGTGCAGGTGCTGTCCCTTGTTAATGAAAGAAGTGCAGGTGCTGTCCTCCGTGAATGAAAGAAGTGCAGGTGCTGTCCTCTGTGAATTAAAGAAGTGCAGGTGCTGTCCCTTGTTAATGAAAGAAGTGCAGGTGCTGCCCTCTGTGAATGAAAGAAGTGCAGGTACAGTCCTCTGTGAATTAAAGTAGTGCAGGTGCTGTCCCTTGTTAGTGAAAGAAGTGCAGGTGCTGTCCTCTGTGAATTAAAGAAGTGCAGGTGCTGTCCCTTGTGAATGAAAGAAGTGCATGTGCTGTCCTCTGTGAATGAAAGCAGTGCAGGTGCTGTCCCTTGTGAATTAAAGAAGTGCAGGTGCTGTCCCTTGTGAATGAAAGAAGTGCAGGTGCTGTCCTCTGTGAATGAAAGCAGTGCAGGTGCTGTCTCTTGTGAATGAAAGAATTGAAGGTGCTGTCCCTTGTGAATGTACGAATTGCTGGTGTGTCCCTTGTGAATTAAAGAAGTGCAGGTGCTGTCACCTGTGAATGAAAGAAGTGAAGGTGCTGTCCCTTGTGAATGAAAGAAGTGCAGGTGCTGTCCCTTGTGAATGAAAGAAGTGCAGGTGCTGTCCTTTGTGAATGAAAGAAGTGCAGGTACTGTCCATTGCGAATTAAAGAAGTGCTGGTGTGTCCCTTGTGAATGAAAGAAGTGCAGATGCTATCCCTTGTGAATTAAAGAAGTACTGGTGTGTCCCTTGTGAATTAAAGAAGTGCAGATGCTGTCCCTTCTGAAGGAAAGAAGTGCAGGTGCTGTCCCTTGTGAATGAAAGAAGTGCAGGTGCTGTCCCTTGTGAATTAAAGAAGTGCTGGTGTGTCCCTTGTGAATGAAAGAAGTGCAGATGCTGTCCCTTGTGAATTAAAGAAGTGCAGGTGCTGTCCCTTGTGAATGAAAGAAGTGCAGATGCTGTCCCTTGTGAATGATATAAGTGTTGTCCCCTGTGAATGAAAGAGGTGCAGGTGCTGTCCCCTGTGAATGATATAAGTGCTGTCCCTTGTGAATGAAAGAATTGCAGGTGCTGTCCCTTGTGAATGAAAGAAGTGCAGGTGCTGTCCTCTGTGAAGGAAAGCAGTGCAGGTGCTGTCCCTTGTGAATGAAAGCAGTGCATGTGCTGTCCCTTGTGAATGAAAGAAGTGCAGGTGCTGTCCTTTGTGAATGAAAGAAGTGCAGGTACTGTCCATTGCGAATTAAAGAAGTGCTGGTGTGTCCCTTGTGAATGAAAGAAGTGCAGATGCTGTCCCTTGTGAATTAAAGAAGTACTGGTGTGTCCCTTGTGAATTAAAGAAGTGCAGATGCTGTCCCTTCTGAAGGAAAGAAGTGCAGGTGCTGTCCCTTGTGAATGAAAGAAGTGCAGGTGCTGTCCCTTGTGAATTAAAGAAGTGCTGGTGTGTCCCTTGTGAATGAAAGAAGTGCAGATGCTGTCCCTTGTGAATTAAAGAAGTGCAGGTGCTGTCCCTTGTGAATGAAAGAAGTGCAGATGCTGTCCCTTGTGAATGAAAGAAGTGCAGGTGCTGTCCCTTGTGAAAGAAAGAAGTGCAGGTGCTGTCGCTTGTGAATCAAAGAAGTGCAGCTGCTGTCCCCTGTGAATGATATAAGTGGTGTCCCCTGTGAATGAAAGAAGTGCAGGTGCTGTCCCTTGTGAATGAAAGAAGTGCAGGTGCCGTCCCCTGTGAATAAAAGAAGTGCAGGTTCTGTCCCTTGTGAATGAATGAAAGTAGTGCAGGTGCTGTCCGTTGTTAATGAAAGAAGTGCAGGTGCTGTCCGTTGTGAATAAAAGAAGTGCAGGTGCTGTCCCTTGTGAATAAAATAAGTGCAGGTGTCTCTCCTGTGAATGAAAGAAGCGGAGGTGATGTCCCTTGTGAATGAAAGAAGTGAAGGTGCTGTCCCTTCTGAATGTACGAAGTGCTGATGTGTCCCTTGTGAATGAAAGAAGTGCAGATGCTGTCCCTTGTGAATTAAAGAAGTGCAGGTGCTGTCCCTTGTGAATGAAAGAAGTGCAGGTGCTGTCCCCTGTGAATAAAAGAAGTGCAGGTGCTGTCCCTTGTGAATAAAAGAAGTGCAGGTGCTGTCCCTGGTGAATGTACGAAGTGCTGGTGTGTCCCTTGTGAATGAAAGAAGTGCAGATGCTGTCCCTTGTGAATTAAAGAAGTGCAGGTGTTGTCCCTTGTGAATTAAAGAAGTGCAGGTGCTGTCCCTTGTGAATGAAAGAAGTGCAGGTGTTGTCCCCTGTGAATGAAAGCAGTGCAGGTGCTGTCCCTTGTGAATGAAAGCAGTGCAGGTTGCTGTCCCTTGTGAATTAAAGAAGTGCAGTTGCTGTCCCTTGTGAATGAAAGAATTGAAGGTGCTGTCCCTTGTGAATGTACGAAGTGCTGGTGTGTCCCTTGTGAATTAAAGAAGTGCATGTGCTGCCCCCTGTGAATGAAAGAAGTGAAGGTGCCGTCCCCTGTGAATGAAAGAAGTGCAGGTGCTGTCCCTTGTGAATGAATGAAAGAAGTGCAGGTGCTGTCGCTTGTGAATGAAAGAAGTGCAGGTGCTGTCGCTTGTAAATGAAAGAAGTGCAGGTGCTGTCCCTTGTGAATGAAAGAAGTGCAGGTGCCGTCCCCTGTGAATAAAAGAAGTGCAGGTTCTGTCCCTTGTGAATGAATGAAAGAAGTGCAGGTGCTGTCGCTTGTAACTGAAAGAAGTGCAGGTGTGTCCCCTGTGAATGAAAGAAGTGCAGGTGCTGTCCCTTGTTAATGAAAGAAGTGCAGGTGCTGTCCCTTGTGAATGAAAGAAGTGCAGGTGCTGTCCCTTGTGAATGAAAGAAGTGCAGGTGCTGTCCTCTGTGATTGAAAGCAGTGCAGGTGCTGTCCCTTGTGAATGAAAGAAGTGCATGTGCTGTCCCTTGTGAATTAAAGAAGTGCAGGTGCTGTCCCTTGTGAATTAATGAAGTGCAGGTGCTGTCCCTTGTTAATGAAAGAAGTGCAGGTGCTGTCCTCCGTGAATGAAAGAAGTGCAGGTGCTGTCCTCTGTGAATTAAAGAAGTGCAGGTGCTGTCCCTTGTTAATGAAAGAAGTGCAGGTGCTGCCCTCTGTGAATGAAAGAAGTGCAGGTACAGTCCTCTGTGAATTAAAGTAGTGCAGGTGCTGTCCCTTGTTAGTGAAAGAAGTGCAGGTGCTGTCCTCTGTGAATTAAAGAAGTGCAGGTGCTGTCCCTTGTGAATGAAAGAAGTGCATGTGCTGTCCTCTGTGAATGAAAGCAGTGCAGGTGCTGTCCCTTGTGAATTAAAGAAGTGCAGGTGCTGTCCCTTGTGAATGAAAGAAGTGCAGGTGCTGTCCTCTGTGAATGAAAGCAGTGCAGGTGCTGTCCCTTGTGAATTAAAGAAGTGCAGGTGCTGTCCCTTGTGAATGAAAGAAGTGCAGGTGCTGTCCTCTGTGAATGAAAGCAGTGCAGGTGCTGTCTCTTGTGAATGAAAGAATTGAAGGTGCTGTCCCTTGTGAATGTACGAATTGCTGGTGTGTCCCTTGTGAATTAAAGAAGTGCAGGTGCTGTCACCTGTGAATGAAAGAAGTGAAGGTGCTGTCCCTTGTGAATGAAAGAAGTGCAGGTGCTGTCCCTTGTGAATGAAAGAAGTGCAGGTGCTGTCCTTTGTGAATGAAAGAAGTGCAGGTACTGTCCATTGCGAATTAAAGAAGTGCTGGTGTGTCCCTTGTGAATGAAAGAAGTGCAGATGCTATCCCTTGTGAATTAAAGAAGTACTGGTGTGTCCCTTGTGAATTAAAGAAGTGCAGATGCTGTCCCTTCTGAAGGAAAGAAGTGCAGGTGCTGTCCCTTGTGAATGAAAGAAGTGCAGGTGCTGTCCCTTGTGAATTAAAGAAGTGCTGGTGTGTCCCTTGTGAATGAAAGAAGTGCAGATGCTGTCCCTTGTGAATTAAAGAGGTGCAGGTGCTGTCCCTTGTGAATGAAAGAAGTGCAGATGCTGTCCCTTGTGAATGAAAGAAGTGCAGGTGCTGTCCCTTGTGAAAGAAAGAAGTGCAGGTGCTGTCCCTTGTGAATGAAAGAAGTGCAGCTGCGGTCCCCTGTGAATGATATAAGTGTTGTCCCCTGTGAATGAAAGAGGTGCAGGTGCTGTCCCCTGTGAATGATATAAGTGCTGTCCCTTGTGAATGAAAGAATTGCAGGTGCTGTCCCTTGTGAATGAAAGAAGTGCAGGTGCTGTCCTCTGTGAAGGAAAGCAGTGCAGGTGCTGTCCCTTGTGAATGAAAGCAGTGCATGTGCTGTCCCTTGTGAATGAAAGAAGTGCAGGTGCTGTCCTTTGTGAATGAAAGAAGTGCAGGTACTGTCCATTGCGAATTAAAGAAGTGCTGGTGTGTCCCTTGTGAATGAAAGAAGTGCAGATGCTGTCCCTTGTGAATTAAAGAAGTACTGGTGTGTCCCTTGTGAATTAAAGAAGTGCAGATGCTGTCCCTTCTGAAGGAAAGAAGTGCAGGTGCTGTCCCTTGTGAATGAAAGAAGTGCAGGTGCTGTCCCTTGTGAATTAAAGAAGTGCTGGTGTGTCCCTTGTGAATGAAAGAAGTGCAGATGCTGTCCCTTGTGAATTAAAGAAGTGGAGGTGCTGTCCCTTGTGAATGAAAGAAGTGCAGATGCTGTCCCTTGTGAATGAAAGAAGTGCAGGTGCTGTCCCTTGTGAAAGAAAGAAGTGCAGGTGCTGTCGCTTGTAACTGAAAGAAGTGCAGGTGTGTCCCCTATGAATGAAAGAAGTGGAGGTGCTGTCCCTTGTTAATGAAAGAAGTGCAGGTGCTGTCCCTTGTGAATGAAAGAAGTGCAGGTGCTGTCCTCTGTGATTGAAAGCAGTGCAGGTGCTGTCCCTTGTGAATGAAAGCAGTGCAGATGCTGTCCCTTGTGAATGAAAGAAGTGCAGGTACTGTCCATTGCGAATTAAAGAAGTGCTGGTGTGTCCCTTGTGAATGAAAGAAGTGCAGATGCTGTCCCTTGTGAATTAAAGAAGTACTGGTGTGTCCCTTGTGAATTAAAGAAGTGCAGATGCTGTCCCTTCTGAAGGAAAGAAGTGCAGGTGCTGTCCCTTGTGAATGAAAGAAGTGCAGGTGCTGTCCCTTGTGAATTAAAGAAGTGCTGGTGTGTCCCTTGTGAATGAAAGAAGTGCAGATGCTGTCCCTTGTGAATTAAAGAAGTGGAGGTGCTGTCCCTTGTGAATGAAAGAAGTGCAGATGCTGTCCCTTGTGAATGAAAGAAGTGCAGGTGCTGTCCCTTGTGAAAGAAAGAAGTGCAGGTGCTGTCGCTTGTAACTGAAAGAAGTGCAGGTGTGTCCCCTATGAATGAAAGAAGTGGAGGTGCTGTCCCTTGTTAATGAAAGAAGTGCAGGTGCTGTCCCTTGTGAATGAAAGAAGTGCAGGTGCTGTCCTCTGTGATTGAAAGCAGTGCAGGTGCTGTCCCTTGTGAATGAAAGCAGTGCAGATGCTGTCCCTTGTGAATTAAAGAAGTGCAGGTGCTGTCCCTTGTGAATTAAAGAAGTGCAGGTGCTGTCCCTTGTTAATGAAAGAAGTGCAGGTGCTGTCCCTTGTGAATGAAAGAAGTGCATGTGCTGTCCCTTGTGAATTAAAGAAGTGCAGGTGCTGTCCCTTGTGAATTAAAGAAGTGCAGGTGCTGTCCTCTGTGAATGAAAGCAGTGCAGGTGCTGTCCCTTGTGAATGAAAGAAGTGCATGTGCTGTCCCTTGTGAATTAAAGAAGTGCAAGTCCTGTCCCTTGTGAATGAAAGAAGTGCAGGTGCTGTCCCCTGTGAATGAAAGAAGTGCAGGTGCTGTCCTCTGTGAATGAAAGCAGTGCAGGTGCTGTCCCTTGTGAATGAAAGAAGTGCAGGTGCTGTCCCTTGTGAATGAAAGAAGTGCAGGTGCTGTCCTCTGTGATTGAAAGCAGTGCAGGTGCTGTCCCTTGTGAATGAAAGCAGTGCAGATGCTGTCCCTTGTGAATGAAAGAAGTGCAGGTGCTGTCCTCTGTGAATGAAAGCAGTGCAGGTGCTGTCCCTTGTGAATGAAAGCAGTGCAGATGCTGTCCCTTGTGAATGAAAGAAGTGCAGGTGCTGTCCTCTGTGAATGAAAGCAGTGCAGGTGCTGTCCCTTGTGAATGAAAGAAGTGCATGTGCTGTCCCTTGTGAATTAAAGAAGTGCAGGTGCTGTCCCTTGTGAATTAAAGAAGTGCAGGTGCTGTCCCTTGTTAATGAAAGAAGTGCAGGTGCTGTCCCTTGTGAATGAAAGAAGTGCATGTGCTGTCCCTTGTGAATTAAAGAAGTGCAGGTGCTGTCCCTTGTGAATTAAAGAAGTGCAGGTGCTGTCCTCTGTGAATGAAAGCAGTGCAGGTGCTGTCCCTTGTGAATGAAAGAAGTGCATGTGCTGTCCCTTGTGAATTAAAGAAGTGCAAGTCCTGTCCCTTGTGAATGAAAGAAGTGCAGGTGCTGTCCCTTGTGATTGAAAGAAGTGTACAGGTGCTGTCCCTTGTTAATGAAAGAAGTGCAGGTGCTGTCCTCTGTGAATGAAAGAAGTGCAGGTGCTGTCCCTTGTGAATGAAAGAAGTGCATGTGCTGTCCCTTGTGAATTAAAGAAGTGCAGGTGCTGTCCCTTGTGAATTAAAGAAGTGCAGGTGCTGTCCTCTGTGAATGAAAGCAGTGCAGGTGCTGTCCCTTGTGAATGAAAGAAGTGCAGGTGCTGTCCCTTGTTAATGAAAGAAGTGCAGGTGCTGTCCTCTGTGAATGAAAGAAGTGCAGGTGCTGTCCCTTGTGAATGAAAGAAGTGCATGTGCTGTCCCTTGTGAATTAAAGAAGTGCAGGTGCTGTCCCTTGTGAATTAAAGAAGTGCAGGTGCTGTCCCTTGTTAATGAAAGAAGTGCAGGTGCTGTCCTCTGTGAATGAAAGCAGTGCAGGTGCTGTCTCTTGTGAATGAAAGAATTGAAGGTGCTGTCCCTTGTGAATGTACGAATTGCTGGTGTGTCCCTTGTGAATTAAAGAAGTGCAGGTGCTGTCACCTGTGAATGAAAGAAGTGAAGGTGCTGTCCCTTGTGAATGAAAGAAGTGCAGGTGCTGTCCCTTGTGAATGAAAGAAGTGCAGGTGCTGTCCTTTGTGAATGAAAGAAGTGCAGGTACTGTCCATTGCGAATTAAAGAAGTGCTGGTGTGTCCCTTGTGAATGAAAGAAGTGCAGATGCTATCCCTTGTGAATTAAAGAAGTACTGGTGTGTCCCTTGTGAATTAAAGAAGTGCAGATGCTGTCCCTTCTGAAGGAAAGAAGTGCAGGTGCTGTCCCTTGTGAATGAAAGAAGTGCAGGTGCTGTCCCTTGTGAATTAAAGAAGTGCTGGTGTGTCCCTTGTGAATGAAAGAAGTGCAGATGCTGTCCCTTGTGAATTAAAGAGGTGCAGGTGCTGTCCCTTGTGAATGAAAGAAGTGCAGATGCTGTCCCTTGTGAATGAAAGAAGTGCAGGTGCTGTCCCTTGTGAAAGAAAGAAGTGCAGGTGCTGTCCCTTGTGAATGAAAGAAGTGCAGCTGCGGTCCCCTGTGAATGATATAAGTGTTGTCCCCTGTGAATGAAAGAGGTGCAGGTGCTGTCCCCTGTGAATGATATAAGTGCTGTCCCTTGTGAATGAAAGAATTGCAGGTGCTGTCCCTTGTGAATGAAAGAAGTGCAGGTGCTGTCCTCTGTGAAGGAAAGCAGTGCAGGTGCTGTCCCTTGTGAATGAAAGCAGTGCATGTGCTGTCCCTTGTGAATGAAAGAAGTGCAGGTGCTGTCCTTTGTGAATGAAAGAAGTGCAGGTACTGTCCATTGCGAATTAAAGAAGTGCTGGTGTGTCCCTTGTGAATGAAAGAAGTGCAGATGCTGTCCCTTGTGAATTAAAGAAGTACTGGTGTGTCCCTTGTGAATTAAAGAAGTGCAGATGCTGTCCCTTCTGAAGGAAAGAAGTGCAGGTGCTGTCCCTTGTGAATGAAAGAAGTGCAGGTGCTGTCCCTTGTGAATTAAAGAAGTGCTGGTGTGTCCCTTGTGAATGAAAGAAGTGCAGATGCTGTCCCTTGTGAATTAAAGAAGTGCAGGTGCTGTCCCTTGTGAATGAAAGAAGTGCAGATGCTGTCCCTTGTGAATGAAAGAAGTGCAGGTGCTGTCCCTTGTGAAAGAAAGAAGTGCAGGTGCTGTCGCTTGTAACTGAAAGAAGTGCAGGTGTGTCCCCTATGAATGAAAGAAGTGGAGGTGCTGTCCCTTGTTAATGAAAGAAGTGCAGGTGCTGTCCCTTGTGAATGAAAGAAGTGCAGGTGCTGTCCCCTGTGAATGAAAGCAAAGCAGGTGCTGTCCCCTGTGAATGAAAGAGGTGCAGGTGCTGTCCCTTGTGAATGAAAGAAGTGCAGGTGCTGTCCCTTGTGAATGAAAGAAGAGCAGGTGCTGTCCTCTGTGATTGAAAGCAGTGCAGGTGCTGTCCCTTGTGAATGAAAGCAGTGCAGATGCTGTCCCTTGTGAATGAAAGAAGTGCAGGTGCTGTCCTCTGTGAATGAAAGCAGTGCAGGTGCTGTCCCTTGTGAATGAAAGAAGTGCATGTGCTGTCCCTTGTGAATTAAAGAAGTGCAGGTGCTGTCCCTTGTGAATTAAAGAAGTGCAGGTGCTGTCCCTTGTTAATGAAAGAAGTGCAGGTGCTGTCCCTTGTGAATGAAAGAAGTGCAGGTGCTGTCCTCTGTGAATGAAAGCAGTGCAGGTGCTGTCCCTTGTGAATGAAAGAAGTGCAGGTGCTGTCCTCTGTGATTGAAAGAAGTGCAGGTGCTGTCCCTTGTGAATTAAAGAAGTGCAGGTGCTGTCCCTTGTGAATTAAAGAAGTGCAGGTGCTGTCCTCTGTGAATGAAAGCAGTGCAGGTGCTGTCCCTTGTGAATGAAAGAAGTGCATGTGCTGTCCCTTGTGAATTAAAGAAGTGCAAGTCCTGTCCCTTGTGAATGAAAGAAGTGCAGGTGCTGTCCCCTGTGAATGAAAGAAGTGCAGGTGCTGTCCTCTGTGAATGAAAGCAGTGCAGGTGCTGTCCCTTGTGAATGAAAGCAGTGCAGGTGCTGTCCCTTGTGAATGAAAGAAGTGCATGTGCTGTCCCTTGTGAATTAAAGAAGTGCAGGTGCTGTCCCTTGTGAATTAAAGAAGTGCAGGTGCTGTCCCTTGTTAATGAAAGAAGTGCAGGTGCTGTCCCTTGTGAATGAAAGAAGTGCATGTGCTGTCCCTTGTGAATTAAAGAAGTGCAGGTGCTGTCCCTTGTGAATTAAAGAAGTGCAGGTGCTGTCCTCTGTGAATGAAAGCAGTGCAGGTGCTGTCCCTTGTGAATGAAAGAAGTGCATGTGCTGTCCCTTGTGAATTAAAGAAGTGCAAGTCCTGTCCCTTGTGAATGAAAGAAGTGCAGGTGCTGTCCCTTGTGATTGAAAGAAGTGTACAGGTGCTGTCCCTTGTTAATGAAAGAAGTGCAGGTGCTGTCCTCTGTGAATGAAAGAAGTGCAGGTGCTGTCCCTTGTGAATGAAAGAAGTGCATGTGCTGTCCCTTGTGAATTAAAGAAGTGCAGGTGCTGTCCCTTGTGAATTAAAGAAGTGCAGGTGCTGTCCTCTGTGAATGAAAGCAGTGCAGGTGCTGTCCCTTGTGAATGAAAGAAGTGCAGGTGCTGTCCCTTGTTAATGAAAGAAGTGCAGGTGCTGTCCTCTGTGAATGAAAGAAGTGCAGGTGCTGTCCCTTGTGAATGAAAGAAGTGCATGTGCTGTCCCTTGTGAATTAAAGAAGTGCAGGTGCTGTCCCTTGTGAATTAAAGAAGTGCAGGTGCTGTCCCTTGTTAATGAAAGAAGTGCAGGTGCTGTCCTCTGTGAATGAAAGAAGTGCAGGTGCTGTCCCTTGTTAATGAAAGAAGTGCAGTGTTGGACTTTGGCCCTTAGGGCAGGTTCACCCCTAGACTTTTTGCTTGAAATGGTGACCTGGAGATGGTGATTTTTGGGATTCTGCGCACTTTCACTGTGTCCCAGTGGAAAGTGCGTGCGCACTCTGAGTGCATGTGCTGAGCTAGGCCTGCCCGCCCATAGGAATGCATGGGGAATGGATGTGTCCCTGGTAGTTCCTGATGCGTGGGGTGTACAGGCTTGAGTCTGGTATGTGTGAACTCGTGAGAGTGAATGCTGCGAGATGGTGTATGCAGCATGTATGTGTCTAGTAGGGAAGCGCCATTTCTAGACATGGCTGTATGTGTGCTGTGAGGGTGCTGGCGCGTGATTGGCTGGAGCTGGCTGGCATGCCAGGCTCCAGGAAGTCTGGATGGGTCTGCCCGGTGGTGAGTGGGAGATTAGCATGAGTGATGTGTGGGAGGAGTGTACCTGTGTCCTGGATGGGCTGGGTTTTCCCCACACAATGCTGGCTCCGCCCCCCTGTGGTGTGTCTAATGACCCAAGCCCTGCCAGTGAATAGAGAGGGTGGTTGAGGTAAACAGAGTACTCAAGAACCAGCTGCGACTGGTTCCGCCCCCACTCTGCACCCTTGAACAAAGGAATGCACTGTATAAAAATGGGGCTGTGTCCCCACAGATGTTGTTCTCTTCCAGGATCCTGAGGGGGCTGTTGCTGCTGCTGCTGGGCCAGAGGACCGCCACTTGGGGTGTCTCCCTGCCTGGAGACCCAGTGTGCTGGCTCTGGGCCCAGCTTTGCCCCCTGCCCCTTGAAAGGACTTTTGCTGGACTTTGGGCTGTCCTCTAGCGCTGGGAGCGCTGGAATTGCCTCTTAGCGCTTGGAAGCGCTTGCAGATTCCTCCTAGAGCCTGGGAGCGCTTTTGTTCTGCTATATCGCTTTGGAGCGCTTTCTTGTGCTTGTAGCGCTGGGGAGCGCTTTATTTGCGGCCCTAGCGCTTAGAAGCGCTTTACTTATCGGCTAAGTGCTGGGAGCACTGTCATTGCCCTTCCGCGGCTGCCCACGCCGCTTTTGCTGATTTCAGAGTCCCCCGGCAGGTGCCCACCCTGCCCGGGACATTGCCGCTGTTTCTGAATTATAATTTACCTCGAGGGAGGCCACCCCTCGGTAAATTCATCCCCCGCCTGCAGTGCCTGAGCCGGGCCGCCGCGCTGCCCGCGACGACCCGGAAGTGGTTGTCCGGCCGGCCAATCGGTGCGCGGCCGACCGGAAGTCCCGCCCACCGCAGCCGAGAGGACAGAGGAAGCCGGAAGCTGCCGGGAGCCGACCCCGGGATCCGGTGATTGAGGAGGGAGAGCGGCGCCTGCCTTCCGAGCCCAAGAGCTGCCGCAGCACGACCGGGAGCAGAGTGGAGCTCCCCGGTGTGGGAGAAGAGTCCAGCACTCCAGGAAGAAGTCGCCCGGTAAGTGGAGCCGGGCCTGGGGGAACTCCGTCGGTACAGACGAAGGGAGGAGGGCGTCGGGGCACATTGCCGGTGCCCGCCCCTCCCCCCTGTGCCATCCTGGTTGCAGGAACCTACCTGGGGGCATTGTGTGTATCTCGAGCCCGTCAAGGCTCCAACGTGAGTGTTGCCAGAAGCGAAGGGAGGGGCGCCGGGACACGCTGTCGGTGTCGGCCCCCCCCCCTGCCCCCTCAGCAGCGCGACCTCGCGCCCTTGTGTTTCAGAGCCAGAGAGGCTCTTAGGGGGCATTTCTGGGCAATTCGAGTCCCCAAGAGGGGGACTCCAACTAGAGCCATAGAGGCTCGAGGCGATATTTGTTTACCGAGCCCAGAGAGGCTCTAGGGGGCCTGCTGGTTTTGTGAGAGCCCTGAGAAAGGCTCATTGCCCATTTTCGTTTTGAGAGCCCTGAGAGGCTCTGGGGCCCAGTGGTCCTGGAAAGAAGTGCCTGAGAGAGGCTCAGGGCACCAGTTCTTGTCCAGGAGCCCAGTGAGGCTCCGCAGTGCCACAGTGGTGGTTCTTGAGCCCAGAGAGGCTCCAACGTTGCCCTAACCTTCCCTGCACCAGTTGCCCAGCACTTTGTGGGCAACTGCCACGTTTAGGACCCTGACACTTTGGACCCAGGGCGTCCTAGCCCCAACAAGGCCAGAGGGCCTAGGGACAGTCACAGGTGGTGACTTACGTGAGTTTGGCGCAATTGTACTTTCTATGCACCTCTGAATGTATTGTTTATGCGTCATGTGCCTTTACACCTCTGAATGAATGTTATGCATTGCATCATGTGTTTTCCTCTTACACCCCTACAGGTATTGTAATACATAGGTGGTTGTTTTCTCCCTAGTACAGGTGGTGCTAGTGAGGTCCTGGTTACCAGTGATTACTGGTTGTGTGCTATTTTGTGCTATATTCTATGTACTAAGTGCTATTTCTGAAAGTGCTACTTCTGATTCCTGACAGTGGTCCAGGTGGCCCTGTCTTGTACATATCCCCTGTAAATTCTGCCCGTGCCTCTGGCACATTGTAAAGTGTGTGTTTTATCTAGTGTGTTTTGGTGTAATACAAAGGCTATTTTCATATAACCTTGTGTGGAGTTTCCTTTGTGGTGGGCCTTTGGTTGTTGTTGCTGGGGTGCGTGCGCAAATACTTAGCCTACATCGCCTCCAAGTTTAGCCTTGCTGCTCGCGCCACGTTACCTAGAGGGTGAGTAGGGGTTATCTTGGCGTGTAACTCCCTTGCCCTGACTTGGGTGTGGTGGTCTCTGACTGACTTTGGCGAAAGCCCTGGCCAGCCAGGGATCCCATTTCCAACATTGGCGGCAAGCGGTGAGGATAAGGATTTGTGTTTGCCTTGTACCTTAGTGGCAACTGGCCATACCACAAAACTCTGCATTTTAGATGACCACATTTTAGGGGATTGTTTTTTTGGAAGTTTCATATTTTCTTCTCCTGAAGGTATCATTGTGCAATAGTGTCAGTACATTTGTCCCCCACCCCGCGCCCAGAGTCTGGTACCTGTGTCACAGGTGGTCAGGTTGAGAAGTCAGGGGTGGTAGAAACTGCCTTACTAGTCCGAGGGGGGGGTTGTGTGTGGATGAATGGTGTGTGGCACTAGGCAAGTGAGTGTGAGTTCTCTGGGGTAGAGAGCTTGCTGATACCTTTGTGAATTGTGTACTCCTGTGTTAGCTCAGACCCTAGGTTCCCTGTGTGATCTCTTCTCTAGAACGTCCGCCAGAATGGTGCCTGCTTTTGATGTCTGTGATCTGTTTAGATACAGTATGGGAGAGTTGGTAAGGTTCTGTGAAGAGAGAGACATAGGGGTGGATGAGTTAGACACTCAGTCCGAACTTAGGAGCAGCCTGATCCTGTGGCAAAAGGGTCAGTGGGATTTTAAGCGCAGTGAGGAAAGGGCCTGGGCTTCACGCCATGAGGGTGGTGGGTCTGTGGGGAACCCTGAAGATTCAGAAGAGGAGGAAGAAGATGACAGCACAGGGACGCCAGCAGATAGTGAGGACCCCATAGATAGGGAGTCCCTTGCTGGGTCCAGCGTAGGAGGCAGCGCCTCATCCCTTTACCTGTCCCCAGAGGAGCTGGAAGATAGGAGGAGAGAAAGGGAGCACCAGCTGGCTTTAGAAAAGCTCAGGTTGGAGCATGCCCAGGCTATGGCACAGCTGGGCGTTAGAAAGCAACAGCTGGAGGTTAAGAAGCAACAGCTGGAGACCGAGAGGGTCTTAGCGCAGGACAGGATAGAGGAGGCTGAGAGGGCCGCCACCAGAGGCAAAGTAGCTCTAGAGGGTAGACTATCCCCTGCGCGCAGTGTTGAATGTCTGGATTCCCCAGGGAGGGTTGAGTCCAGTGGTGGCAGCTATTTAGATTTCAGTGTAGGAAATCCCAGTCCCAATTCCCCCAGTCTGGTACCTTTTTCCCCAGAGGAGGAGTTAAGGGTGAAGTTCAGGGACAGTAGGAAACTGTCTCACCAGTCTTGGGTAGATTTTGAGGATGAATGTTGTGATACACTGTGGGCTTGGGTAGAGGTTCACACTGACTCTGATTTTGAAGTCTTGTTTGATCTTATTGTCAAAGAGCAGGTGCTCAGTGGTTGTTCGCCAGAGTTGCGCCAACACCTGTTGCAAGTTGGATTTACTGATCCAGAGTTACTGGCAAGGGAAGCCGACCGCTGGGAAAGGGCCAGAGGTTCTCTAGAGTCATTAGGGAGTGAGTCCAAAAGAAGTGGTTCAGGTATCTTCCAGCCCAGCGTGGTGGAAGAGGCTCAGTGTAGCCCAGCTAGGTCCAAGGATAGCGAGGAGGGTGTAGGGGCTCACTGCCTGGCTCAGTGGAGCAGGAGTGAGGGGGAGACCGAGGTTCCCCAGACGCCCGAAGCCCTGACTCAGGACTTGGATGGTTTCTGTAGGGAACACCAGGTTGGGGACCTAGGCTGTCCTGTTAGTCCACTTGAGGAAGATCTCCTAGTGAGTAGAGGACCTGGAGTGTCTGTAAACAGAGCTCCTGTGGATCTAGAGTCTGGCAGTACCGCTCCGGTAGGGAGGGTAAAGGAGTCCAGAGTGAGGAGTGATTGGGGGAGTTCCCCAGTGGAAGGACCAGTGGGTCAGGGACTACCCAGTTGGGCTAGGTTCCCGTGTAGTGACCATGGTAACAACACTTCTGGTCTGGGGGATCGTCACGCACTGTCAGGTGGACAGAGGGCGGGAGATTTGCGCCAGACAGACAGTCACACAACAGATGTGTCATTTGTTAGCCTCAGGGGGATTGTGTGTGAATCCCCAGAAGTCCTGGAGTGCCAGGCAATTGTTCCACCGAAGGTTTTAGACCAGAGGTTGGAAGGCCAGGTTCAGGGTCAGCCTGACCTGAAGGGTAGGACGACTGTAACCAGTGTCCTGACCGGTTCTTCTTCCAGAGGAACTTTTTCAGGTGGGAGAGGGCAGACCTCTGGAAGGGGGTGCAGAGGGTGGGAGAGCCCACCTCTGACCCCGGTGCAACCTGAGTGGATAAGCCCTGGGTTGGAATGGCGTTCTAGGTGTACCCCTCGCCGGAGGAGGAGGAACCCTAGAAGAAGAGGTAAGGGGAGGAGAGCCTTCCCTGAGACTCCTGGTCCGCCTGAGGTTGTAGGCCTTAGGCTGGAGAACCAGTGGCAGTCTAGTCCTGTCTTGCAGACAGGAAGAGTGGAGAATGGCTCCTATGTGCCAGGGGTTACTACCCCCCGCTCTGCGAATTGGCATGGACCAGTGGCACCTGGGTGGCCCAGGGCCTGGTCCTGGCCGCGGACAACTTGGGAGTACCAGTGGGGTAGCCCAGTTGGTCCAGACAGTGTGTTTAGAGGGAATCCCATGGGTTCACCGTGGCGTAGAACAGGAGGGTGTCCCTGCAGTTGCGGGCCTGCGTCCGTGTTCTATCGCCCCAAGCAGGGAAGTCCATCACGGTGGTGATTGGTCTCCCCTGCGTTTTGGCTGGAAGGGGGTTATGTTGGACTTTGGCCCTTAGGGCAGGTTCACCCCTAGACTTTTTGCTTGAAATGGTGACCTGGAGATGGTGATTTTTGGGATTCTGCGCACTTTCACTGTGTCCCAGTGGAAAGTGCGTGCGCACTCTGAGTGCATGTGCTGAGCTAGGCCTGCCCGCCCATAGGAATGCATGGGGAATGGATGTGTCCCTGGTAGTTCCTGATGCATGGGGTGTACAGGCTTGAGTCTGGTATGTGTGAACTCGTGAGAGTGAATGCTGCGAGATGGTGTATGCAGCATGTATGTGTCTAGTAGGGAAGCGCCATTTCTAGACATGGCTGTATGTGTGCTGTGAGGGTGCTGGCGCGTGATTGGCTGGAGCTGGCTGGCATGCCAGGCTCCAGGAAGTCTGGATGGGTCTGCCCGGTGGTGAGTGGGAGATTAGCATGAGTGATGTGTGGGAGGAGTGTACCTGTGTCCTGGATGGGCTGGGTTTTCCCCACACAATGCTGGCTCCGCCCCCCTGTGGTGTGTCTAATGACCCAAGCCCTGCCAGTGAATAGAGAGGGTGGTTGAGGTAAACAGAGTACTCAAGAACCAGCTGCGACTGGTTCCGCCCCCACTCTGCACCCTTGAACAAAGGAATGCACTGTATAAAAATGGGGCTGTGCCCCCACAGATGTTGTTCTCTTCCAGGATCCTGAGGGGGCTGTTGCTGCTGCTGCTGGGCCAGAGGACCGCCACTTGGGGTGTCTCCCTGCCTGGAGACCCAGTGTGCTGGCTCTGGGCCCAGCCTTGCCCCCTGCCCCTTGAAAGGACTTTTCTGGACTTTGGGCTGTCCTCTAGCGCTGGGAGCGCTGGAATTGCCTCTTAGCACTTGGAAGCGCTTGCAGATTCCTCCTAGCGCCTGGAGCGCTTTTGTTCTGCTATATCGCTTTGGAGCGCTTTCTTGTGCTTGTAGCGCTGGGGAGCGCTTAATTTGCGGCCCTAGCGCTTAGAAGCGCTTTACTTATCGGCTAAGCGCTGGGAGCGCTGTCATTGCCCTTCCGCGGCTGCCCACGCCGCTTTTGCTGATTTCAGAGTGCCCGGGACATTGCCGCTGTTTCTGAATTATAATTTATCTCGAGGGAGGGCACCCCTCGGTAAATTCATCCCCCGCCTGCAGTGCCTGAGCCGGGCCGCCGCGCTGCCCGCGACGACCCGGAAGTGGTTGTCCGGCCGGCCAATCGGTGCGCGGCCGACCGGAAGTCCCACCCACCGCAGCCGAGAGGACAGAGGAAGCCGGAAGCTGCCGGGAGCCGACCCCGGGATCCGGTGAGTGAGGAGGGAGAGCGGCGCCTGCCTTCCGAGCCCAATAGCCGCCGCAGCACGACCGGGAGCAGAGTGGAGCTCCCCGGTGTGGGAGAAGAGTCCAGCACTCCAGGAAGAAGTCGCCCGGTAAGTGGAGCCGGGCCTGGGGGGACTCCGTCGGTACAGACGAAGGGAGGAGGGCGTCGGGGCACATTGCAGGTGCCCGCCCCTCCCCCCTGTGCCATCCTGGTTGCAGGAACCTACCTGGGGGCATTGTGTGTATCTCGAGCCCGTCAAGGCTCCAACGTGAGTGTTGCCAGAAGCGAAGGGAGGGGCGCCGGGACACGCTGTCGGTGTCCGCCCCCCCCCCCCCCTGCCCCCTCAGCAGCGCGACCTCGCGCCCTTGTGTTTCAGAGCCAGAGAGGCTCTTAGGGGGCATTTCTGGGCAATTCGAGTCCCCAAGAGGGGGACTCCAACTAGAGCCAGAGAGGCTCGAGGCGCTATTTGTTTACCGAGCCCAGAGAGGCTCTAGGGGGCCTGCTGGTTTTGTGAGAGCCCTGAGAAAGGCTCATTGCCCATTTTCGTTTTGAGAGCCCTGAGAGGCTCTGGGGCCCAGTGGTCCTGGAAAGAAGTGCCTGAGAGAGGCTCAGGGCACCAGTTCTTGTCCAGGAGCCCAGTGAGGCTCCGCAGTGCCACAGTGGTGGTTCTTGAGCCCAGAGAGGCTCCAACGTTGCCCTAACCTTCCCTGCACCAGTTGCCCAGCACTTTGTGGGCAACTGCCACGTTTAGGACCCTGACACTTTGGACCCAGGGCGTCCTAGCCCCAACAAGGCCAGAGGGCCTAGGGACAGTCACAGGTGGTGACTTACGTGAGTTTGGCGCAATTGTACTTTCTATGCACCTCTGAATGTATTGTTTATGCGTCATGTGCCTTTACACCTCTGAATGAATGTTATGCATTGCATCATGTGTTTTCCTCTTACACCCCTACAGGTATTGTAATACATAGGTGGTTGTTTTCTCCCTAGTACAGGTGGTGCTAGTGAGGTCCTGGTTACCAGTGATTACTGGTTGTGTGCTTTGGTGTAATACAAAGGCTATTTTCATATAACCTTGTGTGGAGTTTCCTTTGTGGTGGGCCTTTGGTTGTTGTTGCTGGGGTGCGTGCGCAAATACTTAGCCTACATCGCCTCCAAGTTTAGCCTTGCTGCTCGCGCCACGTTACCTAGAGGGTGAGTAGGGGTTATCTTGGCGTGTAACTCCCTTGCCCTGACTTGGGTGTGGTCTCTGACTGACTTTGGCGAAAGCCCTGGCCAGCCAGGGATCCCATTTCCAACATGCAGGTGCTGCCCTCTGTGAATGAAAGAAGTGCAGGTACAGTCCTCTGTGAATTAAAGTAGTGCAGGTGCTGTCCTTTGTTAGTGAAAGAAGTGCAGGTGCTGTCCTCTGTGAATTAAAGAAGTGCAGGTGCTGTCCCTTGTGAATGAAAGAAGTGCAGGTGCTGTCCCTTGTGAATGAAAGAAGTGCAGGTGCTGTCCCTTGTGAATTAAAGAAGTGCAGGTGCTGTCCCTTGTGAATGAAAGAAGTGCAGGTGCTGTCCTCTGTGAATGAAAGCAGTGCAGGTGCTGTCCCTTGTGAATTAAAGAAGTGCAGGTGCTGTCCCTTGTGAATGAAAGCAGTGCAGGTGCTGTCTCTTGTGAATGAAAGAATTGAAGGTGCTGTCCCTTGTGAATGTACGAATTGCTGGTGTGTCCCTTGTGAATTAAAGAAGTGCAGGTTCTGTCACCTGTGAATGAAAGAAGTGAAGGTGCTGTCCCTTGTGAATGAAAGAAGTGCAGGTGCTGTCCCTTGTGAATGAAAGAGGTGCAGGTGCTGTCCTTTGTGAATGAAAGAAGTGCAGGTACTGTCCATTGCGAATTAAAGAAGTGCTGGTGTGTCCCTTGTGAATGAAAGAAGTGCAGGTGTGTCCCCTTGTGAATGAAAGAAGTGCAGGTGTCTCCCCTTGTGAATGAAAGAAGTGCAGGTGTCTCCCCTTGTGAATGAAAGAAGTGCAGGTGTCTCCCCTTGTGAATGAAAGAATGGCTGTTGCTGTCCCTTGTGAATGAAAGAAGTGCAGGTGCTGTTCTCTGTGAATGAAAGCAGTGCAGGTGCTGTCCCTTGTGAATTAAAGAAGTGCAGGTGCTGTCCCTTGTGAATGAAAGAAGTGCAGGTGCTGTCCTCTGTGAATGAAAGCAGTGCAGGTGCTGTCTCTTGTGAATGAAAGAATTGAAGGTGCTGTCCCTTGTGAATGTACGAATTGCTGGTGTGTCCCTTGTGAATTAAAGAAGTGCAGGTTCTGTCACCTGTGAATGAAAGAAGTGAAGGTGCTGTCCCTTGTGAATGAAAGAAGTGCAGGTGCTGTCCCTTGTGAATGAAAGAGGTGCAGGTGCTGTCCTTTGTGAATGAAAGAAGTGCAGGTACTGTCCATTGCGAATTAAAGAAGTGCTGGTGTGTCCCTTGTGAATGAAAGAAGTGCAGATGCTATCCCTTGTGAATTAAAGAAGTACTGGTGTGTCCCTTGTGAATTAAAGAAGTGCAGATGCTGTCCCTTCTGAAGGAAAGAAGTGCAGGTGCTGTCCCTTGTGAATGAAAGAAGCGCAGGTGCTGTCCCTTGTGAATTAAAGAAGTGCTGGTGTGTCCCTTGTGAATGAAAGAAGTGCAGATGCTGTCCCTTGTGAATTAAAGAAGTGCAGGTGCTGTCCCTTGTGAATGAAAGAAGTGCAGATGCTGTCCCTTGTGAATGAAAGAAGTGCAGGTGCTGTCCCTTGTGAAAGAAAGAAGTGCAGGTGCTGTCCCTTGTGAATAAAAGAAGTGCAGCTGCTGTCCCCTGTGAATGATATAAGTGTTGTCCCCTGTGAATGAAAGAGGTGCAGGTGCTGTCCCCTGTGAATGATATAAGTGCTGTCCCTTGTGAATGAAAGAATTGCAGGTGCTGTCCCTTGTGAATGAAAGAAGTGCAGGTGCTGTCCTCTGTGAAGGAAAGCAGTGCAGGTGCTGTCCCTTGTGAATGAAAGCAGTGCATGTGCTGTCCCTTGTGAATGAAAGAAGTGCAGGTGCTGTCCTTTGTGAATGAAAGAAGTGCAGGTACTGTCCATTGCGAATTAAAGAAGTGCTGGTGTGTCCCTTGTGAATGAAAGAAGTGCAGATGCTGTCCCTTGTGAATTAAAGAAGTACTGGTGTGTCCCCTGTGAATTAAAGAAGTGCAGATGCTGTCCCTTCTGAAGGAAAGAAGTGCAGGTGCTGTCCCTTGTGAATGAAAGAAGTGCAGGTGCTGTCCCTTGTGAATTAAAGAAGTGCTGGTGTGTCCCTTGTGAATGAAAGAAGTGCAGATGCTGTCCCTTGTGAATTAAAGAAGTGCAGGTGCTGTCCCTTGTAAATGAAAGAAGTGCAGATGCTGTCCCTTGTGAATGAAAGAAGTGCAGGTGCTGTCCCCTGTGAATGAAAGAAGTGCAGGTGCTGTCGCTTGTGAATGAAAGAAGTGCAGCTGCTGTCCCCTGTGAATGATATAAGTGGTGTCCCCTGTGAATGAAATAAGTGCAGGTGCTGTCCCTTGTGAATGAAAGAAGTGCAGGTGCCGTCCCCTGTGAATAAAAGAAGTGCAGGTTCTGTCCCTTGTGAATGAATGAAAGAAGTGCAGGTGCTGTCGCTTGTAACTGAAAGAAGTGCAGGTGTGTCCCCTGTGAATGAAAGAAGTGGAGGTGCTGTCCCTTGTTAATGAAAGAAGTGCAGGTGCTGTCCCTTGTGAATGAAAGAAGTGCAGGTGCTGTCCCCTGTGAATGAAAGCAAAGCAGGTGCTGTCCCCTGTGAATGAAAGAGGCGCAGGTGCTGTCCCTTGTGAATGAAAGAAGTGCAGGTGCTGTCCCTTGTGAATGAAAGAAGTGCAGGTGCTGTCCCTTGTGAATTAAAGAAGTGCATGGAGGTCCCTTGTTAATGAAAGAAGTGCAGGTGCTGTCCCTTGTTAATGAAAGAAGTGCAGGTGCTGTCCCCTGTGAATGAAAGAAGTGCAGGTACAGTCCTCTGTGAATTAAAGTAGTGCAGGTGCTGTCCCTTGTTAGTGAAAGAAGTGCAGGTGCTATCCTCTGTGAATTAAAGAAGTGCAGGTGCTGTCCCTTGTGAATGAAAGAAGTGCAGGTGCTATCCTCTGTGAATTAAAGAAGTGCAGGTGCTATCCTCTGTGAATTAAAGAAGTGCAGGTACAGTCCTCTGTGAATTAAAGTAGTGCAGGTGCTGTCCCTTGTTAGTGAAAGAAGTGCAGGTGCTATCCTCTGTGAATTAAAGAAGTGCAGGTGCTATCCTCTGTGAATTAAAGAAGTGCAGGTACAGTCCTCTGTGAATGAAAGCAGTGCAGGTGCTGTCCCTTGTGAATTAAAGAAGTGCAGGTGCTGTCCCTTGTGAATGAAAGAAGTGCCGGTGCTGTCCTCTGTGAATGAAAGCAGTGCAGGTGCTGTCCCCTGTGAAAGAAAGAAGTGCAGGTGCTGTCCATTGTGAATGAAAGAAGTGCAGGTGCTGTCCCTTGTGAATTAAAGAAGTGCAGGTGCTGTCCCTTGTGAATGAAAGAAGTGCAGGTGCTGTCCTCTGTGAATGAAAGTAGTGCAGGTGCTGTCTCTTGTGAATGAAAGAATTGAAGGTGCTGTCCCTTGTGAATGTACGAATTGCTGGTGTGTCCCTTGTGAATTAAAGAACTGCAGGTGCTGTCACCTGTGAATGAAAGAAGTGAAGGTGCTGTCCCTTGTGAATGAAAGAAGTGCAGGTGCTGTCCCTTGTGAATGAAAGAAGTGCAGGTGCTGTCCTTTGTGAATGAAAGAAGTGCAGGTACTGTCCATTGCGAATTAAAGAAGTGCTGGTGTGTCCCTTGTGAATGAAAGAAGTGCAGATGCTATCCCTTGTGAATTAAAGAAGTACTGGTGTGTCCCTTGTGAATTAAAGAAGTGCAGATGCTGTCCCTTCTGAAGGAAAGAAGTGCAGGTGCTATCCCTTGTGAATGAAAGAAGTGCAGGTGCTGTCCCTTGTGAATTAAAGAAGTGCTGATGTGTCCCTTGTGAATGAAAGAAGTGCAGATGCTGTCCCTTGTGAATTAAAGAAGTGCAGGTGCTGTCCCTTGTGAATGAAAGAAGTGCAGATGCTGTCCCTTGTGAATGAAAGAAGTGCAGGTGCTGTCCCTTGTGAAAGAAAGAAGTGCAGGTGCTGTCCCTTGTGAATGAAAGAAGTGCAGCTGCTGTCCCCTGTGAATGATATAAGTGTTGTCCCCTGTGAATGAAAGAGGTGCAGGTGCTGTCCCCTGTGAATGATATAAGTGCTGTCCCTTGTGAATGAAAGAATTGCAGGTGCTGTCCCTTGTGAATGAAAGAAGTGCAGGTGCTGTCCTCTGTGAAGGAAAGCAGTGCAGGTGCTGTCCCTTGTGAATGAAAGCAGTGCATGTGCTGTCCCATGTGAATGAAAGAAGTGCAGGTGCTGTCCTTTGTGAATGAAAGAAGTGCAGGTACTGTCCATTGCGAATTAAAGAAGTGCTGGTGTGTCCCTTGTGAATGAAAGAAGTGCAGATGCTGTCCCTTGTGAATTAAAGAAGTACTGGTGTGTCCCTTGTGAATTAAAGAAGTGCAGATGCTGTACCTTCTGAAGGAAAGAAGTGCAGGTGCTGTCCCTTGTGAATGAAAGAAGTGCAGGTGCTGTCCCTTGTGAATTAAAGAAGTGCTGGTGTGTCCCTTGTGAATGAAAGAAGTGCAGATGCTGTCCCTTGTGAATTAAAGAAGTGCAGGTGCTGTCCCTTGTGAATGAAAGAAGTGCAGATGCTGTCCCTTGTGAATGAAGGAAGTGCAGGTGCTGTCCCCTGTGAAAGAAAGAAGTGCAGGTGCTGTCGCTTGTGAATGAAAGAAGTGCAGCTGCTGTCCCCTGTGAATGATATAGGTGTTGTCCCCTGTGAATGAAAGAGGTGCAGGTGCTGTCCCCTGTGAATGATATAAGTGCTGTCCCTTGTGGAAAAGTAAATTTTGCCATGTTATATGTGCCTACGTGTTCCCCATCCTATGTTATATGTGCATGATCGATATGCATGTATCCCCCTATGATCGATTAAAGACGCAATCATAGTTGTGTCCAACTCTAGTATGCCAGTTTCCAGTTCTCGTGAAAGCAACGAGTATTAGGCCTATGTTGCCACGTTTTACAGTGTGCACGTTAATTCATTGAATTGTCCCCGTTTCTAGGCCTCAAAAGGGGCCCGGATATCAGATTCAAGCTCCAGTCTCCTGAACCCACTCCGAGGAGCGATACAGCCCCCACCTGCATCCCTGACCCTTCACTTACTTCCTGCCGCGCAGTGCCCGGCCTGGCTCTGCCTGCCTGTCTGCCAAGAGTATGTTATGCTTCTAGTTATCAGTCCAGCCCTCCTTCTCTGCATTCCTAAGCTACTGAACCGCATCAACAGTTTCAGCTATGGTCTAGTCTTTCTGTCTCCATGTAAGAGAAATACTGTATTAATATTCATAGAATATTCCTAGCACACGCAATACATGTAGAATAGATGCACGCACCAGCCTTAGTGTCAATTAGCCTTTGCCCTGATAACTTTTGGATTCTATCAACATGTACTCCAAACACCAGATACCAGATATGCTATAGGTACATGTCGTCCTGACACCGCAGACTTTAGTCTCCTCTTCTAGCGCAGAAGTCATAGCCCCCAGTTCTCCCTGGTAACACGTCATTGCCCGTTTGCGCGCACCACTAGGTTAAAGGTCCCAGCTGCTCAGGTAGCCCCCTCCATGTTTCCGCCCCATTCATGACACTTCTGTGACGTTCATACCACATGTCTCAATGCACGCCCTGTGCACGCCTTCTTTCTCCACCCATGTCTTCTTATCTTACGTTTGTCATAAGTTACGCCTACTGTATGTAATGTAATGTAATGTTTTTACTATATATATGCTGCACTGTCGATGAAATGGTGCAGCTGCCTTCCGTCCTTCCTGTTTTATTTCAGGCTGTCCCGTTCCAGTCCCTTCCTTTTTGCCTGAATAAATCCTTTCGACTCGGACACATCGGATCCTGCCTCTTATTTATTGAGCTATCTGTTATTGTTAATGTAATTCAAAAATATTCCCGGTATTATTTATTTATATACCACATAATGGCGCCCGAATAGGGACGAGCCCCTTCCTCACGCGCTGGCGATGCCACGCAGGCCCCCTGACCCTCTACAGCCGTGACGGAACTCTACTGCGCACCGGCAGATATTTCTGCTTCAAGTCTCCCTCAGGCCCACGGAGGAAACGGAGACTGCGGTCCGACATCCAGACGAAGCGGTGTGGAATGCGGTTCGTCCCGACCAGAGCCCAAGCCGAGAGAGCAAGGTCCGAAGTATCCGGAGGCCCACCTGTAACCGAAGTTTCCGAAGTTTGTAGTCCGACGTCGTAGCAGTCCAGTCCAGTCCGAGGCCTTCCAGTTTCTGCTTCCCGGTGAGTACCATCGCGGGGGAAGTATCTAGACAGGATCATTAGTTGGTCCTGGTCCGATGGGTTTGGGTACGCAGATCCAGTCCGAAGTATTCACCTAGGTGGATACGGGTCCTGACGTGTCTCTTTATGGGACCGGTATGTTCTGTACTGTTTTAGCAGTGCATCCAGTAATTCTAGTAAGTTTCGTTCTAGAGAAATTCATGTGTTCTGTTTTCAGTGTATCAGGTAGTATTCTGTTCGAACTGTTATCAATGTATTTTTATGTCGTGGTATGAGTGCTTTGTTCGCTATATTATTACTGTGATTATTGTATATTGTGTTTCAAGTGTATTCCCGAAATGCCTCTGTTCTCGAAGTTACGTCAGTTAAAAACCAGAAAAGGGTTACTCGAAGAAGCAGTTCCTGTCCCTCCTAGGGACAGTCCAGGACATTTTATGTATCACAAGCATGGCTTAGATGCCATAATATATCTAGACTTATGGGCGGACTATACTAAGGAACTAGAAGAGAAATATAGATGGCCCGTATCAGGTACATGGGATGCCGAGTGCATCATGCGAGTAGAAGAAGCATTATGGAAAAAGAAAGCCAGACAGTCCCAGAAAGATGCCATCGAGTTATGGCGCAAAGAATTTCATAAAAGAACCGAAAAAGAATTCAGAAAAACAGAATTAGGTAGGGAATCCTCAGAAAAAGCCCAAGAAAGGGAATTAATAGAAGAAGGTGAACGAGTTAGAGCAGAACAGTCAGACAGACAGAGAAATGCCCTTATTAAGGGTATGTATCCTCTTCTTGCCGAGGGCTTGCCAAAAGCAACCCCGGAAGCACCCTGTAATTTTCCGCCGCCATTGGTCCCGACTAAGGTACGTCATAAACCGACCGCAGCTGATATTTTTCTTTCGTCCTATTTGGACGATACCGTCCCAGAATATGCAAATCCTATTCCGCCTGCTCCCGTTAATAATGTAATTCCTGCTCCTCCAGCCGCTGGTCCTGTGGGTCCAGTTAATGTTACAGCACCTGTTACAGCACCCCCGGCCCAGCCCACAGTACATGTACCCGCTCTGCCAGTCGCTCTACCAGCACGTACAGTATACACCGACGATTCTAGTTTAGGAGCCGCGGGGGGAAGTTCTCCTCGTACCCCGCCTCAACCAAGACGTATGACGCTACATGAACTAGCGTTACAGCGTACGCCAAAAGTGACTACATACGGAGATATCAAGCGAGCACTTACTGAATGTCGTTATGATCCAGTTCCAGGCGACGATCACATGGTCATATATTCATTACGTTTAAGACGGGTTGCCGGATATTTGGACACCCTGCCCGATATGGGAGAACATCTAGACAGAATATATCGTTTTATCCGTACAGGAGTGAATCCAGAAAGTATTCACGAAGCCATGGTTCAAAGAAAGGTCGAGACTCAGCTCATGATTTTAAAGTTTTTGATTAACTGTTTAATAAGAGAGCAAGATTACCCAGAAAAAGATCAAGAAGAAATGAAAGTCCTGACTAGGTGGAGTGACAATATAGCCGAGGGAAAACACAAGACACAAAATTGTATAGAGAGTATGTACAAGAAAATTCGTAGGGAAATCATAACGATACACGAGAAACGAGAAGCAAAACAAGCAACCGAGAAAGAAGATGACTCTTCTACAGAAGAGGTAGACAACGAGAATCCCTCCAGAATAGCGTATGTAGGTAGAACTAGACTTTCCGACCGACATTCACGCCTAGATTACAAGAAAGCTTTTCCTCCTCCAGCACCAGAACAGTGTTCTCTTGAGCAGGTATTCCAAGCTACCGATCATATCCTGAAATTACGAATAGGTTATAGTGAGCTCAGTACCATGCATGCACAAGAACTAGCCCGATCAGCAGTCCGGTGGACTACTGATTCTACCACTTTTCCAGACGAAATAGTGGCCCAAACGTTTCTGAAACTGCCCCCAGCCGAGCAGCGACTGGTGGGTATGTATATGATCCAGCACCTCATTACCCTGTATGAGGAACAACATTCTGATCCAGGTCCTCTACATGATGTATTGAACGAGTTACTCCAGTACAGATGGAAAGGTCTAGGTACCGATCTAATTAGTGTCATTTTAGAACAGCGCCACAAATACCGAAAGTTTCTGAATCCACATTTTGTTCACGTCTCACCCCCAGAAAGTAAATCATTCTACATAGACAGACAGAATCCGTTACGAGAAGTGCATCCAGTCAAGAAAGAGGGTGGTGGTCTAGAACGAGTATTTGTTTACACCCCTATCACAAAGATGGAACTCTTAGAAATGAAGAAGTTAATTCCCTGTCATGATAAAGATCCAGCAGGGTTCCACCGTGAATTAAAAGACATGCTCCGTATGGGAGAATACACGTATCCTGATATCATTAAAATGTTAAAGGTCCTGTTGCCTGCGGGCATATATGAAAAACTCAAAGAAAAAGAATGGGAGGTGGGAGAGAAAAAGATAAATTGGACAGCTTTAGAAGCTGAAGATAATTCACGAGTACCAGGTACCGGTCTTGGGGATAAAGCTAAAGAATTGCCCGAGTTATTGATACAAGTTTTGCCAAGATTACTAGCCACGAAAAAGGAAGATTGGGATGCGATCTCAGCCTGTAAACAGAAACAAGACGAAGATACTAGTGATTTCTATTCTAGATTTGAGAAATGTTTTATTATTAATAGCGGTCTGAAAACAAGTAGTGAATCATACCCTCATCTTTTTGTTACCAAACTAGTCGAGAATTCAAGTCCACAAGTTAAAAATCGAGTACTGAAAGTCGAAAGCACCTGGCAAGCTAATACTCCGTCACAGATGCTTCAGATGCTCCAGTACCACCAGAACAGAATCAGGGAAGAGCAGGAACACGAAAGGAGACGTATGAAAGACACGAAAATGAAAGTACTAGTTGCACAATCTGTTCCACAAGACAGTCAGAAGAGGGGTCCGAATCAAGCCAGTCATCCTGCAGTTCCCATTAAAGGGACCTGCAATTACTGTAAACAGCCAGGTCATTTTATAAACGAATGTGCAGTTCTGAAACACAACATAGCTACTGGTAAAACTAAAGAAAGACCACGTCCGCCTAGACAAGAACAAGTTTCACAGACTTCTCAGCCACCACAGAATGCACAACAGACAGTTACAGCACCGCAGCCTATCGCGGCAACACAACATGTTACCCAGCAGATGTACCAGTATGCACAGTCAGAGTACCCAGATTATCAGCCGTATTCATGAAACAGCCTAGAGAGGGAGGTAGGCTTGCCTCTCATCGAGATACCTGTAGATCAAGAGGGTCCCTATGTACACAGTCAAGTATTAGGGAAAGACAGAAAGTTTCTGATTGACACAGGGGCAAGTAGGACTACCATCAGTCATGACGAGGTTCCAGGGGCTCCACTCTCAGGCTCTAGAAATGTTTCCCTTGGATTTTCAGGAAAGCCCATTGTGAATGAAATATCGAAACCAGTTACTCTAGAAGTTGGTCCATTGTCCCGAACTACAGATCTGTTACTCACGAAATCTTGCCCAGAAAATTTGTTAGGCATTAAGACATTGAAAGAATTAGGAGCAGTCATATGCTGCTCCCCAGAAGGGGTCCGTCTGTTCCTCCGTGATTTCAAAGGTCATTATGTATTACGTGATTTTGATCCAAGATTATTGAATGTACCACAGCATTTATGGGCGCAAGGTCCAACTGATGTAGGTTGTATGCATATCACACCCCACCGTGTGACTCTGAAGCAAGGTGTTGTTTTACCACGAATCAGACAGTACAAATTGCCACCTGAGGCTGTTGCAGCCTTATCCAAAATTATTGACGAGCTTATTGTTCAAGGAGTGGTTGTAGAAACTGACTCCAATGTATGTAATTCTCCTATCATTCCAGTCCTGAAACGTACTGATCCAAATGCACCTCCAGTTTATCGATTAGTGATCGACCTTCGAGAACTTAATAAATGTATTATACCCCAGTACCCAGTAGTCCCTGATATTTCATCCCTATTGACAGCCATTGATTCTGAAGCTACGTTCTTTACAGTTATCGATCTCAAGAACGCATTTTTCAGTGTCCCCATTCATCCAGACAGCCAGTTCCTTTTCGGATTCTGTTTAAATGGAAGAAGCTATAAATTCACACGAGCACCTCAAGGTTTCACAGAAAGTCCTAGTATTTACAGTCAAGCACTTAAGAGACAACTAGACAATATCCACATGCCAGCTGACACTGCCCTGCTCCAGTATGTCGATGATCTACTGATCACAGCCCGTTCTGAACGTGACTGCGAACGTGCGTCACTTACAGTTCTGTATTTTCTGGCCGAGATGGGGCACAAGGTGTCCCCTTCCAAATTGCAATTCTGTGTCCAGCAAGTGGTCTACTTAGGACACTTACTGTCCAAGAGGGGTAGGCAGTTGACACCTGACCGCATCCAGTTAATAGCACGTCTTCCACAGCCCAAGACACAGAAGGAGGGACGAGCTTTTATCGGCCTCACTTCTTACTGCAGACAATGGATTCCCCAGTATGCATTTCTAGCCAAGCCACTGATACAGTTAACGACACAGGAGGCAGCCGTATCGACTGTCCTCCCTTGGACCCAGGAACATACACTTGTTTTTTAACGAGTTAAAGAAAGCTTTATGTAATGCACCTGTTCTAGCAACACCGAACTACAGTAAGCCTTTTACACTTTTTGTGACAGAACGTGATGGTACTGCATTATCTGTTCTCACACAAGATCAAGCAGGACAATACAAGCCCTGTGCTTATTTTTCTAGCACATTAGATCCAGTGGCCCAGGCTCTGCCTGCGTGCCTCAAGTCAGTTGCAGCCACAGCTCTAGCTATCAGACAAAGTGATTCCATAGTGTTAGGACACTCCCTGACAGTACAAGTTCCACACTCCGTGGAAGTTCTTTTAAACCGAACACAGACTCAGCACTTGACAATTGCACGTTTAACAGGTTATGAACTGACACTGTTCCAGCCACACATAGAAATCAGACGCTGCAACATTTTAAATCCAGCTACACTGTTACCGTCAGTTACTTCAAGTCCTGCCACACATGACTGTGTGGAAGTTGTTAACACCATGACAAAGCCAAGACAAGACTTGACAGACATTGCATTACCTGATCCCGACCTGACACTTTATGTGGAAGGTTCATGTATGAGAACAAGTACAGGAGAACTAGTAGCCGCGTATGCAGTGACTACTGACACCGAAGTTATAGAAACACATCGTATTGATACCCTGTCTGCTCAAGCAGCAGAGCTTGTCGCTCTGACCCAAGCCTGCATACGTGCCAAGAACCTGAAAGTAAACATATACACAGATTCACGTTATGCATTCGGAGTCGTACACGACTTCGGAGTGCTCTGGCAGGAACGAGGTTTCATGACTTCTCATGGAACCAAGATTCAGCATGGTCTCCTCATTCAAGCTCTGTTAGATGCAATACATTTACCGACAGCTATCGCTATCATGAAGTGCAAGGCACATACGAAAGTCACTGACATCATTTCCCAAGGTAACGATCTAGCCGATCGAACAGCCAAGCTTACAGCTCAGACGCCAGACATTCCAGTTAACACGACACTGACACACATTCCAGAACAGACTACTTGTATGACAGTTAAGGACCCTACACAAGATGTCATAGACATACAGTTACATGCTACTCCCGATGAAATCAAGAAATGGTCCGAACAAGGAGGGGTCCAGACAGATCAAGGATGGTTGACGAAGGGAAAAGCCACATGGTTTCTCCCCGACTCTATGGTTCAAATCATTATTAACACCGCACATAGTCCAGCACATTTAGGAGAAAAAGCCATGTTAGACAGTATCCAGAACCTTTGGTTCAATAAGCATTTACGAGCAGCAGCCAAGCAGAAAGTCCGTACCTGTATGATATGTTGTCAGTTC
Source organism: Lissotriton helveticus (assembly GCF_964261635.1). Lineage (NCBI taxonomy): Eukaryota > Metazoa > Chordata > Amphibia > Caudata > Salamandridae > Lissotriton > Lissotriton helveticus. The sequence continues at coordinate 535,056 of NW_027611650.1, read as the reverse complement.
AATCCAGGTAAAAGTGTCCCGGTGGAACAAGGTGGATTCCATCCTCCTGACCACCCTTTTGAAGTCCTCCAGATGGATTATATTCAGATGGAGCGATGTCGAGGTTTCAAGTATGTCCTCGTAGTTGTATGCGCTTTGTCCAGGTGGACAGAAGCATATCCAGTTCCAGATTATACAGCTGCGACCACTGCCAGGCAGTTGGTTCGTGAGTTCTTTCCCCGCTATGGATTACCTAGGGTCGTGTATTCAGATAACGGCCAGCCATTCTGATCCGAGCACATGAAACACGTATCCCTTCTGTTAGGGTACCAGTGGAAGTTCCATTGTGTACGCCATCCTGAAGCAGCCGGTCTCGTAGAGAGACATAACCAGACTCTGAAAATCCGCATTGCGAAAGTGTGTGCAGAGAAAGGTGTAGATTGGATAGTAGCACTGCCAGTTGCCCTTTTCTATATGAGAATGGTCGCTCATTCCTGTTCAGGTCTATCTCCCTACGAGATAGTGTTTGGTCGCCCCCCTAACATGTGGGGTACACCTAGACCCCGTACCATTACCGATATTGACAGTAATATGCTGACAGATTACCTTGCCTCCTTGATGTCTGCACTACAATCTTGTCGTTCACAAGTTGCCGCTGCATTTCCAGACAACACCGAGGTGAAACCGCATGAGATCGTTCCGGGTGATATGGTCCTTATAAGGAACTTTGATCGTTCAAGTCCGCTGGAGCCCCGCTGGAAGGAACCCCGCCTCGTTCTTCTTACCACCCGGACTGCTGTGAAGGTGGAAAACAGAAAAGGGTGGCTACACGTGAGCCACGTCAAGAAATTTCACGGACTGAAACCTAAAACTTTTCTCAAGGACTGCCCCGTTCTCAAGGACTGCCCCGTTCTCAAGGACTGCCCAGACAACGAATCTAAAATTCCCCTGTTGGAGAAAACTCCGCAGCAGGAGTATAAATCTAAGTTGCGGTCTAGTAAGTCAGCCAGTTTAATTGTCTAAGTCCCTCTCGGGTGAAACGGTTAGACAGGTTCCTGACATGTATGAGATAGACCCACACAGTGAGAGAGTTAGTCAAAACTCTAAGAGATGTATTATCGTTCTGTTCTTTTTATTGGTCCTGAGTCTTATGGTTACATGCATAAGTTATGCTTTACATTTATGTTTTCCTATTTCACATGTACATATGTTTTCTAATGTTACAGTAGAGCACACATTTAGTGATCTGCCTCCTCACGAGTTATCCTATCGTCTTGCTATGCGTAATAATACTTTTATCCGAATGTTGCACTATTCACACCAGACCAGCAATGCCACTAATTGTTGGGTGTGTGGTCGACTCCCCCCTTTCCAGACACCGAAGGGAGTTCTGCCACTCTTTCCTTATCCGTTTTCACATAATGGTTCGTGTGGAGCATGGTCCACGTTAACGTCATCCTCGACTGATATGTCCCTTTTGAATCGAACATGTTTCCCAGACAAGCAAGGTCTTTCCCATAGAACAGGGTTAGATCTAGAAAATGAAGTATATGATTTAGGTAATTATTCCTCGAATTTTATGGTTTTGAATGTTCAGTCCGATACCACTCCAGATTTGCCTGCTATTTCAGTACTACCAGTCAAAGGCGAATTATGTGTCAGAAAGAATGGTTCCGCACATGTAGGACATAGTGATTGTACTACTGTGGTCCAGTATAGTGACAATGGGAAATCTATTTTCAAAGCCTCACGTCATTCTTATTTTGTTTGTGGTCAGACCGCATATGTTCGTCTGCCCCTCGATTGGGATGGAACTTGTTACATTGCCTTCCTACTGCCACCAGTTTTCCTAGCCCCATCTGATTATCACAGAAACACACATCTAATACACGTTAGACATAGAAGGGAGACCGAGTCCCCAATTGTCGATCAAACCGAAACTGCTCTAGAACAATATCAAGACTTCAATAAAGGTTTCTTTTTCTTTATAGGTCCTGTCCAGAATAGTAAGTTAATACGTAGGTTAACCAGAACCCTTGAAGCAGTAGTGAATGAGACTACTTCCGCTTTAGGTAACTTAACCGAAGAGCAATCTGCTATGCGTTTTGTCGTGCTCCAAAATCGTCTCGTTCTTGACGTCATACTGGCTGATAGAGGAGGAGCTTGTAGAGTCATCGGATCTAGTTGCTGCATTTTCATTCCTAATAACGCGCCGTCTGTTTATTCAGCTATAACCAGACTTCATAAAATTGCCCATCAGTTACACCAGAATCCAGGCACCTGGACATGGTCCGGTTGGCTCTGGAGTATCATATCTGCCTGGGGATGGAAAGTATTGTCATATTCAGTTGCTGCCTCTGTTTACAATGTGGCCCTGCGATTTGCGGCATGTGTGCTACCTCTTGTATTCCTAGTCCTAAGTCCCGTTCTAAGACAATTCGAGACGAGCAAATGATGATGATGCTATATGAACAGATAGATGGTATCATGAATATTGATGTTTCCTGATGGAAACGTAGGGCACAAGGAGGGAATGTGGAAAAGTAAATTTTGCCATGTTATATGTGCCTACGTGTTCCCCATCCTATGTTATATGTGCATGATCAATATGCATGTATCCCCCTATGATCGATTAAAGACGCAATCATAGTTGTGTCCAACTCTAGTATGCCAGTTTCCAGTTCTCGTGAAAGCAACGAGTATTAGGCCTATGTTGCCACGTTTTACAGTGTGCACGTTAATTCATTGAATTGTCCCCGTTTCTAGGCCTCAAAAGGGGCCCGGATATCAGATTCAAGCTCCAGTCTCCTGAACCCACTCCGAGGAGCGATACAGCCCCCACCTGCATCCCTGACCCTTCACTTACTTCCTGCCGCGCAGTGCCCGGCCTGGCTCTGCCTGCCTGTCTGCCAAGAGTATGTTATGCTTCTAGTTATCAGTCCAGCCCTCCTTCTCTGCATTCCTAAGCTACTGAACCGCATCAACAGTTTCAGCTATGGTCTAGTCTTTCTGTCTCCATGTAAGAGAAATACTGTATTAATATTCATAGAATATTCCTAGCACACGCAATACATGTAGAATAGATGCACGCACCAGCCTTAGTGTCAAGTAGCCTTTGCCCTGATAACTTTTGGATTCTATCAACATGTACTCCAAACACCAGATACCAGATATGCTATAGGTACATGTCGTCCTGACACCGCAGACTTTAGTCTCCTCTTCTAGCGCAGAAGTCATAGCCCCCAGTTCTCCCTGGTAACACGTCATTGCCCGTTTGCGCGCACCACTAGGTTAAAGGTCCCAGCTGCTCAGGTAGCCCCCTCCATGTTTCCGCCCCATTCATGACACTTCTGTGACGTTCATACCACATGTCTCAATGCACGCCCTGTGCACGCCTTCTTTCTCCACCCATGTCTTCTTATCTTACGTTTGTCATAAGTTACGCCTACTGTATGTAATGTAATGTAATGTTTTTACTATATATATGCTGCACTGTCGATGAAATGGTGCAGCTGCCTTCCGTCCTTCCTGTTTTATTTCAGGCTGTCCCGTTTCAGTCCCTACCTTTTTGCCTGAATAAATCCTTTCGACTCGGACACATCGGATCCTGCCTCTTATTTATTGAGCTATCTGTTATTGTTAATGTAATTCAAAAATAGTCCCGGTATTATTTATTTATATACCACACCCTTGTGAATGAAAGAATTGCAGGTGCTGTCCCTTGTGAATGAAAGAAGTGCAGGTGCTGTCCTCTGTGAAGGAAAGCAGTGCAGGTGCTGTCCCTTGTGAATGAAAGCAGTGCATGTGCTGTCCCTTGTGAATGAAAGAAGTGCAGGTGCTGTCCCTTGTGAATTAAAGAAGTGCAGGTGCTGTCCCTTGTGAATTAACGAAGTGCAGGTGCTGTCCCTTGTTAATGAAAGAAGTGCAGGTGCTGTCCTATGTGAATGAAAGAAGTGCAGGTGTTGTCCTCTGTGAATTAAAGAAGTACAGGTGCTGTCCCCTGTGAATGAAAGAAGTGCAGGTGCTGTCCTCTGTGAATGAAAGCAGTGCAGGTGCTGTCCTCTGTGAATGAAAGAAGTGCAGGTGCTGTCCCTTGTGAATTAAAGAAGTGCAGGTGCTGTCCTCTGTGAATGAAAGCAGTGCAGGTGCTGTCCCTTGTGAATGAAATAAGTGCAGGTGCTGTCCTCTGTTAATGAAAGAAGTGCAGGTGCTGTCCTCTGTTAATGAAAGATGTGCAGGTGCTGTCCCTTGTGAATTAAAGAAGTGCAGGTGCTGTCCCTTGTGAATGAAAGAAATGCAGGTGCTGTCCTCTGTGAATGAAAGCAGTGCAGGTGCTGTCCCTTGTGAATAAAAGAAGTGTGGGTGCTGTCCCTTGTTAATGAAAGAAGTGCAGGTGCTGTCCCTTGTGAATGAATGAAAGAAGTGCAGGTGCTGTCGCTTGTGAATGAAAGAAGTGCAGGTGCTGTCGCTTGTGAATGAAAGAAGTGCAGGTGCTGTCCCTTGTGAATGAAAGAAGTGCAGGTGCTGTCCTCTGTGAATGAAAGCAGTGCAGGTGCTGTCCCTTGTGAATGAAAGAAGTGCAGGTGATGTCCCTTGTGAATTAAAGAAGTGCTGGTGTGTCCCTTGTGAATGAAAGTAGTGCAGATGCTGTCCCTTGTGAATTAAAGAAGTGCAGGTGCTGTCCCTTGTGAATGAAAGAAGTGCAGGTGCTGTCCCTTGTGAATGAAAAAAGTGCAGCTGCTGTGCCCTGTGAATGATATAAGTGTTGTCCCGTGTGAATGAAAGAGGTGCTGGTGCTGTCCCCTGTGAATGATATAAGTGCTGTCCCTTGTGAATGAAAGAAGTGCAGGTGCTGTCCCTTGTGAATGAAAGAAGTGCAGGTGCTGTCTTCTGTGAATGAAAGCAGTGCAGGTGCTGTCCCTTGTGAATGAAAGAAGTGCAGGTGCTGTCCCTTGTGAATGAAAGAAGTGCAGGTGCTGTCTTCTGTGAATGAAAGCAGTGCAGGTGCTGTCCCTTGTGAATGAAAGCAGTGCAGGTGCTGTCCCTTGTGAATGAAAGAAGTGCAGGTGCTGTCTTCTGTGAATGAAAGAAGTGCAGATGCTGTCCCTTGTGAATTAAAGAAGTGCAGGTGCTGTCCCTTGTGAAAGAAAGAAGTGCAGGTGCTGTCCCTTGTGAATGAAAGAAGTGCAGCTGCTGTCCCCTGTGAATGATATAAGTGTTGTCCCCTGTGAATGAAGGAGGTGCAGGTGCTGTCCCCTGTGAATGATATAAGTGCTGTCCCTTGTGAATGAAAGAATTGCAGGTGCTGTCCCTTGTGAATGAAAGAAGTGCAGGTGCTGTCCTCTGTGAAGGAAAGCAGTGCAGGTGCTGTCCCTTGTGAATGAAAGCAGTGCATGTGCTGTCCCTTGTGAATGAAAGAAGTGCAGGTGCTGTCCTTTGTGAATGAAAGAAGTGCAGGTACTGTCCATTGCGAATTAAAGAAGTGCTGGTGTGTCCCTTGTGAATGAAAGAAGTGCAGATGCTGTCCCTTGTGAATTAAAGCAGTGCAGGTGCTGTCCCTTGTGAATGAAAGCAGTGCATGTGCTGTCCCTTGTGAATGAAAGAAGTGCAGGTGCTGTCCCTTGTGAATTAAAGAAGTGCAGGTGCTGTCCCTTGTGAATTAACGAAGTGCAGGTGCTGTCCCTTGTTAATGAAAGAAGTGCAGGTGCTGTCCTATGTGAATGAAAGAAGTGCAGGTGCTGTCTTCTGTGAATGAAAGAAGTGCAGATGCTGTCCCTTGTGAATTAAAGAAGTGCAGGTGCTGTCCCTTGTGAAAGAAAGAAGTGCAGGTGCTGTCCCTTGTGAATGAAAGAAGTGCAGCTGCTGTCCCCTGTGAATGATATAAGTGTTGTCCCCTGTGAATGAAGGAGGTGCAGGTGCTGTCCCCTGTGAATGATATAAGTGCTGTCCCTTGTGAATGAAAGAATTGCAGGTGCTGTCCTCTGTGAATGAAAGCAGTGCATGTGCTGTCCCTTGTGAATAAAAGAAGTGCAGGTGCTGTCCCTTGTGAATGAAAGAAGTGCAGGTGCTGTCCTCTGTGAATGAAAGCAGTGCAGGTGCTGTCCCTTGTGAATAAAAGAAGTGCGGGTGCTGTCCCTTGTTAATGAAAGAAGTGCAGGTGCTGTCCTCTGTGAAGGAAAGCAGTGCAGGTGCTGTCCCTTGTGAATGAAAGCAGTGCATGTGCTGTCCCTTGTGAATGAAAGAAGTGCAGGTGCTGTCCTTGGTGAATGAAAGAAGTGCAGGTACTGTCCATTGCGAATTAAAGAAGTGCTGGTGTGTCCCTTGTGAATGAAAGAAGTGCAGATGCTGTCCCTTGTGAATTAAAGCAGTGCAGGTGCTGTCCCTTGTGAATGAAAGCAGTGCATGTGCTGTCCCTTGTGAATGAAAGAAGTGCAGGTGCTGTCCCTTGTGAATTAAAGAAGTGCAGGTGCTGTCCCTTGTGAATTAACGAAGTGCAGGTGCTGTCCCTTGTTAATGAAAGAAGTGCAGGTGCTGTCCTATGTGAATGAAAGAAGTGCAGGTGTTGTCCTCTGTGAATTAAAGAAGTACAGGTGCTGTCCCCTGTGAATGAAAGAAGTGCAGGTGCTGTCCTCTGTGAATGAAAGCAGTGCAGGTGCTGTCCTCTGTGAATGAAAGATGTGCAGGTGCTGTCCCTTGTGAATTAAAGAAGTGCAGGTGCTGTCCTCTGTTAATGAAAGCAGTGCAGGTGCTGTCCCTTGTGAATGAAATAAGTGCAGGTGCTGTCCTCTGTTAATGAAAGAAGTGCAGGTGCTGTCCTCTGTTAATGAAAGATGTGCAGGTGCTGTCCCTTGTGAATTAAAGAAGTGCAGGTGCTGTCCCTTGTGAATGAAAGAAGTGCAGGTGCTGTCCTCTGTGAATGAAAGCAGTGCAGGTGCTGTCCCTTGTGAATAAAAGAAGTGCGGGTGCTGTCCCTTGTTAATGAAAGAAGTGCAGGTGCTGTCCCTTGTGAATGAATGAAAGAAGTGCAGGTGCTGTCGCTTGTGAATGAAAGAAGTGCAGGTGCTGTCCCTTGTGAATGAAAGATGTGCAGGTGCTGTCCTCTGTGAATGAAAGCAGTGCAGGTGCTGTCCCTTGTGAATGAAAGAAGTGCAGGTGATGTCCCTTGTGAATTAAAGAAGTGCTGGTGTGTCCCTTGTGAATGAAAGTAGTGCAGATGCTGTCCCTTGTGAATTAAAGAAGTGCAGGTGCTGTCCCTTGTGAATGAAAGAAGTTCAGATGCTGTCCCTTGTGAATGAAAGAAGTGCAGGTGCTGTCCCTTGTGAAAGAAAGAAGTGCAGGTGCTGTCCCTTGTGAATGAAAGAAGTGCAGGTGCTGTCCCTTGTGAATGAAAAAAGTGCAGCTGCTGTGCCCTGTGAATGATATAAGTGTTGTCCCGTGTGAATGAAAGAGGTGCTGGTGCTGTCCCCTGTGAATGATATAAGTGCTGTCCCTTGTGAATGAAAGAAGTGCAGGTGCTGTCCCTTGTGAATGAAAGAAGTGCAGGTGCTGTCTTCTGTGAATGAAAGCAGTGCAGGTGCTGTCCCTTGTGAATGAAAGCAGTGCAGGTGCTGTCCCTTGTGAATGAAAGAAGTGCAGGTGCTGTCCCTTGTGAATGAAAGAAGTGCAGGTGCTGTCTTCTGTGAATGAAAGCAGTGCAGGTGCTGTCCCTTGTGAATGAAAGCAGTGCAGGTGCTGTCCCTTGTGAATTAAAGAAGTGCAGGTGCTGTCCCTTGTGAAAGAAAGAAGTGCAGGTGCTGTCCCTTGTGAATGAAAGAAGTGCAGCTGCTGTCCCCTGTGAATGATATAAGTGTTGTCCCTTGTGAATGAAAGAGGTGCAGGTGCTGTCCCCTGTGAATGATATAAGTGCTGTCCCTTGTGAATGAAAGAATTGCAGGTGCTGTCCCTTGTGAATGAAAGAAGTGCAGGTGCTGTCCTCTGTGAAGGAAAGCAGTGCAGGTGCTGTCCCTTGTGAATGAAAGCAGTGCATGTGCTGTCCCTTGTGAATGAAAGAAGTGCAGGTGCTGTCCTTTGTGAATGAAAGAAGTGCAGGTACTGTCCATTGCGAATTAAAGAAGTTCTGGTGTGTCCCTTGTGAATGAAAGAAGTGCAGATACTGTCCCTTGTGAATTAAAGAAGTACTGGTGTGTCCCTTGTGAATTAAAGAAGTGCAGATGCTGTCCCTTCTGAAGGAAAGAAGTGCAGGTGCTGTCCCTTGTGAATGAAAGAAGTGCAGGTGCTGTCCCTTGTGAATGAAAGAAGTGCAGGTGCTGTCCCTTGTGAATGAAAGAAGTGCAGGTGCTGTCCCTTGTGAATTAAAGAAGTGCTGGTGTGTCCCTTGTGAATTAAAGAAGTGCAGATGCTGTCCCTTGTGAATTAAAGAAGTGCAGGTGCTGTCCCTTGTGAATGAAAGAAGTGCAGATGCTGTCCCTTGTGAATGAAAGAAGTGCAGGTGCTGTCCACTGTGAAAGAAAGAAGTGCAGGTGCTGTCGCTTGTGAATGAAAGAAGTGCAGCTGCTGTCCCCTGTGAATGATATAAGTGTTGTCCCCTGTGAATGAAAGAGGTGCAGGTGCTGTCCCCTGTGAATGATATAAGTGCTGTCCCTTGTGAATGAAAGAATTGCAGGTGCTGTCCCTTGTGAATGAAAGAAGTGCAGGTGCTGTCCTCTGTGAAGGAAAGCAGTGCAGGTGCTGTCCCTTGTGAATGAAAGCAGTGCATGTGCTGTCCCTTGTGAATGAAAGAAGTGCAGGTGCTGTCCCTTGTGAATTAAAGAAGTGCAGGTGCTGTCCCTTGTGAATTAACGAAGTGCAGGTGCTGTCCCTTGTTAATGAAAGAAGTGCAGGTGCTGTCCTATGTGAATGAAAGAAGTGCAGGTGTTGTCCTCTGTGAATTAAAGAAGTACAGGTGCTGTCCCCTGTGAATGAAAGAAGTGCAGGTGCTGTCCTCTGTGAATGATATAAGTGCTGTCCCTTGTGAATGAAAGAATTGCAGGTGCTGTCCCTTGTGAATGAAAGAATTGCAGGTGCTCTCCTCTGTGAAGGAAAGCAGTGCAGGTGCTGTCCCTTGTGAATGAAAGAAGTGCAGGTGCTGTCCCTTGTGAATGAAAGAAGTGCAGGTGTTGTCCCTTGTGAATGAAAGAAGTGCAGGTGCTGTCCTTTGTGAATGAAAGCAGTGCAGGTGTTGTCCCTTGTGAATTAAAGCAGTGCAGGTGCTGTCCCTTGTGAATGAAAGCAGTGCAGGTGCTGTCCCTTGTGAATGAAAGAAGTGCAGGTACTGTCCATTGCGAATTAAAGAAGTGCTGGTGTGTCCCTTGTGAATGAAAGAAGTGCAGATGTTGTCCCTTGTGAATTAAAGAAGTACTGGTGTGTCCCTTGTTAATTAAGGAAGTACAGATGCTGTCCCTTCTGAAGGAAAGAAGTACAGGTGCTGTCCCTTGTGAATGAAAGAAGTGCAGGTGCTGTCCCTTGTGAATTAAAGAAGTGCTGGTGTGTCCCTTGTGAATGAAAGAAGTACAGATGCTGTCCCTTGTGAATTAAAGAAGTGCAGGTGCTGTCCCTTGTGAATGAAAGAAGTGCAGATGCTGTCCCTTGTGAATGAAAGAGGTGCAGGTTCTGTCCCTTGTGAAAGAAAGAAGTGCAGGTGCTGTCCCTTGTGAATGAAAGAAGTGCAGCTGCTGTTCCCTGTGAATGATATAAGTGTTGTCCCCTGTGAATGAAAGAGGTGCAGGTGCTGTCCCCTGTGAATGATATAAGTGCTGTCCCTTGTGAATGAAAGAATTGCAGGTGCTGTCCCTTGTGAATGAAAGAAGTGCAGGTGCTGTCCTCTGTGAAGGAAAGCAGTGCAGGTGCTGTCCCTTGTGAATGAAAGCAGTGCATGTGCTGTCCCTTGTGAATGAAAGAATTGCAGGTGCTGTCCTCTGTGAATGAAAGCAGTGCAGGTGCTGTCCCCTGTGAATGAAAGAAGTGCAGGTGCTGTCCCTTGTGAATGTAAGCAGTGCAGATGCTGTCCCCTGTGAATGAAAGAAGCGGAGGTGATGTCCCTTGTGAATGAAAGAAGTGCAGGTGCTGTCCCTTGTGAATGAAAGAAGTGCAGCTGCTGTTCCCTGTGAATGATATAAGTGTTGTCCCCTGTGAATGAAAGAGGTGCAGGTGCTGTCCCTTGTGAATGTACGAAGTGCTGGTGTGTCCCTTGTGAATGAAAGAAGTGCAGATGCTGTCCCTTGTGAATTAAAGAAGTGCAGGTGCTGTCCCTTGTGAATGAAAGAAGTGCAGGTGCTGTCCTCAGTGAATAAAAGAAGTGCAGGTGCTGTCCCCTGTGAATGAAAGCAGTGCAGGTGCTGTCCCTTGTGAATGAAAGCAGTGCAGGTGCTGTCGCTTGTGAATTAAAGAAGTGCAGTTGCTGTCCCTTGTGAATGAAAGAATTGAAGGTGCTGTCCCTCGTGAATGTACGAAGTGCTGGTGTGTTCCTTGTGAATTAAAGAAGTGCAGGTGTTGTCCCCTGTGAATGAAAGCAGTGCAGGTGCTGTCCCTTGTGAATGAAAGCAGTGCAGGTGCTGTCCCTTGTGAATTAAAGAAGTGCAGTTGCTGTCCCTTGTGAATGAAAGAAGTGAAGGTGCTGTCCCTTGTGAATGTACGAAGTGCTGGTGTGTCCCTTGTGAATTAAAGAAGTGCAGGTGCTGTCCCCTGTGAATGAAAGCAGTGCAGGTGCTGTCCCTTGTGAATGAAAGAAGTGCAGGTGCTGTCCCCTGTGAATGAAAGAAGTGAAGGTGCCGTCCCCTGTGAATGAAAGAAGTGCAGGTGCTGTCCCTTGTGAATGAATGAAAGAAGTGCAGGTGCTGTCGCTTGTGAATGAAAGAAGTGCAGGTGCTGTCGCTTGTAAATGAAAGAAGTGCAGGTGCTGTCCCTTGTGAATGAAAGAAGTGCAGGTGCTGTCCTTTGTGAATGAAAGCAGTGCAGGTGTTGTCCCTTGTGAATTAAAGCAGTGCAGGTGCTGTCCCTTGTGAATGAAAGCAGCGCAGGTGCTGTCCCTTGTGAATGAAAGAAGTGCAGGTACTGTCCATTGCGAATTAAAGAAGTGCTGGTGTGTCCCTTGTGAATGAAAGAAGTGCAGATGCTGTCCCTTGTGAATTAAAGAAGTACTGGTGTGTCCCTTGTGAATTAAAGAAGTGCAGATGGTGTCCCTTCTGAAGGAAAGAAGTGCAGGTGCTGTCCCTTGTGAATGAAAGAAGTACAGGTGCTGTCCCATGTGAATTAAAGAAGTGCTGGTGTGTCTCTTGTGAATGAAAGAAGTGCAGATGCTGTCCCTTGTGAATTAAAGAAGTGCAGGTGCTGTCCCTTGTGAATGAAAGAAGTGCAGATGCTGTCCCTTGTGAATAAAAGAAGTGCAGGTGCTGTCCCTTGTGAAAGAAAGAAGTGCAGGTGCTGTCCCTTGTGAATGAAAGAAGTGCAGCTGCTCTCCCCTGTGAATGATATAAGTGTTGTCCCCTGTGAATGAAAGAGGTGCAGGTGCTGTCCCCTGTGAATGATATAAGTGCTGTCCCTTGTGAATGAAAGAATTGCAGGTGCTGTCCTTTGTGAATGAAAGAAGTGCAGGTGCTGTCCTCTGTGATTGAAAGCAGTGCAGGTGCTGTCCCTTGTGAATGAAAGAAGTGCCTGTGCTGTCCCTTGTGAATTAAAGAAGTGCAGGTGCTGTCCCTTGTGAATTAAAGAAGTGCAGGTGCTGTCCCTTGTTAATGAAAGAAGTGCAGGTGCTGTCCTCTGTGAATGAAAGCAGTGCAGGTGCTGTCCCTTGTGAATTAAAGAAGTGCAGGTGCTGTCCCTTGTGAATTAAAGAAGTGCAGGTGCTGTCCCTTGTTAATGAAAGAAGTGCAGGTGCTGTCCTCTAAAAAAAAAGCAATATGACCCCGCATACTTAAACAGTCATTATGGTAGTAACAATAGCAGTATACAAGCTGTTATATTCTCTCAAATGTTCTCCCAAAGATTCCAAAGTCAGGTTTCTTCTTTAGAAAAGATTTCTTTATTCACAGTAGGTATTTTAAAACCAATAGCCAACGCGTTTCGTCCGTCACCGGACTTCTTCAGGGCTTATTAGAGATCGCTGTTAAACAAAGCTTCACTTTGGTCTTCTAGGATTGTACTTTTTAATGTTTTCAGGAAATCAATTATTCATCCCTGAACAAAGGTGTGCCAAGTTCCACCTATTATTTATTGAAGTTAGTCTTATACATGAGCCAAGAAAAGAGTAGCGGCGTTTCGTCAATCGTGCTGTCCTCTGTGAATGAAAGAAGTGCAGGTGCTGTCCTCTGTGAATTAAAGAAGTGCAGGTGCTGTCCCTTGTTAATGAAAGAAGTGCAGGTGCTGCCCTCTGTGAATGAAAGAAGTGCAGGTACAGTCCTCTGTGAATTAAAGTAGTGCAGGTGCTGTCCCTTGTTAGTGAAAGAAGTGCAGGTGCTGTCCTCTGTGAATTAAAGAAGTGCAGGTGCTGTCCCTTGTGAATGAAAGAAGTGCATGTGCTGTCCTCTGTGAATGAAAGCAGTGCAGGTGCTGTCCCTTGTGAATTAAAGAAGTGCAGGTGCTGTCCCTTGTGAATGAAAGAAGTGCAGGTGCTGTCCTCTGTGAATGAAAGCAGTGCAGGTGCTGTCCCTTGTGAATTAAAGAAGTGCAAGTGCTGTCCCTTGTGAATGAAAGAATTGCAGGTGCTGTCCCTTGTGAATGAAAGAAGTGCAGGTGCTGTCCTCTGTGAATGAAAGCAGTGCAGGTGCTGTCTCTTGTGAATGAAAGAATTGAAGGTGCTGTCCCTTGTGAATGTACGAATGGCTGGTGTGTCCCTTGTGAATTAAAGAAGTGCAGGTGCTGTCCCCTGTGAATGAAAGAAGTGAAGGTGCTGTCCCTTATGAATGAAAGAAGTGCAGGTGCTGTCCCTTGTGAATGAAAGAAGTGCAGGTGCTGTCCTTTGTGAATGAAAGCAGTGCAGGTGTTGTCCCTTGTGAATTAAAGCAGTGCAGGTGCTGTCCCTTGTGAATGAAAGCAGTGCCGGTGCTGTCCCTTGTGAATGAAAGAAGTGCAGGTACTGTCCATTGCGAATTAAAGAAGGGCTGGTGTGTCCTTTGTGAATGAAAGAAGTGCAGATGCTGTCCCTTGTGAATTAAAGAAGTACTGGTGTGTCCCTTGTGAATTAAAGAAGTGCAGATGCTGTCCCTTCTGAAGGAAAGAAGTGCAGGTGCTGTCCCTTGTGAATGAAAGAAGTGCAGGTGCTGTCCCTTGTGAATTAAAGAAGTGCTGGTGTGTCCCTTGTGAATGAAAGAAGTGCAGATGCTGTCCCTTGTGAATTAAAGAAGTGCAGGTGCTGTCCCTTGTGAATGAAAGAAGTGCAGATGCTGTCCCTTGTGAATGAAAGAAGTGCAGGTGCTGTCCCTTGTGAAAGAAAGAAGTGCAGGTGCTGTCCCTTGTGAATGAAAGAACTGCAGCTGCTGTCCCCTGTGAATGATATAAGTGTTGTCCCCTGTGAATGAAAGAGGTGCAGGTGCTGTCCCCTGTGAATGATATAAGTGCTGTCCCTTGTGAATGAAAGAATTGCAGGTGCTGTCCCTTGTGAATGAAAGAAGTGCAGGTGCTCTCCTCTGTGAAGGAAAGCAGTGCAGGTGCTGTCCCTTGTGAATGAAAGCAGTGCATGTGCTGTCCCTTGTGAATGAAAGAATTGCAGGTGCTGTCCTTTGTGAATGAAAGCAGTGCAGGTGTTGTCCCTTGTGAATTAAAGCAGTGCAGGTGCTGTCCCTTGTGAATGAAAGCAGTGCCGGTGCTGTCCCTTGTGAATGAAAGAAGTGCAGGTACTGTCCATTGCGAATTAAAGAAGGGCTGGTGTGTCCTTTGTGAATGAAAGAAGTGCAGATGCTGTCCCTTGTGAATTAAAGAAGTACTGGTGTGTCCCTTGTGAATTAAAGAAGTGCAGATGCTGTCCCTTCTGAAGGAAAGAAGTGCAGGTGCTGTCCCTTGTGAATGAAAGAAGTGCAGGTGCTGTCCCTTGTGAATTAAAGAAGTGCTGGTGTGTCCCTTGTGAATGAAAGAAGTGCAGATGCTGTCCCTTGTGAATTAAAGAAGTGCAGGTGCTGTCCCTTGTGAATGAAAGAAGTGCAGATGCTGTCCCTTGTGAATGAAAGAAGTGCAGGTGCTGTCCCTTGTGAAAGAAAGAAGTGCAGGTGCTGTCCCTTGTGAATGAAAGAAGTGCAGCTGCTGTCCCCTGTGAATGATATAAGTGTTGTCCCCTGTGAATGAAAGAGGTGCAGGTGCTGTCCCCTGTGAATGATATAAGTGCTGTCCCTTGTGAATGAAAGAATTGCAGGTGCTGTCCCTTGTGAATGAAAGAAGTGCAGGTGCTCTCCTCTGTGAAGGAAAGCAGTGCAGGTGCTGTCCCTTGTGAATGAAAGCAGTGCATGTGCTGTCCCTTGTGAATGAAAGAATTGCAGGTGCTGTCCTCTGTGAATGAAAGCAGTGCAGGTGCTGTCCCCTGTGAATGAAAGAAGTGCAGGTGCTGTCCCTTGTGAATGTAAGCAGTGCAGATGCTGTCCCCTGTGAATGAAAGTAGTGCAGGTGCTGTCCTCTGTTAATGAAAGAAGTGCAGGTGCTGTCCTCTGTTAATGAAAGATGTGCAGGTGCTGTCCCTTGTGAATGTAAGCAGTGCAGATGCTGTCCCCTGTGAATGAAAGTAGTGCAGGTGCTGTCCTCTGTGAATGAAAGAAGTGCAGGTGCTGTCCGTTGTTAATGAAAGAAGTGCAGGTGCTGTCCGTTGTGAATAAAAGAAGTGCAGGTGCTGTCCCTTGTGAATAAAATAAGTGCAGGTGTCTCTCCTGTGAATGAAAGAAGCGGAGGTGATGTCCCTTGTGAATGAAAGAAGTGAAGGTGCTGTCCCTTCTGAATGTATGAAGTGCTGATGTGTCCCTTGTGAATGAAAGAAGTGCAGATGCTGTCCCTTGTGAATTAAAGAAGTGCAGGTGCTGTCCCTTGTGAATGAAAGAAGTGCAGGTGCTGTCCCCTGTGAATAAAAGAAGTGCAGGTGCTGTCCCTTGTGAATAAAAGAAGTGCAGGTGCTGTCCCTTGTGAATGTACGAAGTGCTGGTGTGTCCCTTGTGAATGAAAGAAGTGCAGATGCTGTCCCTTGTGAATTAAAGAAGTGCAGGTGCTGTCCCTTGTGAATGAAAGAAGTGCAGGTACTGTCCCTTGTGAATGAAAGAAGTGCAGGTGTTGTTCCCTGTGAATGAAAGCAGTGCAGGTGCTGTCCCTTGTGAATGAAAGCAGTGCAGGTGCTGTCCCTTGTGAATTAAAGAAGTGCAGTTGCTGTCCCTTGTGAATGAAAGAATTGAAGGTGCTGTCCCTTGTGAATGTACGAAGTGCTGGTGCTGTCCCCTGTGAATGAACGAAGTGCAGGTGCTGTCCTCTGTGAATTAAAGAAGTGCATGTGCTGCCCCCTGTGAATGAAAGAAGTGAAGGTGCCGTCCCCTGTGAATGAAAGAAGTGCAGGTGCTGTCCCTTGTGAATGAATGAAAGAAGTGCAGGTGCTGTCGCTTGTGAATGAAAGAAGTGCAGGTGCTGTCGCTTGTAAATGAAAGAAGTGCAGGTGCTGTCCCTTGTGAATGAAAGAAGTGCAGGTGCCGTCCCCTGTGAATAAAAGAAGTGCAGGTTCTGTCCCTTGTGAATGAATGAAAGAAGTGCAGGTGCTGTTGCTTGTAACTGAAAGAAGTGCAGGTGTGTCCCCTGTGAATGAAAGAAGTGCAGGTGCTGTCCCTTGTTAATGAAAGAAGTGCAGGTGCTGTCCCTTGTGAATGAAAGAAGTGCAGGTGCTGTCCCTTGTGAATGAAAGAAGTGCAGGTGCTGTCCTCTGTGATTGAAAGCAGTGCAGGTGCTGTCCCTTGTGAATGAAAGAAATGCATGTGCTGTCCCTTGTGAATTAAAGAAGTGCAGGTGCTGTCCCTTGTGAATTAATGAAGTGCAGGTGCTGTCCCTTGTTAATGAAAGAAGTGCAGGTGCTGTCCTCCGTGAATGAAAGAAGTGCAGGTGCTGTCCCTTGTGAATTAAAGAAGTGCAGGTGCTGTCCCTTTTGAATTAATGAAGTGCAGGTGCTGTCCCTTGTTAATGAAAGAAGTGCAGGTGCTGTCCTCTGTGAATGAAAGAAGTGCAGGTACAGTCCTCTGTGAATTAAAGTAGTGCAGGTGCTGTCCCTTGTTAGTGAAAGAAGTGCAGGTGCTGTCCTCTGTGAATTAAAGAAGTGCAGGTGCTGTCCTCTGTGAATGAAAGCAGTGCAGGTGCTGTCCCTTGTGAATGAAAGAATTGAAGGTGCTGTCCCTTGTGAATGTACGAATTGCTGGTGTGTCCCTTGTGAATTAAAGAAGTGCAGGTGCTGTCACCTGTGAATGAAAGAAGTGAAGGTGCTGTCCCTTGTGAATGAAAGAAGTGCAGGTGCTGTCCCTTGTGAATGAAAGAAGTGCAGGTGCTGTCCTTTGTGAATGAAAGAAGTGCAGGTACTGTCCATTGCGAATTAAAGAAGTGCTGGTGTGTCCCTTGTGAATGAAAGAAGTGCAGATGCTATCCCTTGTGAATTAAAGAAGTACTGGTGTGTCCCTTGTGAATTAAAGAAGTGCAGATGCTGTCCCTTCTGAAGGAAAGAAGTGCAGGTGCTGTCCCTTGTGAATGAAAGAAGTGCAGGTGCTGTCCCTTGTGAATTAAAGAAGTGCTGGTGTGTCCCTTGTGAATGAAAGAAGTGCAGATGCTGTCCCTTGTGAATTAAAGAAGTGCAGGTGCTGTCCCTTGTGAATGAAAGAAGTGCAGATGCTGTCCCTTGTGAATGATATAAGTGTTGTCCCCTGTGAATGAAAGAGGTGCAGGTGCTGTCCCCTGTGAATGATATAAGTGCTGTCCCTTGTGAATGAAAGAATTGCAGGTGCTGTCCCTTGTGAATGAAAGAAGTGCAGGTGCTGTCCTCTGTGAAGGAAAGCAGTGCAGGTGCTGTCCCTTGTGAATGAAAGCAGTGCATGTGCTGTCCCTTGTGAATGAAAGAAGTGCAGGTGCTGTCCTTTGTGAATGAAAGAAGTGCAGGTACTGTCCATTGCGAATTAAAGAAGTGCTGGTGTGTCCCTTGTGAATGAAAGAAGTGCAGATGCTGTCCCTTGTGAATTAAAGAAGTACTGGTGTGTCCCTTGTGAATTAAAGAAGTGCAGATGCTGTCCCTTCTGAAGGAAAGAAGTGCAGGTGCTGTCCCTTGTGAATGAAAGAAGTGCAGGTGCTGTCCCTTGTGAATTAAAGAAGTGCTGGTGTGTCCCTTGTGAATGAAAGAAGTGCAGATGCTGTCCCTTGTGAATTAAAGAAGTGCAGGTGCTGTCCCTTGTGAATGAAAGAAGTGCAGATGCTGTCCCTTGTGAATGAAAGAAGTGCAGGTGCTGTCCCTTGTGAAAGAAAGAAGTGCAGGTGCTGTCGCTTGTGAATGAAAGAAGTGCAGCTGCTGTCCCCTGTGAATGATATAAGTGGTGTCCCCTATGAATGAAAGAAGTGCAGGTGCTGTCCCTTGTGAATGAAAGAAGTGCAGGTGCCGTCCCCTGTGAATAAAAGAAGTGCAGGTTCTGTCCCTTGTGAATGAATGAAAGTAGTGCAGGTGCTGTCCGTTGTTAATGAAAGAAGTGCAGGTGCTGTCCGTTGTGAATAAAAGAAGTGCAGGTGCTGTCCCCTGTGAATAAAATAAGTGCAGGTGTCTCTCCTGTGAATGAAAGAAGCGGAGGTGATGTCCCTTGTGAATGAAAGAAGTGAAGGTGCTGTCCCTTCTGAATGTACGAAGTTCTGATGTGTCCCTTGTGAATGAAAGAAGTGCAGATGCTGTCCCTTGTGAATTAAAGAAGTGCAGGTGCTGTCCCTTGTGAATGAAAGAAGTGCAGGTGCTGTCCCCTGTGAATAAAAGAAGTGCAGGTGCTGTCCCTTGTGAATAAAAGAAGTGCAGGTGCTGTCCCTGGTGAATGTACGAAGTGCTGGTGTGTCCCTTGTGAATGAAAGAAGTGCAGATGCTGTCCCTTGTGAATTAAAGAAGTGCAGGTGCTGTCCCTTGTGAATGAAAGAAGTGCAGGTGTTGTCCCCTGTGAATGAAAGCAGTGCAGGTGCTGTCCCTTGTGAATGAAAGCAGTGCAGGTGCTGTCCCTTGTGAATTAAAGAAGTGCAGTTGCTGTCCCTTGTGAATGAAAGAATTGAAGGTGCTGTCCCTTGTGAATGTACGAAGTGCTGGTGTGTCCCTTGTGAATTAAAGAAGTGCATGTGCTGCCCCCTGTGAATGAAAGAAGTGAAGGTGCCGTCCCCTGTGAATGAAAGAAGTGCAGGTGCTGTCCCTTGTGAATGAATGAAAGAAGTGCAGGTGCTGTCGCTTGTGAATGAAAGAAGTGCAGGTGCTGTCGCTTGTAAATGAAAGAAGTGCAGGTGCTGTCCCTTGTGAATGAAAGAAGTGCAGGTGCCGTCCCCTGTGAATAAAAGAAGTGCAGGTTCTGTCCCTTGTGAATGAATGAAAGAAGTGCAGGTGCTGTCGCTTGTAACTGAAAGAAGTGCAGGTGTGTCCCCTGTGAATGAAAGAAGTGCAGGTGCTGTCCCTTGTTAATGA
This sequence comes from Lissotriton helveticus, assembly GCF_964261635.1. NCBI lineage: Eukaryota > Metazoa > Chordata > Amphibia > Caudata > Salamandridae > Lissotriton > Lissotriton helveticus. The sequence continues at coordinate 516,416 of NW_027611650.1, read as the reverse complement.
AAGAAGTGCAGGTGCTGTCCCTTGTGAATGAAAGAAGTGCAGGTGCTGTCCCCTGTGAATGAAAGAGGTGCAGGTGCTGTCCCTTGTGAATGAAAGAAGTGCAGGTGCTGTCCCTTGTGAATGAAAGAAGTGCAGGTGCTGTCCCTTGTGAATGAAAGAAGTGCAGGTGCTGTCCTCTGTGATTGAAAGCAGTGCAGGTGCTGTCCCTTGTGAATGAAAGAAGTGCATGTGCTGTCCCTTGTGAATTAATGAAGTGCAGGTGCTGTCCCTTGTTAATGAAAGAAGTGCAGGTGTGTCCCCTTGTGAATGAAAGAAGTGCAGGTGCTGTCCTCTGTGATTGAAAGCAGTGCAGATGCTGTCCTCCGTGAATGAAAGAAGTGCAGGTGCTGTCCTCTGTGAATTAAAGAAGTGCAGGTGCTGTCCCTTGTTAATGAAAGAAGTGCAGGTGCTGCCCTCTGTGAATGAAAGAAGTGCAGGTACAGTCCTCTGTGAATGAAAGAAGTGCAGGTGCTGTCCCTTGTTAGTGAAAGAAGTGCAGGTGCTGTCCTCTGTGAATTAAAGAAGTGCAGGTGCTGTCCCTTGTGAATGAAAGAAGTGCATGTGCTGTCCTCTGTGAATGAAAGCAGTGCAGGTGCTGTCCCTTGTGAATGAAAGAAGTGCAGCTGCTGTCCCCTGTGAATGAAAGAAGTGCAGGTGCTGTCCCTTGTGTAAGATAGAAGTGCAGGTGTTGTCCCCTGTGAATGAAAGAAGTGCAGGTGCTGTCCTCTGTGAATGAAAGCAGTGCAGGTGCTGTCCCTTGTGAATGTACGAATTGCTGGTGTGTCCCTTGTGAATTAAAGAAGTGCAGGTGCTGTCACCTGTGAATGAAAGAAGTGAAGGTGCTGTCCCTTGTGAATGAAAGAAGTGCAGGTGCTGTCCCTTGTGAATGAAAGAAGTGCAGGTACTGTCCATTGCGAATTAAAGAAGTGCTGGTGTGTCCCTTGTGAATGAAAGAAGTGCAGATGCTGTCCCTTGTGAATTAAAGAAGTGCTGGTGTGTCCCTTGTGAATGAAAGAAGTGCAGGTGCTGTCCCTTGTGAATGAAAGAAGTGCAGGTGCTGTCCCTTGTGAATTAAAGAAGTGCAGATGCTGTCCCTTCTGAAGGAAAGAAGTGCAGGTGCTGTCCCTTGTGAATGAAAGAAGTGCAGGTGCTGTCCCTTGTGAATTAAAGAAGTGCTGGTGTGTCCCTTGTGAATGAAAGAAGTGCAGATGCTGTCCCTTGTGAATTAAAGAAGTGCAGGTGCTGTCCCTTGTGAATGAAAGAAGTGCAGATGCTGTCCCTTGTGAAAGAAAGAAGTGCAGGTGCTGTCCCTTGTGAAAGAAAGAAGTGCAGGTGCTGTCCCTTGTGAATGAAAGAAGTGCAGCTGCGGTCCCCTGTGAATGATATAAGTGTTGTCCCCTGTGAATGAAAGAGGTGCAGGTGCTGTCCCCTGTGAATGATATAAGTGCTGTCCCTTGTGAATGAAAGAATTGCAGGTGCTGTCCCTTGTGAATGAAAGAAGTGCAGGTGCTGTCCTCTGTGAAGGAAAGCAGTGCAGGTGCTGTCCCTTGTGAATGAAAGCAGTGCATGTGCTGTCCCTTGTGAATAAAAGAAGTGCAGGTGCTGTCCTTTGTGAATGAAAGAAGTGCAGGTACTGTCCATTGCGAATTAAAGAAGTGCTGGTGTGTCCCTTGTGAATGAAAGAAGTGCAGATGCTGTCCCTTGTGAATTAAAGAAGTACTGGTGTGTCCCTTGTGAATTAAAGAAGTGCAGATGCTGTCCCTTCTGAAGGAAAGAAGTGCAGGTGCTGTCCCTTGTGAATGAAAGAAGTGCAGGTGCTGTCCCTTGTGAATTAAAGAAGTGCTGGTGTGTCCCTTGTGAATGAAAGAAGTGCAGATGCTGTCCCTTGTGAATTAAAGAAGTGCAGGTGCTGTCCCTTGTGAATGAAAGAAGTGCAGATGCTGTCCCTTGTGAATGAAAGAAGTGCAGGTGCTGTCCCTTGTGAAAGAAAGAAGTGCAGGTGCTGTCGCTTGTGAATGAAAGAAGTGCAGCTGCTGTCCCCTGTGAATGATATAAGTGGTGTCCCCTGTGAATGAAAGAAGTGCAGGTGCTGTCCCTTGTGAATGAAAGAAGTGCAGGTGCCGTCCCCTGTGAATAAAAGAAGTGCAGGTTCTGTCCCTTGTGAATGAATGAAAGAAGTGCAGGTGCTGTCGCTTGTAACTGAAAGAAGTGCAGGTGTGTCCCCTATGAATGAAAGAAGTGGAGGTGCTGTCCCTTGTTAATGAAAGAAGTGCAGGTGCTGTCCCTTGTGAATGAAAGAAGTGCAGGTGCTGTCCCCTGTGAATGAAAGCAAAGCAGGTGCTGTCCCTTGTGAATGAAAGAAGTGCAGCTGCTGTCCCCTGTGAATGATATAAGTGCAGGTGCTGTCACAAAGAAATGCAGGTGCTGTCCCTTGTGAATGAAAGAAGCGCAGGTGTTGTCCCTTGTGAATGAAAGAAGTGCAGGGGCTGTCCCTTGTGAATGAAAGAAGTGCAGGTGCTGTCACAAAGAAGTGCAGGTGCTGTCCCTTGTGAATGAAAGAAGGGCAGGTGTTGTCCATTGTGAATGAAAGAAGTGCAGGTGCTGTCCCCTGTGAAAGAAAGAAGTTCAGGTCCTGTCCATTGTGAATGAAGTGCAGGTGCTGTCCCTTGTGAATGAAAGAAGTTCAGATGCCGTCCCCTCTGAATGAAAGAGGTGCAGGTGCTGTCCCTTGTGAATGAAAGAAGTGCAGGTGCTGTCACAAAGAAGTACAGTTACTGTCCTTTGTGAATGAAAGAAGTGCAGGTGTTGTCCCTTGTGAATGAAAGAAGTTCAGGTGCCGTCCCCTGTGAATGAAAGAAGTGCAGGTGCTGTCCCTTGTGAATGAAAGAAGTGCAGGGGCTGTCCCTTGTGAATGAAAGAAGTGCAGCTGCTGTCCCCTGTGAATGAAAGAAGTGCAGATGCTGTCCCGTGTGAATGGAAGAAGTGCAGGTGCTGTCCCTTGTGTAAGATAGAAGTGCAGGTGCTGTCCCTTGTGAATGAAAGAAGTGCAGGTGCTGTCCCCTGTCAATGAAAGCAGTGCAGGTGCTGTGTCCTGGGAATGAAAGAAGTGCAGGGGTTGTCCCTTGTGAATGAAAGAAGTGCAGGTGTGTCCATTTGTGAATGAAAGAAGTGCAGGTGTCTCCCCTTGTGAATGAAAGAATGGCTGTTGCTGTCCCCTGTGAATGAAAGAAGGGCAGGTGCTGTCCTTTGTGAATGAAAGAAGTTCAGATGCTGTCCCTTGTGAATGTAAGAATGCAGGTGTGTCCCTTGTGAATGAAAGAAGTGCACGTGCTGTCCCCTGTAAATGAATGATGTGCAGGTGCTGTCCCTTGTGAATGAAAGAAGTGCAGGTGTGACCCTTTTGAATGAAAGAAGTGCAGGTGTGTCCCTTGTAAATAAAAGAAGTGCAGGTGCTGTCCCTTGTGTAAGATAGAAGTGCAGGTGCTGTCCCTTGTGAATGAAAGAAGTGCAGGTGCTGTCACTTCTGAATGTACGAAGTTCTGATGTGTCCCTTGTGAATGAAAGAAGTGCAGATGCTGTCCCTTGTGAATTAAAGAAGTGCAGGTGCTGTCCCTTGTGAATGAAAGAAGTGCAGGTGCTGTCCCCTGTGAATAAAAGAAGTGCAGGTGCTGTCCCTTGTGAATAAAAGAAGTGCAGGTGCTGTCCCTGGTGAATGTACGAAGTGCTGGTGTGTCCCTTGTGAATGAAAGAAGTGCAGATGCTGTCCCTTGTGAATTAAAGAAGTGCAGGTGCTGTCCCTTGTGAATGAAAGAAGTGCAGGTGTTGTCCCCTGTGAATGAAAGCAGTGCAGGTGCTGTCCCTTGTGAATGAAAGCAGTGCAGGTGCTGTCCCTTGTGAATTAAAGAAGTGCAGTTGCTGTCCCTTGTGAATGAAAGAATTGAAGGTGCTGTCCCTTGTGAATGTACGAAGTGCTGGTGTGTCCCTTGTGAATTAAAGAAGTGCATGTGCTGCCCCCTGTGAATGAAAGAAGTAAAGGTGCCGTCCCCTGTGAATGAAAGAAGTGCAGGTGCTGTCCCTTGTGAATGAATGAAAGAAGTGCAGGTGCTGTCGCTTGTGAATGAAAGAAGTGCAGGTGCTGTCGCTTGTAAATGAAAGAAGTGCAGGTGCTGTCCCTTGTGAATGAAAGAAGTGCAGGTGCCGTCCCCTGTGAATAAAAGAAGTGCAGGTTCTGTCCCTTGTGAATGAATGAAAGAAGTGCAGGTGCTGTCGCTTGTAACTGAAAGAAGTGCAGGTGTGTCCCCTGTGAATGAAAGAAGTGCAGGTGCTGTCCCTTGTTAATGAAAGAAGTGCAGGTGCTGTCCCTTGTGAATGAAAGAAGTGCAGGTGCTGTCCCCTGTGAATGAAAGAGGTGCAGGTGCTGTCCCTTGTGAATGAAAGAAGTGCAGGTGCTGTCCCTTGTGAATGAAAGAAGTGCAGGTGCTGTCCCTTGTGAATGAAAGAAGTGCAGGTGCTGTCCTCTGTGATTGAAAGCAGTGCAGGTGCTGTCCCTTGTGAATGAAAGAAGTGCATGTGCTGTCCCTTGTGAATTAATGAAGTGCAGGTGCTGTCCCTTGTTAATGAAAGAAGTGCAGATGCTGTCCTCCGTGAATGAAAGAAGTGCAGGTGCTGTCCTCTGTGAATTAAAGAAGTGCAGGTGCTGTCCCTTGTTAATGAAAGAAGTGCAGGTGCTGCCCTCTGTGAATGAAAGAAGTGCAGGTACAGTCCTCTGTGAATGAAAGAAGTGCAGGTGCTGTCCCTTGTTAGTGAAAGAAGTGCAGGTGCTGTCCTCTGTGAATTAAAGAAGTGCAGGTGCTGTCCCTTGTGAATGAAAGAAGTGCATGTGCTGTCCTCTGTGAATGAAAGCAGTGCAGGTGCTGTCCCTTGTGAATGAAAGAAGTGCAGCTGCTGTCCCCTGTGAATGAAAGAAGTGCAGGTGCTGTCCCTTGTGTAAGATAGAAGTGCAGGTGTTGTCCCCTGTGAATGAAAGAAGTGCAGGTGCTGTCCTTTGTGAATGAAAGCAGTGCAGGTGCTGTCCCTTGTGAATGTACGAATTGCTGGTGTGTCCCTTGTGAATTAAAGAAGTGCAGGTGCTGTCACCTGTGAATGAAAGAAGTGAAGGTGCTGTCCCTTGTGAATGAAAGAAGTGCAGGTGCTGTCCCTTGTGAATGAAAGAAGTGCAGGTACTGTCCATTGCGAATTAAAGAAGTGCTGGTGTGTCCCTTGTGAATGAAAGAAGTGCAGATGCTGTCCCTTGTGAATTAAAGAAGTGCTGGTGTGTCCCTTGTGAATGAAAGAAGTGCAGGTGCTGTCCCTTGTGAATGAAAGAAGTGCAGGTGCTGTCCCTTGTGAATTAAAGAAGTGCAGATGCTGTCCCTTCTGAAGGAAAGAAGTGCAGGTGCTGTCCCTTGTGAATGAAAGAAGTGCAGGTGCTGTCCCTTGTGAATTAAAGAAGTGCTGGTGTGTCCCTTGTGAATGAAAGAAGTGCAGATGCTGTCCCTTGTGAATTAAAGAAGTGCAGGTGCTGTCCCTTGTGAATGAAAGAAGTGCAGATGCTGTCCCTTGTGAAAGAAAGAAGTGCAGGTGCTGTCCCTTGTGAAAGAAAGAAGTGCAGGTGCTGTCCCTTGTGAATGAAAGAAGTGCAGCTGCGGTCCCCTGTGAATGATATAAGTGTTGTCCCCTGTGAATGAAAGAGGTGCAGGTGCTGTCCCCTGTGAATGATATAAGTGCTGTCCCTTGTGAATGAAAGAATTGCAGGTGCTGTCCCTTGTGAATGAAAAAAGTGCAGGTGCTGTCCTCTGTGAAGGAAAGCAGTGCAGGTGCTGTCCCTTGTGAATGAAAGCAGTGCATGTGCTGTCCCTTGTGAATAAAAGAAGTGCAGGTGCTGTCCTTTGTGAATGAAAAAAGTGCAGGTGCTGTCCTCTGTGAAGGAAAGCAGTGCAGGTGCTGTCCCTTGTGAATGAAAGAAGTGCAGGTGCCGTCCCCTGTGAATAAAAGAAGTGCAGGTTCTGTCCCTTGTGAATGAATGAAAGAAGTGCAGGTGCTGTCGCTTGTAACTGAAAGAAGTGCAGGTGTGTCCCCTATGAATGAAAGAAGTGGAGGTGCTGTCCCTTGTTAATGAAAGAAGTGCAGGTGCTGTCCCTTGTGAATGAAAGAAGTGCAGGTGCTGTCCCCTGTGAATGAAAGCAAAGCAGGTGCTGTCCCTTGTGAATGAAAGAAGTGCAGCTGCTGTCCCCTGTGAATGATATAAGTGCAGGTGCTGTCACAAAGAAATGCAGGTGCTGTCCCTTGTGAATGAAAGAAGCGCAGGTGTTGTCCCTTGTGAATGAAAGAAGTGCAGGGGCTGTCCCTTGTGAATGAAAGAAGTGCAGGTGCTGTCACAAAGAAGTGCAGGTGCTGTCCCTTGTGAATGAAAGAAGGGCAGGTGTTGTCCATTGTGAATGAAAGAAGTGCAGGTGCTGTCCCCTGTGAAAGAAAGAAGTTCAGGTCCTGTCCATTGTGAATGAAGTGCAGGTGCTGTCCCTTGTGAATGAAAGAAGTTCAGATGCCGTCCCCTCTGAATGAAAGAGGTGCAGGTGCTGTCCCTTGTGAATGAAAGAAGTGCAGGTGCTGTCACAAAGAAGTACAGTTACTGTCCTTTGTGAATGAAAGAAGTGCAGGTGTTGTCCCTTGTGAATGAAAGAAGTTCAGGTGCCGTCCCCTGTGAATGAAAGAAGTGCAGGTGCTGTCCCTTGTGAATGAAAGAAGTGCAGGGGCTGTCCCTTGTGAATGAAAGAAGTGCAGCTGCTGTCCCCTGTGAATGAAAGAAGTGCAGATGCTGTCCCGTGTGAATGGAAGAAGTGCAGGTGCTGTCCCTTGTGTAAGATAGAAGTGCAGGTGCTGTCCCTTGTGAATGAAAGAAGTGCAGGTGCTGTCCCCTGTCAATGAAAGCAGTGCAGGTGCTGTGTCCTGGGAATGAAAGAAGTGCAGGGGTTGTCCCTTGTGAATGAAAGAAGTGCAGGTGTGTCCATTTGTGAATGAAAGAAGTGCAGGTGTCTCCCCTTGTGAATGAAAGAATGGCTGTTGCTGTCCCCTGTGAATGAAAGAAGGGCAGGTGCTGTCCTTTGTGAATGAAAGAAGTTCAGATGCTGTCCCTTGTGAATGTAAGAATGCAGGTGTGTCCCTTGTGAATGAAAGAAGTGCACGTGCTGTCCCCTGTAAATGAATGATGTGCAGGTGCTGTCCCTTGTGAATGAAAGAAGTGCAGGTGTGACCCTTTTGAATGAAAGAAGTGCAGGTGTGTCCCTTGTAAATAAAAGAAGTGCAGGTGCTGTCCCTTGTGTAAGATAGAAGTGCAGGTGCTGTCCCTTGTGAATGAAAGAAGTGCAGGTGCTGTCACTTCTGAATGTACGAAGTTCTGATGTGTCCCTTGTGAATGAAAGAAGTGCAGATGCTGTCCCTTGTGAATTAAAGAAGTGCAGGTGCTGTCCCTTGTGAATGAAAGAAGTGCAGGTGCTGTCCCCTGTGAATAAAAGAAGTGCAGGTGCTGTCCCTTGTGAATAAAAGAAGTGCAGGTGCTGTCCCTGGTGAATGTACGAAGTGCTGGTGTGTCCCTTGTGAATGAAAGAAGTGCAGATGCTGTCCCTTGTGAATTAAAGAAGTGCAGGTGCTGTCCCTTGTGAATGAAAGAAGTGCAGGTGTTGTCCCCTGTGAATGAAAGCAGTGCAGGTGCTGTCCCTTGTGAATGAAAGCAGTGCAGGTGCTGTCCCTTGTGAATTAAAGAAGTGCAGTTGCTGTCCCTTGTGAATGAAAGAATTGAAGGTGCTGTCCCTTGTGAATGTACGAAGTGCTGGTGTGTCCCTTGTGAATTAAAGAAGTGCATGTGCTGCCCCCTGTGAATGAAAGAAGTAAAGGTGCCGTCCCCTGTGAATGAAAGAAGTGCAGGTGCTGTCCCTTGTGAATGAATGAAAGAAGTGCAGGTGCTGTCGCTTGTGAATGAAAGAAGTGCAGGTGCTGTCGCTTGTAAATGAAAGAAGTGCAGGTGCTGTCCCTTGTGAATGAAAGAAGTGCAGGTGCCGTCCCCTGTGAATAAAAGAAGTGCAGGTTCTGTCCCTTGTGAATGAATGAAAGAAGTGCAGGTGCTGTCGCTTGTAACTGAAAGAAGTGCAGGTGTGTCCCCTGTGAATGAAAGAAGTGCAGGTGCTGTCCCTTGTTAATGAAAGAAGTGCAGGTGCTGTCCCTTGTGAATGAAAGAAGTGCAGGTGCTGTCCCCTGTGAATGAAAGAGGTGCAGGTGCTGTCCCTTGTGAATGAAAGAAGTGCAGGTGCTGTCCCTTGTGAATGAAAGAAGTGCAGGTGCTGTCCCTTGTGAATGAAAGAAGTGCAGGTGCTGTCCTCTGTGATTGAAAGCAGTGCAGGTGCTGTCCCTTGTGAATGAAAGAAGTGCATGTGCTGTCCCTTGTGAATTAATGAAGTGCAGGTGCTGTCCCTTGTTAATGAAAGAAGTGCAGATGCTGTCCTCCGTGAATGAAAGAAGTGCAGGTGCTGTCCTCTGTGAATTAAAGAAGTGCAGGTGCTGTCCCTTGTTAATGAAAGAAGTGCAGGTGCTGCCCTCTGTGAATGAAAGAAGTGCAGGTACAGTCCTCTGTGAATGAAAGAAGTGCAGGTGCTGTCCCTTGTTAGTGAAAGAAGTGCAGGTGCTGTCCTCTGTGAATTAAAGAAGTGCAGGTGCTGTCCCTTGTGAATGAAAGAAGTGCATGTGCTGTCCTCTGTGAATGAAAGCAGTGCAGGTGCTGTCCCTTGTGAATGAAAGAAGTGCAGCTGCTGTCCCCTGTGAATGAAAGAAGTGCAGGTGCTGTCCCTTGTGTAAGATAGAAGTGCAGGTGTTGTCCCCTGTGAATGAAAGAAGTGCAGGTGCTGTCCTTTGTGAATGAAAGCAGTGCAGGTGCTGTCCCTTGTGAATGTACGAATTGCTGGTGTGTCCCTTGTGAATTAAAGAAGTGCAGGTGCTGTCACCTGTGAATGAAAGAAGTGAAGGTGCTGTCCCTTGTGAATGAAAGAAGTGCAGGTGCTGTCCCTTGTGAATGAAAGAAGTGCAGGTACTGTCCATTGCGAATTAAAGAAGTGCTGGTGTGTCCCTTGTGAATGAAAGAAGTGCAGATGCTGTCCCTTGTGAATTAAAGAAGTGCTGGTGTGTCCCTTGTGAATGAAAGAAGTGCAGGTGCTGTCCCTTGTGAATGAAAGAAGTGCAGGTGCTGTCCCTTGTGAATTAAAGAAGTGCAGATGCTGTCCCTTCTGAAGGAAAGAAGTGCAGGTGCTGTCCCTTGTGAATGAAAGAAGTGCAGGTGCTGTCCCTTGTGAATTAAAGAAGTGCTGGTGTGTCCCTTGTGAATGAAAGAAGTGCAGATGCTGTCCCTTGTGAATTAAAGAAGTGCAGGTGCTGTCCCTTGTGAATGAAAGAAGTGCAGATGCTGTCCCTTGTGAAAGAAAGAAGTGCAGGTGCTGTCCCTTGTGAAAGAAAGAAGTGCAGGTGCTGTCCCTTGTGAATGAAAGAAGTGCAGCTGCGGTCCCCTGTGAATGATATAAGTGTTGTCCCCTGTGAATGAAAGAGGTGCAGGTGCTGTCCCCTGTGAATGATATAAGTGCTGTCCCTTGTGAATGAAAGAATTGCAGGTGCTGTCCCTTGTGAATGAAAAAAGTGCAGGTGCTGTCCTCTGTGAAGGAAAGCAGTGCAGGTGCTGTCCCTTGTGAATGAAAGCAGTGCATGTGCTGTCCCTTGTGAATAAAAGAAGTGCAGGTGCTGTCCTTTGTGAATGAAAGAAGTGCAGGTACTGTCCATTGCGAATTAAAGAAGTGCTGGTGTGTCCCTTGTGAATGAAAGAAGTGCAGATGCTGTCCCTTGTGAATTAAAGAAGTACTGGTGTGTCCCTTGTGAATTAAAGAAGTGCAGATGCTGTCCCTTCTGAAGGAAAGAAGTGCAGGTGCTGTCCCTTGTGAATGAAAGAAGTGCAGGTGCTGTCCCTTGTGAATTAAAGAAGTGCTGGTGTGTCCCTTGTGAATGAAAGAAGTGCAGATGCTGTCCCTTGTGAATTAAAGAAGTGCAGGTGCTGTCCCTTGTGAATGAAAGAAGTGCAGATGCTGTCCCTTGTGAATGAAAGAAGTGCAGGTGCTGTCCCTTGTGAAAGAAAGAAGTGCAGGTGCTGTCGCTTGTGAATGAAAGAAGTGCAGCTGCTGTCCCCTGTGAATGATATAAGTGGTGTCCCCTGTGAATGAAAGAAGTGCAGGTGCTGTCCCTTGTGAATGAAAGAAGTGCAGGTGCCGTCCCCTGTGAATAAAAGAAGTGCAGGTTCTGTCCCTTGTGAATGAATGAAAGAAGTGCAGGTGCTGTCGCTTGTAACTGAAAGAAGTGCAGGTGTGTCCCCTATGAATGAAAGAAGTGGAGGTGCTGTCCCTTGTTAATGAAAGAAGTGCAGGTGCTGTCCCTTGTGAATGAAAGAAGTGCAGGTGCTGTCCCCTGTGAATGAAAGAAAAGCAGGTGCTGTCCCTTGTGAATGAAAGAAGTGCAGCTGCTGTCCCCTGTGAATGATATAAGTGCAGGTGCTGTCACAAAGAAATGCAGGTGCTGTCCCTTGTGAATGAAAGAAGCGCAGGTGTTGTCCCTTGTGAATGAAAGAAGTGCAGGGGCTGTCCCTTGTGAATGAAAGAAGTGCAGGTGCTGTCACAAAGAAGTGCAGGTGCTGTCCCTTGTGAATGAAAGAAGGGCAGGTGTTGTCCATTGTGAATGAAAGAAGTGCAGGTGCTGTCCCCTGTGAAAGAAAGAAGTTCAGGTCCTGTCCATTGTGAATGAAGTGCAGGTGCTGTCCCTTGTGAATGAAAGAAGTTCAGATGCCGTCCCCTCTGAATGAAAGAGGTGCAGGTGCTGTCCCTTGTGAATGAAAGAAGTGCAGGTGCTGTCACAAAGAAGTACAGTTACTGTCCTTTGTGAATGAAAGAAGTGCAGGTGTTGTCCCTTGTGAATGAAAGAAGTTCAGGTGCCGTCCCCTGTGAATGAAAGAAGTGCAGGTGCTGTCCCTTGTGAATGAAAGAAGTGCAGGGGCTGTCCCTTGTGAATGAAAGAAGTGCAGCTGCTGTCCCCTGTGAATGAAAGAAGTGCAGATGCTGTCCCGTGTGAATGAAAGAAGTGCAGGTGCTGTCCCTTGTGTAAGATAGAAGTGCAGGTGCTGTCCCTTGTGAATGAAAGAAGTGCAGGTGCTGTCCCCTGTCAATGAAAGCAGTGCAGGTGCTGTGTCCTGGGAATGAAAGAAGTGCAGGGGTTGTCCCTTGTGAATGAAAGAAGTGCAGGTGTGTCCATTTGTGAATGAAAGAAGTGCAGGTGTCTCCCCTTGTGAATGAAAGAATGGCTGTTGCTGTCCCCTGTGAATGAAAGAAGGGCAGGTGCTGTCCTTTGTGAATGAAAGAAGTTCAGATGCTGTCCCTTGTGAATGTAAGAATGCAGGTGTGTCCCTTGTGAATGAAAGAAGTGCACGTGCTGTCCCCTGTAAATGAATGATGTGCAGGTGCTGTCCCTTGTGAATGAAAGAAGTGCAGGTGTGACCCTTTTGAATGAAAGAAGTGCAGGTGTGTCCCTTGTAAATAAAAGAAGTGCAGGTGCTGTCCCTTGTGTAAGATAGAAGTGCAGGTGCTGTCCCTTGTGAATGAAAGAAGTGCAGGTGCTGTCACAAAGAAGTGCAGGTGCTGCCCTTTGTGAATGAAAGAAGTGCAGGTGCAGTCATAAAGAAGTGCAGGTGCTGTCCCTTGTGAATGAAAGAAGTGCAGGTGCTGTCCACTGTGAATGAAAGAAGTGCAGGTGCTGTCCCTTGTAAATGAAAGAAGTGCAGGTGCTGTCCCTTGTGTAAGATAGAAGTGCAGGTGCTGTCCCTTGTGAATTTAAGAAGTGCAGGTGCTGTCCCTTGTGAATGAAAGAAGTGCAGGTGCTGTCTCCAGGGAATGAAAGAAGTGCAGGAGCTATCCCTTGTGAATGAAAGAAGTGCAGGTGCCACCCTTTTTGCATGAAAGAAGTGCAGGTGCTCTCCCTTGTAAATGAAAGAAGTGCAGGTGTGTCCCTTGTGAATGAAAGAATGGCTGGTCCTGTCCCCTGTGAATGAAAGAAGGGCAGGTGCTGTCCTTTGTGAATGAAAGAAGTGCAGCTGCCACCCTTTTTGCATGAAAGAAGTGCAGGTGCTCTCCCTTGTGAATGAAAGAAGTGCAGGTGTGTCCCTTGTGAATGAAAGAACGGCTGGTCCTGTCCCCTGTGAATGAAAGAAGTGCAGGTGCTGTCCCTTGTGAATGAAAGAAGTGCAGGTGCTGTCCCCTTTGAATTAAAGAAGTGCAGGTGGTGTCCCTTGTAAATAAAAGAAGTGCAGGTGCTGTCCCTTGTGTAAGATAGAAGTGCAGGTGCTGTCCCTTGTGAATGAAAGAAGTTCAGGTGCTGTCCCTTGTGAATAAAAGAAGTGCAGGTGCTGTCCCCTGTGAATTAAAGAAGTGCAGGTGCTGTCCCTTGTAAATAAAAGAAGTGCAGGTGCTGTCCCTTGTGTAAGATAGAAGTGCAGGTGCTGTCCCCTGTCAATGAAAGCAGTGCAGGTGCTGTGTCCTGGGAATGAAAGAAGTGCAGGGGCTGTCCCTTGTGAATGAAAGAAGTGCAGGTGTGTCCCCTTGTGAATGAAAGAAGTGCAGGTGTGTCCCCTTGTGAATGAAAGAAGTGCAGGTGTCTCCCCTTGTGAATGAAAGAATGGCTGTTGCTGTCCCCTGTGAATGAAAGAAGGGCAGGTGCTGTCCCATGTGAATGAAAGAAGTGCAGGTTCTGTCCCTTGTGAATGAAAGAAGTGCAGGTGCTGTCCCTTATGAATGAAAGAAGTGCAGGTGCTGTCCCATGTGAATTAAAGAAGTGCAGGTGGCTCCATTGTGAATGAATGAAAGAAGTGCAGGTGCTGTGTCTTGTGAATGAAAGAAGTGCAGGTGTCGTCCCCTGTGAATGTCAGAAGTGCAGGTGCTGTCCCTTGTGAATGAAAGAAGTGCAGGTGCTGTCACAAAGAAGTGCAGGTGCTGTCCCTTGTGAATGAAAGAAGTGCAGGTGTTGTCCCTTGTGAATGAAAGAAGTGTACAGGTCCTGTCCTCTGTGAAAGAAAGAAGCGCAGGTGTTGTCTCTTGTGAATGAAAGAAGTGCAGGTGTTGTCACAAAGAAGTGTAGGTGTTGTCCCTTGTGAATGAAAGAAGTGCAGGTGCTGTCACAAAGAAATGCAGGTGCTGTCCCTTGTGAATGAAAGAAGCGCAGGTGTTGTCCCTTGTGAATGAAAGAAGTGCAGGGGCTGTCCCTTGTGAATGAAAGAAGTGCAGGTGCTGTCACAAAGAAGTGCAGGTGCTGTCCCTTGTGAATGAAAGAAGGGCAGGTGTTGTCCATTGTGAATGAAAGAAGTGCAGGTGCTGTCCCCTGTGAAAGAAAGAAGTTCAGGTCCTGTCCATTGTGAATGAAGTGCAGGTGCTGTCCCTTGTGAATAAAAGAAGTTCAGATGCCGTCCCCTCTGAATGAAAGAGGTGCAGGTGCTGTCCCTTGTGAATGAAAGAAGTGCAGGTGCTGTCACAAAGAAGTACAGTTACTGTCCTTTGTGAATGAAAGAAGTGCAGGTGTTGTCCCTTGTGAATGAAAGAAGTTCAGGTGCCGTCCCCTGTGAATGAAAGAAGTGTAGGTGCTGTCCCGTGTGAATGAAAGAAGTGCAGGTGTTGTCCCTTGTGAATGAAAGAAGTTCAGGTGCCGTCCCCTGTGAATGAAAGAAGTTCAGGTGCCGTCCCCTGTGAATGACAGAAGTGGAGGTGCCGTCTTCTGTGAATGAAAGAAGTGCATATGCTGTCATAAAGAAGTGCAGGTGCTGTCCCTTGTGAATGAAAGAAGTGCAGGTGCTGTCACAAAGAAGTGCAGGTGCTGCCCTTTGTGAATGAAAGAAGTGCAGGTGCAGTCATAAAGAAGTGCAGGTGCTGTCCCTTGTGAATGAAAGAAGTGCAGGTGCTGTCCACTGTGAATGAAAGAAGTGCAGGTGCTGTCCCTTGTAAATGAAAGAAGTGCAGGTGCTGTCCCTTGTGTAAGATAGAAGTGCAGGTGCTGTCCCTTGTGAATTTAAGAAGTGCAGGTGCTGTCCCTTGTGAATGAAAGAAGTGCAGGTGCTGTCTCCAGGGAATGAAAGAAGTGCAGGAGCTATCCCTTGTGAATGAAAGAAGTGCAGGTGCCACCCTTTTTGCATGAAAGAAGTGCAGGTGCTCTCCCTTGTAAATGAAAGAAGTGCAGGTGTGTCCCTTGTGAATGAAAGAATGGCTGGTCCTGTCCCCTGTGAATGAAAGAAGGGCAGGTGCTGTCCTTTGTGAATGAAAGAAGTGCAGCTGCCACCCTTTTTGCATGAAAGAAGTGCAGGTGCTCTCCCTTGTGAATGAAAGAAGTGCAGGTGTGTCCCTTGTGAATGAAAGAACGGCTGGTCCTGTCCCCTGTGAATGAAAGAAGTGCAGGTGCTGTCCCTTGTGAATGAAAGAAGTGCAGGTGCTGTCCCCTTTGAATTAAAGAAGTGCAGGTGCTGTCCCTTGTAAATAAAAGAAGTGCAGGTGCTGTCCCTTGTGTAAGATAGAAGTGCAGGTGCTGTCCCTTGTGAATGAAAGAAGTTCAGGTGCTGTCCCTTGTGAATAAAAGAAGTGCAGGTGCTGTCCCCTGTGAATTAAAGAAGTGCAGGTGCTGTCCCTTGTAAATAAAAGAAGTGCAGGTGCTGTCCCTTGTGTAAGATAGAAGTGCAGGTGCTGTCCCCTGTCAATGAAAGCAGTGCAGGTGCTGTGTCCTGGGAATGAAAGAAGTGCAGGGGCTGTCCCTTGTGAATGAAAGAAGTGCAGGTGTGTCCCCTTGTGAATGAAAGAAGTGCAGGTGTGTCCCCTTGTGAATGAATGAAGTGCAGGTGTCTCCCCTTGTGAATGAAAGAATGGCTGTTGCTGTCCCCTGTGAATGAAAGAAGGGCAGGTGCTGTCCTTTGTGAATGAAAGAAGTTCAGATGCTGTCCCTTGTGAATGTAAGAATGCAGGTGTGTCCCTTGTGAATGAAAGAAGTGCACGTTCTGTCCCCTGTGAATGAATGATGTGCAGGTGCTGTCCCTTGTGAATGAAAGAAGTGCAGGTGTGACCCTTTTGAATGAAAGAAGTGCAGGTGTGTCCCCTTGTGAATGAAAGAAGTGCAGGTGTGTCCCCTTGTGAATGAAAGAAGTGCAGGTGTCTCCCCTTGTGAATGAAAGAACGGCTGTTGCTGTCCCCTGTGAATGAAAGAAGGGCAGGTGCTGTCCTTTGAGAATGAAAGAAGTTCAGATGCTGTCCCTTGTGAATGTAAGAATGCAGGTGTGTCCCTTGTGAATGAAAGAAGTGCACGTGCTGTCCCCTGTGAATGAATGATGTGCAGGTGCTGTCCCTTGTGAATGAAAGAAGTGCAGGTGTGACCCTTTTGAATGAAAGAAGTGCAGGTGTGTCCCTTGTGAATGAAAGAAGTGCAGGGTCTGTCTCTTGTGAATGAAAGAAGAAGAGGTGCTGTTCCTTGTGAATGAAAGAAGTAGAGGTGCTGTCCATTGTGAATGAAAGAAATACAGGTGCCGTCCCTTGTGAATGAACGAAGTTCAGGTGCCGTCCCCTGTGAATGAAAGAAGTGCAGGTGCCGTCCCCTGTGAAAGAAAGAAGTGCAGGTGCCTTCCCCTGTGAATGAAAGAAGTGCAGGTGTGCCCCTTGTGAATGAAAGAAGTGCCGCTGTGCTCCTTGTGAATGAAAGAAGTGCAGGTGCCGTCCCTTGTGAACGAAACAAGTGCCAGTGCTGTCCCGTGAGAATGAATGAAGTGCAGGTGCTGTCCCTTATGAATGAAAGAAGTGCCGGAGCTGACCCCTATGATATAAAGAAGTGTACAAGTGCTGTCCCCTGTGAAAGAAAGAAGTTCAGGTGCTGTCCCTTGTGAATAAAAGAAGTGCAGGTGCAGTCCCTTATGAATGAAAGAAGTGCAGGTGCTGTCCCTTGTGAATTTAAGAAGTGCAGCTTGTGAATGAAAGAAGTGCAGGTGCTGTCTCCTGGGAATGAAAGAAGTGCAGGAGCTGTCCCTTGTGAATGAAAGAAGTGCAGGTGCCACCCTTTTTGCATGAAAGAAGTGCAGGTACTCTCCCTTGTGAATGAAAGAAGTGCAGGTGCTGTCCCTTGTAAATAAAAGAAGTGCAGGTGCTGTCCCTTGTGAATGAAAGAAGTGCAGGTGCTGTCACAAAGAAATGCAGGTGTTGTCCCTTGTGAATGAAAGAAGTGCAGGTGCTGTCCCCTGTGAATTAAAGAAGTGCAGGTGCTGTCCCTTGTAAATAAAAGAAGTGCAGATGCTGTCCCTTGTGAATGTAAGAATTCAGGTGTGTCCCTTGTGAATGAAAGAAGTGCACGTGCTGTCCCCTGTGAATGAATGATGTGCAGGTGCTGTCCCTTGTAAATAAAAGAAGTGCAGGTGCTGTCCCTTGTGAATGAAAGAAGTGCAGGTGCTGTCACAAAGAAATGCAGGTGTTGTCCCTTGTGAATGAAAGAAGTGCAGGTGCTGTCCCCTGTGAATTAAAGAAGTGCAGGTGCTGTCCCTTGTAAATAAAAGAAGTGCAGATGCTGTCCCTTGTGAATGTAAGAATTCAGGTGTGTCCCTTGTGAATGAAAGAAGTGCACGTGCTGTCCCCTGTGAATGAATGATGTGCAGGTGCTGTCCCTTGTGAATGAAAGAAGTGCAGGTGTGACCCTTTTGAATGAAAGAAGTGCAGGTGTGTCCCTTGTGAATGAACGTAGTGCAGGTGCTGTCCCCTGTGAATGAAAGAAGTGTAGGGTCTGTCTCTTGTGAATGAAAGAAGTGCAGGTGCTTTCCCTTGTGAATGTAAGAATTCAGGTGTCTCCCTTGTGAATGAAAGAAGTGCACGTGATGTCCCCTGTGAATGAATGATGTGCAGGTGCTGTCCCTTGTGAATGAAAGAAGTGCAGGTATGTCCCTTGTGAATGAAAGAAGTGCAGGTGTGTCCCTTGTAAATAAAAGAAGTGCAGGTGCTGTCCCTTGTGTAAGATAGAAGTGCAGGTGCTGTCCCTTGTGAATGAAAGAAGTGCAGGTGCTGTCCCCTGTCAATGAAAGCAGTGCAGGTTCTGTGTCCTGGGAATGAAAGAAGTGCAGGGGCTGTCCCTTGTGAATGAAAGAAGTGCAGGTGTGTCCCCTTGTGAATGGAAGAAGTACAGGTGTGTCCCCTTGTGAATGAAAGAAGTGCAGGTGTCTCCCCTTGTGAATGAAAGAACGGCTGTTGCTGTCCCCTGTGAATGAAAGAAGGGCAGGTGCTGACCTTTGAGAATGAAAGAAGTTCAGATGCTGTCCCTTGTGAATGTAAGAATGCAGGTGTGTCCCTTGTGAATGAAAGAAGTGCACGTGCTGTCCCCTGTGAATGAATGATGTGCAGGTGCTGTCCCTTGTGAATGAAAGAAGTGCAGGTGTGACCCTTTTGAATGAAAGAAGTGCAGGTGTGTCCCTTGTGAATGAAAGAAGTGCAGGGTCTGTCTCTTGTGAATGAAAGAAGAAGAGGTGCTGTTCCTTGTGAATGAAAGAAGTAGAGGTGCTGTCCATTGTGAATGAAAGAAATACAGGTGCCGTCCCTTGTGAATGAACGAAGTTCAGGTGCCGTCCCCTGTGAATGAAAGAAGTGCAGGTGCCGTCCAATGTGAAAGAAAGAAGTGCAGGTGCCTTCCCCTGTGAATGAAAGAAGTGCAGGTGTGCCCCTTGTGAATGAAAGAAGTGCCGCTGTGCTCCTTGTGAATGAAAGAAGTGCAGGTGCCGTCCCTTGTGAACGAAACAAGTGCCAGTGCTGTCCCTTGAGAATGAATGAAGTGCAGGTGCTGTCCCTTATGAATGAAAGAAGTGCCGGAGCTGACCCCTATGATATAAAGAAGTGTACAAGTGCTGTCCCCTGTGAAATAAAGAAGTTCAGGTGCTGTCCCTTGTGAATGAAAGAAGTGCAGGTGCAGTCCCTTATGAATGAAAGAAGTGCAGGTGCTGTCCCTTGTGAATTTAAGAAGTGCAGCTTGTGAATGAAAGAAGTGCAGGTGCTGTCTCCTGGGAATGAAAGAAGTGCAGGAGCTGTCCCTTGTGAATGAAAGAAGTGCAGGTGCCACCCTTTTTGCATGAAAGAAGTGCAGGTACTCTCCCTTGTGAATGAAAGAAGTGCAGGTGCTGTCCCTTGTAAATAAAAGAAGTGCAGGTGCTGTCCCTTGTGAATGAAAGAAGTGCAGGTGCTGTCCCTTGTGTAAGATAGAAGTGCAGGTGCTGTCCCTTGTGTAAGATAGAAGTGCAGGTGCTGTCCCTTGTGAATAAAAGAAGTGCAGGTGCTGTCCCCTGTCAATGAAAGCAGTGCAGGTTCTGTGTCCTGGGAATGAAAGAAGTGCAGGGGCTGTCCCTTGTGAATGAAAGAAGTGCAGGTGTGTCCCCTTGTGAATGGAAGAAGTACAGGTGTGTCCCCTTGTGAATGAAAGAAGTGCAGGTGCCACCCTTTTTGCATGAAAGAAGTGCAGGTGCTCTCCCTTGTGAATGAAAGAAGTGCAGGTGTGTCCCTTGTGAATGAAAGAATGGCTGGTCCTGTCCCCTGTGAATGAAAGAAGGGCAGGTGCTGTCCTTTGTGAATGAAAGAAGTGCAGCTGCCACCCTTTTTGCATGAAAGAAGTGCAGGTGCTCTCCCTTGTGAATGAAAGAAGTGCAGGTGTGTCCCTTGTGAATGAAAGAACGGCTGGTCCTGTCCCCTGTGAATGAAAGAAGTGCAGGTGCTGTCCCTTGTGAATGAAAGAAGTGCAGGTGCTGTCCCCTTTGAATTAAAGAAGTGCAGGTGCTGTCCCTTGTAAATAAAAGAAGTGCAGGTGCTGTCCCTTGTGTAAGATAGAAGTGCAGGTGCTGTCCCTTGTGAATGAAAGAAGTTCAGGTGCTGTCCCTTGTGAATAAAAGAAGTGCAGGTGCTGTCCCCTGTGAATTAAAGAAGTGCAGGTGCTGTCCCTTGTAAATAAAAGAAGTGCAGGTGCTGTCCCTTGTGTAAGATAGAAGTGCAGGTGCTGTCCCCTGTCAATGAAAGCAGTGCAGGTGCTGTGTCCTGGGAATGAAAGAAGTGCAGGGGCTGTCCCTTGTGAATGAAAGAAGTGCAGGTGTGTCCCCTTGTGAATGAAAGAAGTGCAGGTGTGTCCCCTTGTGAATGAAAGAAGTGCAGGTGTGTCCCCTTGTGAATGAAAGAAGTGCAGGTGTCTCCCCTTGTGAATGAAAGAATGGCTGTTGCTGTCCCCTGTGAATGAAAGAAGGGCAGGTGCTGTCCTTTGTGAATGAAAGAAGTGCAGGTGCTTTCCCTTGTGAATGTAAGAATGCAGGTGTGTCCCTTGTGAATGAAAGAAGTGCACGTGCTGTCCCTGTGAATGAATGATGTGCAGGTGCTGTCCCTTGTGAATGAAAGAAGTGCAGGTATGTCCCTTGTGAATGAAAGAAGTGCAGGTGTGTCCCTTGTAAATAAAAGAAGTGCAGGTGCTGTCCCTTGTGTAAGATAGAAGTGCAGGTGCTGTCCCTTGTGAATGAAAGAAGTGCAGGTGCTGTCCCCTGTCAATGAAAGCAGTGCAGGTTCTGTGTCCTGGGAATGAAAGAAGTGCAGGGGCTGTCCCTTGTGAATGAAAGAAGTGCAGGTGTGCCCCTTGTGAATGAAAGAAGTGCCGCTGTGCTCCTTGTGAATGAAAGAAGTGCAGGTGCCGTCCCTTGTGAACGAAACAAGTGCCAGTGCTGTCCCGTGAGAATGAATGAAGTGCAGGTGCTGTCCCTTATGAATGAAAGAAGTGCCGGAGCTGACCCCTATGATATAAAGAAGTGTACAAGTGCTGTCCCCTGTGAAAGAAAGAAGTTCAGGTGCTGTCCCTTGTGAATAAAAGAAGTGCAGGTGCAGTCCCTTATGAATGAAAGAAGTGCAGGTGCTGTCCCTTGTGAATTTAAGAAGTGCAGCTTGTGAATGAAAGAAGTGCAGGTGCTGTCTCCTGGGAATGAAAGAAGTGCAGGAGCTGTCCCTTGTGAATGAAAGAAGTGCAGGTGCCACCCTTTTTGCATGAAAGAAGTGCAGGTACTCTCCCTTGTGAATGAAAGAAGTGCAGGTGCTGTCCCTTGTAAATAAAAGAAGTGCAGGTGCTGTCCCTTGTGAATGAAAGAAGTGCAGGTGCTGTCACAAAGAAATGCAGGTGTTGTCCCTTGTGAATGAAAGAAGTGCAGGTGCTGTCCCCTGTGAATTAAAGAAGTGCAGGTGCTGTCCCTTGTAAATAAAAGAAGTGCAGATGCTGTCCCTTGTGAATGTAAGAATTCAGGTGTGTCCCTTGTGAATGAAAGAAGTGCACGTGCTGTCCCCTGTGAATGAATGATGTGCAGGTGCTGTCCCTTGTAAATAAAAGAAGTGCAGGTGCTGTCCCTTGTGAATGAAAGAAGTGCAGGTGCTGTCACAAAGAAATGCAGGTGTTGTCCCTTGTGAATGAAAGAAGTGCAGGTGCTGTCCCCTGTGAATTAAAGAAGTGCAGGTGCTGTCCCTTGTAAATAAAAGAAGTGCAGATGCTGTCCCTTGTGAATGTAAGAATTCAGGTGTGTCCCTTGTGAATGAAAGAAGTGCACGTGCTGTCCCCTGTGAATGAATGATGTGCAGGTGCTGTCCCTTGTGAATGAAAGAAGTGCAGGTGTGACCCTTTTGAATGAAAGAAGTGCAGGTGTGTCCCTTGTGAATGAAAGTAGTGCAGGTGCTGTCCCCTGTGAATGAAAGAAGTGTAGGGTCTGTCTCTTGTGAATGAAAGAAGTGCAGGTGCTTTCCCTTGTGAATGTAAGAATTCAGGTGTCTCCCTTGTGAATGAAAGAAGTGCACGTGATGTCCCCTGTGAATGAATGATGTGCAGGTGCTGTCCCTTGTGAATGAAAGAAGTGCAGGTATGTCCCTTGTGAATGAAAGAAGTGCAGGTGTGTCCCTTGTAAATAAAAGAAGTGCAGGTGCTGTCCCTTGTGTAAGATAGAAGTGCAGGTGCTGTCCCTTGTGAATGAAAGAAGTGCAGGTGCTGTCCTCTGTCAATGAAAGCAGTGCAGGTTCTGTGTCCTGGGAATGAAAGAAGTGCAGGGGCTGTCCCTTGTGAATGAAAGAAGTGCAGGTGTGTCCCCTTGTGAATGGAAGAAGTACAGGTGTGTCCCCTTGTGAATGAAAGAAGTGCAGGTGTCTCCCCTTGTGAATGAAAGAACGGCTGTTGCTGTCCCCTGTGAATGAAAGAAGGGCAGGTGCTGTCCTTTGAGAATGAAAGAAGTTCAGATGCTGTCCCTTGTGAATGTAAGAATGCAGGTGTGTCCCTTGTGAATGAAAGAAGTGCACGTGCTGTCCCCTGTGAATGAATGATGTGCAGGTGCTGTCCCTTGTGAATGAAAGAAGTGCAGGTGTGACCCTTTTGAATGAAAGAAGTGCAGGTGTGTCCCTTGTGAATGAAAGAAGTGCAGGGTCTGTCTCTTGTGAATGAAAGAAGAAGAGGTGCTGTTCCTTGTGAATGAAAGAAGTAGAGGTGCTGTCCATTGTGAATGAAAGAAATACAGGTGCCGTCCCTTGTGAATGAACGAAGTTCAGGTGCCGTCCCCTGTGAATGAAAGAAGTGCAGGTGCCGTCCAATGTGAAAGAAAGAAGTGCAGGTGCCTTCCCCTGTGAATGAAAGAAGTGCAGGTGTGCCCCTTGTGAATGAAAGAAGTGCCGCTGTGCTCCTTGTGAATGAAAGAAGTGCAGGTGCCGTCCCTTGTGAACGAAACAAGTGCCAGTGCTGTCCCTTGAGAATGAATGAAGTGCAGGTGCTGTCCCTTATGAATGAAAGAAGTGCCGGAGCTGACCCCTATGATATAAAGAAGTGTACAAGTGCTGTCCCCTGTGAAATAAAGAAGTTCAGGTGCTGTCCCTTGTGAATGAAAGAAGTGCAGGTGCAGTCCCTTATGAATGAAAGAAGTGCAGGTGCTGTCCCTTGTGAATTTAAGAAGTGCAGCTTGTGAATGAAAGAAGTGAAGGTGCTGTCTCCTGGGAATGAAAGAAGTGCAGGAGCTGTCCCTTGTGAATGAAAGAAGTGCAGGTGCCACCCTTTTTGCATGAAAGAAGTGCAGGTACTCTCCCTTGTGAATGAAAGAAGTGCAGGTGCTGTCCCTTGTAAATAAAAGAAGTGCAGGTGCTGTCCCTTGTGAATGAAAGAAGTGCAGGTGCTGTCCCTTGTGTAAGATAGAAGTGCAGGTGCTGTCCCTTGTGAATAAAAGAAGTGCAGGTGCTGTCCCCTGTCAATGAAAGCAGTGCAGGTTCTGTGTCCTGGGAATGAAAGAAGTGCAGGGGCTGTCCCTTGTGAATGAAAGAAGTGCAGGTGTGTCCCCTTGTGAATGGAAGAAGTACAGGTGTGTCCCCTTGTGAATGAAAGAAGTGCAGGTGCCACCCTTTTTGCATGAAAGAAGTGCAGGTGCTCTCCCTTGTGAATGAAAGAAGTGCAGGTGTGTCCCTTGTGAATGAAAGAATGGCTGGTCCTGTCCCCTGTGAATGAAAGAAGGGCAGGTGCTGTCCTTTGTGAATGAAAGAAGTGCAGCTGCTACCCTTTTTGCATGAAAGAAGTGCAGGTGCTCTCCCTTGTGAATGAAAGAAGTGCAGGTGTGTCCCTTGTGAATGAAAGAACGGCTGGTCCTGTCCCCTGTGAATGAAAGAAGTGCAGGTGCTGTCCCTTGTGAATGAAAGAAGTGCAGGTGCTGTCCCCTTTGAATTAAAGAAGTGCAGGTGCTGTCCCTTGTAAATAAAAGAAGTGCAGGTGCTGTCCCTTGTGTAAGATAGAAGTGCAGGTGCTGTCCCTTGTGAATGAAAGAAGTTCAGGTGCTGTCCCTTGTGAATAAAAGAAGTGCAGGTGCTGTCCCCTGTGAATTAAAGAAGTGCAGGTGCTGTCCCTTGTAAATAAAAGAAGTGCAGGTGCTGTCCCTTGTGTAAGATAGAAGTGCAGGTGCTGTCCCCTGTCAATGAAAGCAGTGCAGGTGCTGTGTCCTGGGAATGAAAGAAGTGCAGGGGCTGTCCCTTGTGAATGAAAGAAGTGCAGGTGTGTCCCCTTGTGAATGAAAGAAGTGCAGGTGTGTCCCCTTGTGAATGAAAGAAGTGCAGGTGTCTCCCCTTGTGAATGAAAGAATGGCTGTTGCTGTCCCCTGTGAATGAAAGAAGGGCAGGGGCTGTCCTTTGTGAATGAAAGAAGTGCAGGTGCTTTCCCTTGTGAATGTAAGAATGCAGGTGTGTCCCTTGTGAATGAAAGAAGTGCACGTGCTGTCCCCTGTGAATGAATGATGTGCAGGTGCTGTCCCTTGTGAATGAAAGAAGTGCAGGTATGTCCCTTGTGAATGAAAGAAGTGCAGGTGTGTCCCTTGTAAATAAAAGAAGTGCAGGTGCTGTCCCTTGTGTAAGATAGAAGTGCAGGTGCTGTCCCTTGTGAATGAAAGAAGTGCAGGTGCTGTCCCCTGTCAATGAAAGCAGTGCAGGTTCTGTGTCCTGGGAATGAAAGAAGTGCAGGGGCTGTCCCTTGTGAATGAAAGAAGTGCAGGTGTGTCCCCTTGTGAATGGAAGAAGTACAGGTGTGTCCCCTTGTGAATGAAAGAAGTGCAGGTGTCTCCCCTTGTGAATGAAAGAACGGCTGTTGCTGTCCCCTGTGAATGAAAGAAGGGCAGGTGCTGTCCTTTGAGAATGAAAGAAGTTCAGATGCTGTCCCTTGTGAATGTAAGAATGCAGGTGTGTCCCTTGTGAATGAAAGAAGTGCACGTGCTGTCCCCTGTGAATGAATGATGTGCAGGTGCTGTCCCTTGTGAATGAAAGAAGTGCAGGTGTGACCCTTTTGAATGAAAGAAGTGCAGGGTGTCCCTTGTAAATAAAAGAAGTGCAGGTGCTGTCCCTTGTGTAAGATAGAAGTGCAGGTGCTGTCCCTTGTGAATGAAAGAAGTGCAGGTGCTGTCCCCTGTCAATGAAAGCAGTGCAGGTGCTGTGTCCTGGGAATGAAAGAAGTGCAGGGGCTGTCCTTTGTGAATGAAAGAAGTGCAGGTGTCGTCCCTTGTGAATGAAAGAAGTGCAGGGTCTGTCTCTTGTGAATGAAAGAAGAAGAGGTGCTGTTCCTTGTGAATGAAAGAAGTAGAGGTGCTGTCCATTGTGAATGAAAGAAATACAGGTGCCGTCCCTTGTGAATGAACGAAGTTCAGGTGCCGTCCCCTGTGAATGAAAGAAGTGCAGGTGCCGTCCCCTGTGAAAGAAAGAAGTGCAGGTGCCTTCCCCTGTGAATGAAAGAAGTGCAGGTGTGCCCCTTGTGAATGAAAGAAGTGCCGCTGTGCTCCTTGTGAATGAAAGAAGTGCAGGTGCCGTCCCTTGTGAACGAAACAAGTGCCAGTGCTGTCCCGTGAGAATGAATGAAGTGCAGGTGCTGTCCCTTATGAATGAAAGAAGTGCCGGAGCTGACCCCTATGATATAAAGAAGTGTACAAGTGCTGTCCCCTGTGAAAGAAAGAGGTTCAGGTGCTGTCCCTTGTGAATAAAAGAAGTGCAGGTGCAGTCCCTTATGAATGAAAGAAGTGCAGGTGCTGTCCCTTGTGAATTTAAGAAGTGCAGCTTGTGAATGAAAGAAGTGCAGGTGCTGTCTCCTGGGAATGAAAGAAGTGCAGGAGCTGTCCCTTGTGAATGAAAGAAGTGCAGGTGCCACCCTTTTTGCATGAAAGAAGTGCAGGTACTCTCCCTTGTGAATGAAAGAAGTGCAGGTGCTGTCCCTTGTAAATAAAAGAAGTGCAGGTGCTGTCCCTTGTGAATGAAAGAAGTGCAGGTGCTGTCACAAAGAAATGCAGGTGTTGTCCCTTGTGAATGAAAGAAGTGCAGGTGCTGTCCCCTGTGAATTAAAGAAGTGCAGGTGCTGTCCCTTGTAAATAAAAGAAGTGCAGATGCTGTCCCTTGTGAATGTAAGAATTCAGGTGTGTCCCTTGTGAATGAAAGAAGTGCACGTGCTGTCCCCTGTGAATGAATGATGTGCAGGTGCTGTCCCTTGTAAATAAAAGAAGTGCAGGTGCTGTCCCTTGTGAATGAAAGAAGTGCAGGTGCTGTCACAAAGAAATGCAGGTGTTGTCCCTTGTGAATGAAAGAAGTGCAGGTGCTGTCCCCTGTGAATTAAAGAAGTGCAGGTGCTGTCCCTTGTAAATAAAAGAAGTGCAGATGCTGTCCCTTGTGAATGTAAGAATTCAGGTGTGTCCCTTGTGAATGAAAGAAGTGCACGTGCTGTCCCCTGTGAATGAATGATGTGCAGGTGCTGTCCCTTGTGAATGAAAGAAGTGCAGGTGTGACCCTTTTGAATGAAAGAAGTGCAGGTGTGTCCCTTGTGAATGAAAGTAGTGCAGGTGCTGTCCCCTGTGAATGAAAGAAGTGTAGGGTCTGTCTCTTGTGAATGAAAGAAGTGCAGGTGCTTTCCCTTGTGAATGTAAGAATTCAGGTGTCTCCCTTGTGAATGAAAGAAGTGCAGGTGATGTCCCCTGTGAATGAATGATGTGCAGGTGCTGTCCCTTGTGAATGAAAGAAGTGCAGGTATGTCCCTTGTGAATGAAAGAAGTGCAGGTGTGTCCCTTGTAAATAAAAGAAGTGCAGGTG
This sequence comes from Lissotriton helveticus, assembly GCF_964261635.1. Classification (NCBI taxonomy): domain Eukaryota; kingdom Metazoa; phylum Chordata; class Amphibia; order Caudata; family Salamandridae; genus Lissotriton; species Lissotriton helveticus. The sequence goes on along the minus strand of NW_027611650.1, from coordinate 490,647 downwards.
CTGTCCCTTGTGTAAGATAGAAGTGCAGGTGCTGTCCCTTGTGAATGAAAGAAGTGCAGGTGCTGTCCCCTGTCAATGAAAGCAGTGCAGGTTCTGTGTCCTGGGAATGAAAGAAGTGCAGGGGCTGTCCCTTGTGAATGAAAGAAGTGCAGGTGTGTCCCCTTGTGAATGGAAGAAGTACAGGTGTGTCCCCTTGTGAATGAAAGAAGTGCAGGTGTCTCCCCTTGTGAATGAAAGAAGGGCAGGTGCTGTCCTTTGAGAATGAAAGAAGTTCAGATGCTGTCCGTTGTGAATGTAGGAATGCAGGTGTGTCCCTTGTGAATGAAAGAAGTGCACGTGCTGTCCCCTGTGAATGAATGATGTGCAAGTGCTGTACCTTGTGAATGAAAGAAGTGCAGGTGTGACCCTTTTGAATGAAAGAAGTGCAGGTGTGTCCCTTGTGAATGAAAGAAGTGCAGGGTCTGTCTCTTGTGAATGAAAGAAGAAGAGGTGCTGTTCCTTGTGAATGAAAGAAGTAGAGGTGCTGTCCATTGTGAATGAAAGAAATACAGGTGCCGTCCCTTGTGAATGAACGAAGTTCAGGTGCCGTCCCCTGTGAATGAAAGAAGTGCAGGTGCCGTCCAATGTGAAAGAAAGAAGTGCAGGTGCCTTCCCCTGTGAATGAAAGAAGTGCAGGTGTGCCCCTTGTGAATGAAAGAAGTGCCGCTGTGCTCCTTGTGAATGAAAGAAGTGCAGGTGCCGTCCCTTGTGAACGAAACAAGTGCCAGTGCTGTCCCTTGAGAATGAATGAAGTGCAGGTGCTGTCCCTTATGAATGAAAGAAGTGCCGGAGCTGACCCCTATGATATAAAGAAGTGTACAAGTGCTGTCCCCTGTGAAAGAAAGAAGTTCAGGTGCTGTCCCTTGTGAATGAAAGAAGTGCAGGTGCAGTCCCTTATGAATGAAAGAAGTGCAGGTGCTGTCCCTTGTGAATTTAAGAAGTGCAGCTTGTGAATGAAAGAAGTGCAGGTGCTGTCTCCTGGGAATGAAAGAAGTGCAGGAGCTGTCCCTTGTGAATGAAAGAAGTGCAGGTGCCACCCTTTTTGCATGAAAGAAGTGCAGGTACTCTCCCTTGTGAATGAAAGAAGGACAGGTGCTGTCCCTTGTAAATAAAAGAAGTGCAGGTGCTGTCCCTTGTGAATGAAAGAAGTGCAGGTGCTGTCCCTTGTGTAAGATAGAAGTGCAGGTGCTGTCCCTTGTGAATAAAAGAAGTGCAGGTGCTGTCCCCTGTCAATGAAAGCAGTGCAGGTTCTGTGTCCTGGGAATGAAAGAAGTGCAGGGGCTGTCCCTTGTGAATGAAAGAAGTGCAGGTGTGTCCCCTTGTGAATGGAAGAAGTACAGGTGTGTCCCCTTGTGAATGAAAGAAGTGCAGGTGTCTCCCCTTGTGAATGAAAGAACAGCTGTTGCTGTCCCCTGTGAATGAAAGAAGGGCAGGTGCTGTCCTTTGAGAATGAAAGAAGTTCAGATGCTGTCCCTTGTGAATGTAAGAATGCAGGTGTGTCCCTTGTGAATGAAAGAAGTGCACGTGCTGTCCCCTGTGAATGAATGATGTGCAGGTGCTGTCCCTTGTGAATGAAAGAAGTGCAGGTGTGACCCTTTTGAATGAAAGAAGTGCAGGTGTGTCCCTTGTGAATGAAAGAAGTGCAGGGTCTGTCTCTTGTGAATGAAAGAAGAAGAGGTGCCGTCCCTTGTGAATGAACGAAGTTCAGGTGCCGTCCCCTGTGAATGAAAGAAGTGCAGGTGCCGTCCCCTGTGAAAGAAAGAAGTGCAGGTGCCTTCCCCTGTGAATGAAAGAAGTGCAGGTGTGCCCCTTGTAAATGAAAGAAGTGCCGCTGTGCTCCTTGTGAATGAAAGACGTGCAGGTGCCGTCCCTTGTGAACGAAACAAGTGCCAGTGCTGTCCCTTGAGAATGAATGAAGTGCAGGTGCTGTCCCTTATGAATGAAAGAAGTGCCGGAGCTGACCCCTATGATATAAAGAAGTGTACAAGTGCTGTCCCCTGTGAAAGAAAGAAGTTCAGGTGCTGTCCCTTGTGAATGAAAGAAGTGCAGGTGCAGTCCCTTATGAATGAAAGAAGTGCAGGTGCTGTCCCTTGTGAATTTAAGAAGTGCAGCTTGTGAATGAAAGAAGTGCAGGTGCTGTCTCCTGGGAATGAAAGAAGTGCAGGAGCTGTCCCTTGTGAATGAAAGAAGTGCAGGTGCCACCCTTTTTGCATGAAAGAAGTGCAGGTACTCTCCCTTGTGAATGAAAGAAGTGCAGGTGCTGTCCCTTGTAAATAAAAGAAGTGCAGGTGCTGTCCCTTGTGAATGAAAGAAGTGCAGGTGCTGTCACAAAGAAATGCAGGTGTTGTCCCTTGTGAATGAAAGAAGTGCAGGTGCTGTCCCCTGTGAATTAAAGAAGTGCAGGTGCTGTCCCTTGTAAATAAAAGAAGTGCAGATGCTGTCCCTTGTGAATGTAAGAATTCAGGTGTGTCCCTTGTGAATGAAAGAAGTGCACGTGCTGTCCCCTGTGAATGAATGATGTGCAGGTGCTGTCCCTTGTAAATAAAAGAAGTGCAGGTGCTGTCCCTTGTGAATGAAAGAAGTGCAGGTGCTGTCACAAAGAAATGCAGGTGTTGTCCCTTGTGAATGAAAGAAGTGCAGGTGCTGTCCCCTGTGAATTAAAGAAGTGCAGGTGCTGTCCCTTGTAAATAAAAGAAGTGCAGATGCTGTCCCTTGTGAATGTAAGAATTCAGGTGTGTCCCTTGTGAATGAAAGAAGTGCACGTGCTGTCCCCTGTGAATGAATGATGTGCAGGTGCTGTCCCTTGTGAATGAAAGAAGTGCAGGTGTGACCCTTTTAAATGAAAGAAGTGCAGGTGTGTCCCTTGTGAATGAAAGTAGTGCAGGTGCTGTCCCCTGTGAATGAAAGAAGTGTAGGGTCTGTCTCTTGTGAATGAAAGAAGTGCAGGTGCTTTCCCTTGTGAATGTAAGAATTCAGGTGTGTCCCTTGTGAATGAAAGAAGTGCACATGATGTCCCCTGTGAATGAATGATGTGCAGGTGCTGTCCCTTGTGAATGAAAGCAGTGCAGGTGCTGTCCCTTGTGAATGAAAGAAGCGGAGGTGATGTCCCCTGTGAATGAAATCATTGCAGGTGCTGTCCCTTGTGAATTAAAGAAGTAGAGGTGCAGTCTCTTAGAAATGAAAGAAGTGCAATTGCTGTCCCTCTTGAATGTAAGCAGTGCAGATGCTGTCCCCTGTGAATGAAAGAAGTGCAGGTGCTGTCCGTTGTTAATGAAAGAAGTGCAGGTGCTGTCCGTTGTTAATGAAAGAAGTGCAGGTGTCTCTCCTGTGAAGCGGAGGTGATGTCCCTTGTGAATGAAAGAAGTGAAGGTGCTGTCCCTTGTGAATGTACGAAGTGCTGGTGTGTCCCTTCTGAATGAAAGAAGTGCAGATGCTGTCCCTTGTGAATTAAAGAAGTGCAGGTGCTTTCCCTTGTGAATGAAAGAAGTGCAGGTGCTGTCCCCTGTGAATGAAAGAAGTGAAGGTGCTGTCCCTTGTGAATAAAAGAAGTGCAGGTGCTGTCCCTTGTGAATGTACGAAGTGCTGGTGTGTCCCTTGTGAATGAAAGAAGTGCAGATGCTGTCCCTTGTGAATTAAAGAAGTGCAGGTGCTGTCCCTTGTGAATGAAAGAAGTGCAGGTGCTGTCCTCAGTGAATGAAAGAAGTGCAGGTGCTGTCCCTTGTGAATGAATGATGTGCAGGTGCTGTCCCTTGTGAATGAAAGAAGTGCAGGTGTGACCCTTTTAAATGAAAGAAGTGCAGGTGTGTCCCTTGTGAATGAAAGTAGTGCAGGTGCTGTCCCCTGTGAATGAAAGAAGTGTAGGGTCTGTCTCTTGTGAATGAAAGAAGTGCAGGTGCTTTCCCTTGTGAATGTAAGAATTCAGGTGTGTCCCTTGTGAATGAAAGAAGTGCACATGATGTCCCCTGTGAATGAATGATGTGCAGGTGCTGTCCCTTGTGAATGAAAGAAGTGCAGGTATGTCCCTTGTGAATGAAAGAAGTGCAGGTGCTGTCCCCTGTGAATGAAAGAAGTGCAGGGTCTGTCTCTTGTGAATGAAAGAAGTGCAGGGTCTGTCTCTTGTGAATGAAAGAAGTGCAGGTGCTGTCCCTTGTGAATGAAAGAAGTGCAGGTGCTGTCACAAAGAAATGCAGGTGCTGTCCCTTGTGAATGAAAGAAGCGCGGGTGTTGTCCCTTGTGAATGAAAGAAGTGCAGGTGCTGTCCCCTGTGAATTAAAGAAGTGCAGGTGCTGTCCCTTGTAAATAAAAGAAGTGCAGGTGCTGTCCCTTGTGAATGAAAGAAGTGCAGGTGCTGTCACAAAGAAATGCAGGTGTTGTCCCTTGTGAATGAAAGAAGTGCAGGTGCTGTCCCCTGTGAATTAAAGAAGTGCAGGTGCTGTCCCTTGTAAATAAAAGAAGTGCAGATGCTGTCCCTTGTGTAAGATAGAAGTGCAGGTGCCGTCCCCTGTGAATGAAAGAGGTGCAGGTGCTGTCCCTTGTGAATTTAAGAAGTGCAGGTGCTGTCCCTTGTGAATGAAAGAAGTGCAGGTGCTCTCCCCTGTCAATGAAAGCAGTGCAGGTGCTGTGTCCTGGGAATGAAAGAAGTGCAGGGGCTGTCCCTTGTGAATTTAAGAAGTGCAGGTGCTGTCCCTTGTGAATGAAAGAAGTGCAGGTGCTGTCCGTTGTGAATGAAAGAAGTGCAGGCGCTGTCCCCTGTGAATGAAAGAAGTGCAGGTGCTGTCCCTTGTGAATGAAAGAAGTGCAGGGGCTGTCCCTTGTGAATGAAAGAAGTGCAGGTGCTGTCCCTTGTGAATGAAAGAAGTGCAGGTGCTGTCCCCTGTGAATGAAAGAAGTGCAGGTGCTGTCCCCTGTGAATGAAAGAAGTGCAGGTGCTGTCCCTTGTGAATGAAAGAAGTGCAGGTGCTGTCCCCTGTGAATGAAAGAAGTGCAGTTGCTGTCCCTTGTGAATGAAAGAAGTGCAGGTGCTGTCCCCTGTGAATGAAAGAAGTGCAGGTGCTGTCCCTTGTGAATGAAAGAAGTGCAGGTGCTGTCCCTTGAGAATTAAAGAAGTGCAAGTCCTGTCCCTTGTGAATGAAAGAAGTGCAGGTGCTGTCCCTTGTGCATGAAAGAAGTGCAGGTGCTGTCCCCTGTGCTGTCCCTTGTGAATGAAAGAAGTGCAGGTGCTGTCCCTTGTGAATGAAAGAAGTGCAGGTGCTGTCCCCTGTGAATGAAAGCAGTGCAGGTGCTGTCCCTTGTGAATGAAAGAAGCGGAGGTGATGTCCCCTGTGAATGAAATCATTGCAGGTGCTGTCCCTTGTGAATTAAAGAAGTAGAGGTGCAGTCTCTTAGAAATGAAAGAAGTGCAATTGCTGTCCCTTGTGAATGTAAGCAGTGCAGATGCTGTCCCCTGTGAATGAAAGAAGTGCAGGTGCTGTCCGTTGTTAATGAAAGAAGTGCAGGTGCTGTCCGTTGTTAATGAAAGAAGTGCAGGTGTCTCTCCTGTGAAGCGGAGGTGATGTCCCTTGTGAATGAAAGAAGTGAAGGTGCTGTCCCTTGTGAATGTACGAAGTGCTGGTGTGTCCCTTCTGAATGAAAGAAGTGCAGATGCTGTCCCTTGTGAATTAAAGAAGTGCAGGTGCTTTCCCTTGTGAATGAAAGAAGTGCAGGTGCTGTCCCCTGTGAATGAAAGAAGTGAAGGTGCTGTCCCTTGTGAATAAAAGAAGTGCAGGTGCTGTCCCTTGTGAATGTACGAAGTGCTGGTGTGTCCCTTGTGAATGAAAGAAGTGCAGATGCTGTCCCTTGTGAATTAAAGAAGTGCAGGTGCTGTCCCTTGTGAATGAAAGAAGTGCAGGTGCTGTCCTCAGTGAATGAAAGAAGTGCAGGTGCTGTCCCTTGTGAATGAAAGAAGTGCAGGTGTTGTCCCCTGTGAATGAAAGCAGTGCAGGTGCTGTCCCTTGTGAATGAAAGAAGTGCAGGTGCTGTCCCTTGTGAATTAAAGAAGTGCTGGTGTGTCCCTTGTGAATTAAAGAAGGGCAGGTGCTGTCCCTTGTGAATGAAAGAAGTTCAGATGCTGTCCCTTGTGAATGAAAGAAGTGCAGGTGCTGTCCCTTGTGAAAGAAAGAAGTGCAGGTGCTGTCCCTTGTGAATGAAAGAAGTGCAGGTGCTGTCCCTTGTGAATGAAAGAAGTGCAGCTGCTGCCCCTTGTGAATGAAAGAAGTGCAGGTGCTGTCCATTGTGAATTAAAGAAGTGCAGGTGCTGTCACTTGTTAATGAAAGAAGTGCAGGTGCTGTCCCTTGTGAATTAAAGAAGTGCAGGTGCTGTCCTCTGTGAATGAAAGAAGTGCAGGTGCTGTCCCCTGTGAATGAAAGAAGTGCAGGTGCTGTCCCCTGTGAATGAAAGAAGTGCAGGTGCTGTCCCCTGTGAAGGAAAGAGGTGCAGGTGCTGTCACTTGTTAATGAAAGAAGTGCAGGTGCTGTCCCTTGTGAATTAAAGAAGTGCAGGTGCTGTCCTCTGTGAATTAAAGAAGTGCAGGTGCTGTCCTCTGTGAATGAAAGAAGTGCAGGTGCTGTCCCCTGTGAATGAAAGAAGTGCAGGTGCTGTCCCTTGTGAATTAAAGAATTGCAGGTTCTGTCCCTTGTGAATGAAAAAAGTGCAGGTGCTGTCCCCTGAGAATGAAAGAAGTGCCGGTACTGTCCCCTGAAAATGAAAGAAGTGCCGGTGCTGTCCCCTGAGAATGAAAGAAGTGTGTGTGAGCGATCTATTGATGCTAATGTGCTGTAAATGTCTGGGGAGTCAAAATTAGGGCCGTAGACATTGACTACAACAAATTCCAACCTTTTCCCTTTGCACCTGGAAATAAAATACCGCCCCTCCGGGTCTGCCTTGAGGAGCGTCTGAGTTAGCGTGGTCCTCAGGTTAACCCAGGTCAGGACTCCCCTGGCATGCGTCATGAAACCGGCTGATATGGAGCTACCCGCTAACCCCCTACAAAGGAGCATCTTACTAGCTATCGGCAAATGGGTCTCCTGGAGGAGAGCTAAATCCACCCTGTGTCGCTGTAGATAGCTCAGCACCTTCCTTATTTTGCGGTGGTCATTAAGGTGCCTAACGTTCCATGTGAGAGCACGAATCATGGGTGCCGGATCTTGGGAGCTCAAGTTACTATTGACAGCCATCCCTACCAGATGCATAGGTCGTCCGAGGCTTCCCAGCTTGTGGTGCAGATAAAGGCCATGTGTGCAGTATAAAACCCAAATCCCTCCCGTCCCAAACTGTACTCAGCAAAAATCCAAAGAACATCCCCTCCCCCCTCCCACAGCAGACCTCCCACAACCTGGCCTGGCCGATCCCCAGCCCTCCCCCACCCCCTCCCCACCAACACCCAACTGAAGCAAGATAAACCCTGTGGTGCATTGCGCGCTGGGGCCAAGGTCACCTAGCAGTCTTAGCAATTGTTCCTTACACATTGCGCATCTAGAGCCTTGTCCCCGCCACCGCCGCGCCACACAACTAGCAATTGATGAGCGATAAAGCATTACACTTGCAAATGAACTTGTGTACCGACCCACCCTCCCCCCAACCCCGCCACAGACCAGAGCCCGAGCTCTCGCACATCAAAGTATACATCTCACAACTGAACTCCGCAGCCCCCCGGGCCACGCAAGTCACAGCCGCCTCCGTCCCTCCCCCCCACCACCCATACATCTGCTTGTTAGTGTCCCTCATGTCCTTTACTCGAGACCAGAGCATGCATTAAGGCTCGGGAGATGCCACTCCCGTCTGAGGCGGAATGAGGACGGTGGAAGGATAGTAGGGGGGTGGGGGGGGACAAGGGAAAAAGGAGGGAAAACAACCTCTATGTGGAAGACACAGCGGCAAATGCAAGTCCTACCGCCCTTGTCAGCAGCACTGTCACTCCTGCTCATCCAGCCGGCTGCTGTCAACACCCTCTTCATTTGAGCCTCTAGCGCCGTTAGACTGGTCTCTAGCCCAACTCTTCATCGCTCGCTTTAACGCTGCAGTGTCCGTAAATATGTGCTAGTGCCCCTGCCGGTTCACCCTGAGTTTCGCCGGATACAGCATCGCATAGTCAAGGCCAAGTTCTCTGAGTTGCTTCTTGTACGGTATGAAGTGCTTGCGTGCCTCCTGAACCCTAGCGGTGAAGTCCGGATATAAGGAAATGGACGAACCCTCGTATTGCAAAGAAAGTTTCAACCTCGCCAGACGGAGAGCAGTGTCTCTGTCACGGTAATTAAGTAACTTTGCGATGATAGGGCAGGGGGGAGCCCCCGATCGTGGTTTCGGACCCAATGTGCGGTGCACCCTTTCCACCACGAACATTGTAGAGAATGCCCCCTCTCCCAGGAGAGTTGTGAGGAGTCTTTCCACGAACGGTTCCATTGGGCCCGTCGAGGTCGTTTCAGGTAGTCCGTTCTAAGGTTACAGCGTCGGGAGCGGGCCTCCAAATCTTCGGTCTTATCCTGGAGGATTTGCATGAGTTTGTCTAGTTTTTTATGACCTGTATCAAGTTCCACCTGAGCTTCTTCTACTTCAGTGACTCTTCGCTCCGACATGTCCAGCCTTTCTGCATGCTTGTCTATACGTTCTGCCATGCGGTCCATCCTATAAGTGAGGGCGTCTATCTTAGAGCCCAACGAAGATATACTAGTCTGTATACCTTTCTCCATTGAAATTAGGAGAGATTAATATCTGATCCAGTCACCTGCTCGTCTTCCGAAGGCGCCACCGTATGTTCCACAGCCAGCGCTCCCTGCAACTGCGAGCGCCTTTGCGAAAAAGGTAGTTTACTTTGGGTCTTGTCTCCCTTCACCATTATTCCGGACTGTTCCTGCCTCCGTTCACAGGTAGCGACGAGAAGTAGCTTCCGCTTGTAAATTGGATCAAGGCGCCCAAAGTATCAGCACCTCCGTTCCTCTCCAGCTCGCCTTATTGTGGAACAGATCTCAATCCTAGATCCCGCTCGTGCGCCACCACGCCAGCATCCACCGCTGCTGAGTAGATACCTCAGTCGTGTCCACTCTACTTGGTGGTCTATCCCTTTTTGGCTTGAACACACCGACCCCCGGGGTCTACACCCTCTCCTCTCTTCACCAGTGGCTCGCACAGGTGGGGCCCTGCTGCCTCACGGTTTCACAACGCCAGGCCTGCCTTCATCCAATTGCTGTTGGGGTGGGTTCCCAGCTCAGGGACCGTGACCTCGTGGCAGTTGCCGGGTCCCAAGTCGTCTGCCCTCTCCCTGCTTGCGGTCAGAAGCTCTCCTACTGGGGTGAGCCACCATCCCGGGCCAGCCGTCTGGGGTATGCCAGGCTTCCTCCGCTGGATCTGGCAGTGCCAAGGTGGCTCGTGTCCATTGGGATTAAGGGCCTGAATGTCACCTCTGCCCACACTCACGTTTTGGGGTCAGGGTCAGCTCCAAGTCACTTCCCCTCAGAAGGACCTCCCCGGGGCTCCCTCAGGCTCCACTGCCGAAGATCAGGGTGAAGGGAGGCAGACTGGACTCCAGATGCCTCCTCACTTGCGTCCGCTCAAATCCGCCGCCACAGTCACTCCTCAGGCCACCAGGGGCCCGTTCTCTTCACCAGGGGCCAGGCCGCCGATTGTACACTACCCCAGTCTGCTCGCCAGGCAGCGTCACCCAGGGAGACCAGAAACCTCCAGTCGTGGGTTCAGGGCTTTCCCGCCCGTCGCCGGGCGCTGCTGTTTGATCTTCCCCTGTGACGCCGCGACCACCGCGGAAGGGGCACTGCAGCCAAAGGTCAGGGTCAGAGAGCGCCCACTCGGCCTGCGATGTCCCTGCTCTAGTGTCCTCTCTTGCTTGACACTATGCGGGCTCCACGTAACTTCTGTGTCCCTGTCTTTCACCCAGGGTCAGATTGCCGGGATACCACCGCCTCTGGCCGCACGTCACGTTACGCTGCCCGGGGAGGACAGCCACTGTTGCCCACAGATTCTGGGCCCTCTCGCCTGTCCTCGGGCGCCTCTCCTATAGCGAGTCTGTCCGCACTGCTTCCCGGCAATGAGGGTACCGTGGGCTCCCGGACAGAGAGCGGGTCCCGGGGAAGGGCAGGAGCACCTGGAGTCTCGCTCACAAGCAGGATATTGTAGGATTTATTACAAGGCGCGGCGGAGCAGAGGAATCAAGCGGCCATCACGATTGCCGGCAAGCTCTGCCCCCTCTGCCTTCATGACAGTTATGAGCGGGGTCAGGCATGGCTCGGAAAGTTGTCTGGAAAGGGTCTTAAAAGCCACCTGGATTGTCAGAGCTTTGGCTTCTACCTCATCGAATGTTTAGAGAATGAGCCCCTTCTGTCCATGTGGACCCCCAGGTACTTATAAGAGATGGCTTTATCTACACTTTAACCGTTGTATAACCAACCGCCGCCTCTGTATTTCCTTGACCAGAAGGTGATTGCCCTTGTCTTTTCTAGGTTCAATTCTAGCTTGTTTCCGATGGTATGAATGGACAATTGATCGAGGAGTCTCTGCAAGCCAACCCTGGTATGGCTAAGCAGTACTAAATCGTCCGTTTAAAATAGGTTACTAACTCTTACCCCGGCGAGTTTTGGTGGATGAGAATTAACTTAGTCGAGTGACTCTGACAAATCGGAAATGAATAGGTTGAAAAGAAGGGGCGCTAACACACAGCCTTGTTTCACTGAGCGTGATGTTTGTATTTTCCTTGAGGTATGTGATCCATCCCCAAGTTTTATGGGGATCCAAGTGTTGGTGTGCAGTGCCATTATAGCTCGTGGAAGCATTGGTGGAATCCCCCATTTCCGCAATTTGAGCCATAGTAGGCTTCGAGGCACGCGGTCAAAGGTGGCCTTAAATCCACAAATCAGCCATGCATAAACAATCCTGAGCAAGCCGCTTTGTCAAACAGGACGGATTATGTGAGCAAGTTTGTTATGATGCCTGATTTTTGCACAAATCCTGTCTGGTTAAAAGGTATTAGATGATTTTGTGTTGCCCAGGACACCAGATCATGAAGAATCAGTTTGGCTCAGTATTTCGATTCTACATCCAATAGAGTGATCATCCTATAGTTTTTCGGGTCTGATCTCGTTCATCCTTTATAGATTGGATGTATGATGGCGCCACGCCATGATTCTGGTAATTCCAAGTTAGTCCAGCACTAGAAAAAGAGGGGTTCCAATTGATGGACCCAGAATTCTGTGTCGTCCACCGGCTGCCGGATGTGGAGCGAGGGGGAATCCTCCCGAACACCACCTATGCCCTGACGGCACCCTTCGGTGAAACCACCACTTGAGCTGGGCTTGTAGCTGAACGCGGATGCGTACTGGGAGCTGCTAGTCGCTTGAATCACTAAGTGTATGAAATCCGGAAAGCTGTTTAAACGCCTAAACCGCAAACGCGACTAAATAGGTAACCTTTTACCAGCAGTCACCTACGCCTTAGATTGCAGCATTTGAAAGGAGGTGCCTCTAATTGTTTTGTTCCCTGTTTCAGGCCGACCTCGATTCCCGGCCCGAACCTATTGCCACGCCCTGTTATTCGCACATCAGAACTAATATTTAGGACATCAGGAAGGCGCCGAAAGCTTGCCTTTTAATTGAAAAAGACCTGCCATCATTCCCCGGCAGACCGTTATAAGCGGAGGTGGACTTGAATGCAAGAGTGCCTGGATATCAGAAGCTTTTACCCTACTGTCAAGTACAACCCCTCCTTCCTTTCCCTTGCCCTGACGGAGTTGCGGCTAATCTTTCGGCCTGGCACCGAAACGCGCGTCGGCGTTGAAACAACCTGCCCTGAACCTATAATCACCTATCCCCGGCCTATGGCTGAGAGGAATGTTCAGGATGTCCTCAAAGCAATTTTCCTTAAATCTTATCTGAGTTGAATGCATGAATGAACTCTGTACGAGTATGACTGTTTGTGATGTATGAATATGTTGAAGTTCGAATGTTGGAAGGTTGATAGGGTGTATATTCAAAAAAAAAAAAGTTTTTTACCTTGTTATTGTGAAATGTTCTAATAAATGATTATGCATATATGTGCTTTAAAAATATGAAGAAAATAACAATAAAAATGATATATTTTTTTATAAATCTGCTTCTGTTTGAATCTAATCAGGCCCTGACTATTTGGTGAGCGCTGAAATGGGTGACTACTGAAAAAAACTGGACTCTATAAGAGCCTATCTTTGATTAAATACGGGGCAGATCTATCCTTTTTCTATGTATCTTGTTTAAACAACGCCTGTGGTAGGCCATTCAGCCCTGGGGCTCCGACTGAGCGACCCTCAGGTATGGTTCGAGCTGTTTTATCCGTGGTAATTCCCAAGTTTGTAAATGCATGTTGGGGTGGTTCTCAGGGCTGGAGCGAGGATTTAGTGTTGGGTGCCAGTGGCGTCCTTTTGTTCAATTCAACTTTTTTCTTTGATGAGCCTACATCCGTTGTGCCCAGCGTTTGGCAGCAATTGAGTTGTTGGGCCATTGCCGAAGGACTGACAGGTGGATCGGCTTCTCTTTCTTGTTCCTCAAAATGAGTTGTTAGATAAAATACCCATTCGGCTTCAGAAATATTAGCACTGCGCGGCTCCTCTTGTGCGCTCGTGACTCTCCCGTGCTGCCTTTCACTGCCGTGAGTTCGCCGCTGGTGTACTCTCCCTGACTCTGTTCTGTTTTGCTGCCTAATTGCTAATTGTTCTTTTATGCCCATCATTGTATTTCCTGTTTTCCCTCAGCGCCCCCTTTCTCCTGTACCCCACCGCTCTGTTCCCGTCCCCGCTGTTGCACCCCTGCAGCCCGCCCCTTTTTCCTTCTGTGACCCGTTCCTGCCGCCCATTTGCCGCCCCGCTCCCGCCTCCCAGCTGCTCCTCTCTCCCACTTCGCCTTATATGGAGGACGCCACGTGGAAGCGCGCAGCGGGCACGCGCAAAAGGCAAACCTGTCCGCGCCCGTCCGCGGCTGGACCGCGCCCAGTGCCAGAACCCCTGGACCCCGAAGCCACCACACCACCAGACTGCACTACGACTCCGGCACCCTCCACTCACTCAACCCCGGACGAGATCACTCCTGCTACCGGGTCACCCCGAGCGCACCCAAGGACCCTTCACCTGCCGGAACTGCAGCTTCACCAGCATCTGGCTCGCCAAACCATCAACCAGAAAACCCAACCACCTCCGATGCATCCTCCTCAAACCCACTCAACTCGCAAGCACGCCATCGAACTCTGGGACCTCCTAGACTCAACCACCCCCGACGTCGCCTTCCTGACGGAGACCTGGCTGAACACCACCTCGGCACCAGACATCGTAACCATCCCAGAAGGCTACAAGATCTCCCGCAGAGACCCCACCAACGGATTGGGAGGGGGAATCGCCATCATCCACAAGGACACCTTCAGAGTCTCAACCAACACAGACGACACCCTCACCACCGCCGAGCACATGCACTTCCAGATTCACACCGACCCCAACACCACCCTCAGAGGAACACTCGTCTACAGACCACCCGGACCCCGACCACAGTTCAGCGACTCCATCGCCGACCTCATCAGCACCCATGCCCTTACCTCCATGGACTACATCCTCCTCGGGGACCTGAACTTCCACCTTGAGAACAACAACAATGCCAACTCCACCTCCCTGATCGACAATCTCGCCTACCTCGGACTCAAACAGCTCGTAACAACACCCACCCACGCCGCGGGACACACACTGGACCCCATCTTCTCCGCAAGTCCCCACGTCTCCTTCAACCACACCTCCGAATGCCACTGGACCGACCACAGATGCGTCCACTTTACCTTCAGGAAACCCACCACACCCCACCGCACCCAACAGATGCCACGCCGCTGCTGGGGAAAGGTCACCAAGGACCAACTGTTCACCACCCTTGCCCTGGCCCCCCCCGCCGACCCCACCAACCCGACACCGCCGCCATCAACCTGAAAAAGTGGATCAACGACTGTACCGACACCCTCACCCCACTCAAGACCTCCGCCACCAATCACACAAGAAAGTCGCATGGTTCACCGAAGACCTCCAGACTTCCAAGCGCACCTATCTGAGGCTGGAGAAGAGCTGGCTCCGGGAACAAACACCAGACACCTACACAGACCACAAGAACACCACCCGCAGACACCACCAACTCATCAGGACCACTAAGAGGACCGCCTTCAAGGACATCCTAGACAGCAACGCACACATCAGCAAAGAACTCTTCAACATCGTGAAAGAACACTCCAACCCCAGCTCCAACACCAACGACATTCCACCATCACAAGACCTGTGCAACTCACTGGCCACCTTCTTTCACCGCAAGATCACCGACATCCACAACAGCTTCAACATCACCACCCCCACATCCACCGCCGAGACCACCACCCCTGCGACCACCACCCGCACCAGTCGCCTGACCACCTGGTCCAACATCAGCTACAAAGACACCATCAAGACCATGAACTCCATCCACTCCGGATCCGCATCTGACCCATGCCCTCACCACGTTTTCAACAAAGCCAGCACCGCCATCGCACCCCATCTCCGGAAAACGATAAACATCTCCTGCGAGACAGCGAGACAGCACGCCGAGATCAACTCCCTACTAATGAATCCCAAGGCGGACCCCAACGAGCTCAAGAACTTCCGGCCCATCTCCCTGCTCCCTTTCCCAGCAAAAGTAACGAAGAAGATCGTCAACAGACAGCTGACCCGCTACCTCAAAGACAACAACATCCTGGACCCATCCCAGTCCGGCTTTCGCAGCAACCACAGCGCCAAGACCGCCCTCTTCGCCGCCAACGACGACATCAGGATCCTTATGGACAAAGGAGAAACAGCCGCCCTCATCCTTCTAGAGCTATCGGCAGCCTTCGACACGGTCTGCCACCGCACCCTAACAGCATGCCTCCATGACGCCGGAACTCAAGAGAAGGCCCTGGCCTGGACCACATCCTTCCTCTCCGACAGAACCCAGAGCGTCTGCCTCCCACCCTTCCGTTCCAAGACCACCGAGATCATCTGCGGCGTTCCACAGGGATCCTCCCTCAGCCCGACGCTGGTTAATATCTACATGGCACCACTCACCCACGTCGCACGACAACACAGCCTCAACATTTACATTTACATTTACATTTACGCCGACGACACCCAGCTGATCATATCCCTCACCAAAGACCCCCACACCGCCAAAGCCAATCTCCACAGAGGAATGAAGGCCGTCGCCGAATGGATGAAAGACAGCAGGTTGAAGCTGAACTCAGACAAGACGGAGGTCCTCATCCTCGGCCCCACCCCTTCAGCCTAGGACGACTCCTGGTGGCCAACATCGCTAGGGACAGCCCCAGAACCAACCGGCCACGCACGCAACTTGGAGGTCATCCTCGACTCCGCCCTGTCCATGACCATGCCCTTGAGGGTTTTGTTGAACCTTTCATTTCATTTCATTTATAATCTTTATTTCGGCACAGTAAATGGAACAAATGATTTTACGGATAACACGAACACGGTTGGGAAATTGTTACACTAATAACTTAATTTAAATAGGTTAAAAAGGCATCCAAATATATAAAAAAGTATAAAAAACACATGGATTACATTATTTCATTCCAGCTCATCATCATTTCTTGTTACAATAAAGCGTTAAGGATTAAAACCCTAGATTGAAGATTAAAAACTTGAATACGCAATTAATCTAGTCAAAATGACAACAACATTTTACAGTCAGTTGTTATAAGCTTGCCTCTCAATTCCATTTAAAGCTTCAGACCCACTTTATCACGAATACAACTTATAGCTAGCAGGAATCTACTGACAGCGAAAACTATCACCTGTGTATTATCTGTCTTTAAAATCCTTTCTGCTTCTTTATATGAGCGTATTCCCAGATTTAAGCAAAGAGGTTTAATTCATCTCTTCCTTGCTGCCTCATAAACTGGACAAAAGAAGAGAATATGCGGCTCGTCTTCTATTATATTACATGGGCACATAGTACATAGGTCACTAGTCTTTGTTGTATGGTTACTTGTCCATCTAGCTATGGTCTTATTTGTTTTCAAGGTTCCATACCTAAGTTTCATATATAATGTTTTAGCCCGAGAAGGCTGGACCTCATCCATAAACTGCTCAAAGTATGGACAATCTTTAAATATAAGAAAGTTACTTATCAATGTTCCGCCTGTTCTGTCATTTAGCAAACTATGATTGATATAAACCCAGAATGCAGATTTCAATAGTTTTTTCGAATTTTGTGTCAGTATTGATGGTTCGTCCCAAAACTGTGTCAAGCCAATCCTTTTCAGCCAAATACAGACGTGTTTTAACCAGACAATTGTATTATTCTGGTCTAATCACTGTTGGACTTTGGCCCTTAGGGCAGGTTCACCCCTAGACTTTTTGCTTGAAATGGTGACCTGGAGATGGTGATTTTTGGATTCTGCGCACTTTCACTGTGTCCCAGTGGAAAGTGCGTGCGCACTCTGAGTGCATGTGCTGAGCTAGGCCTGCCCGCCCATAGGAATGCATGGGGAATGTATGTGTCCCTGGTAGTTCCTGATGCGTGGGGTGTACAGGCTTGAGTCTGGTATGTGTGAACTCGTGTGAGTGAATGCTGCGCAACGGTGTATGCAGCATGTATGTGTCTAGTAGCGAAGCGCCATTTCTAGACATGGCTGTACGTGTGCTGTGAGGGTGCTGGCGTGTGATTGGCTGGAGCTGGCTGGCATGCCAGGCTCCAGGAAGTCTGGATGGGTCTGCCCGGTGGTGAGTGGGAGATTAGCATGAGTGATGTGTGGGAGGAGTGTACCTGTGTCCTGGATGGGCTGGGTTTTCCCCACACAATGCTGGCTCCGCCCCCCTGTGGTGTGTCTAATGACCCAAGCCCTGCCAGTGAATAGAGAGGGTGGTTGAGGTAAACAGAGTACTCAAGAACCAGCTGCGACTGGTTCCGCCCCCACTCTGCACCTTCAGACAAAGGAATGCACTGTATAAAAATGGGGCTGTGTCCCCACTGAAGTTGTTCTCTTCCAGGATCCTGAGGGGGCTGTTGCTGCTGCTGCTGGGCCAGAGGACCGCCACTTGGGGTGTCTCCCTGCCTGGAGACCCAGTGAGCTGGCTCTGGGCCCAGCCTTGCCCCTGCCTGCCCTGAGGACCTTTTGCTGGACTTTGTGCTAGCGCTTGGGAGCGCTTCATTTCTCCCCTAGCGCTTAAGAGCGCTTTATTTGGCTTGTAGCGCTTGGGAGCGCTGTGCCTTCACCCCAGCGCTGAGAGCGCTTTATTTTGATTTGTAGCGCTTGGGAGCGCTGTGATTGCCCCCTGGCGCTTGGGAGCGCCGTATCGACCTTGTAGAGCGAGTGCCCACCTCGCTGGTTTGGAACATTCGAGCGGCTGCCCACACCGCCTTTACCCCGGGTGAAAAGCACCGCCGCAGCCCGGAGGAAGCAGCCCCGCCTTTCCCCGAGCCGAGGAGAAGCCACGGAGCAGCTGCTGACGTCACCCGGGAGCCGCGCTGCCATTGGCTGTGGCTGCGGGAGGCTCGCCGGGTGACCTGTGTTCTCATTGGCCGTCCAGAAGAAGGCGCTGCCTGCGGGGGCCGCCCGAGGCTCCCCGAGCTGGAGAGGAGCCCCGGACCTGCACCGGAAGCCGGTGAGTGCGCCAGGCACGGGAGGGGCGCCGGGACACACTGTCGGTGTCCGCCCCCCCCCGCCCCTCGGTAGCGCGACCTCGCGCTTTGTGTCTTGAGCCCCGAGAGGCTCAGGGCGCACCATTGCCTTGGGAGTCCCCGGGAGGGGGACTCCCGCTTACAGCGCCCCCAGTGTCCCAGAGCCCAGAGAGGCTCGAAAAGGCGGCATTTGTTGGTTGGAGCCTGCGAGGCTCAGGGGCATTTCTTTGGTCATGAGCCCTGAGAGGCTCGGGGGCAGAATGGAAGAAGGAGCCCAGAGAGGCCCCACCCTGGCCCATGCAAGTTAAGAGCCTAGAGAGGCTCTAGGGGGGCCACATTTATTTCTTAGGGCCCGGAGAGAGGCTCCAGGCGCCAAAGTGGTTGTGAAGGGCCCAGAGAGGCTCTTGAGCCCCCACTGTTGTTTTTGAGCCCTGGCAGGCTCAAACATTGTTGCACCAGTTGCCCAGCACTTTGTGGGCAACTGCTACGTTTAGGACCCTGACTTTGGACACAGGGCGTCCTAGCCCCAACAAGGCCAGAGGGCCTAGGGACAGTCACAGGTGGTGACTTACGTGAGTTTGGCGCAATTGTCCTTTCTATGCACCTCTGAATGTATTGTTTATGCGTCATGTGCCTTTTACACCTCTGAATGTATTGTGATGCATCATGTGTTTTCCCCCTTACACCTCTGAATGAATGTTATGCATTGCATCATGTGTTATGTGCTTACACCCCTACAGGTATTGTAATACATAGGTGGTTGTTTTCTCCCTAGTACAGGTGGTGCTAGTGAGATCCTGGTTACCAGTGATTACTGGTTGTGTGCTATTTTGTGCTATATTCTATGTACTAAGTGCTATTTCTGAAAGTGCTACTTCTGATTCCTGACAGTGGTCCAGGTGGCCCTGTCTTGTAAATATCCCCCTGTAAATTCTGCCCGTGCCTCTGGCACATTGTAAAGTGTGTGTTTTATCTAATGTGTTTGGGTGTAATACAAAGGCTATTTTTTATATAACCTTGTGTGGAGTTTCCTTTGTGGTGGGCCTTTGGTTGTTGTTGCTGGGGTGCGTGCGCAAATACTTAACCTACATCGCCTCCAAGTTTAGCCTTGCTGCTCGCGCCACGTTACCTAGAGGGTGAGTAGGGGTTATCTTGGCGTGTAACTCCCTTGCCCTGACTTGGGTGTGGTGGTCTCTGACTGACTTTGGCGAAAGCCCTGGCCAGCCGGGGATCCCATTTCCAACATTGGCGGCAAGCGGTGGGATAAGGATTTGTGTTTGCCTTGTACCTTAGTAGCGGCTGGCTGCACCACAAAGCTCTGCATTTTTAGATGACCACATTTTAAGGGGATTGTTTTTTTGGAAGTTTCATATTTTCTTCTCCTGAAGGTATCATTGTGCAATTGTGTCCAGTGCATTTGTTCCCCTGCCCCGCACCCAGAGTCTGGTACCTGTGTCACTTGTGGTCAGGTTGAGAAGTCAGGGGTGGTAGAAACTGCCTTACTAGTCCGAGGGGGGGGTTGTGTGTGGATGAACGGTGTGTGGCACTAGGCAAATGAGTGTGAGTTCTCTGGGGTAGAGAGCTTGCTGATACCTTGTGAATTGTGTACTCCTGTGTTAGCTCAGACCCCTAGGTTCCCTGTGTGATCTCTTCTTTTAGAACGTCCGCCAGAATGGAGCCTGCTTTTGATTTCTGTGTTCTGTTTAGATACAGTATGGGAGAGTTGGTAAGGTTCTGTGAAGAGAGAGACATAGGGGTGGATGAGTTAGACACTCAGTCCGAACTTAGGAGCAGCCTGATCCTATGGCAAAAGTGTCAGTGGGACCTTGAGCGCAGTGAGGAAAGGGCCCGGGCTTCACACCAGGAGGGTGGTGGGTCTGTGGGGAGCCCTGAAGATTCAGAAGAGGAGGAAGAAAATGATAGCACAGGGACGCCAGCAGATAGTGAGGACCCCATAGATAGGGAGTCCCTTGCTGGGTCCAGCATAGGAGGCAGCGCCTCATCCCTTTCCCTGTCCCCAGAGGAGCTGGAAGATAGGAGGAGAGAAAGGGAGCACCAGCTGGCTTTGGAAAAGCTCAGGTTGGAGCATGCCCAGGCTATGGCACAGCTGGGCATTAGAAAGCAACAGCTGGAGACCGAGAGGGTCTTAGCGCAGGAAAGGATAGAGGAGGCTGAGAGGGCCGCCACCAGAGGCAAAGTAGCTCTGGAGGGTAGACTATCCCCTGCGCGCAGTGTTGAGTTTCTGGATCCCCCAGGGAGGGTTGGGTCCAGTGGTGGCAGCTATTTAAATCTCAGTCTAGAAAGTCCCAGTTCCCAGAGTATGGTTCCTGTTTCCCCAGAGGAGGAGAATAGGTTGAGGTTTAGGAACCTTAGGAAACCGTCTCATCAGTCTTGGGAAGACTTTGAGGATGACTGTTGTGAAGCCCTGTGTGATTGGGTACGGGAGCCCACGAAATGTGATTGGGACCTATTGTTCGATATGCTTCTCAGAGAGCAGTTGCTCAGTTGTTGTTCACCAGGGTTGCGCCAACACCTGTTAGGGTGTGGATTGTCTGAACCATGTGAGCTGGCAGAGGAAGCAGACCGCTGGGAAGGGACCAGAGGTTCTGTAGAGTCATTGGTGAGTGACTCCAAAAGTAGTGGGTCAGGGATCTTCCAGCCCAGCGTGGTGGAAGAGGCTCAGTGTAGCCCAGCTAGGTCCCTGGTTAGTGAGAAGGGTGTAGGGGCTGACTGCCTGGCTCAGTGGAGCAGGAGTCAGTGGGTGGCTGAGAGCCCCCAGAGGCCCGAAGCCCTGTCTCAGAACCTGGGTGGTTTCTTGAGGGAACACCAGGTTGGGGACCTAGGCTGTCCTGTTAGTCCACTTGAGGAGGATCTCCTAGTGAGTAGAGGACCTGGAGTGTCTGTAACCAGAGCTCCTGTGGTTCTAGAGTCTGGCAGTACCGCTCCGGTAGGGAGGGTACAGGAGTCCAGAGTGAGGAGTGATTGGGGGAGTTCCCCAGTGGAAGGACCAGTGGGTCAGGGACTACCCAGTTGGGCTAGGTTCCCGTGTAGTGACCATGGTGACACCACTTCTGGTCTGGGGGATCGTCACGCACTGTCAGGTGGACAGAGGGCGGGAGATCTGCGCCAGACAGACAGTCACGCAACCGATGTGACATTTGTTAGCCTCAGGGGGATTGCGTGTGAATCCCCAGAAGTCCTGGAGTGCCAGGCAATTGTTCCACCGAAGGTTTTAGACCGGAGGTTGGGAGGCCAGGTTCAGGGTCAGCCTGACCTGAAGGGTAGGACGACTGTAACCAGTGTCCTGACCGGTTCTTCTTCCAGAGGAACTTCTCCAGGTGGGAGAGGGCAGACCTCTGGAAGGGGGTGCAGAGGGTGGGAGAGCCCACCTCTGACCCCGGTGCAACCTGAGTGGATAAGCCCTGGGTTGGAATGGCGTTCTAGGTGTACCCCTCGCCGGAGGAGGAACCCTAGGAGAAGAGGTAAGGGGAGGAGAGCCTTCCCTGAGACTCCTGGTCCGCCTGAGGTTGTAGGCCCTAGGCTGGAGTACCAGTGGCAGTCTAGTCCTGTCTTGCAGACAGGAAGAGTGGAGAATGGCTCCTATGTGCCAGGGGTTACTACCCCCCGCTCTGCGAATTGGCATGGACCCGTGGCACCTGGGTGGCCCAGGGCCTGGTCCTGGCCGCGGACAACTTGGGAGTACCAGTGGGGTAGCCCAGTTGGTCCAGACAGTGTGTTGAGAAGGAATCCCATGGGTTCACCGTGGCATAGAACAGGAGGGTGTCCCTGCAGTTGCGGGCCCGCGTCCGTGTTCTATCGCCCCAAGCAGGGAAGTCCATCACGGTGGTGATTGGTCTCCCCTGCGTTTTGGCTGGAAGGGGGTTATGTTGGACTTTGGCCCTTAGGGCAGGTTCACCCCTAGACTTTTTGCTTGAAATGGTGACCTGGAGATGGTGATTTTTGGATTCTGCGCACTTTCACTGTGTCCCAGTGGAAAGTGCGTGCGCACTCTGAGTGCATGTGCTGAGCTAGGCCTGCCCGCCCATAGGAATGCATGGGGAATGTATGTGTCCCTGGTAGTTCCTGATGCGTGGGGTGTACAGGCTTGAGTCTGGTATGTGTGAACTCGTGTGAGTGAATGCTGCGCAACGGTGTATGCAGCATGTATGTGTCTAGTAGCGAAGCGCCATTTCTAGACATGGCTGTACGTGTGCTGTGAGGGTGCTGGCGTGTGATTGGCTGGAGCTGGCTGGCATGCCAGGCTCCAGGAAGTCTGGATGGGTCTGCCCGGTGGTGAGTGGGAGATTAGCATGAGTGATGTGTGGGAGGAGTGTACCTGTGTCCTGGATGGGCTGGGTTTTCCCCACACAATGCTGGCTCCGCCCCCCTGTGGTGTGTCTAATGACCCAAGCCCTGCCAGTGAATAGAGAGGGTGGTTGAGGTAAACAGAGTACTCAAGAACCAGCTGCGACTGGTTCCGCCCCCACTCTGCACCTTCAGACAAAGGAATGCACTGTATAAAAATGGGGCTGTGTCCCCACTGAAGTTGTTCTCTTCCAGGATCCTGAGGGGGCTGTTGCTGCTGCTGCTGGGCCAGAGGACCGCCACTTGGGGTGTCTCCCTGCCTGGAGACCCAGTGAGCTGGCTCTGGGCCCAGCCTTGCCCCTGCCTGCCCTGAGGACCTTTTGCTGGACTTTGTGCTAGCGCTTGGGAGCGCTTCATTTCTCCCCTAGCGCTTAAGAGCGCTTTATTTGGCTTGTAGCGCTTGGGAGCGCTGTGCCTTCACCCCAGCGCTGAGAGCGCTTTATTTTGATTTGTAGCGCTTGGGAGCGCTGTGATTGCCCCCTGGCGCTTGGGAGCGCCGTATCGACCTTGTAGAGCGAGTGCCCACCTCGCTGGTTTGGAACATTCGAGCGGCTGCCCACACCGCCTTTACCCCGGGTGAAAAGCACCGCCGCAGCCCGGAGGAAGCAGCCCCGCCTTTCCCCGAGCCGAGGAGAAGCCACGGAGCAGCTGCTGACGTCACCCGGGAGCCGCGCTGCCATTGGCTGTGGCTGCGGGAGGCTCGCCGGGTGACCTGTGTTCTCATTGGCCGTCCAGAAGAAGGCGCTGCCTGCGGGGGCCGCCCGAGGCTCCCCGAGCTGGAGAGGAGCCCCGGACCTGCACCGGAAGCCGGTGAGTGCGCCAGGCACGGGAGGGGCGCCGGGACACACTGTCGGTGTCCGCCCCCCCCCGCCCCTCGGTAGCGCGACCTCGCGCTTTGTGTCTTGAGCCCCGAGAGGCTCAGGGCGCACCATTGCCTTGGGAGTCCCCGGGAGGGGGACTCCCGCTTACAGCGCCCCCAGTGTCCCAGAGCCCAGAGAGGCTCGAAAAGGCGGCATTTGTTGGTTGGAGCCTGCGAGGCTCAGGGGCATTTCTTTGGTCATGAGCCCTGAGAGGCTCGGGGGCAGAATGGAAGAAGGAGCCCAGAGAGGCCCCACCCTGGCCCATGCAAGTTAAGAGCCTAGAGAGGCTCTAGGGGGGCCACATTTATTTCTTAGGGCCCGGAGAGAGGCTCCAGGCGCCAAAGTGGTTGTGAAGGGCCCAGAGAGGCTCTTGAGCCCCCACTGTTGTTTTTGAGCCCTGGCAGGCTCAAACATTGTTGCACCAGTTGCCCAGCACTTTGTGGGCAACTGCTACGTTTAGGACCCTGACTTTGGACACAGGGCGTCCTAGCCCCAACAAGGCCAGAGGGCCTAGGGACAGTCACAGGTGGTGACTTACGTGAGTTTGGCGCAATTGTCCTTTCTATGCACCTCTGAATGTATTGTTTATGCGTCATGTGCCTTTTACACCTCTGAATGTATTGTGATGCATCATGTGTTTTCCCCCTTACACCTCTGAATGAATGTTATGCATTGCATCATGTGTTATGTGCTTACACCCCTACAGGTATTGTAATACATAGGTGGTTGTTTTCTCCCTAGTACAGGTGGTGCTAGTGAGATCCTGGTTACCAGTGATTACTGGTTGTGTGCTATTTTGTGCTATATTCTATGTACTAAGTGCTATTTCTGAAAGTGCTACTTCTGATTCCTGACAGTGGTCCAGGTGGCCCTGTCTTGTAAATATCCCCCTGTAAATTCTGCCCGTGCCTCTGGCACATTGTAAAGTGTGTGTTTTATCTAATGTGTTTGGGTGTAATACAAAGGCTATTTTTTATATAACCTTGTGTGGAGTTTCCTTTGTGGTGGGCCTTTGGTTGTTGTTGCTGGGGTGCGTGCGCAAATACTTAACCTACATCGCCTCCAAGTTTAGCCTTGCTGCTCGCGCCACGTTACCTAGAGGGTGAGTAGGGGTTATCTTGGCGTGTAACTCCCTTGCCCTGACTTGGGTGTGGTGGTCTCTGACTGACTTTGGCGAAAGCCCTGGCCAGCCGGGGATCCCATTTCCAACAATCACATTATTTCTTGCAAGCCTTTTTATAATCGACTAACTCAGGTGTAGACCACAGTCTCACCCATAGCGATAATGGTCTCAGTATGGCATAATGGTCCGTGCGTTTCATATTTAAATCAAGCATTACTGGTATTAGCGGCGTACTTATCGGCAGTCTCAAAAGCGCCCTATAAAATTTGTTTTCTCCGTTCGTGAAGACGTTCCTGCTCTGCGCCCCCCATATTTCCACACCATATAGTGCAGCAGACTGTGCCTTAAATTTAAAAACCTCGAGTGCCGGAGAAACAGCTTTGCTATGGCTGTTCCCGTGTTTTTTCAGAATTGGTAAGGTGTTCTGTGTCAGTGTCATTCTACTTTTTTCTACTTGGATTTTCCACAATAATTTTGAGTCTAGTGAAACTCCCAAGTAAGTAAAATTCTGCACGTATTCTAACTTTTGACCATCTAAAAATAGGTTCCCTCTAAAACTTTTGTGGGGATTTATTGCCATATATTTAGTCTTTTTAGTATTAATCTTGAGGCCTTTCCCTTCACAATATGTTTGGAATGAATTTAATAGGTGTTGCAGACCTCTGGACGTTTGAGATACCAATATAGTATCGTCTGCAAATAGGAGGGCTGGAACCCTTTCTCCGTTCAATTTCAGTGCATCATTTTTACAACCCTCCAAATATGATGGGATGTCATTTACAAACTTTGAAAATAATGTAGGAGCCGGCACGCACCTTTGGCGAACTCCCCTTCTAATAGGGATAGCATTTGTTAGCTCGCCGTTAGGGCCCCATCTAACTTAATTATTTTCATGCAGTCTTACAATCTCGTGCAAAAGGCAAGCTGGAAGCCCTTGACAATGTAATGACTCCCATAACAATTCATGAGGAATAAGATCAAAATCAGTCCTGAGGTCTACAAATGCAACATATAAATGCCACTTCCTTATCTTAACATACTTCCAACATAAACAGCAAAGTCTGAAAACCTGATCTATAGTGCTTATTTCGGGTCTGAAACCTGCCTGGAATTTTGTAAGAAACGCTGTTTCATCTATCCATGTGTTCATACGGTTTAAAATATGCCTTACATACATTTTTTGTAAGATATCCATTAAACTAATGGTATGATAGTTAGCTGGTTCATTCCTATTGCCCTTTTAAAAAAATCTATACGATTTCCGCCCCCCTCCAGGTATCCGGAAAATCCACGCCTGCTGCTAAGGCATTACACAAATAATTAATGTAAGGCACCCAGACATTTATTTAGTGTTTGTATAAGTCACCTGGAATTTTTTTACAGTCCGGGTGCTTTTCCATTTTTAACCGCATTAATAGCTAGCACTGTTTCCTCTAGTTCAAACTCCAGTTTCGGTACATCAGGG
The DNA here is from genome assembly GCF_964261635.1 of Lissotriton helveticus. Classification (NCBI taxonomy): domain Eukaryota; kingdom Metazoa; phylum Chordata; class Amphibia; order Caudata; family Salamandridae; genus Lissotriton; species Lissotriton helveticus. Next base: position 465,113 of record NW_027611650.1, on the reverse strand, counting down.
CTTAACACTAAAACACCCTTGTTTGGGATCCCAACATTTTCCGGTGCCCTATATAGCTGAGTAAAATGTTCAACCCAGGTTATCTCATCATGGAAGACATATTTTACTACTCCTCCAGTGCAATTCTCCTTAGCCACTAATCTCCAGAACCCCACTTGATCCTTATTCTTGGCAGCCACCAACAATTCTGACCAACTTTCCTCATCCCAATTTGTTTTTGCAACCTCTTGTATTTTCCTATATTCTCTTCTAGCTTCCTTAACCCCTCCCCTGTTGATGACGGAACCGCTCCGTCATCAGCTGCCGTGGCGCTGTGCTGATGACGGAGCGGTTCCGTCACGGCCCGCTCGGCGCGCCTGCGCGGCGCGAATTCCGCACCTGCGCTGGACGTTCCATTGAGCGGGCGGGGCCGTGACGGAACCGCTCCGTCATGAGCAGAGCTCAACCGCGGCTGGTGACGGAGCGGTTCCGTCACCAGCATGCGGCCGCCGCGCTCCCTTAGCACTGCCGCAGAATAGCCGCCGCAGTGAAGTGGTTAATTTCAATTGGGTTCTTGTTTTTTATTAATTGTAGTAATCTAGCCTTGCCATTGCGGCAATCTTTGTCATACCAGGGTTTCCTGTTTGATATCAAGTCTGCATTTTTGGTAACTTTTTTGGTCATTTTCGTTACCAATGATATTAGTGAGTTAAAAAAAAAAACCTTATGTAAATCCACAAAGACACTCCCTTCCAGCAGTATATTTAAGTGTCCAGAGAAAGTGTCAGCTAATGTGCTATAGATTTTCGGCTAGTACTTCGCAATGTTCCATCTTATGTGGCCATTTTAATGAGCGGTGATTATTACTAGCTAGTATAACATCATTGTTTACATTAACTACTTCAGTGATAGTAGTTGAACCAGGCAATAAGCTATTAAGGAGTAACAATTGGAGCGGACGATGGTCACTCTTGATTTTGGGCATAATCTCTAAATCAATTACATAGGTCCAGATATCGAAAGAAACTATAATGTAGTCAATTTTACTTTGGGAATTGTTTCTAAGGAAGTTAGCGGCCTTTAGTGTGTCTGATGGAAAACGACCATTGCATGCTCGTAGCCCATGCGTGGCTGATTCTCATAATTTGTACGGCTAATATAGTGCAGGGAACTGGGTTGATATTATTTAACGTAGGAATATTATTGCCACTATCCTCATCTTCGAAAATATCTTCAAGCCCTATAATGGGCTCGTAATTACAATTTAGATCACCACCTATTATAATACTCGATTTTCCCTCCAAGGAATCAAGGAGTGTATCTAACTTTTCTAGTATCTGTGACTCTTTTGTCAAAGGACCCGGTCTATTGTACACATTAAATAAATGGAGCACCCTTCCTTCCTTCGTATTTATTCTTACTCTGAGTATATCCAATGAATTAGTACTTAGTTCTACAATTCTAATCTCAAGTGTTACTTTTACCCATATTACAAGCCCCCCGAAGGCCTTCCTCTTGCAGAGGGGAGTGCATCAACATGGAATGTTCTATACCCCACTCTATGCGGGGTGTTTAACGCCCAGGTTTCCTGCAAGAGGCGAATATCACTTGTATCAATATAATCATTCCACTCCGGGTCACTAACATTTTTCCAAAGCCCCGCTATATTCCATGAGATTAGTTTTAGATCTGGGGAATTACTACCACTCAAATCTACCAAGGATTAATTTAACATATTATGATTTGTGTGTGCATCTTCACTCAGCACTGCTTCTTCACCACCCAAACTTGGTGGAATTTTTTGGAACACTAGACCGTCCCCACCCATGTCTACCACCTGCTCTGTCGGTGCTTTAGGCTGTGGTCCAGTGCTTAAGGCATTCATTTCACCGTCCTTGTCTGTTTCTATTGGTACAACTAATTTTTCATCTCCCAGTGCTTTTGCTAAATACAGTCAATCCACCGTGTCTAAGGAAGAAAGTTCTTGGAATCTATTAGCAACGTGTGGGGAAAAGGAGTTATCACAATTCCGGATTATTTCTCCACCAACCGGTCTATAAAAATATCCAAGAAGAAGTGCGTGGATATTGGTATTCTGTGTCAATGTCTCCTCTTGTATTCTCAGTAAATTGCAAACTATATGGGGATGCCTAAAATGTACAACTATACAGTCACCTTGGATATTTTTCCTGTGATTCCCCGCCCACCCTACCCTATGAACCATTAGATTTCATTCATTTTTTGCGGGTTAAATCTTTTAAACTTTTGGAGCCAATCTACAACTTTGTTTATAAGATTATGCCATGTTTCAGTTTGGTCTTGCCTTAAGGGTGGCACGCCAATTAGTATTAAAACATACGGGCATGCAGATGGGGGTAGATTTAAATTATCATAGTTGGGGGTTAGATCAATTCCACTTAGACTAGATACTAACCCTCCTATAGCACCGTTATTAGGGTGATCAGCTCCCCTCACAACTGGATCTAGTCTTCTCTCTCCTGGGTCAGTGTTCTTACTTTGAGTCTCCTTGTTCCTTACTAGTACAGCTCTTTCCTCCATGGTGCCAGTGTTATTTGTGAGAACTATTCTTGATTGTGTTTGGATATGATCATCAGCACTCACTTCCTTAGTTTTGGGATAATTATTTCTATATTCAGCAAGTATTTTAGACCCTTCATCAATGATGTTGCTCCCCCCTTTTCAAGCATAGTATCTAGTTTCGCTATAGCCTGATTTATTTGCACAATTTTATCATCTATATCCTTCATTCTGATACCCATGCAATCCTTTATTTGTGCTTGAACAGAGTCTAAAGTAGTCTTGAAGAGGTCTGTGACAATTTGCTCTAGTGTCTCAATGGTGCCATCTACTCTATTAGTGTAAGGAGAATTTTGAATCTCAGTTTGAGTGCCAAAGGACCTACTTAGGGCCCCCATATGTTCAATCAGTTCAGTATCCCCTTTATTTGAATTCCCTAGCAATCTAGCTTCCCCATTATTTTTAACATTTCGTTTTCCCCTTAATGCAGCCTTAGATCTTTCCTTCGTTGGATCCCCCTTCCTTGACCCACGAAGTATTGTTGTTATTGAAGGTGATGTTAATACATCCACATTAAGAATGTCATTGTGGCTAGGGGCCGGATTTACCACAGGGCTACTTGAAGTAAGAGAACGGGATGCAACACACTCGGTCGTAGGCATTTGTGGGGAATCGGGTAAAATTAATAAGCCAGTTTCCTTATACGTTGGCAATTTGGATGGATCAAGAGATAATCTTCTTTCAACAAGTTCGATTTCATGGGTTATAAGTGATTCTGCCCTTAGGATAAAGTTATCGAATGTCCCTGCTGTGCATTTTCTTGTACTCATGATTGATGGTTAAATGCAACACCCTTACTATGCAAGATTTCTTTTCAGATCTACAATAGCAGGGTTTAACCCTTGCTCACCACAGCTATACAGCTAATCGGAGAATAAGGGGAAGCAGAGAGATACACTCTCTCCTTCCCTTTTTCTTCCGATACCTTGTTTCCAAGTACAGATCACAATACCCACCCAATACAAAAAGCCATGAATCAATAAACTTTCCCCCTTAGTCTAATCGTACCTTAACTTAGGATGTACTAACACAATTCGAGAATGGATAGATACAGTTATCAAGATACAAAATAAAATGTGGTTAAGCATACGAAGTAAGGCTATATGAATGCAATTGCCAAGAGGGGTGGCCCAGCCCGGCCTCTGACGGCCTCTGACGGCCGCAGACGGCCCGCCCTTGTCCCAGGCTTCTCCCGGCGCGTTCCGCGCAGTGGTTGCCGCGAGAAGTTAAATAGCTGCAGCAAGGTCCTGTGGGAGTGTGTGTGCGGGCACAGCGTGGATGGCGGTAGTGCCGGGGCTCCAGGGCTCCTGGGACTCATAGTCCATCGGGATCACCTCACTCGCACCCCCAGCAATGTCCACAAAACAACAGGGTCCTGGTCAGCGAAGCGGCACCCACGCAGCAGGTGCCACGAGAAGTTAAATAGCGGCAGCAAGGTCCTGTGGGCGGGCACAGCGCGGATGGCGGTTGTGCCGGGTCTCCGGGGCTCCTGGGACTCGTAGTCCATCGGGATCAACTCACTCGCACCCCCAGCAATGTCCACAAAACAACAGGGTCCTTTTCAGTGAAGCGGCACCCGGTGGTGACGCAAGAAGTTAAATAGCGGCAGCAAGGTCCTGTGGGCGAGTGTGGGCGGGCACAGCGCGGATGGCGGTAGTGCCAGGTCTCCGGGGCTCCTGGGACTCGTAGTCCATCGGGATCACCTCACTCGCACCCCAGCAGTGTCCACAAAACAACAGGGTCCTTATCAGTTGAACCTTTCAACTAACCCATTGCATTGTGGGTGATAAGGGGTGGTACATTTGCAATTTACTCCACACTGCTTCCACATAGCATTCAAGTAACTAGACATGAGTTTACACCTCTGTCTGATACTACCTCCTTAGGAAAACCCACCCTGGAAAAGATTACCAGGAGGGCTCTAGCCACAACAGGAGCTGGGGTAGTTCTAAGGTGAATTGCCTCTGGATACCTAGTGGCATGGTCCACCACCACCACCAGTATACATCTGTGCCCAGATGCAGTTTGAGGATCATGGGACCAACAATGTCAATCCCAACCCTCTCAAAGGGAACCCTCACCACAGGTAGTAGTATCAGGGGGGCCTTTGTGGTACCACCCGCCTTACCACTGGCTTAACAAGTGATACAGGAGTGACAAAACTTCTTGGTGTCTTCTGACATATGAGGCCAATGAAAGTGAGCGACAATTCTGTCCCAAGTCTTTTTTTGGCCTAGGTGACCTGCTAATGGGATGTCATATGCCAGTGTCAATAGGAAGCCCCTAAACATCAGAGGTATAGCCAACCTCCTGGTAGCACCAGGCTTGGGGTCTCTACACTCTGAGTATGGGAGTCCATCATCCCAGTAGATCCTAAGGGAACCACTGGCACTCCCAGCAGCCTCAGCAACAGCTTGCTGTCTGAGGGGTTCAAGAGAAGAACACCTCAGCTGTTCCTGACTCAGTTCTGCACTGGAAGGGCCATCTGTCCCCAAGAACTCAGCCTGATCGGGCTCAAGTTCCTCCTTAAGGACTAAGATCATCTCCCTCAAGAGACTGATCTGTATTCTGAGGCACGGGGGGGAACACTGCCTTACCCCTACTGCTCTCTCTCTTGGAAGGTGCCTGGTCCATTTTTCCCGGATCCAGGGCTTGTTTAGAGGGAGGCATTTTTGCCTGTGACCTCGTCATAGCAAACACATCTGCAGGGATATCCAACATTTCTGCACGAGTCCTGAGTTCCACTTCAGCCCAAGCTGAAGTTTCTAAATCATTGCCCAACAAGAATTGAACAGGGAGGTCTACACTAACCACAACTTTCTTAGGGCCAGTTACTCCTCCCCATAACTCCATCACAGACCAACACAGCCTGAGTTGGATTTCTAACTAGGCCAGAGTCCATCTCAGATCTCAGGGTTAACCCTACTACACCCTTATTATGTGTACAACCACTTGGAGCTGAACTAGGGGGAATAGTTGCCTTAGGGGCTGTGGTGGCTGGAGTTGAGTCCTTGGACTTGGTACAATCACTTGTCCAATGGGTCTTCTGTTTACAGATTTGACACCATGGCTTCTTCTTGCCTTTACCCTTGTTGGATTGTGACTCCTCACCAGATGAAGATTTTGGGGCCCTTGAGAAGACTTCTGGTCTTTAGCCTTCTCCCCACCCTTATCTGAGGTCTTAGAATCTTGCTTCTTGGAGTCACCACCTTGGTTCTGAACTTTCTGCCTCTTCCTGGTTCTGACCCATTTGCCTGCCTTCTGGCCCAATTCTTGGGAGAGGTCAGATCAGAGTCCACCAGGTACTGATGCAACAGCTGATTTTGACAATTATTAAGGATCTGCTCCCTCATAATTAAATTGTACAATCCTTTAAAATCACACACTTTACTTCCAAGTAACCAGCCTTCCAGAGCCTTAGTAGCACAATCTACAAAGTCAACCCAGTCTAGAGTCTGTGCCTTTTGGGTATCTCTGAACGTAATCCTACATTGTTCAGTGGTTAAGCCAAACTCATCAATTAGAGCACTCTTCAAGACTTTGTAATTATCAGCATCCTCTTCTCTTACAGTGAGGAGCTTGTCTCTACCTTTGTCTGCAAAGGAAAGCCACAAGATTGCTGCCCACTGCTCTTGAGGGACCCTCTGTACTTTACAGGCCCTTTCTAGTGCAGTTATCCATTTGTGGATGTCATCCCCACTCTGGTAGGGACGGACAATCTTGTTCAGGTTCCTATGATCATGAGTGTATTCTCTAGCTCAGGGACACTGTTGCCGCCACTATGGGGCTCTAGCCCAACCTTCTGTAAGCTCTCTGGAGCTACAGGGATTCCCTGTCTAAGGCCAATTGTTCCCTCTTGATTCTGAGTTTGGTCCTCTCATACTCAAGGTACTGACACTTCTTCTCATAAGAGGAGTCCCTTTTATGAGAAGCAGCGGTCCCCACAGAAGTACCAGAATGATTAGATTCCTGAGAAGGAGATCTTGATCTTCCTGGTAAACTGTTAACTCTCCCTAGTGGAGAAAAGAGAGGTCCACTGGGGCCTTCTCCCCCACCTGAAAGAAGAGGTGGATGGATTGTCCAGGTTAGAATCATCTTGATCCTCCTGGCCAGCATCTGAGTCCAGCTCAAAGAAGTGTTCAGTTTCTGGTCTGTCCTCATCTGCTGTCCCACCCAACTTGCCTGCCTCGTCAGACCATGGGGTCTTTCTGAGGCATTGAGTGCTTGCATTTCTCCCTGTCCTCAGTTTCCTAGATGCAAACATATTTCTCAATTCCTGAAATGAGATATGGTCATATTTAGTTGGCAAGGAGCCACTGACTTCAGGCCTCGAAGACATACTAGAGTTATGTGGTGAAGGCACCCACCTAACCTACTGGGAACTGAGCCTCTCTTGCTTTGGAGAAAGGGTGTGCTAGACCCTCGACTACCCAACTCCAAGTTCTATAGAACTTACTAATTCTAGTCATGATTTATACGTACCTAATACCTTTAGTGGTTTTCAGTTAATCACTCAATGAGATTTATCTGGTAAAACAATAGCAAGCTTTAATCCCAGCCGCTGCACACCAATGTGAGAAGTTGGCCTGGTATATGCTGTCCACTAATTAAAGTGGGCACCTTCTACCAGTCCAAACAACCCTTATTGATTAAAGACAACCTTTATTGAAAGCTATCCTAGTGGTAGCTATGGGGAGCAGCCTACAGGCTAAGTCTCGTAGGAATGTAAAGCAGCTTGGTTTACCAGATTATAACCTCCTGAATGACCAAATGAAAAGAGACCACACAAGAGATATATCAAATATATGTATTTATACTAAACACTCTCTACTAACCTCTTTATGAGATTAGAGAACAAGCCCACAATATTAAATCACTAGAACAATAGTAAATAGCACAATACACAGCGGGCTCAAGGAGGAGACCGAACCATATACTAAGAAAGTGGTATAACAACCACGACTTGACTAGACACAGTGCCTAGAGCACATAGAATTGCTGGGACTCCAAGGAACCACCCAAAGTGGTGACACAGGGGACCCACGGGGGACGGGTGCAGCGTCTGAACATAGGCGCGAGCTCCGTACAATCCTATGAGAACGTCACAGTTGGAATTTTTAAGATTAAGGACACTTCAGAGAGGACTTTAAGCAAACCCAGTTACATATAGAAGGTTCTAAGGCCAGCGCCCTTGAGAATACTGAGATATCCGTGTTACCTATCCCAGAGGAGCCGTGTGCAAGTGATGTCAGGACCCTTCAATGTTTTCAATGGCGTGATGGGGCAAAGTGCTGCTAACGGGAAGAAGAAAAGTGTCCAGTGGGATCCAAGCCTGGATTCGAGGTGAGAAGAACCTGAAAGCAGAGGGGACAGAGTCTGGGTTACTTCACAGTGACCAGGGGCACGATAGACGAATGCCCACCGATGTTGGGTGTTTCAGGTGAGAAGAGGTGAAGCTTGACTCTACCTCCACAGTGACCAGGAGACGTCAATGATGACCAAAGTCCAGAGTTGAGCTGTCCCACAAAGCAGTTTGAGGTCTGGGGGATCAGTGTCCAGATTAAACACCAACAAGCCTTGGCAACTGCAACCCAAGCCGGCAGAGGAAAGTTGCTTCGGTGAGGACCAGTAAGGTTCTGGTGACTCTTCAAGATATGGAGAGTCAGGACACGTTTGGAGCAACCTGGAAAGCCCACTGAAAGTCAAAGTTACCTTCACAGGGACCCACAGGCCAATGGACCAGGGATTGTGAAAGGTCCTCGAGCTGAATCACGAAATACAAGCACACAGAACACTTGGGGATGTATAGGCCGGAAATCTTCAGTGGGATTACTGCTGAGGGTCAGGACTACAGGTAGCCCAAAGCACAGCCTCAGGAATCACCAAAAAGCATATGCTGCTGCAAAAGTACACGGTGCACAGGGGCTCGTGTTGCACAGTCCCCAAGAGGGATACTGGGGTCAGAATTGCTGAGAGTACAGATCCACCTCAGAGACCTCAAGCACCCTCCTCCTGTGTTGCAGAAATCTTTGGAGTCCTCAGGAGCTTGGGAGATGCAAACCAGTCAGATGAGTTTAGGTTCCTGCCTTGCAGGGGAGTAACTCCTTTACTCCAATGGAGATTCTTCAGTCATCCAGCGTCGTGCAGATCGCTGACGTACTTGATTTCGGTAGCAGAGTATGTCCAGGTAAAATCTAAAGTTTTGTAGTCAGGGGTTCCTACTTTATACCCAAGGAAGGGGTGGGACAAACTCTGGGGACCCACCTATAGGAGGATCAGGACAGAGTGGTGGCTACACGCATGTCCTTTGTCCAGTTTCGCACCAGAGCAGGAGCAAATGGCTCCTGCAACTGGTTTGAGCTGGACTATGCACAGGGACACCAAATGTGCCCCTTGTGCAGACTTCAAAGCACTCTCAGAGTGCACCCACCCAGCACTAATACACTAAAGCCGGTCTGGGAGGTGGGCACACCTCCCTGTGACAGGAAACCTATTGTCAAGCCAAGACTTGGCTCAGCAGCAGGAGGGCAGACTTGTGTCTGTGGCTGGCAGCATCCATTTTGTGATGCCCAGGTCGAGAAAGCTGGTAACGGGTAGTCCGGTGTGTCACATAGGTCCCTTTAGAAGGGTGGAATCATACCTTCCCTGCCAGTTACTAGTGTTGAGGTATGATTCCAAGGTGTTTGACACCAAACACAACATGTTTCTATGCAGCTGTTTTAAAGTTAGCATTTACAGCGAGGTTATAATGCAGTTAAATATATATGTTTGCATCACAAACAACCCCGGAAAATAGGTTCCGAAGGCTACAGAGGGGCTCTGCTCATACAGGTGCATCCTCTCACATTAAACCCAGCACCCTGCCTTCAGGATTGATAAGGCCTGCCATAGGGGTGTCTGATAGGTTTATATGTACAGTGACATAGAATAGATATATTAAACCCATATCTAAGTAAGGGGTTCATGCACCACCTAACACATGCTGCTGTAAGAGACCTGTGGTCTCTCAGGGGTGGCACAATACATGCTGCAGCCCCTGGGAGGCCTCTGTGGTACCTAGGCCCTGGGTACATAGTACACCATATACTAGGGAGTCATAAGGGTACCCCCGATTCCAACCTGGAGTGTACCTAAAGTACATGCAATCCATTTAGAGGAGAAAGCAGCTAGACTGGGGTCCTGGATTGCAGGATCCCAGTCAGACTAAGTCGAAAACAGTGTTACATCTGCAAAAAGAACTCCGAGAAATATCTCTCGCGGAGCTCCAAAACCCCGCCGCACTACACTCTCCGCTACTTGCCGCTGCCTGCTGCTCCTCCTGCCGCTCTCTTCACTGCTTTGCTGCCTCTCTGCCATTCTGGGTCGCATCCATGCTCCCAATGCTCTTTGTCGAACCGCTGACTCATCGAATGGAACTAAGCGCAAGCAGTACAAGCTTTCCTTCCTCATCCAATGTTGTATAATCAAAAATAGAAAAAGGTTCACAATTTTCAACTTTGTTTCTTCATTCGAACATACTTTATACATTTGTATTTATTAATTTTAATATTATTTAATTTTGTAAAACTATTGCAGACCTCCTGGGGTCCTCAGACCTCAGGTTAAGAACCACTGCATCAGAGAACTAATTAGGGAGGGACAATACATATAAAAGAGAGTCAAACCACTAATCACAAAATTAAAGTTAGTCGACTAAGTGTATTTAATTAAATTAGGATTTTCCATCATTGACACTGAGAACACCTGGATTTTCTTGCAAGACTGGAGACTTCCATTGTGCTATTTTAAGGCTGCTTAATCACAGAAGAAACATGAACAATTGGTTTACAATGGAAAGTTTTGAAAGTGGAAGCTGAAACCAATTAGCATCTCTCAGAATGTTCTGTTGTTGCAAACGTTTAGGAAGCCACGGAACCCCTAGAGGAACGACTCCATGAAACAGGTTCTATCAAGTCTAGATTGTTTCATGTGTCGTGTAGTACCTAGGAATCCCAAGGACCTGCGCATTTTGGATGACTTAAACTGAGGGCTTGGTGTCCCAACCGCTTTCGAACACCCCCACAGGAAATGTCAGCCAATAGACGAGCTAGCTCTACAGTGCCACTACCACCCCCCTGTTTTCCACAGTGGTGCATAGTAGTCTCTGGCACCCACTGACATTGACAACCCTGAATCCTCAGGGATCGTGGTAAGCAGTACAATACTTTTCGCCCGGACACTCGTGCTTGCTTTCTCGCAGAAAATACACAGGATGGCGATTACAACTTTTCCATAAGAATCTATTGGTCCAGTGTCAGCCTTGTTTAAAACATATGTGCTGCAACAATCAGGAGACAGAAGCATACGAAAGAGATTGATAGCACCAATATAGTAAATCATAGATACATTTCTATCATAGTGCTAATGAGATGAACATATGCAGTTCAGATAAAAATAGTAGCACTTGCATATTCCTAAAATGTGCGCCTTAAGTAGTCTGCCTAGGTGTACCTAGCCTAGCCTTGATGTGTAGGTGTTTATGTATATGCGTATTTATGAATGTATCTGTAGCCAAGAAACCTCTAGGGATGAATCCGCCCCCTCACCTGATGGTTGAGAATGAAGGAACCCGTCTCTGCCTCGAGGGTGACAGCTCCCAAGGGCTGTCAGACCGATGAGGGTCGAAGATTCAGCATGCAGGATCCCATGTCAGCTTGAAAGGAATTCTCCCCTGATCTGTAGGGATAGTGATGGTATTTTATACTAAAGTGGTCACTCCAGGGTTTTTTCTACAATCGACATGTTTCTAAAACAATGATGGGTGTTTTGAAAACAATCACCAATGCTTTTCTAAAAAGTGCACTCATGCACAGCTGGCAGTTGGCCAAGGATGAAAAAAAAGAGGTGACCCTTATACAGAATAAATCTGCCTTGCCTGGGGACATGTTTATGTACGTCAGAGACAGGTATTCTGATAGAAGATTAAGATCCTGGTGTCGGAGAGACAACAACAAGCTATTAGGTAAAAGGTCACCTGTTTAGAATCGTTATAGTCATGTGGATGGGATAATGTATGTAACATGGGGTATACACAATTGGACATGACACATGGGCCACGTAACCCATTTGGAAAGAGTAGCAGAGGTTAGAGGACAATGAAGTTTCCTAAGGTAAATAAGGATTTGAGGATCAAGCCTTCTGAGTCCGATGTTCAAGCTTCCTATTCTGTAAGACATCTAGCTATACAGAAATTTGGCTGCTCAGGAAAGGCAGGATAATCCATGTAGGAGAGTGGGGTCTGCAATCCTATGGTCACCCCAGATTTTTGCTTTTTGCTTCACTGGTTTACGACTTTCCCTGGCTGTGGGCCTGCTAATCAGACCCACAGCCTAGCTGTTCTCTCTCTAAATTGACATCCATGTACTTTAGGTGCATTTACCAATTGGTACTGGGCCACCTTATCAGTCCCTGTACAGTGTACCTTAGGTACCCAGGGCATAGGTGTACCCAGGGCCTACCAGGGGCTGAAGCATGTATTATGCCACCCCTGGCTGGCCATCTAAACAGACACAACTGGCTGGTAAGACAGCTGGGGCAAGGTGGTGTAATCACCCTTTGCTGTAGATATAGTTACCTATATCTAACCCTAAAATGGACACATATATTCCTATCAGTCACTCCTATGGCAGGCCTTATCAATCCTGAAGGCAGAGTGCTTGGAATTATGTGAGATGGTGCTCTGGCATGAGCTTAGCCTGTCTGCAGCTTGCGGAACCAAGTCCTTACAGCTGTTCCATGATAACGCTATACCATATACTCTTAAGTGCATTATAATCCTCGCGGTTAAATGCTAACTTTGGTATAGCATTATCAAAACTTGTCGAGTAAGGTGTCATACGAATTGGAATACTACCCCCTCGCCAATTCTTGTGACGGGGGTAGCATTCCACCCTTCTAGAGGGACACGACATGTATGTAACTGTGAACCCCGGTTAAAGTTAACTCGAGCCTTGGCATCACAAAATGGATGCTGCCACCACAGACACAAGTCTGACCTCCTGCTGCTGGGAGTCCTTCGAGCGAGGGAGGCTTGGACAAAGGGTTTCCTGCCTTGGGAGGTGCTAGCACCACCCCAGACAGGATTTTGTGTATTGGGTAGGATAGGCCTGAAAGAAATGAGACATGCCTGGGGCACACAAGGTGTCCTGTGCATACTCCGGTTCAAACCAGTTGCTGGGGCATCCCTTCCCCAGCTCTGGCGCGAAACCGGACAAAGGATAGGGGGTGTAACCACCCCCCTTCCTGGTCCCACCCAGGGGAGGGACCTAGTTACCAGTACAGCCCCCTTTAGCAGGATAAAGGTAGGAGCTGGTCCCATTCCAAATTAGATTAATCCTGAACTACTCTACAAGAAAAAACTCTGGACTTCGACGTTCTGCTCCACAGAAGACTGAAGAAATCTCCCTTGTGGGCAAGGAGTGTCCACCCTGCAACTGCAGGCACCATCAAGCATCCAGCGGCTTCACTTTGTCGTCTTCCCTTGAGGATCCAGACTTCAGAGCCCGACGAGACCCGGATTCCCAGGCCTCTCAACCTCAATTCACATCTGCAGCACAGCTGAGACCCTTGGGTGCGACGAGACACGTGGGTCCGGCCATCTTGAAAGAAACTGCACTTTGCTTCCAGCACAACTCCCGAGGTAAACTCGACCAAGTGCTTTGGGGATTGAGAAGCCCCAGCCCCGAGCAGCTCCTGCACCGAAGATCAGCCCTCCAGCTTCCAGGAGATCTGCGTGGGGCCCTTCTGCCTGTTTGCTGCTCGACGCAACGATGAACTTTGAAAACAACACTGCTGGTCTGGTTCCTCCAGACTGGCCCTTGCTCCCTTCCAAAAGAGGAGCACCCCGGACTCTCCTAGTCCACACCAGACGCCTTTTCCACTCACCGCGTGGGTTGCCTTTGCCAAGGCCTGTTGACGCCGAATCCAGAACAGACACCGTCGACAGCGAGAGCCTAAGTGGGACAGCTCGTGCCTCCATCTTGGTCATCGAAGACACCTCCTGGTCCACGTGGCTGCAGAGTCAAGCGTCCACTCTTCACCTGATCGCGACGACGACATCTGGTTCCTTCCTGGTTCCACTGCAGTCACTGGCTAGTGACTTTGAAATTTGTCCCCTCTGCTTTCAGGTCTTCAGCATCTCTGATCCACCCTGGGATCACACCGGACATCTTCCTCCTGGTCGCCTGCAGCATCTTTTCTTCCAGGCTCCATAGACTTCAACGCAGAAACCCGACACGACGTCGCACCTATGCACCCGCAGCCCGTGGGTGAGGTAACAAGAGCATTTCGGTGCTCAAGGGTAGCTTGATTCTCCTAGTGTCCAGATTCACAGTCGTTTTAGTCCTAACTAGTCAGGATTGTCCGTACTCACCTTTTTCTTGAACTGTACTGTCCAGAGACGTTGTTACACATCTCTCGTGTGAGTTCACACTCTGTATACGCATCCCGTGGGCCTCCTATTACTTACCTAAAGTTAGGATAGCGTAGTCCCAGCGATCCTACAGCCTCTGGACAACTCCATTCCTTCTATCGATTTCTTTATAGCATTTACTTAGTATATGGTTTGCCGTGCCCCTAGGGCACCATTGTAATTTTGTGCAACCTATCGTATTTTTCCTAAGAGATTGTCATGTGCCTAGCCCTCCGACCTCATAAAGAGTTCAGAGGTGTTTGTTATTAATAAATATATTGTTTATTTTCATAACAACCAGTGTGGTGTCCTTTCATCTGGTATTCAAGGGGTTATATTGTGGTAAAACAGCTGGCTTCACATGCCAAAAGAGTTTAGCCTAAGACTGCTTTGTCCATGCTAACATTAGGATAGCTGGTCTATAAGGTTGACTTACAACCAATCACCATAAGGGTTGTTTGGCTGATACAAGGTCATCACTAGAACTAGTGAGCATCATATATCAGGCCAACTTCTCACATTGGTGGCAGCGGAGGGATTTGAGCTTGCTGTTGTTTTTACCAAATATAATCTTGAAATATCATTTGAAAGATCACATAAGGTACCATAGGTACATATAACAAGCTTAGAAATACTCTGAGTTCTACTGAACCAGCTGTTGTGGTAGAAAGGGCCTAGCACACCCTGACTACAACTCTTAGCAAGGGATCAGTAGGAAAACCCATAGTGTAGGTAGGTGCATCACTTACACCTCACTAGAAAGCATGTCTACCCATGGAGAGACTTCAGAGACTCCCCTAGTGGTTAGTGACCCTCCGCAGGTCCTTTCCAGATATGCAGCTCTCAGTTTCCAGGAGATGAGACAATTGTGTACCCCCAGGAAATTGAAACATAGTTCTAACCCTACCACTCCTTTTCTGTTAGGTCTCTTAGAAACATATGATGCTAGAAGGGCTTCTAACACAGGCCCCTCTAATCCAGATGGGAGCATGCCCCCCCTTAGAAGGTACACCTGGTTTTCCAGACTCTAACCTCCCTGAAACAGAGAATGTAGCTGAGGAGGAAGAGGAAGAGTCCTCTGGGGATGAGGCAGACAAAGGTCCAGTAGTAGTCAGCAGACTCACCAGGGCCAACTTAAGCCTACATGAAGGTGGTACTGGGGGAGCCCCCAAACCATCCTCAAGCAGGCCTAACCTTGGGAATAGACGAGTTAGATCTCATTCCAGAGGCTCTAACAGATCTATTCACACCCATGTCTCTCAGGCATCTTCTCAGAGAGGGATGACATCCCCTCAAAGAAGAGAGCCTGAAGCAAAGATGAGGGAAGTGAATCTGAGGATTGAAAGGGAAGAACTTGCCCTTGCCAAAGAGAAACTTGCCTAAGCCAGAGAGCAACAGTTGAGTGGGGTAGTCCCCACTGGTGGCAGCAATATCCCTAGGGATAAAGAAAGGGGTTTTGATAATAGAAACCTGAGCAAGATAGTGCCCTCCTATAAGACAGGAGATGATTTCCACAAGTGGATAACTGCTCTGGAGAGGGCCTGCAAAGTACAGCAGGTACCCCAGAGTCAGTGGGCAGCAATATTGTGGCTCTCCTTTGAAGGTAAAGGTAGAGATAAGCTCCTCACTGTTAGGGATGAGGATGCTAATGATTACCAAGTCTTGAAAACTGCACTGATTGATGGGTTTGGCTTAACAACTGAACAGTACAGGTTGATGTTCAGAGACACCCAGAAAACTCAGGCTCAAGATTGGACTGACTTTGTTGATTGTGCCACTAAGGCTTTGGGTAGTAAAGTTACTGATTACACAGGATTGTATAATCTAATTATGAGAGAGCAGATCTTAAATAATTGTCAGAATCAGTTGTTGCATCAGCACTTGATTGATTCAGATCTGATCTCTCCCAAGAATTGGGAAAGAAGGCAGACAGATGGGTCAGAACAAGGGTCAAGCAGCAGAACCAGAACCAGGGTGGTGGCCAGAAGAAAGCAGACCAAAAGGGTAATAATGAGAATAAGCAAAATGACCAGAAGTCTTCAACAGGGCCCCAACAATCTAAGGAGGGGGGGTGGTCCCAGAATTCCCAAAAGAAGAAGAATGATGGTCCTAAGAAACCATGGTGCCAATACTGTAAAAGTAAAACTCACTGGTTTAGTGAGTGCACCAAGAAAGGCCAAACTCCTACCACTACTGTCCCTAAGACACCTGCACCCCCTAGTACAGTTAGTAGTGGTAGTGTACCTCCCAAGGCTATAGTTGAGTTAACCCTGGGAACTGAGGTGGGTTCTGACTTAGTCAGAATACCTACTCAGGCAGTTCTTGTTTGTACTGGGGACATGGATATGGCCCCTACTGTAAGTCCTAGTACTCTGGGCAAATACAGGCAAACGCCTTTAATCAATGGAAAAATGGCTCAGGCCTACAGGGACACATGTGCCAGTGTCACTATGGTGACACCAACATTTGTGGACCCTGACCAGATCATGCTAGGTTCAGACTACCTAGTGACCAATGCTAGCAATGTCACTACCAATCACAGTATGGCAGTTGTTAATTTCTCCTGGGGAGGGGTAACTGGCCTCAAAAGGGTTGTAGTTAGTTCAGACCTCCCAGTAGATTGTCTTTTGGGCAATGATTTGGAATCCTCACTGTGGTCAGATGTGGAGTACAGGACTCATGTAGAAATGCTAGGTCTCTCCTCACATGTCCTTGCTGCGATCAGGTCAAAGGCCAAGAAATGCCCAGCTGAACAAGTACTGGATCCTGGAAGAATGGACCAGACACTAACCAAGAGGAAGAGCAGTAGGGGTAAGGCTGAGCCTTCCCCCCCTGCCTCAGATTGAGGATCAGCCCTCTCAGGAGACTGACCCAAAGACCCCAGAAGGAACTGTCCTAGAAGAGCTTGAACCTGAACAGGTTGAGTTTCTTGGGACAGGGGACCTTCCAGAGCAGACTTGAGGCAGGCACAGTTAGACTGTTCCTCCCTTGAACCCCTCAGACAGCAGGCTGCTGCTGAGGCTGCAGGGAATGTTACAGGTGCCCATAAGGTATACTGGGATGAAGGACTCCTATACTCTGAGGCAAGAGACCCCAAGCCTGGTGCTACCAGGAGGCTGGTCATCCCCTTGTCTCTTAGAGGTTTCCTTCTCACCTTAGCCCATGAGATTCCCCTTGCAGGTCACTTAGGCCAGAACAAGACTTGGGACTGGCTTGCCCCACACTTTCACTGGCCTCATATGTCTGAAGACACCAAAGAGTGTTGTCGCTCATGTGTCACCTGTCAAGCCAGTGGCAAATCAGGTGGCTCAACAAAGGCCCCCCTTATACCACTACCTGTGGTGGGGGTACCCTTTGAGAGAGTGGGGATATACATTGTTGGACCAATGGACCCCCCAACAGCATCTGGGCACAGATTTATACTGGTGGTAGTGGATCATGCCACCAGGTATCCAGAAGCTATTCCCCTTAGGACCACTACAGCTCCTGTTGTGGCCAGGGCCCTGCTTGGAGTTTTCTCCAGAGTGGGGTTTCCTAAGGAGGTTGTCTCTGACAGAGGTGCAAACTTCATGTCAGGATACTTGACTGCAATGTGGAAGGAGTGTGGTGTAAATTACAAATTTACCACACCCTATCACCCACAGTGCAATGGGCTTGTTGAAAGATTCAACAAGACCCTAAAAGGGATGATAAAAGGGTTACCTGAAAAGCTTAGGCGGAGATGGGACATCCTTTTACCCTGCCTCCTGTTTGCTTACAGAGAGGTCCCACAGAAGGGGGTTGGCTACAGCCCTTTTGAGCTTCTGTTTGGGCATCCTGTAAGAGGACCCCTATGTCTTGTAAAGGAAGGATGGGAGTTACCTCTCAAAAAGCCTAAACTTGACATAGTGGACTATGTACTTGGTCTCCGCTCCAGGATGGCAGAGTACGTGGAGAAGGCATCCAAAAACCTTGAGGCCAGCCAAGAACTTCAAAAAGCTTGCCATGACCAAAAGGCTGTCCTAACTGTTTATCATGCAGGACAGAAGGTGTGGGTGTGGAGCTAGTGGCCCCAGCAGCTCTCCCAGACAGATGGTCTGGACCCCATACCATTATTGAGCAAAAGGGAGAGGTCACCTACCTGGTGGACCTTGGAACTCCCAGGAGCCCCCACAGGGTGCTTCATGTTAACAGGCTCAAGGCATTTGTCGACAGGGAAAACATTGGCTTGCTCATGGCAACAGATGAGGGACAGGAGAAAGAGAGTGACCCTCTCCCAGACCTGCTCACTCAGAACCCTGATGATGGGTCAGTTGATGGTGTAGTCTTTTCTGACAGCCTCCCTGAGCATCAACAAGAGGATTGCAAACAAGTTCTTCAATCCTTTAGACAAATGTTCTCACTGACACCCAGTCAGACAAACTGGTGCACCCATGAGGTGGACACTGGTGACAGTCTGCCTGTCAAGAGTAAAATCTACAGGCAACCTGACCACGTCTGGGACTGCATAAAGAAAGAAGTCCAAAAGATGTTGGAATTGGGAGTCATTGAACCCTCAGAACGCCCTTGGGCTAGTCCTGTAGTTCTAGTGCCAAAACCTCACACCCAGGATGGTAAGAGAGAGATGAGGTTTTGTGTAGACTACACGGGTCTCAATGCTGTCACTAAGACAGATGCCCATCCAATACCTAGGGCAGATGAACTTATAGACAAGTTGGCTTCTGCAACTTTCATGAGTACATTTGACCTAACAGCTGGTTATTGGCAGATCAGGTTAGCTGAGGATGCCAAGGCCAAAACAGCATTTCCTACCCCAGGAGGTCATTACCAATTTGTGGCGATGCCCTTTGGTTTGAAAAATGCAGCTGCCACTTTTCAAAGGTTGGTGAACCAAGTCCTCACTGGGTTGGATGACCTTTGTGCAGCATATCTAGATGATATTGCTGTCTTTAGCTCCACCTGGGAGGATCACCTGATCCACCTGAGGAAAGTTTTGGAGGCCCTGCAAAAGGCAGGCCTCACTATCAAGGCCACCAAGTGCCAGATAGGGCAGAGTCAGGTTGTGTACCTGGGCCACTTTTTTTTTTTGCAGAGTTTTATATAGCGCGAACTAGAACCGAACCGAATCAGTTATCAGAGCGCTTTACATAGCACCAGTTACGTTACATGAGGACACTTTCATTTTTTTTTTAATTTTTTTTTTTTTAGGCACGGGGAGATTAAGTGATTTGCCCAGAATCACAGGGGGTTTTTGGCGTCGTTACCGAGACTCGAACCGAGTTCCCCAGGTCCGAGGTCGAGCGCCTTAGCCGTTAGGCCAACCCCTCTCCGGTGGAGGCCAGGTTCAACCCTTGGAGAGCAAGATACAGGCCATAAAGGACTGGGCTCCTCCAACCACCCAGACACAGGTCAGAGCTTTCTTGGGCCTGTCTAGTTACTATAGGAAGTTAGTCAAAAATTAGGGGTCCATTGTGACACCACTTAATGACTTGACAAGCAAGAAAATGCCAAAGAAAGTTCAGTGGACAGTTAGCTATCAGAAGGCATTCGATGACCTGAAGCAGGCCATGTGTACTGCACCTATTGTCAAGAGTCCTGACTACTCCAAAACCTTCATTGTCCAAACAGATGCACCTGAGTTGGGTGTGGGGGCTGTTCTATCTCAACTGAATATTGATGGTCATGACCAGCCCATTGCTTTTATAAGTAGAAGGCTGACCCCTAGAGAGAAACGTTGGTCGGCTTTCGAGAGGGTGGCCTTTGCTGTGGTTTGGGCCCTGAAGAAGTTGAGGCCATACTTGTTTGGAACTCACTTCAAGATTCAGACCGACCATAAGCCCCTCTTATGGCTAAATCAGATGAAGGGTGAAAACCCCAAACTTCTTAGGTGGTCCATTTCCCTACAGGGAATGGACTTTACAGTGGAGCACAGACCACGGACTGACCATGGCAATGCAGATGGTCTCTCCAGGTATTTCCACTTAGAACAGGAAGACTCACCTGGTGAAGGTTAGTTTAATGTCCCTAAGTTTGGGGGGGTTATGTAGGAGAGTGGGGTCTGCAATCCTATGGTCACCCCAGATTTTTGCTTTTTGCTTCACTGGTTTACGACTTTCCCTAGCTGTGGGCCTGCTAATCAGACCCACAGCCTAGCTGTTCTCTCTCTAAATTGACATCCATGTACTTTAGGTGCATTTACCAATTGGTACTGGGCCACCTTATCAGTCCCTGTACAGTGTACCTTAGGTACCCAGGGCATAGGTGTACCCAGGGCCTACCAGGGGCTGAAGCATGTATTATGCCACCCCTGGCTGGCCATCTAAACAGACACAACTGGCTGGTAAGACAGCTGGGTCACGGTGGTGTAATCACCCTTTGCTGCAGATATAGTTACCTATATCTAACCCTAAAATGGACACATATATTCCTATCAGTCACTCCTATGGCAGGCCTTATCAATCCTGAAGGCAGAGTGCTTGGAATTATGTGAGATGGTGCTCTGGCATGAGCTGAGCCTGTCTGCAGCTTGCGGAACCAAGTCCTTATAGCTGTTCCATGATAACGCTATACCATATACTCTTAAGTGCATTATAATCCTCGCGGTTAAATGCTAACTTTGGTATAGCATTATCAAAACATGTCGAGTAAGGTGTCATACGAATTGGAATACTACCCCCTCGCCAATTCTGGCGACGGGGGTAGCATTCCACCCTTCTAGAGGGACACGACATGTATGTAACTGTGAACCCCGGTTAAAGTTAACTCGAGCCTTGACATCACAAAATGGATGCTGCCACCACAGACACAAGTCTGACCTCCTGCTGCTGGGAGTCCTTCCAGCGAGGAAGGCTTGGACAAAGGGTTTCCTGCCTTGGGAGGTGCTAGCATCACCCCAGACAGGATTTTGTGTATTGGGTAGGATAGGCCTGAAAGGAATGAGACATGCCTGGGGCACACAAGGTGTCCTGTGCATACTCCGGTTCAAACCAGTTGCTGGGGCATCCCTGCCCCAGCTCTGTCGCGAAACCGGACAGAGGATAGGGGGTGTAACCACCCCCTTCCTGGTCCCACCCAGGGGAGGGACCTAGTCACCAGTACAGCCCCCTTTAGCAGGATAAAGGTAGGAGCTGGTCCCATTCCAAATTAGATTAATCCTGAACTACTCTACAAGAACAAACTCTGGACTTCGACGTTCTGCTCCACAGAAGACTGAAGAAATCTCCCTTGTGGGCAAGGAGTGTCCACCCTGCAACTGCAGGCACCATCAAGCGTCCAGCAGCTTCACTTTGTCGTCTTCCCTTGAGGATCCAGACTTCAGAGCCCGACGAGACCCAGATTCCCAGACCTCTCCGACCTCAACTCACATCTGCAGCACAGCTGAGACCCGTGGGTGCGACGAGACACGTGGGACCGGCCATCTTGAAAGAAACTGCACTTCGCTTTCAGCACGACTCCCGAGGTAAACTCGACCAAGTGCTTTGGGGATTGAGAAGCCCGAGCCCCGGGCAGCTCCTGCACCGAAGATCAGCCCTCCAGCTTCCAGGAGATCTGCGTGGGGCCCTTCTGCCTGTTTGCTGCTCGACGCGTTGTCTGGTCACTTGCCGGCTGGCTAGTGGCCTCCTTGACAACGAACTTTGAAAACAACACTGCTGGTCTGGTTGCTCCAGACTGGCCCTTGCTCCCTTCCAAAAGAGGAGCACCCCGGACTCTCCTAGTCCGCACCAGATGCCTTTTCCACTCACTGCGTGGGTTGCCTTTGCCAAGGCCTGTTGACGCCGAATCCGTAACAGACACCGCCGACAGCGAGAGCCTACGTGGGACAGCTCGTGCCTCCATCCTGGTCCTCAAAGACACCTCCTGGTCCACGTGGCTGCAGCGTCAAGCGTCCACTTTTCACCTGATCGCGACGACGACATCTGGTTCCTTCCTGGTACCACTCCAGTCACTGGCTAGTGACTTTGAACATTGTCCCCTCTGCTTTCAGGTCTTCAGCATTGCTGATCCACCCTGGGATCACACCGGACATCTTCCTTCTGGTCGCCTGCAGCATCTTTTCTTCCAGGCTCCATAGACTTCAACGCAGAAACCCGACACGACTTCGCACCTATGCACCCGCAGCCCGTGGGTGAGGTAACAAGAGCATTTTGGTGCTCAAGGGTAGATTGACTCTCCTGGTGTCCAGATTCACAGTCGTTTTAGTCCTAACTAGTCAGGATTGTCCGTACTCACCTTTTTCTTGAACTGTACTGTCCAGAGACGTTGTTACGCATCTCGCGTGTGAGTTCACACTCTGCACACGCGTCCCGTGGGCCTCCTATTACTTACCTAAAGTTAGGATAGCGTAGTCGCAGCGATCCTACAGCCTCTGGACAGCTCCATTCCTTCTATCGATTTCCTTATACCATTTACTTAGTATATGGTTTGCCGTGCCCCTAGGGCACCATTGTAATTTTGTGCAACTTATCGTATTTTTCCTAAGAGATTGTCATGTGCCTAGCCCTCCGACCTCATAAACAGAGTTGTTTGTTATTAATAAATATATTATTTATTTTCATAACAACCTCTGTGGTGTCCTTTCATCTGGTATTCAAGGGGTTATATTGTGGTAAAACAGCTGGCTTCACATGCCAAAAGAGTTTAGGCTAAGACTGCTTTGTCCATGCTACCATTAGGATAGCTGGTCTATAAGGTTGACTTACAACCAATCACCATAAGGGTTGTTTGGACTGATACAAGGTGATCACTAGAACTAGTGAGCATCATATATCAGGCCAACTTCTCACATTCCACTGGTGTTGAAAATGTTTTGTAGAGCTGGAAATTGAGAACAGAATTTCAGGAGTACACTGCCTACCCGAAACATCCATAGAATTGCTGCCTGAAAGCAAAATTATGGTCAATTTTGCTGATAGACCTATCAGAGAGAGATCGGGATTCTCAGGCCTGGCATTTAACACAATAAAGACTACGTTACCATATCATAACATTTGATATTTCGGCAAAGGAGGTCTACTTTTCCTTATTCCTTTTTTAATAGTCAAATTACTGGATCCTTCCCTACTGGTTTCCCATCAACAAAGTGTGGTGAATACTTGGTCGATCGACGTGTGTTCACCATTCTGTAAGACTTACATGAAGACGCTAGGTAGCTTAATATATTTGCCACAATAGTGACAGAGCCATAGCATTTAATTGAGCGTGTCAATTTGACTGAATTGTAACTTGTCAATGTGATCTGTAACATTTTCATAACAACACATTATTAGTGAATCCTCATGCCCTTCTTTCTGCAGCTCCTGCGTATCATAATGATGGCGACAGATAGAATCCCAGGTAGAAGGTGGACACTATTACTCAGCAGTCAGAAGCAAACTAATAGCATCCCAGGAAGAAGGTGGACACTATGACGGCGCAGTCGGCAGCAAGCGTATAGAGACTCAATGGTTTTACATACATCTTTATGCAGCCGAAGAAGGCTGCACACTACTTCTATGCATAATCTGATTCAACAGCACAGCCTCATGGTGGCACACTGCTTTTATACAACCTTTGATGCAACAGTACAGCCTTGGAGAATGGCACACTCGTTTTGCACAAAACCTGACACAATGTTGCAAACTTCCGAACCAAGGTCTCTAAGCAAGAATGGATTATAAAAATAAATTGGAGAATTTTGGAAGTTGATGAGAAGAATCTATCACTATTCCACTCTGTTTGAACAGAGGTCAGAACCACAGGAACACTCATAACAATGACCGACATACCTGGGGTGGTTGGTGTACATACATCAGACCATCCGCCCTACTTATGATAGACATTCTGACCTACTTGCTTCTCTTCAGGAACATTATATAAAGGCTGGCTGTGTCAAGCAGAAAAAAAATCGGAAACGAGCATTTGCAATGCAATCATTCTCGACCTTGGGACCTTATATCTATTTAGCAATGCACCATAATAGCCTGGGTGCTGAAACATCTACTGTTCTTTAACCTAGAAGCTAACTTGCCTGCTGAGAGGGAAGGAGTGCACCACCCCTGCAGGATGTGTGAACGTCTAAGATGAGCCAGAAGCAGCTGACCACGGAGCTGAGGGTCCATCTACCTAGAGAGAAATGTGCGTGCTCCTGGATTGGAGAGCAGTCTTTTCTTCGAGTGTCTGAACCACCGCACTCTTGTGAAGTAGGAGGGTGACACTTTCAAACACCCCTGTAGGAAGGTGGCTACCTGACTATGGTTACCCCAGATTTTTTGCCTGTGTTTAGCTGGTTTTTTGACTTAGTTGACCTGGTTCCCTGCTAATCAGGGCCCCAGGCCATCTGCTCTCTCTGTAAAATGGATTCCATGTACCCTAGGTACATACCACAATTGGAAATGGACTCCTTGTCAGCCCCTGTATAATGCACTATAGGTGCCCAGGGCATAGGAGCCACCAAGGCCTACCAGGGGCTGCAGCATATCTTTTGCCACCCCTGGCTGGTTCTTAAATTGACACAACTGGCTGATCACTCAGCTGGGGTAAGGTGGTGTAAGCACCCCTTGCTTAGATATAGTATACCTATATCTAAACCTATATCTGGACACATATTAACCTGTGAGCCACTCCTATGGAAGGCCTCATCAATCCTGGAGGCAGAGTGCGTGGTTTAATGTGAGATGGAGCTCTAGCATGAGCTGAGCCTGTCTGCAGCTGTCGGGAACAACTCCCTAAGCTGTTTCAGGATAAGGCCATACCATATACTCTTAAGTGCCTTATAATCCTCGCGGTTATATAGCAACTTTGGTTTGGCTTTATCAAAACATGTCGTGTAAGGTGTCATACGATTTGGAATACTATCCCCTCGCCAGTTCTGGCGACGGGGATAGCATTCCACCCCTCTAGAGGGGTAAGACATGTTACTTTGCTTAAATGCGGTTAATTTCAAAAAGGACCTTAGATCCACAAAATGGATGCCTCTGCCACAGACAAATGTCTGGACCCCTGCAGTTGACCGAAACTCAGCAGATGGGGCCTGGACAAAGGGTTTCCTGTCACAGGAGGGTGTCACCGCCCTCCAGACAGGAGATAGTGTATTGTAGCAGGGATGTTTGAAAGAAACCAGACAGTGCCTGGGGAGCACAAGGCTTCCCCTTGCATAATCCGGTCAAACCGGTTCTGGGGCAGCCCAGCCCCAGCTCCAGTGAGACCTGGACAAAGGAAAGGGGGTGTAACCACCCCCCTTCCTGGTCCCACCCATAGGGAGGGACCTAGCAGGAGATCCACCCCTCAGATTGGAATAAGAGTGGGAGCAGTGCCCTAGCACAGCAGATCATCCTGAAATCACCTTTAAACTAAGAAGACGACTGGACTTCGACATTCTGATGATAGAAGACTGAAGAGAATCTCCCTTGTGGCCTAGGAGGGGCCACCCTGTGAACACAGGCACCACCCAGCACCTCGACGTCTGCTTTGCCGCCGCCTCCCGCCGGAGCCCGAGTGCAGAGCCTGACAAGACCCAGCTTCCCAGACTTCTCCCAGCCCGATCCACAGTCCCTACAAAGAAGGGACCCGTGGAGGCACCGAGAGACGGGGGAGCGGACATCTTGAAAGACCCCCGAGACGCTGACTGCGCAGCACCCGAGGCACCCTCGACTCTGTGCTTTGGGGATTGAGAAGCCCCACAATCGAGCAGCATTTGCACCAAAGATCAGCCCTCCAGCATCTCCACGATCTGCGTGGGGCCCTTTTGCTTTGTGCCACTCGACTCGCCATCCCGGCCGCTTGTCACGTGGTCAGCGGCCATCTTGGCGACGAAACCTATGATTTACACTGTGGGTCTGGTTGCCTTAGACCTGCCCTCGCTCCTGTAGAAAGGAGTACCCGCTCTGACCTTGCTGGTCCGAGTAATAAGCCTTTTTCACTTTCCCCGTGGCTTGCATTAGCCAAGGCTTGTTTGCTTCAATCGAGTTGCCGACACCGCCATCAGCTAGAGCCTTCGAGGGACAGCTCGTGATCGACTCCTGGACGTCCTTGACCTCTTCGTGTCCACGTGGCTGCAGAGAGAAGCAACACCTCATCACCTGTTTGCACCCGACTTTGCCTGGTTCCAATCTGGTTCCACGGTGGTCACTGGCCAGTGACTTTGAACACTGTCCCCTCTGCTTTCAGGTCTTCACCACTTCAGATCCACCCTTGGATCCACCGGACACTTCTCCTTCACATCGCCTGCAGCGTCTTCAGCTTCAAGCGCCAAGAACCTGCGTGTCAGAACCCGACGCCACTTCGACCCTGTGCACCCACTTCCTGTGGGTGAGGTAACTTTGCTCCGCCGGTGTTCCCACACTGGTGCACACCTCTAGGGTCTGTGTGTTAAGTTTTGTTCCTCTAGGTTCAGCGGAAGTGTCCTTTAACTTTAACTTTACAACTTTTACGCACCATTGGTTAACATTGGTGCATGCGTGCGCTTTCCGCACATCTCCCGAATCCCGAGGGCCATTCCCGACTTCAGCATTGCTTGTCCTGACTGCTCCCAGCGATTCCCTAGGCCCTAGGCCTAACCACTGTTCGAGTGGCCTCTCTTATACCACTTGTTTAGTATATGGTTTGAGTGGCCACCCGCCCTCATCCATAATTGTGCAACTTGTATGTTTAAACAGTGCTTTTGATTTAACGCTTGTGCCCCTTTATTCATAAAGAATACTGGGGATTGTTTTTAGTAATAAACACATATATTTTTATAATATATACTTGTGTGGTGTCCTTTCATTTGGTATTACAGGATTGTATGTGGTAAAACAGCTCGCTTAACACGACCTCTTAAGTTAAGCCTTTAGGCTGCTTAGTCCATGCTACCCCTAGGATAGCTTGTCTAATAAGGTTGACTTACAACCAGACACCATAAGGGGTTGTTTGGTCAGGTAGTAGGTGGTTCCAGAATTGGAAACATCCCCTACCAGGCCAACTTCTCACAACCCCTTTCTATTTGTGATTCAAAATAAGAAGCATTAAACCTTTGACAAGTCGGAAAAGCTTTCCTGGCCAGTAAAAGTGATTTAGCAGATAAGAATGTACTTGCAAAATATATTCATACATGAGAACCAATCTTACTGAAATGGTGTTTTAAAATGTCCCCAATGCAGTTCCTATGCGATTTGTTTGGTAACAGCCATTCTTGACCAATTTGTGCGACCTTGAGTTGCCCTAGGCTGAAATGGAAGAAAGTTTTCTCCTGTACTATGAAGTAAGCCGAGGAACAGACAGCTGAAAAAGAAACAGTGCCTACTACTTAAAAACTGTGTCTGGCTGCACATCACAGAGAGGCTGAAAGTTCGGGAGACAACCGTACTCCAATGGAGTAAAGTGCTAGAAAGAAGTATAAAAAATCAGGTAGTTGTAAAAGCAGAGTTCACCAAGACACCCTCCGAGCAGTATAATCTATCCACGAAAAGCTGATAATCATGCAGCAGAATGCTATTTGTGCACAGGAGCACCCAAATATAACAACTTTAAACAGCTTCAGGATGAAGAGATTGATTAAAAATACAAATTGACAAGAGGACAAAGGTTCAGCTATAAAACATTTTATCAGAGGCCTGATCTCCTGCTGTTGGTGGGCGACAAGAAATACCTCAGAGTGACTCATCCTCATAAAATGGAAAACAGTGATTGTTGGGAATTTGTGACGATTGTCAACAATGGCAGCAGTTGCAGTGATTTCAAGGCTTTATTCTTCTGTAACTGATCTGAATATTTTGCTATTAATGCCAATGTTTTGCAAAAGGTTTTGATTAAGGGCGTACCACAAAGGTTGCCACCTTCCAAAGACCCTTCAATCAGTCAATATGTAAGAAAATAAACATACACCGAGCAATACCAGGTGCAGCTTGAAGCACTTGGGAGTGAGGGCATTTTGCGCATACATATTGTCAAAATATCTTTTAGACTCCAGATTTCAACCCAAGCATGAGGTAAGATTATGCAGCAATTCACAAACGCCAAAAGTAACAGATCGGTGACGGGATTGAGGAGAGAGCAAACAGAGAGCCTGTTTATGCTTCAATGTATCAAGTAAGCAGCGTGAATCTACTATTGGGTGGAAGTAACTGCAAGTCAGGGCTTTAGGTGGGCCGGGTCCTGCCGATGCTCAGAACTGTCAGCTCTTAAAAGCAGGTGCTGAAACAGGTCCCAATTTAGCTCTCCATTTATACCCTAGGGGTGGGGGAAAGAAACGTAACTCGTCAATATAGCACCCGGCACTGCTTTTGATGCAACTTAGCAGTGATTTGTTTGTCCGTTTTCTATATGGCAGACATGAGCACCAGTGACATCACGCAAGGACGTGGTCATTTTTTGAATCCCAGGAGGTTGAGCGGATGTGAGGCTCAAACCTGCGTGCTCAGCTCGAAGGTCGGTAGCTCTAGACTTATGCCACATCCTCGTCTACAAGAACTGAAGCATGTTTAATATTATGTATAACGAAATCACAGGTGGTGCTCTTTTGTACATGAAATGTTACTTGTTCTGTTCTATATAAGGATGATGTAATGGACAGAAACAGCAAAACACCAGTTGGGTACACACTACAGATTTTTAGCATAAGTGTTTTAAGCCATATCCTCAATTACATTGGCCACGCCCCTATGGGAAACACCCCTCAGTTTTTCATCCTATTTAAAGCCCTACTGCAAGTGATTATTTACCGATACATATTGAGCGGCCCTGCTGGAATCGGATTTGTTGCCAGTTTGGACACCCGCACACATCTCTGTTGACTTGGCAGTGCTGCTGAGAGTTAGTAAGCTTTACAGCACTTACCGGCATCATCCTCGGTCCGTACCACATTGATGCTGGCTGCGGGCCGGCAGCTCCGGTGCCGAGGCTGATCTTCAGAGCTGCGAAGTGAGCGGTGGCCTAACTCACCCGGTCCCGTTTATTTTTGGGTCCTGCTGGCAGACTGGTTTGTATTCCGTTCTCTTGCCCTCTAGCCCTCGTCGCTTCTGTCTCTCCCGGGTGGTAGAGGCTGGCTCATGAGCAGCTCCCGTGGCTCAGATTTGGGGCGGGGTCAGCCAGAGGTTCCCACACTTCGTGGCATGAACGGGGGAACAATGAAAGAAACAAGTTGGCCGCTCTCAGTTTTTCGACACCTCCTCTTGTTATGCTAAATTGTGCTAATGCACTGATAACGCTCTCCTCCCGGGACTCCTTACAAATGATGGCATACGGTATGTTTGGCGCAGGCGCAGCCCCAGAGGTATCGCGTGCATGCGAAACAAAAAACAAGTACGAGTTTACCCACCTATCAGAGACAAACAAGCATTTAAAATGCAATAGGACTCTTATTTACGCGAGACCTATTGCATTTTAAACAGAGGTATGTGCGTTAAAAAGGCACGAATGGGAGGGGGTGGAGGGGTAGTGGTGGTAAAAGGAAGTCTTGGACTGCGGGAGGGAACAGGGGGAGGCAGGGCAACAAAAGGGCTTTAAAAGTAAAGGGGCCGATAGCTGTGGAAGGACAACAATGACGACATGGCTGTCATCAGGCGGGATTAAGTTGGCCAAAACCAATCAGATTACAGCATTTAGAATTTTGGCCTATGAAAAAGATAGGCGAAAAGCTTCCCCCGCTATTCTGCACACAGCATCTCTTGACTAGACAGTGCAGACCTAGACTCCCTTGCAGAAAGCTCTCAGTGTATCAAGTACATTTTTTATTGGTTTTACAAAAAGCAAAAGCAAACTCTCACTTTAGGAGTAAAACAAAAAAGTCTGTTGGGCACCCATGGGAAACATAGCAGCCACTCAGCAAACTTTAGGTGCTTTTAGAGGAGCTCCTGTTGCTCCTCTGAAGACACAGGGATAGCCAGGTTGGTGGAAATTGCTAAATATGGTAGACGGTGGTCCAACAGGGTACTGGAAGTTATTACACCTGCTCCTCTGACAGACCGTGGACCACCTGTGAAACTATAAAGGTAAGGGACAGTCTTCAAATGTAACCCAAAATTGAAAAATCCCTAAGTAGGTTGGCGCGCTAGCTCCCATTGACACCACAGGTGCAGGGCGCCATAAAAGATCGTGATGCTGCGAGCGCGCAGCGGACGCGCCGCGCCGCACGCCAAGGGCATGCCCGTCTGCGCCATCCGCGCCAAGGAAGCGCCCAGCGCCCGCTACGCTGGCCTGTTGGACTTCGAGAAAGACCCCAGTCGGAATGTGAGCCTCTTTAATTATTCCAGAGAGGTACTTCTTCATTTAGGTGCGCTTCATGCCGACAAAGTGTCTTTTAGGCTCCTTGAATCAGCAGCCCCCCTTGGGGACTTCATAAACAACAGTGTACTATCGTGTGCACCCCTCAATATGAGATCTCTGCCTAAACACAGTACAGAAATTCAGCTGTTGTTGCTCTCTCATGAGCTCGACTTGCTGTTTCTGACTGAAACTTGGACTAGCTCTAACTGTGAGGTCGATCTTGGTTGGGCGTGCCCATCAGGCTATAAAATCCACCACCAACCTCGACCCAGTGGGAGGGGAGGGGGCGTCGGAGTCATCTTCAAAGATATTTGGAAGGTGGGGACCATTGATATGGATGTGGTTTCTGGGGTAGAGCTTTTAGGACTGACTATAAAAACCGACTCTGAGCTTATCTTCACTGGGATCGTTTGTTTTAGGCCCCCTGGGGCATTTAGCACGGAGCAGAAGCAATCTCTGCTGAATGTTCTTACTGATATGGCAGCCACCCACCTTAGGTTGGTCATCCTGGATGACTTTAATCTGTGGTTAAATGGTTCACTTGAACCTAGGCTCTATAACCTGCTCAACTCCTTTGAAGGTCTGGGCCTCCGCCAGTTGTTTGGAAGGCCACTCATAGGGCCGGACATCTTCTTGACCTTATTTTCTCCACCCCCCCCCCGCCTCCTGCATTTCGCTGAATTACAGCTTCCTCAGAGACTGGTCTCCCGCCCTCGGACTGAATATACCGGCAGAGACTGGAGGGCCTTGACGCACTTGAAGAGCGTGGGCCCTGTGTTTGAGGTCGAGGACTGTTTATCTTTTGATCTGTCAGTCACAGATAACTTCGCCTTATTGTTGTAAGAATTCTGTCCAAAAGTTGTAGTTTTAGTAGTTTATTTGATGATCAGCACAGCAAGATCCTTGTCAGAGATAAGGCAGGATACAACTGCTTTCTAAGCACAGAATCTTACATCAGAACAGTTCTGTTTGGAATACAGAATCACAAGGGAAACATAACATGTCTCATGCCTTAAAGGCATACACTTATAAATACAATTGGTATATAAATATGAATACAAATGCAAAATGTAACACATCTCCCTTTTTTAAAACAGGAACAAATTTGGAAAATGCATAGGAAAAACCTTACACAAAATCTTGTAAAGCTCCACGTCTATTTCTGACTCGTACATCATTTTTGACCCTAGATGCCACTGAATCATGTCCCAGCTCCCGCATGGTTTTATTATCACATGTTGATTTTTCTTGGCATATATTGGAGTCTTGTTTAGGACACTTAGCTACCCTCCTTGAATTCCACACTTTACCATCTTGCGTAATAATGGAATTTTGGAAAACTCTTTTAATTTGAATGGGTCTACCATATTTACTCATCCCTTTGCCAACAAAACCAGGTTTAAGAATCCTGACCCAATCACCAACTTCCAAATCACGTTCCCTAGTATTCCACTTGTTGTTGTACCATAACCTAGTTTTGTCTTGCTTCCCACTTACTCTATTGGCAATTTCTTGAAGATTTACTTTGTCTTCCACAACATTCTTACATTGTTCTCTGAACCACCACGGGCAAATATCCGAAACTGGATCTCTTCCTTTAAACAACTTAAAAGGACTAACCTCTGTTGTGGCTTGTGGGGTAATCCTATAAGTCCATAATTTTTCTCTAATTACATTTAACCAATCACCTTTACTCTTGACAGCATCGGTCACAAACCCTTTCAACACTCGGTTAAAGCGCTCAACCTGTCCGTTTTCGTGAGGTTCATAAAGTGATGTGCAAATGTGTTTAATCTGACAACTCTTCAAGAAACATTCCATCTCATCAGAAACTAATTGTACACCGTTGTCAGAAATTAAAGTGGCAGGGCATCCTTCTCGGGCAAAAACTTCTCTAAAGAAATTTATGACTGCATTAGTAGTAGCTTTAGCCACAAACTTAACTTCTGGCCACTTTGAATGATAGTCGATGATGACAAGAGCGAACCGTGCAGTTTCAGGTAAAATAGAAAATGGACCAGAAATATCAAAAGCAATTTTCTTCCACGGAAGTTGAGGCCACGTGAAAGTTTTAAGTGGTGGAACATGAACCTTAAGCATTTTGTCACTTTCACAACAAACATCACACTCCCTGACAGTGCGGTCAATGAATCTGTCCATGCCTGGCCACCAAAAATATTCACGAATCAAACGTTTCATTGATGAGATACCAGGATGTGTCTTGTGTGCCAGTTTCAAAATTAACTCTCGCACACCACACGGTGGAACACACTTTCCTGACTTTAATAAGAAATCTCCTTCACATACCAATTCGTCAGCCACATTGAAAAACGGTAACAATTCTGATCTAATACTGCTTTTGCTAGGCCAGCCTTCCAACACATACTTCTTTAAACCACTATACAAATCATCTGCCTCTTGAGATTCTTTCCACTTTAATTCTGTGATATCTTGGTACTTCACTGGCAGCACATCAGAAATTTTCAACACAATATCAACTTCCTTTACAACATTGACCTCTTCCTTCTCATCTTCACATAGAAGACGTGACAAGAAATCCGCAGTTACATTTTTTTTTCCAGGGATAAACTCTACCGAAAAATTGTACTCCTGTAATTTGGATGCAAGCCGTGCAATCCTCACTGTGGAATTCCAACCACCACCAACAGATAATATGTGTATTAGAGGTTTATGATCTGTCCTAAGAATAAAACTACTTCCCCACACATAAATCCTAAAGTGTTCCACGGCCCACACACACGCAAGTAACTCTCTCTCAATAACCGCATACCTGCGTTCAGTCTCATTGAGAGTCCTAGATGAAAAAGACACATTCCACTCAACATTTGACCATCCTCAGCGCCCTCATTGATAGTAGATACCTTAATGGGATCTGATACATTGGAAGAAGGACGTGCTTGAAAGTTACGTCTATCCCTACAAACATTGCTAAAATGTCCCATTCTCCCACAAATTTTACATTCCCTGTTAATAGCAGGGCAACCCTGAAATGATGCAATATGTGATTTACTACCACATCTGTAACAAGAAAATACTTTGTTGAAGTTCTCTTGTCTTTTGTAAGAAGTATTTGCAAAATTCCCTTTGTTTTTCCCTTGAGTAAAGTTTGACCCTTTGTAATCCAGTTTAGGCTTTAAAACACAAACTTCTTCCTCAGCTGTAGACTTATTAGTATTTGAATTTTTCTCTACCACATTCATCCATTTTTCTGACATTTCCGTAGATTTCGCTACTGCAATAGTTTCTTCCAAATTTGGATCTCCCATGCACCATAGTTTCTCTTGGATTTTTTTATTTTTGACATGGACGATAATCTGGTCTCTAAGCATTTCGTCACACATCATGCCAAAATTACAATGCAAACTTAAAGATCTCAAAGCAGTGAGAAAGTCATCAAATGATTCATCATTTTTTTGTGCTCTGGTGTAAAACTTGAAGCGGTTTAAAGCGATGTTGGCTGTAGGCTTAAAACGTTTTTCAAGTCTGGATAATGCTTCCACATACACATTTAAGGCATCACCTTCACCAGGTCGTGCCATGCTTTGTGATAAAGTTCTAAAGATTTCCTGTCCTTCTGAACCAAGGCAATGAAGTAATATGCTTTTCTTTCTTTCAGCCCCCATTCTCTCCCCATCAATGGCCTTCATATAGTTAAAGAATTCTTCCTTCCATCTAGACCATGGCATAGGAGGGTCACCCTTGTTTTGCAAGAACTTAGCTGGAGGATCAAACTGCATTTTTAAAAATGTTTTTTTAATTAATTTATAAGAATAAAATAAGTTGTAATAAACTAAAACAATTATTGATATGTAACTGAACACACCAATTACCAAATGACCAGTAAATGAGCCAATTATGTAATTAAAAATAAAAAAGTTATTTGTATCAAAACACCTTTAGCGTTAAAATTACCAGTGTTTGTTAAGAATTTTGAAGATTTGGTGCTTCCGATGTGTTAAATATGGGAAAAAAGACTGAATTTCCTTGAACTGGGCCGTGTCCGTGAAAAGCTTCTAGTGGTTGCCAAGATACGCGCCCAGAATGCAAAGCGGTACCCAGGGTGCTTCACTTCTCCCAGCATTCATAGTTACCAGGAATCCAGATCGTCACGAAGAAGCAACCAACATGGAACGCTCTCGAGCGCTCGGACACGGAGAAATTGAAAAATGCAGGTAGGCTCCTAACAATATCTTTAGCCATTGTAATATGTGAAGTCTGGAGCCGATCCGAGTGAGATTTAGAGTCGTGATGGCTTGCGTACGATGCAATATGGAAGCGCTGTATTTTAGCTCACACGAACAAATATCCAATTATGAGCAAACTTAAAGCAGACTTGGCATTTGGCTGTAGCGCATGAATAAAATTTAGGTTGCAGCGTTGCTAACCAGTCTAGTATAGAAACATCCACACGGAATAAAAGGAAGCAAATATAAATGCGCCGTCAACATGAAATACGCTGTTTAAAGCACAAGTTACCTCCAGTCCAACTTTGAAATTGTGAACACGCTTTGCACGATCACGCGCTGTTCATTCTTCCCACTATGCGAGATGAGCCTTCAAGAGCATTGAATTCTTAAAACAAGTTTGAAATGAAGTGAATAAAAGTACAGTACCTTGAATTTAAAAGAAACTTCCAATAAGGAAAATTGAAGAAATTGAAAATAGTGAAATTATCCAATGGGTTCTAGTAGTACTCCGCTCCTGTGCTGAGAATTGGCAGGAGTAAATGGTCCTCGTCGCCAAATTTTGTAAGAATTCTGTCCAAAAGTTGTAGTTTTAGTAGTTTATTTGATGATCATCACAGCAAGATCCTTGTCAGAGATAAGGCAGGATACAACTGCTTTCTAAGCACAGAATCTTACATCAGAACAGTTCTGTTTGGAATACAGAATCACAAGGGAAACATAACATGTCTCATGCCTTAAAGGCATACACTTATAAATACAATTGGTATATAAATATGAATACAAATGCAAAATGTAACAATTGTGCCATAATATTACATCTACATTGGACTCCTGTGCCCCTCTGAAAACCCACAGGGCTAATAGCAGAAACTCTGCCCCTTGGTTTAACACCACATTGAGCAAGCTCAAACTTACATGCAAACAGGCAGAAAGGATATGGAGGCTAGGTTTTAAGGAGTCTGACAGGCTGCTATGGAAAGAGAAAATTGGGGAGTATAAGATTGAGATTAAAAGGGCAAAGGCTGATCACTTCTCCTCGGTAATCTGTAATGCCTCTAATATCTCTAGAAACATATTTAAGATTCTGGACAGTCTTATCAATCCCGACTGCTCCAAGAATGTAATTACACCCTCGACAGAACTCTGCGAGAACTTGGCTGGGTTCTTTCAGAATAAGATCCAGCTGATAATTGACGATCTAATGAGTGGTCAACTAGTTGCAGGGATTCCTGGCACGCCGACAGATGGCACTATCATGCTCGAGGTGGACGCCTCAGAGGAGGCTGTCAGCGACCTCTGTGACCAAGCCCCTGAACCACTCTGTGGGTTTTCACCCCTCACTGTGGAGGAGTTCCACAGCTTGGCTCAGGGCATCTCCTCTGGATCTCCCCTTGACCCAGTACCAAATAAGATCTGGAAAGAGCACAGTGAAGAGTTGTTCCCCGCCTTACAGCTGATCATGAACCAGTCACTTACCAGTGGGGTGGTTCCTCCTCAAGGGACGCAAGCTTTAATCTCCCCCTGCTGAAGAAGCCCTCCCTTGATCCTGAATGCGCTAAAAACTACAGACCTATCTCTTTGCTACCATTCCCGGCTAAAATTGTAGAGCGGGCTGTTAGTATGACTCTCTCTTCCTATCTTGAACATCACAGTCTGTTGGATGAGGCTCAGTTTGGCTTTCATGGGACCGAGACAGCTTTGTTGACCGCGTTGGACGAGCTTCAGAGGCGGGCAGACAGGGGACAGGCAGCTGCATTGATTCTGCTTGACCTGTCTGCCGCCTTTGATACGGTCAACCATGAGATTCTGTTGAGAAGGCTGAGTGAGTGTGGGGTTAGAGGTTCTTTCTTGCAGTGGTTCTGTGCCTTCCTTCAGGACAGACATCAGGCGGTATCCCTCCCCCCCCTTTCAATCTGCCTTTTCCAAGGTGTTGCATGGGGTGCCTCAGGGCTCAGCTATCAGCCCTATTCTTTTCAATGTGTACCTAAACCTCTGATTGCTGTTATCAAGGCATATAATATCGATATCATAAATTATGCAGACGGTACTCAGTTGATCTTGTCATTTGAGGGAGAGGGGGCAACTACAGTGGACGCCTTTCACAACTGTTTGCAGGACACGGCCCGCTGGCTGCAGGACAACTCGCTACAATTCAACGCAGGTAAGACTGAGGTGATCTTCTGTGCGGCTAACAGGATTTCTCCTCGCCTTCCTAGCAACTTTTGGCCTTCGAGTACTGTGTCCTCAAATCAGCCGTCTGCCAGGGTCCTCAACCTGGGCATTATATTTGAAGACAAGCTTACTCTGGAAAGTCAGGTTAAAAAGACCATTTCTTCCTGATTTGCAATCATCAGATCTCTCCAAAATATTTTCCCACTACTTCCCTCTCAGGTGCGTGCACAAGTGGCCAGATGCACAATTCTCAGTAGGCTCGACTACGGCAATGCTCTCCTACTGGACTCCCCTAATTTCCTGTTGTACAGACTGCAAAGAATACAGTCGACAGCGGCCAAACAAGTATTAGGTTTACCTAGAAGCTCCTCGGCATCTGCAGCTTCAGCTGAACTTCATTGGGTCCCCTTGAGACAGATGGTTAAGTCTCTCTGTCTTGTTTTTAAAGCCCTTCACGGGTTAGGACCTGTGCGTATGCGCAAAAGATTCAACTGGTACACTCCGACAAGAACACTGCGCTCCTCTTTGGCTAGACTAGACATGGTTCCAAGGTTTCGTAAGGTCAGATCGGGGGGCAGATTATTTGGGGTGGCAGCTGCAAAATTGTGGAATAGTCTCCCTTTGGAAATCAGGCAACTTAGAGAGCTTCTGCCCTTCAGAAAAAGGGTAAAAACCTGGCTGTTTCCCAGGATATAGTAGCCTTTCCCGGTGTCTTGCACTCGCTCCCCCTTGAGTTATGTTTCCAGTGCCAGGATGCCTGCTAGGTGATAGCGCGCTTTATACATTGAATAAATAAAATAAATAAATAAATATAAGAACCTTAAAACAATAAAAAAGTACATTTTGTATTTGATAAATTCATGTTTAAATCCCTTGTGTGGCACATTGCTTTCAAGTACTCAACATTCTCTGGTATTTTTATGGATTATTAACAAGAGTAGTGCCAGGATACAGAGCAGGCATATTTTTAGGTTTCCTAAACAAATCGGGTATGAATTGGGTAGAAACAACTGAATTATGTTCCCACAGGAGTGAAGCCCAGATCTCAGTATTACAGGTAGCACTTCTCTCTTCATTAACACAGATGCAGAGGTGGTACCATCTTAAGCAAAGAACCGCCTCTCACTCTGAGAGAAGGCACACTGGGGAGAATAGTCCGCTCTGATTCCACCTGCACCAGAATCCCAGCTGAAAGCAGTCATGCTAGTGAGATTTGACCCCTCTATTGCCAAATAAACTAGGCTCCTTGCTGACATCACAAATTATCTTTATAGTTTAGGGAATACATCACATTTAAGATCTCATATACAATCAGCAGGTAAATACCATGAATTCAAATAAATTTGTTGTTTTATTACATATCTAAAAACATAAATGTCGTATTAATATGAGAAATCTAGTCATCATTGTGTACCTTTCATAGCCTCATGATTGTTCTTGATGTATCATAATTTTGTTCATGTTAATGTTAAAGTAAATTGAGTTTGATCCCGGTACTTACGTCTGTAGTGTGGTTTTTAAAGGCTCTTGGAAGTCCATACATAGGCGGTGTTTGGATGTGTGGTTATGTATCATTAATACAGATTTCTAAAGTCTTGGGTTTCAAATTTCTTATGCCCCTAATGGCCATACAAACCACTTGTTCAGTTCAGAACTTGTTGCTGATAACATGAAAGTAAAGTGAGTTTGGCCCTGGAGCAAACCCCTGTAGTGTGTTATGTATAAGGATGGGTGTGCTGAAGACCAGTCTCGTTCCTGTTACTGACTGGCTGTGCGGTGATGTAGTGATGATGATGAGGGTCGACAGCAGGAAGAACATCCTAGACTCTACCATTTGTTAAAATGAGCTCGGTGGAAAGCATTCGTTTCTACTATCTTTGGCTACTGAAGATGTATCCTTTCTTCTGATGTGCATATTATATCGGTGAACTCCTTTCTCTAAGCAAGGCTGGGGTATGAGAACACTGTTTATTTGACAGCTCCAGCAACACAAAAGCACCTTACAGATGATTCAGAATGCTACGATCTATCTTATTTGTGGTCGGAGGACGTCCCAACTGCATCACAAAGTTTCACTGTTTTCTCACGAGGCAGCACATGCTTTTTATGTCCATTCATTCACTTGCAGTTTTAATAACAAGAGTTTCTTTTTACTTGTAAAAACAAACTTGAATATCATTTGTATTAAAAATCTGTATCTTTTGTGTTCCTTTACTTCTAAATCCAGATTTCTTTTCCGGAGACAAGGTTCAAGAAATATAAAGCAGGGAGTCGATAGTTCTGGACACTAAGAGCTGGAATTCTTTACTGTTCAAGATTCTTTACTTATCTGTCAAGCTTTTAGAAACGCATTAAGAACTAAACTTTTCAGCTCTCCGATCAATACTTTCACCATCATGCACGGATTCTGTCCTTTCATCAGTTAGGAGTTGGTTGGTTGATTCTCTGTAAATAAGAAAGGTCTAAAATATATTCATATAAAATTAATCTGACTGTAAATCATTTACATAGTCAGTGGAGAGCCAGCAAATTTCCCAAGGGTCCAGTTTGATATGGGACACCTCTGGGGAAGTGCCACTAAGGTGGGTGCATTAACAGATGCATTTGATGAGTGAAATGAGCATCATGTCTCCCAAGTCAGTGTTTCGGAGGTAAATGTTGTGTGCTGCAAGCATTAACTGTCAGTTACAGGTCACAATTTCCTACTTTGACTTCTTGTGCCTTTGGACGTTGTTCTCTAGCAGCTGACATTGAACCAGTTATTGCACAAAATTACCAAACACCAAAATCAGCTAGAAATATTCTTCAGTCTGTGCTTGTTAAACTTATTCGTGTGTGCTGTGTTTATAGATTTTACCACTAATCTCTGTAGTTATCTGTAAATTCTTCCGACAACACTTCCAAATCCACTACAATGGTATGGTTTCTCTCCTGTTTGTGTTTGTGTGGTGCACTTGAATGCCATTTCCCCTACATGGGTTCGCTCGAGATTTCTTAATGTTGAAGGGGCACTAAAACTACTTCCACATTCACTGCAGTGGTAGGGTTATATCACCTGTGTGTGTATGATGATGGTTCCTTAATGCTGAGTAACGACTAAAACTACTTTCACATTCACTCCAGTGGTAGGGGATTATCACCTGTGTGTGTTCGTTGATGTCCTTGTATTTCTGATATTTGACTACAGCACTTAACACACTCACTGCACTTGAATGTTTTTCCCCTGTGTGTGTTCGCTGATGATTCCTTAATTTTGAGGAACGACTAAAACTATTTCCACATTCATTGCAATCAGATGTGTGTGTTCGCTGATGTCTCTGAAGAATTGATAACAGACTAATGCTCTTCATACATTCATGGCACTGTAATGGCTTTTCCCCTGTCTGTGTTTGCTGATGACTTCTGAAATTTGAGGAAACACTAAAACTACTTCCACATTCAATGCAATGGTATGGTTTTTCCCCAGTGTGTGTTTGATTATGTCCAGGTAGGTCGCTCCCCCTCCGCACAGTACCGCCTGTGCCCGTTCGCTCCCTCGCTGCCCCCGTGTCTCTCTGCTCAGTTTCCCGTCTGCTCCCCTCGCTGCCCCAGTGTCTCTCTGCCCGGTTTTTCCTTCTGCTCCCCTTGCGGCCCCCGTGTCTCTCTGCCAGTTTCTGCCTTCTGTTGCTTAGTTGCCCCTGCATTTCTGTGACCTTTCTGCCTTCTGTTCCACTCGTTTCCCCCGTTTTTTGTGACATTTTCTGCATTTTCTTGGGACTTTTCTGCCTCTGTGCCACTCGTTTCTCCCGTTTTTGTAACCTGTTCTGCCATTTCTTGTGACCTTTCAGCCTCTGTGCCACTCGATCCCCCCGTTTTTTGTGACCTTTTCTGCCCTTTCTTGGGACTTTTCTGCCTCTGTGCCACTCGTTTCCCCCTGTTTTTTATGTGACCTTTTTCTACCCTTTCTTGTGACCTTTCTGCCTCTGTGCCACTCATTTCCCCCTGTTTTTTGTGACCTTTTCTGCCCTTTCTTGTGACCTTGCTGCCTCTGTGCCACTCGTTTCCCTACATTTTTTGTGACCTCATCTGCCCTTTCCTGGGACCTTTCTGCTTCTGTGTCACTCGTTTCCCCCTCAATTGTTGTGCCCTTTTGCCTTCTGTTTCCTTTGTCACCCCTCGCCGCTGAGTCCCCTGCGGCCCCGCCCCCTGACTGTCCATTCGTTGCCCCCACCTCCCGCCTCCCAGCTGCTCCTCCCTCCTACCTCCCCATATAGGCCGGCCGCTGCGCGGTGAGGAGAGCGACCCTTGACCCTTCCAGGTAGATCGCTCCCCCTCCGCACAGCACCGCCTGTGCCCGTTCTCTCCCTCGATGCCCTCGTGTCTCTCTGCCCTGTTTCCCTCTGCCCCCCTCGCTGCCCCCGTATCTCTCAGCACAGTTTTTCCTTCTGCTCCCCTCGCGGCTCCCATGTCTCTCTGCCCGTTTTTGCCTTCTGTTGCTTAGCTGCCCCTGCATTTCTGTGACCTTTCTGCCTTCTGTGCCACTCGTTTCCCCCCGTTTATTGTGACCTTCTGCCCTTTCTTGTGACCTTTTGCCCTCTGTGCCACTCGTTTCCCCCGTTTTCTGTGACCTTTTTGCCCTTCTTGCGACCTTTTTGCCTTCTGTGCCACTCGTTTCCCCCTGTATTCTTGTGACCTTTTTGCCCTTTCTGCCCTCTGTGCCACTCGTTTCCCCCTCAATTGTTGTGCCCTTTTGCCTTCTGTTGCCTTCGTCGCCCCCCCCGCACCGCCGCTGCATCCCTGCCCCCCCTGACTGCCCATTTCCCCCCCCGCCTCCCAGCTGCTCCTCACTCCCACTGCCCTACACATGCCAGCCTCTGCGCGGAGGCACTGCTGGCGTGCGGCAAGCCTGTCTGCGCCCGCAAGCATCTGGACCGCCCCCAGCGCCGGAACCCCTGGCCCCCTCATCCGCCACGACGACTGCCGCCACTACGACGCCAGCACTCTGCAAGCTCTCAACCCTGGACGGACCCACAACTGCTTCAAGGTCGCCCCGAAACGCACACACAGTCCCTTCACCTGCCGGAACTGCAGCTACACTAGCCACAGAGCTGACGAACCACCCACCAAGAAAGACCTCGACCACCTCCGATGCATACTACTGAACAACCGCTCTGCACGTAAACACGGCGTCAAGCTCTGGGACCTGCTCAACACAACCTCCCCAGACGTCGCCTTCCTGACAGAGACCTGGTTGAACAACTCCTCCGCACCCGACAACGCCATAGCCATCCCAGACGGCTACAAGATCACCCACAGACACCGCACCAACGGAGTCGGAGGAGTAAACGCCATCGTCCACAAGAACAGCATCAGGGTCTCGACTAGCACAGACGACGCACTCAGCACCGCCGATCACATGCATTTCCAAAGCAACACAGACCCCAACTCCACCCTCAAAGGCACCCTTGTCTACCGCCCCCCAGGACCCCGCCCCCAGTTCAGCGACTCCATCGCTGACTTCATCAGCACGCACGCCCTGACCTCCACTGACTACATCCTCCTCAGAGACCTGAACTTTCACCTTGAGAACAACAACAACAACTCCACAACCCTGATCGATAACCTCGCCAACCTCGGCTGAGACAACTCGTCACAACGCCCACCCACTCCGCCGGCCACACGCTCGACCCCGTCTTCTCCTCAAGCCTGCATGTCTCCGTCAGCCGCACCACCGAACTACTCTGGACCGACCACCGCTGCATATACTTCACCTTCCAGAAACACACCACACACCACCGCACCCAACATATCCCCCGCCACTGCTGGAGCAAAATCACCGAAGACATGCAAACCTCGCTCTCAGCCCACTCACCGAACCCTTCAACACCGACGTCGCTGCCCACAATCTCAGACGCTGGATCGAGGACTGTGCCAACACCCTCGCCCCGCTGAAGAAGCCCCTCCCACAGAGACACCAGCAAGAGGGCCAGCTGGTTCACCCCAGAACTCCTAGATTCCAAGCAAGCCTGCTGGAAACTAGAGAAGAAATGGCACAGGGAACAAACTCCGGACAGCCACGCAGCACACAAGGACGCCGTCCGCAACCACCACCACCTCATCAGGGCTGCCAAGAAGACCTCCTTCAAAGACCACCTCGACAACAATGCACATGACAGCAAGGAGCTCTTCAACATCGTGAAGGAACTCTCGAACGCCAGCTCCAACACCAACAACATCTCGCCGTCACAAGCCCTGTGCGACTCCCTCGCCACCTTCTTCCACCGCAAGATAGCAGACATCCATGACAGCTTCAACACCGAGACAGCCCCAACAGACAGCAACACAACAGACCCTCGCACACCATCGACCACGTCCCCTTGTTAGCCTGGACCAGCGTTAGTGTCGATGACAGCATCAAGACCATGAGCACAATCCACTCCGGCTCTCCGTCAGACCCATTCCCGCACCACGTCTTCAACAAAGCAAGCAGCTCCATCGCACCCCACCTACGCAATGTCATCAATCTCTCCCTTGAGACCGCGACCTTCCCAGAGAGCTGGAAACATGCCGAGATCAACGCCCTACTCAAAAAACCCAAGGCAGAACCAAGAGACCTCAAGAACTTTCCGACCCATCTCTCTACTCCCCTTACCAGCCAAGGTCATTGAGAAAATCGTTAACAGACAGCTAACCCGATACCTCAAAGAGAACAGAATCCTGGACCCTTCCCAGTCAGGGTTCCACAGCAACCACAGCACCGAGACCACCCTCATCGCCGCCACCGACTACATCAGGACCCTGCTAGACAATAGGGAAACTGGAATGGGGAGACCTCTCCGCCGCCTTTCAACACCGTCTGCCACCACACACTACGCGCACGCCTCCACGCCGCAGGGATCTAAGACAAGGCTCTGGAATGGACCACCTCCTTTTTACAAGTTAAAAAACGCGCATGCCGGAAACTGGAGAAGATATGGCTCAATGAACGCACACCGGACAACCACGCAGCCCACAAGGACGCCACCCACAGACATCACCACCTCATCAGATTAGCCAAGAGATCC
This sequence comes from Lissotriton helveticus, assembly GCF_964261635.1. Taxonomy (NCBI): domain Eukaryota; kingdom Metazoa; phylum Chordata; class Amphibia; order Caudata; family Salamandridae; genus Lissotriton; species Lissotriton helveticus. Next base: position 421,467 of record NW_027611650.1, on the reverse strand, counting down.
TCCTTCAAAGACCGCTTGGAAAACAACGCACATGACAGCAAGGAGCTCTTCAGCATCGTAAAGGAACTCTCCAACCCCAGTGCCAATGCCAAAGACATCCCGCCCTCACAAGAACTGTGCGACTCACTAGCCATCTTCTTCCACCGCAAGATCGCTGACATCCACGACAGCTTCAAAACCATGACCACCCCGACTACGCCAGACTCCATCTCCCCTGTGAACACTACCAGCGCCAACCACCTGACCTCCTGGTCCAACGTCAAGGACGACGAGACACGCAAGGTCATGAACTCCATCCACTCAGGATCTCCGTCAGACCCGTGCCCACACCACATATTCAACAAAGCAGACTCAGTCATCGCACCCCAACTACGGAAGGTCATCAACATCTCCTTCGAAACAGCAACATTCCTGGAAAGCTGGAAGCACGCGGAAATCAACACCCTCCTCAAGAAGCCCAAGGGGGACCCCAGGAACTTACGGCCCATCTCCCTGCTCCCGTTCCCGGCAAAGGTCATTGAGAAAATTGTCAACATGCAATTGGCCCGCCACCTGGAAGACAACAACATCTTGGACCCGTCCCAGCCCGGATTCAGACAAAACCACAGCACCGAGACAGCCCTCATCGCCACCACAGACGACATCAGGCACCAACTAGACAACGGCGAAACATCAGCCCTCATCCTCCTGGACCGGTCAGCCGCCTTCGACACGGTCTGCCATCGCACTCTAAAGACACGCCGCCCAGAAGCTGGAATCCAAGAGAAGGCCCTTGATTGGACCACGTCCTTCCTCTTCGGCAGAACCCAGAGCATCCGCCTCCCCCCGTTCCATTCCGAAGCTTCTGAGATCATCTGCGGCATACCCCAAGGATCATCCCTCAGCCCGACACTGTTCAACATTTACATGGCCCCGCTCGCACACGTCGCCCGACAGCACAACCTCAACATAATCTTCGACGACACTCAACTGATCCTCTCCTTCACCAAGGACCCCATCACTGCCAAAGCCAACCTCCATGAAGGAATGAAGCCTGTCACCGACTGGATGAAGATCAGTCGTCTGAAGCTGAACTCGGACAAGACAGAGGTCCTCATCCTCGGCTCCAACCCGTCAGCCTGGGATGACTCCTGGTGGCCAATGGCACTGGGGGCAGCCCCGACCCCCACTGACCACGCACATCCTCGACTCAACGCTTTCAATGACCAAGCAAGTCAACGCCGTCTCCTCCTTCTGCTTCAACACCCTCCACATGCTCCCCAAGATCTACAGATGGATCCCGACAGATACAAGCAAGACAGTCACCCAGGCCCTCGTCAGCAGCAGACTCTACTACGGAAACGCCCTCTACGCAGGAGCTCCGACCAAGCTCATCAATCCACTATAACGCATCCAAAACGCCTCGGCACAACTGATCCTCGATGTACCACGACACGGCCGCATCACCCCCAATCTGAGAAACCTGCACTGGCTTCCCGTCAACAAGAGGATATCCTTCAAGCTCCTCATCCACGCACACAAGGCACTCCACAAGACCGGCCCAGCCTACCTCAACAGACGGTTCTCCTTCTACACCCCCAACTGCCAGCTACGCTCCGCCGACCTCTCACTCACCACCGTCCCGCACATCCAAAGAACAACCACCGGTGGGAGATCCTTCTTCCACCTTGCCGCCAAGACATGGAACACCCACACACTGATCCTACGACAGACCCAAGACCTGCTGACCTTCAGGAGGATACTAAAGACCTGGCTGTTTGATCAGTAGCGGCCCCCACCTCCCCCCCCCCCAGCGCCTTGAGACCCTCTCGGGTATGAAGGGCGCTTAAAAAATGATTGATTGATTGATTGATTGACTGATTGACTGATTGATTTTTGTAGGTCTGATGACCCACTACAGCTCTTTACACATTCACTGCATTGGAATGGCTTTTCCCCAGTGTGTGTTCATTTATGTTTTTGTAGGCCAATAACCGAAAGAAGCCCTTCACACATTCACTGCAATGCTATGGTTTTTCTCCTGTGTGTGTTCGCTGATGTCTTTGAAGTTGTGATAACTGACTGAAGCTCTTCACACATTCATTGCAATGGTATGGTTTTTCCCCAGTGTGTGTTCGAATATGTTTTCGTAGGTCTGATGATCCACTGAAGCTCTTCACACATTCACAGCACTGTAATGGCTTTTCCCCTGTGTGTGTTCGCTGATGAATCCTGAGATTTGAGGATTCACTAAAACTACTTCCACATTCACTGCAATGGTATGGTTTTTCCCCAGTATGTGTTCGCTGATGTCTTTGTAGGTGTGATAACCGATAGAACCTCTTCACACATTCAGTGCAATGGTATTGTTTTTCCCCTGTGTGTGTTCGTTGATGAACTTGAAGAATTGATAACTGACTGAATCTCTTCAGACATTCATTGCATTGGTATGGTTTTTCCCCAGTGTGTATTCGCTGATGTCTTTGGAGTTGTGATAACCGACTGAAGCTCTTCACACATTCACTGCAATGGTATGGTTTTTCCCCAGTGTGTATTCGCTGATGTCTTTGGAGATTTGGTAACAGGCTAAAGCTCTTCACACATTCAGTGCAATGGTATGGTTTTTCTTCCCCAGTGTGTGTTCGCTGATGAACTTGGAGTTGTGATAAATGACTGAAGCTCTTCACACATTCAGTGCAATGGTACGGTTTTTCCCCAGTGTGTGTTTTCTGATGTCTATAGAGGTGTGATGACTGACTGAAGCTCTTCACACATTCACTACAATGGTATGGTTTTTCCCCAGTGTGTGATCGCTGATGAATTTGGAGTTGTGATAAGTGACTGAAGCTCTTCACACATTCAGTGCAATGGTATGGTTTTTCTCCTGTGTGTGTTTGCTGATGTCTTTGAAGAATTGATAACCGACTGAATGCCTTCACACATTCATTGCAATGGTATGGGTTTTCCCCAGTGTGTGTTCGCTGATGCCTTTGGAGTTGTGATAACTGACTGAAGCTCTTCACACACTCACTGCAATGGTATGGTTTTTCTCCTGTGTGTGTTCGCTGATGTCTTTGAAGAATTGATAACTGACTGAATGCCTTCCCACATTCATTGCAATGGTATGGTTTTTCCCCTGTGTGTGTTCGCTGATGAACTTGGAGTTGTGATAACTGACTGAAGCTCTTCCCACATTCAGTGCAATGGTATGGTTTTTCCCCTGTGTGTGTTCGCTGATGAACTTGGAGTTGTGATAACTGACTGAAGCTCTTCACACATTCAGTGCAATGGTACGGTTTTTCCCCCATGTGTATTCGCTGATGATCTTTTAGGAGTGCTAACTGACTAAAGTTCTTCACACATTCATTGCAATTGCATGTTGCTTCTCCTGTGTGTGTTTGCTGATGGCTCTTTAGTAGTGATCACAAACTAAAGCTCTTGCTGCTTGTGTATGATTTTTCTTTCTTGGTTAGTGTCTCTGGGTCGGGTTTATATTTGTCTGCATCCCATGACTGCGTTTCCTGAGGAGCTAACATGGTTGATAAAGCACTTGTGTTATTCCCATATTCCCTGTATGTCTGTGGTATTTTGGATGGTTGATTTCAGATTTCACAATGAAATACAAGACTCACCAACTACATATATTATAATTGTAGCAAGTAAAGCTTCTTTGTAGGTGGTTGTGTTTTTAGATTGCGGAATGGTTTTGCATGTGTATGAGTGAAGATCAGTCTTCCTTCTGGTCGAAGCAAATTGGGACAGTCTGTTGTAGATCAGAAACCTTCTCTTTCCTTTACCCTTCAGTTGTCTGGCTCCACTCCCTTGTGCTTTTCTCTTGTTCCAGTGGTTTGGCATGAAAAAGTTTACAATACACCTAGCGTGCTGAATGGTGGTCTGCCATCATTACAGGAAGCAGAGAAATGCTGTATCTACCTCATACCGAACACATGATCAAAGCTGGTGGTGGAGGCCTGTTTATAATCAATCAATCAGGTCATTTGTAGAGCGCACTACTCACCCGTAGGGTCTCAAGGCGCTGGGAGGGGGGGGGGGTGCCGCTACTGCTCGAACAGCCAGGTCTTGAGCTTCTTCCTGAAGGAGAGGTGGTCTTGGGTCAGGCGCAGATTGGTGGGAAGTGAGTTCCAGGTCTTGGCGGCCAGGTAGGAGAAGGACCTTCCTCCTGTTGTCGCTCTTCGGATGCGGGGGATGGCGGCGAGGGCGTGGTTGGTTGATCTGAGGAGGCGCTTGGGAGTGTAGAAGTTGATCCGGTTGTTGAGGTAGCTCGGGCCTTGGTCGTGTAGGGCTTTGTGTGCGTGGGTGAGGAGACGGAAGGTGATTCTCTTGTTGACCGGGAGCCAGTGCAGATCTCTCAGGTGTCCGGAGATGTGGCTGCGTCGGGGGATGTCGAGGATGAGTCTCGCCGAGGCGTTCTGGATCCGCTGGAGTCTCTTCTGGAGTTTGGCAGTGGTTCCGGCGTAGAGGGCGTTGCCGTAGTCCAGTCGGCTGGTGACGAGGGCTTGGGTGACCGTCTTCCTCGTCTCGGTGGGGATCCACCGGAAGATCTTACGTAGCATGCGCAGGATGTTGAAGCATGACGAGGAGACGGCGTTGACTTGTCTGGTCATGGAGAGGGAGGAGTCCAGGATGAAGCCCAGGTTGCGTGCGTGGTCCGTCGGTTTGGGCGCGGTGCCCAGGGCGGGGGGCCACCAGGAGTCGTCCCAGGCGGAGGGCGTGGAGCCCAGGATGAGGACCTCCGTCTTGTCTGAGTTCAGTTTCAGGCGGCTGGTCGTCATCCATTCGGCTACGTCTCTCATCCCTTCGTGCAGGTTGGCTCTGGCGGTGGCGGGGTCGTTGGTCAGGGAGAGGATCAGCTGGGTGTCGTCAGCGTAGGAGATTATGTTGAGGTTGTGTTGGCGTGCGATGGCCGCGAGGGGGCTCATGTAGACGTTGAAGAGGGTGGGGCTCAGTGAGGATCCTTGAGGGACGCCGCAGATGACTTTGGTGGCCTCTGACTTGTACGGTGGTAGGCGGACTCTTTGTGTTCTTCCGTCGAGGAAGGAGGTGATCCATTCCAGTGCCTTCTCCTGGATTCCGATGTTGCTGAGGCGCTGTACTAGGGTGCGGTGGCAGACAGTGTCGAAAGCCGCGGAGAGGTCCAGGAGGATGAGGGCCGCTGTTTCTCCGTTGTCCATCAGAGTTCGAAGGTCGTCGGTGGCGGCGATGAGGGCGGTCTCGGTGCTGTGGTTCGCTCGGAAGCCGGACTGTGAGGGGTCGAGGGATCCATTCGTCTCGAGGAAGGCGGCCAGCTGTTTGTTGACGGTCTTCTCGATGACTTTGGCCGGGAACGGGAGGAGCGAGATGGGACGGTAGTTCTTGAGGTCGGTGGGGTCTGCTGTGGGTTTCTTGAGGAGAGCGCTGAGTTCGGCGTGCTTCCAGCTCTCAGGGAAGGTGGCGGAGTCGAAGGAGGTGTTGATGATGTCCCGTAGGTGGGGTGCGAGGACAGCGTCGGCTTTGTTGAAGACGTGGTGAGGGCAGGGGTCAGTCGGAGATCCGGAATGGATGGAGTTCATGGTGCGGATGGTGTCTTCGGTGCTGATCGGGGTCCAGGTGCGGAGGGTGGTGGTGGGTGGCGTCGTTGCGGTTGTGGCTTGCGTTGGTTGGTTGTTGAAGCTGTTGTGTATGTCCGTGATCTTGTTGTGGAAGTAGGACGCGAGGGAGTTGCAGAGTTCTTGCGACGGGGTGATGTCATTGTTTCCGGCGTTGGGGTTGGATAGCTCTTTCACGATGTTGAAGAGTTCCTTGCAGTTGTGTGCGTTGTTGTCCAGCCGGTCCTTGTATGCATTTTTCTTGGTGGCGCGGATCAGTTGGTGGTGCTTCCGGGTGGCGAGCTTGAGGGTGGTCATGTTGTCCGTCGTTGGTTCCCTTCTCCAGGCTTTCTCGAGGGCTCGACAGTTCTTCTTGGAGCTCTTGAGTTCGTCGGTGAACCATGGTGTTTTTCTGCTGCAGGAACTGCTGGGTGGGGTTCTCAGAGGGGCGAGTTCGTCCGCGCAGTCGTTGATCCATTTCGTGAGGTTGTCGGCGGCCTGGCTGGGGTTCGCTGAGTTGGCGGGAGGGTGCTGGCTCAGGGAAGCGGTGAGCTGGTCGGCTGTGATCTTGTTCCAGCTTCTTCGAGCAACCTGTTGCTGGTGGTGGTGGATCGTCGTTCTTCTGAAGGTGAAGTGGACGCAGCTGTGGTCCGTCCAGTGGAGTTCTGTGGCGTGGCTGAAGGTGACGTCTTTGCTGGATGAGAAGACGGCGTCGAGTGTGTGTCCGGCGAGGTGGGTGGGGGTGGTCACCAGTTGCTTGAGTCCGAGGTTGTCGAGGTTGTCGAGCAGGCTGATGGTGTTGCGGTCGTTGTTGTTCTCCAGGTGGAAGTTGAGGTCCCCCAGGAGGATGTAGTCGGCGGAGGGGAGAGCGTGCGGGCTGACGAAGTCGGCGATGTCCTCGCTGAATCGTGTGCGTGGTCCCGGGGGTCGGTAGATCAGGGTGCCTCTGAGGGTGGTGGTCGGGTTGGTGTGGATCTGGAAGTGCAGGTGTTCAGCGGTGGTGAGGGTGTCATCGGTGTTGGTAGTGATGCGGATGGTGTCTCTGTGGATGATGGCGATGCCTCCTCCGGTCTGGTTGTCGCGGTCCCTCCGGGTGATCTTGTAGCCCTCTGGGATGGCGATGGCGATGTCTGGGGCTGAGGAGGCGTTCATCCAGGTCTCGGTGATGAAGGCAACGTCGGGGACGGTGGTGTCGAGCAGGTTCCAGAGTTCTACGGCGTGTCTGTGGACGGAGCGGGTGTTGAGCAGGATACACTTGAGGTGGGTGCTGCTGGAGTTCGGCTTGGCGGGTGCAGGGAAGGTCCGGATGCAGGTGAACTTGCAGGCGTGGCAGCTGAAGGGTCCGTGGGTGTGCTTCGGGGCGGCTCGGTGACATCCTGGGATGCGGCCGGTGTTGAATGCGTTGAGGTCGGCGGCGCTGTAGGTTCGTCGGGTCGGCTTCCGTCGGTGGGGGCCAGGGGTCCTGGCCCTGGGCGCGGTCCAGGCGCGGACGGGCGCAGACGGGCTTACCTTTGGCGCGCCTTCGGCGCACAATCGGCGCGCCCGCTGCGCGTGACCGCTGCGCGTTCGCACGGTCGCCATTTAAGGCGAAGTGCGCGGGTGGGCGGGGCAGCTGGGAGGCGGGAGCGGGGAGGGATACAGAAGAGAAGAAAGGGGCGGGGCCAAGCGGCGGTGGCGGGAAGGGAGGGTGGAGGGCGGCGGACAACACGAAGGAAGAACAAAACAGGCAAAAATCTGCAACAAAACAAGGGGTATGAGGGGGAAAGATACCAGGAACACGGAGAAAACTACACAAGCACAACTGTTGGACAAAACAGGCAAAATAAGGAAAGAAAAAAAAAGGAGATGCACGGAGTTTAAGGAGAGAAAACAGGCACAAATGATTGTCAAAACAACCCTAATGCGGGGGCAGCCGGCAGCCGGCAAAACGAGGCAGTAGCGAGGCAGAGGGCGGGCAGGGGCACACACAGCAGCTGGTGGCCGTGCGGCGCGGGGGTGTCCCACAAGTTTATACAGGAAGTGGTTTGTCAGTGTTGTTGCCTTAATTTTCTAGAGGTCATTGCTTAGTCCTGTTGCATGGAGGTGCACAGCTCAGACTCTTACATCCACCAAATTGCTCTGAACTGCCTCTTCCAGGATCTATCAGTTTATGTTCATGTTCCTCAGTCTTTATGCAGATCTTTTCCTAAATATTGGAGCTCTTTTTTTCTAACCACTTTTTTTCAGATTTTCACGATTACTGTCATTATTCACGATCATTTGTGCATTCAAGGCTGGTTTCCTATTGGATGTAAAGAGATTTAAAATCAGTAAATGGAAATGTAAGAGCATGTGAATGCACAATACTTAACTAGTTGTAAAAGACATCTGGTCATTACCATTTACGAAAGTCACCAAGAGACATTTCACCATACACAGATATTTAACTAAATGTTCTATAGAACATGTCACATTTTACTTAATTCAGAAAAGGAGGTGATTTTTCGGTGTTCACACAGTAACTTAGTACAGAAAGAGCACACATGGAGTGCCCACTTGCTAGAGCTACAGCTTTACGAAGACGCACATGGCTAAGATTTCATTTAACCTCTCCCGTGCTCGTCATGAGGCACGGTTGCGCTGTGCTCATGACGAGCTGAGCTTGTCATGACTCGCGCGGCGCACACACGCGGGGATAAGTCCCCTGTGGTGCTGAGCTTTCCAAGGAAACGGGTGTGGCCATGACGAGCTTAGCTCGTTATGAGCACAGCACCACAGTGCAGCGTGACAAGCCGAGCTCGTCACAAGCACCGTGGCGCTGCATGCACCCTCCCTCCCCCAGCGCCGTGGGGGAATTAACCTTGCGGCGAAGGGGTTAAACAAGAAGGGATTGTGTAAGAAGAGATGGATCAGGATGTGTTGCTGTCACTTCAGTTTTATGAATTGTATAACAGCAGTAACACTTTCAAGGCTACATGACAAAGAAAACTCTTCATGAAGTATATAATAAATATAATGCTTCAGGAAGTATATAATAAAGGTAACGCTCTAGGAAGTATATAAGAAAGGTAACGCTCCAGGAAGTACATAATAAATGTAACGCTCCAGGAAGTATATAATAAAGGTAACGCTCTAGGAAGTATATAATAGAGGTAACGCTCCAGGAATTATATATTAAAGGTAACGCTCCAGGAAGAATATAATAATGGTAACGCTCCAGGTAGTATATAATAAAGGTAACACTCCAGGAAGTATATAATAACTGTAACACTCCAGGAAGTATATAATAAAGGAGTATATAATAAAGGTAACGCTCCAGCAAGTATATAATAAAGGAGTATATAATAAAGGAAACGCTCCAGGAAGTATATAATAAAGGTAACGCTCTAGGAAGTATATAATAATGGTAACGGTCCAGGAAGTATATAATAAAGGTAACGCTTCAGAAAGTATATAACAAATGTAGCTCCATTCACACTCCTCTTGACAGTACTTTCCAATTTACACTGGAGAAGCTTAAGTTCCAACTCCTGTCTTTACTTTTCTGTTTGTTAAGTTATCTTTGCCACATTCCTAGGGATGGTTCAAGCATTTGTTAGAAGATTGCAGCATTTATTATAGAGATTCCATCATAACCAGTAATATACCTGCGATATTTCTGCTGCCAATACATGTCTGCTTTTTGTCTTTTTCTACCTTACCAGGGTATCTGACTTAATGTCTTTCGTTTGGTGCTAGGTCTGGGATTGAGCATTGGCAGAGAGGAACAAGATGTCCATTGCTTTCAGGTGAGTGTAGCATTTTACACCATTGTGAATTTCTTAAAATCAGCTTAACTTTACTCCCTGTTCATCACCTTCCATACTACCTTATGCCTGTGTACTCGCTCAGCAGGGTTCATTGACGGCTAAAGCAGCGGAGTGACTCGATGAACACAGCAGACATCAGGTAATGATCTGATAGACAAATGCCATGGTTGGCAGTAGAAGGATCAAAAGAGTCTTTAGAGAAGCTTGCCCAGGACATAAAAACGGAGTAAGTGCACAGGTAGATACAGTAGGTACATGCTCCATTTTGGGTCTGTTTCAGGCCTTTACTGGGCTGGGAATTGGTGTGCACTATATCTTAATACTGCGGCTGATAAAGGCACTTGTTGCAAGGGTGTTACCACTTTGACCCTTTACAAGAGGGGAGCAGAGCCTTGGAAAGCACAACACCTGAAGGCTGCCTGGCCTGAGGGGAAGGTGAGAGTCCAGGTGTCAGACAATATCATCAAGGGACATAAAAGGATCCTAAGAAACACAGCGGCAGAGAGGCAAAACCGTCAGTCCAGATGGAGAAGAGCTGTGTTATCCTCTGTTTCCGGTAAAGGAGGAGGCATAGAATTCCATTGGGTCGGAGCTAAGACATGGAAGGAGCAACCTCCCGTTCTGGCTCTGCTGTGACGAGGGATGTGGGACAGGTTTAGATTGGTGGAGCGTAGTGTTCTGGAGGGCATGTAAAATTGCATCCAGACAGCTAGGCTGGGTACTCCTTGGATCTCTGTTTTTTAGTTCAGTTTAGTTCAGTTTAAACAGTTGTCGTGCATCCATTTGGCCATATTCCAAAATATTTCACTACCTCCACCAGAAGTCTAATGTGAATAATAAAAACTGTAGGACTGAGCTCCGAACTCCGAGGGATGCCAGGAGCCAGTCCTCTTTGTGATGAGACAAAAGGGGGGGTTTAACTTTAAAAGACCACTCCTTTAAAAAGAAGGTAAACCAGGCCAGACCTATGCCCTGTACCCCCAGGTCAGTGAGGAGAGTTAATATTATTGCATGTGAGACAGGGTTGAAGGCCACACTTAAATCTAGGAGTATCAGAGCCTAGGATTTGCCGGCATCTGCAGTACTGCAAAGGGAGTAATTAATCAGAGAGGAGGGATTAGGGATTGGGACATCTGTTTCGTTCCCCCTGGGTAAGTTTATAGTTAATCAAAAGAGAAACAGACACTTGTTACACCTCTTGACCATTGGTAAAAAAGAGGATTTTTGGAGTAACCTCAAGAAACCCAATGCTGTTGTATTTGCGCGGTATATCTGTTTCATCCGCCCCGCATTCGGGTTATCGGCAGTTATCATCGGGTACTCCAAAGTAGTGGTATTGCCCGCCTCAACCCGAGGCACCTCTGGTCTTTTGTGCAGTGTCCAGAGAAGTGAACAAAAGTGTGAAAAATAAATTCTCGAAAAAAGGAAGAAATGGTTAAAAGACTGGTAAATCACCGTAAACGTCTTTTAATATTGGTGTGATTTCCAATTCAAGTTAAAATGGTAGGTACTACTAAATAGATCGAGTTACTGGATCTTGCAGTATTATATATACAACGTCGACATGTTTCAGCTCTCTGGGCCCTAGGGGTCTATAGAGCTTTCGTCAGGACTCACAAACAAAAACAAAAACTTCTTACTCACACCGTTTGTGTAGTATTATTAGAGTTGATTCCTGATTTTGTGTCAGGAGAATAGCTCCTCCGGCTTCTGCAATAGAATGGGGAGAATACATAGAGAGATACACACTTAACTTATACATTCTATATCGGGTTGGTGTACACGTTGAATAAAATTATTATTCATTTAAAGAGACACTGTCAAACAGGAGGAGAATCGGAAGGTTTGAGTAGCTAGCATTTTGGGCATTTGTTTCTTTGTTGGGGATTTGATACCCACTCTTAATGCAGCGAGTAGCAAGTTAGTCTGTGCGCAGGGAATTGCAAACTGTCGCCTGCATTTATTTGATCATAAAATTACGCGCTGGTTCTCTATGATGCGTGAGTGATTAAACCAGACCTCGTGTTTGTAAAGGACCCTGCTAGGTAGGGAGAGATATTTCTTAGTCTCGGAATAGGGACCTGTATTTGTATGTTGTCGAATTCACTACTTAAAGTGAGCCAGTCACATGCATTAGGGGCCATAGAGATTGATGATCTTTATTAGTAATTATAGCCGGGAGGCAAGCGGTCGAGCATAAAAATAAATGAACCGTCCTACCTTTAACCAGAGGTTCCCTTTCTTGCATCGGGGTATTACAGCTGCTGAACCCAGAGCTGTTTGGGAGATTATCGCATTCATTATCTCGCCATCAAAGTATCTTACCAGAGTTATGTTTTTCAGGTTAGTTCCTCCGCCATTACCCGCGTGTGGTTAGAAATCCGCCTTGTGCTGACTCTGCCCCCGGAAGTGTCTACTCCAAGGGACGGTCTTTTTTAAAGGCGCAGAACTCCATCGCAAATCAGTTGTGTTTTGTTGAAAGTTCGTAGGAAAACTTTATGCACTAGCATTTGAGAGAACACGGAGCTGGTTATTGAGACATTCGTATTCTCAGTCTGTAAGGACGTTTTTGGGAAGTATATTATTTGTTATTTGGAAGTATATTTCGCACCGAGTTTGGCAATCTTGTGGGATGAGGGAAAGGGTTTGTCTGTATTTACACGGAGACTTTCAATTTGGCAGATGAGACTCATGTTCATTCTAAATTATTTTAGTTTGCAAACTGATGCCAAGGTATAAAATCATTAAGTCCTTGTTCATAAGTCTTGAGGCGGTCTACCCATCTTTGCTCTTTCTCGAATAGTATTTTCTCACATCTTGATGTTTTGTCCATGAGCATTTCTATGACAGTCCAACGCATATCGTCACAGGAGTGCCCTGCTTCGACGAAGTGGGAGCATAGTTTTGTCGTGTTCTTTTTTAATTTGATATTGCTCTTGTGTTCACCAATTCTAACTTTTACTTTACGGCACGTCATCCCGATGTATTGCTTACCGCAGGGGCAGCTTACCATGTAGATGACGTGTGTTGAGTTACAATTGGTGTGCTGACACTGTGTCCATACTAATGTTTCTGAAAGCTGCAGTGATTTTGATACTGTTGTTGTTTTGCAGGCAACACAAGAACCACAGGGATAGTGCCCGGTTACTGGAGTCATCGTTGCGTCTCTTGTTGTGTCATGTTGTAATTTTTTCACTGGGCGGGTGTGTACAAGGATGTCCTTTATATTCTTTGTTCTCCGGTTCGCGAATCTTGGTTTTGGCCAATTAAAAGATCCAGTGCTCAGGATATGCCAATTCTTATTGATCAGTTTCTTGATTTCATATGAAGAATGGCAAAATGTGGTTACACATGTAGTCAAATCTGGTGTTTGTATTTTAGGGAATGTTTGCAGGAGACATTCCCTAGGTTGGTTGCCCGCTCTTTTTTTGCAGAACCTAATGGTCTTTTCCGTATAGTCCCTTTTCCTCAATTTGTCACTCAATTCCATTGCCTGTGATTGGTAATCTTCATTCCTGCTGCAATTCCTCTTCAAGCGCAATAATTGGCTGTAAGGGAGGTTGTCCCTAAGGGGCTTTGGATGATGACTCTTGTACGATAAAATGCTATTCTTGGCCGTTGGTTTTGTAAAGGTCTTTGTATGTAGCACATTATTTTTCACAAATATTGTTAAGTCCAAGAAATCAAGGTTGTTGCTATTGGCAGTATATGTGAACTTTAACAAGGGGTCCAATTTATTGAGCCAGTTTATGAACGCCATCATATCAAGTGTGGTGTCCCAGATCATTATGATGTCATCAATGTATCTCTTCCAGTATAATATACTGGAAGAGAACACGTTGGATTCACTGGCAATATGTTGTTCCTCAAAATGACCTACATATAGTCGCCACCGATGGGGCAAAGGCACTACCCCTAGAAGTTCCATGGGTTTGGAGATAAAGGTTGTCTTCATAAGCAAAAAAGTTCTCCTTTAGTGCTAGTTTGCAGCATTCGAGAATAAAATGTCTCGGTGTGTTATAATGCCATTCTCTCATGAAAAGGACGTCTTCTAGAACTTGGAGGGTGTCATCCTGTGGGAGACTTGTAAATAGGGCCTCCACATCTAAGCCCACCAGGAGCATTGTGTTCGGGTCGAATGCCATATCTTGGATTTGAACCAAAAGGTCGCGTGTGTATTTCAGATACGCTGGTGTTTGTTGGACTAATGGTTTCAGGTATTCGTCCGCAAATTTGGAGAGGGGCTTTAACACTGATCCGATACCTGAAACTATCGGTCGGCCAGGTGGCACTCTCCAAGTTCTAGAAGACGTCCTTTTCATGAGAGAAAGGACCCCTGGTTAAAGTTCACATATACTGCCAATAGCAACAACCTTGATTTCTTGGACTTAACAATATTTGTGAAAAATAATGTGCTACATACAAAGACCTTTACAAAACCAACGGCCAAGAATAGCATTTTATCGTACAAGAGTCATCATCCAAAGCCCCTTAGGGACAACCTCCCTTACAGCCAATTCTTGCGCTTGAAGAGGAATTGCAGCAGGAATGAAGATTACCAATCACAGGCAATGGAATTGAGTGACAAATTGAGGAAAAGGGACTATACGGAAAAGACCATTAGGTTCTGCAAAAAAAGAGCGGGCAACCAACCTAGGGAATGTCTCCTGCAAACATTCCCTAAAATACAAACACCAGATTTGACTACATGTGTAACCACATTTTGCCATTCTTCATATGAAATCAAGAAACTGATCAATAAGAATTGGCATATCCTGAGCACTGGATCTTTTAATTGGCCAAAACCAAGATTCGCTAACCGGAGAACAAAGAATATAAAGGACATCCTTGTACACACCCGCCCAGTGAAAAAATTACAACATGACACAACAAGAGACGCAACGATGACTCCAGTAACCGGGCACTCTCCCTGTGGTTCTTGTGTCGCCTGCAAAACAACAACAGTATCAAAATCACTGCAGCTTTCAGAAACATTAGTATGGACACAGCGTCAGCACACCAATTGTAACTCAACACACGTCATCTACATGGTAAGCTGCCCCTGCGGTAAGCAATACATCGGGATGACGTGCCGTAAAGTAAAAGTTAGAATTGGTGAACACAAGAGCAATATCAAATTAAAAAAGAACACGACAAAACTATGCTCCCACTTCGTCGAAGCAGGGCACTCCTGTGACGATATGCGTTGGACTGTCATAGAAATGCTCATGGACAAAACATCAAGATGTGAGAAAATACTATTCGAGAAAGAGCAAAGATGGGTAGACCGCCTCAAGACTTATGAACAAGGACTTAATGATTTTATACCTTGGCATCAGTTGGCAAACTAAAATAATTTAGAATGAACATGAGTCTCATCTGCCAAATTGAAAGTCTCAGTGTAAATACAGACAAACCCTTTCCCTCATCCCACAAGATTGCCAAACTCGGTGAGAAATATACTTCCAAATAACAAATAATATACTTCCAAAAAACGTCCTTACAGACTGAGAATATGAATGTCTCAATAACCAGCTCCGTGTTCTCTCAAATGCTAGTGCATAAAGTTTTCCTACGAACTTTCAAAAAAACACAACTGATTTGCGATGGAGTTCTGCGCCTTTAAAAAAGACCGTCCCTTGGAGTAGACACTTCCGGGGGCAGAGTCAGCACAAGGCGGATTTCTAACCACACGCGGGTAATGGCGGAGGAACTAACCTGAAAAACATAACTCTGGTAAGATACTTTGAAGGCGAGATAATGAATGCGATAATCTCCCAAACAGCTCTGGGCTCAGCAGCTGTAATACCCCGATGCAAGAAAGGGAACCTCTGGTTAAAGGTAGGACGGTTCATTTATTTTTATGCTCGACCGCTTGCCTCCCGGCTATAATTACTAATAAAGATCATCAATCTCTATGGCCCCTAATGCATGTGACTGGCTCACTTTAAGTAGTGAATTCGACAACATACAAATACAGGTCCCTATTCCGAGACTAAGAAATATCTCTCCCTACCTAGCAGGGTCCTTTACAAACACGAGGTCTGGTTTAATCACTCACGCATCATAGAGAACCAGCGCGTAATTTTATGATCAAATAAATGCAGGCGACAGTTTGCAATTCCCTGCGCACAGACTAACTTGCTACTCGCTGCATTAAGAGTGGGTATCAAATCCCCAACAAAGAAACACATGCCCAAAATGCTAGTTACTCAAACCTTCCGATTCTCCTCCTGTTTGACAGTGTCTCTTTAAATGAATAATAATTTTATTCAACGTGTACACCAACCCGATATAGAATGTATAAGTTAAGTGTGTATCTCTCTATGTATTCTCCCCATTCTATTGCAGAAGCCGGAGGAGCTATTCTCCTGACACAAAATCAGGAATCAACTCTAATAATACTACACAAATGGTGTGAGTAAGAAGTTTTTGTTTTTGTTTGTGAGTCCTGACGAAAGCTCTATAGACCCCTAGGGCCCAGAGAGCTGAAACATGTCGACGTTGTATATATAATACTGCAAGATCCAGTAACTCGATCTATTTAGTAGTACCTACCATTTTAACTTGAATTGGAAATCACACCAATATTAAAAGACGTTTAGGGTGATTTACCAGTCTTTTAACCATTTCTTCGAGAATTTATTTTTCACACTTTTGTTCACTTCTCTGGACACTGCACAAAAGACCAGAGGTGCCTCGGGTTGAGGCGGGCAATACCACTACTTTGGAGTACCCGATGATAACTGCCGATAACCCGAATGCGGGGCGGATGAAACAGATATACCGCGCAAATACAACAGCATTGGGTTTCTTGAGGTTACTCCAAAAATCCTCTTTTTTACCAATGGTCAAGAGGTGTAACAAGTGTCTGTTTCTCTTTTGATTAACTATGTACTGCAAAGGGATTCAGTAACTGTTAAAAGAGCAATTTCGGTGTTGTATGTTCTAAATCCATTTTGGGAACAATCTAATATTTTATATTGTCCTAATATTTTGGTTAGGAGATTGTTTACATGTTTCTCCTCATCCTTGGACAGAAACGACGGAAGAGAAATGGGTTAATAGTTTTCTGGCTGAGTGGCATTTAGCGAAGGCTTTTTTAGAAGGCGGATAACCTTGGCGTGTTCCTATGATATTGATACTTCTTCAGTGCTCAGCAAGTTTGGCTAATTCTAGAAATATGGGTGTGACGCTCACTTGAAATTTTTAAATGTAATCAGGTTTAAATGGGTCATCCGGAGATCCAGATTTCACTTGGCGCATTAAGGTAGAAATAGAATCTGCGTCAAGTAGAGCCAATTGGTCCAAGGGAGCCCATTGCGAGTGGTAGGTCACTGTATCAAGAGAGACAGGTTTGACTGTTTTCTCACCCCTGTTAAAGTAAAGATAAACATAACTGACCAAGCTTGCTGCAGTGGCTGTTAGAAGCTTCCGCTAAAACAGGAGTGGAGGTGGGTTTAATCAGGTTGTTCACAATAGAGAATATTTCCATGCTTTGGTGGAAGTCTCCGCCCGTTCTCTAGGGGAGTCTAATAGAGGCACACTCCTTTCGATAAACCTTGAAAAGGAAGAAGGGTCCAGTTTATCACACTGCTTTCTCATTGTGGGGTTACCGGTAATGTTGTTTTTAACGCTAGGTGTATCAATGGTCATAGGCACCATATAATGGTTTGATCAGGTCACTGGAACAGCGGGAGCAGTTTGAAGGGGGGCCACGTTGAAAAGAAAAGGGTCCAGCAGATGGCCGGCCTCATAGCTGAATGTTTTACTAACTGAGCTAATTGGAAAGTGGCCAGGTCATTAGTAAAGTCCTGGATTTCTATATTGTTGATTAAATCAAGATGAAGATTCAAGTCTCCAATTATGCTTAAGTTGGACAATTGAAGTGAGTGCAAGGTAGAGCATTCTATCAGAGATTCCCTGGGGATGCATCAGAGCAAGGCCGGGGCACTGACTACAGCTCAGAGGCTCCACCGCACGCTGCGTCACACTTCCCGTGTGCGGAGGCGCTTAAAGGCAGCAGTGAGGTCCCGCTGTGGGGGACGCATTGGAGCAGAGCCATGGCAGTGACTACAGCCCCAAGGCTCCACCACACAATGCATCACTCTTACCGCAACCCTGAGCCGCTTAAAGGCAGCAGTTAGGTCCTCATCGGAGCAGAGCCAGGGCATGAACTACAGCCCCAGGCTCCACTGCACAAAGCATCACTCTTCCGGCACCCGGAAATGCATATAGGCAGCAGCGTGGTACCTCTGCATGGGCCTCGCCCGGGCCAAGGGCGGACCCATCCATGCCCGGAGGAGCCCGGAGGAGGCTGAGCTGGGCCCCCACCTCTAACTTCTACACTCCCCCGTTACAGGCCCACCTTGGGCAAGAAAAAGCTGTTACCTTTTTAGATACCTTTCTGGCCAAGGCAACATCGACGTTAGAAAAATAAATCGTACTTACAGAAAAGAGAATTTCGTTGGGGTCAGGGACAGGGCAGTCATCTAATCTAGTTGTTTCTCCAACTAAGGGCGGTGTAAAGAAATTATATGGGGTTTCTCTTCCAGAATTGCCGGCAGTCTCTGTACCAACCCCAGAACATTCCCAGCATGCCTCTACATTTAGTGGGAAAACAACTGACGCTACCTGCGTAAATGGTAAATGAAAAAGAGGTTATGCGATACTGCCCTCCAAGTGACCTGCCAAGAAGATCAGATAGGCCGCTATGCCAGCGAGTTCCACATGTATGAATGGCCAACAACATTCAGAGACTACATTTCCCTCATATTGGTGTGATCTTCTTGATAACTTTAAACAACTTTTTCAACCAATCTATGCCCGTTTAGATTCTACAGATCGCACTTAAAGGTCATCCCCTCTATGTCTGTAAAACTCTTAAAAAACTATAATTGTGAAAGTCATAATTTGCGTTTTAATTGTGAAAACATGATCCTTGGTCGTGAGTTAGCTAAATCACTCTCTACTTCTATTGGTCATCCTTGTATTGAAAATCAGTTGGCCCCCAGCAGGGATCCTATAGGTCCAGACCATGCAGATTTGGTCCCTAGGTGTTGCCCACCGCAGGTGACCATATACGATTCTATGTTTAAGGGGCAATCACACGACTTATCAAGACCACAGGTTATGGTAAATCTCCCGTCTACTCAGGCCCATAGCAAACCAAATCAGCAATACATGAACTTCCCTCCTGCAGCTTGTAACTATGTTTAAATTTTAGTCAACGTGCCTTTATTACGTCCCAATCTTAGAAAATCTTCACTTCAGCTGATGGCCAAGGCAAGACACTGGATGACTCAAAACTCTAATCACGGTCATCTCATCCAAAATCATTTGATAATGGCCAGAATAACGCAGTGAATTGGGTGTGATGTAAAAACAACAATAATGACTGGTTATTTTAACCTTTGATAATGAATGGCTTGTTTGAGACCCATTAGGGACTTTACCGGTTTCCCCTTCACTCCATTCTCAGATTTATGCAGTCTCATTGGGCTTTTTTTTATAGGTCCGCACAGGTACGTAGTTCCACCGTACTCACTCAGGTCCTTTCTTTGGTGAGAACTGGTCATAAGCCTACCCAGGTGGCTTTTGATGCCCTTGCTCTATCAAATAGGTACTCATTGTTGGAAGATATGGAGGCATGTGATTGACTGATCTTTCCCCTTAATTATTTGCCTCCTCAGTCTGTTCTTTATAACGATTTTTGAACGGTTTCTGTTTTGGTACCCGTGGAGAGGGTTCAGTTGGTCATTTTAGATCCACTAAGCAGTATTACATCCTTACCAATTGACCCTACATCATCCTTCTCACCAGTACAGACAGCGATTTGGTCGCAGGAGTCCCTAAGTGATATAAAGTTTCTCTCTAGGAATATAGCGGGCTATGAAAACAAAAAAGGATAATCAAAATTGGTATAAAGTGTTTACGAATTCTGATATTATCTGCTTTCAGGAAAATTGGACAGAGCAGTCCGTCTATAAACGGCTACAGCTCCTTTGTTACGCCAGCAGTTCCATCAGCAGCAGGTAGATCTAAGGGGGGCTTACTCAGAATTACAGCAAACGCGATCACCCTAGGTAAGGTGACCTTTATCAATAACTCCCCCCATTTTCATGTTATCGTGGATGAAGGTTCTGGGAAAATTGATTTGTTACGCATTCAATTTTATAATAATAATTTTAAGAATTCTACACAGGTGACAGATGAGTTGGCAGGAATATTGGAAACTCTTTTAACATACCAATCATGTTACATTTTTTTTATTTGAGCTCTGGATTTTCATGTGTACTGTAGCCCGAATTCGGAAAAATGTATTTGTGGGGTAACTGACACTAATGATTCATTGCTAGGCATTTTATGCATCATAACTACGGAAACATTTCAAAATGTTTTTCATTATCTTGGGACCTAGTTATAATAAACCTGTATCACCCCATGACTGGTCAACCCCTCCCCACCTTTCAAATTACAGGAGTTACCTCGACATCTGATTGTACAATTATTCAGACTAATTTTAAGAGATGTATTTAGTCCTCCATAGCCGAGTTGACAGAGTTCAGTGATCATGCTTTCCTTCTCTTTTTTGTTTTGTTTGGCCTCTTTCTGCTAAGTCAAGCACTATATTTGTCCCAAAACCGATTCTGAGTAGGAAAATGGATGTACTCTTAATTGAGAGAAAATTAACCCTATTTCCTTCCTCCCAAAGGTTGCAAAGGAGGTGGTACCTGACAGCGAATCCTGCTTAGACACCAACACTGATAGTCATCAAGTAGTAATAGCATTTAGTAAAATTTAAACATCTAGAAATTCGAATCTTTTACATCCAACTACAAGAAACACTCCATTGACGATAAGGGGATTGAGACAAATTTCTCAAAGGCCTCCAAAGAACTTCACACTGCTCTTAAAACAAGTCCCAGAAACAAAGATTTGATAAGGAAGCTATGAGCGGACTATGAGATAGGTAGGGCAGTGAGAAAAAAGGATTTACGGGATGAAGCATGGGTACATTTGTGTGAGGCTTCGAGGATGATAAATGCCCCTTTTCGGCAGGATCAGGGCGACCCCTCTCTTGATATTCATATAGATCAATCGACCTGGGGGTCTCACTTCCAGAGCATTTTTAATGTAGAGATGGATAGCGCTACAACAAACCTTAAGACTTGATGACTGCCCATCTGGGGATGGAATTCTCATTAGAGGAAATTGAGCTTGTACTCTTTCAATCGCCTGCCCTAAAGGCAGCAGGGTCAGATGGGGTTCCTCTGGATATTTTCTTTGTACATAAAAATGTATGGGCTCCACCCTTGACCCAAGTTTTTAATAGTTTCCAAAGTGCGACCCCTGGTATCTTGGAAACAATCCGTGATTATCCCCATATATAAGAAGGGGGATCCCTTGAATCCCGCAAATTACCGCCCAATCGCCGTGCTGGATATCGCTGCCAAACTAATGGGGAGATTGCTCCGAAATAGACTGGAGGAGTGGGCATTTGTTAATAATGTATTAACTGGGGGGGCGTGGCTAACCACCAGCCAAGATGGCTGCACTCTGAGAGAGCTCTGTGACCGACGAGCCCTCCTCTCGAAATCCGTTAATTAATCCGTCCCTTTAGCAGTTGCTAAATTGTGGGATCGGAAGCATCTCACCTTCCGGTGCACTTTGCTCTTACCCGCATCTCTCTCCGAGGTTCCCCGGAGACACTACGTCGTGCTGTAAACTGCGGCCTATTCTGGCGCCAAGAGCCGGGGACTCAGGTGCGGGACGGGTCCAAAGGGCCTCACGCACGGTGACACCCATCATCTCCTGCTTGTCGGAAGCCTCCGGACAATCACGCACTATCCACAGGTATTATCGAAGTCTCAGACGGAGCCTATCTTCCATGCAAGCTCAGAGGATAACAAGGCAGGTGAGTGTAATTACTGGCGAATCCGGGGGGCGGAGACGACTACAGAGAGGGGAAGACGTAGCCCGCTCCTGATACAGATCGCGAAGGGCTGATCTGATCTCGAGCAGCAAGCCCACGCCAGCAGCTCCTTCTCCGGCTCCCCACTAGGCGCAACGGCCCGAGCCTGATCCTGCGACCTCCGATCCTGCCCTTGCTCACCCGGGCGCCCACACAGCTCCATCTCACAGGCCTACAGCCGGTGCACCCGGGGGGTGGAAAAGAACACAAAGGAGGGGGGCCATAGCATGCTCCCGACGCGGATTGCAGGAGACTGCCCTGACACTGTGCAACCAGCCCACACTGGCAGCTCACTCTCGGGCTCCACACTAGCCGCGACGCGGCTCGGCACCGACCCTGAGGCCTCCGGTCCCGCACTTGCACCCCGGGTGTATTCGCAGCCATCACCTCACAGGCCTGGTTGGGAGGCAGAGGCCACAGCCTGGCGCAGAGCGCGACAGCATCGCGCAACACCTCCACCCACAGTGGAGCTCAGCGCTCGAGAGGCCTATTCAAGGGGACACTGCACCAGTCAATCCAGACACTCTGTTCTGCCCCACCAACGACTGCTGTGATGAGTGGCAGGGGGACAAGGGGCCAACAGGCCTCGAAACTGGAGAAGTACGCTTATAACAAGGACCCGCCAGACAATGCGAAGGGGGACCCAACTCGGACACCACCCCAATCCATGGGAGACGCGGCTAATACAGAAAAGATCACCCTCTGTAGTACTGAAAATCCAAACTCGTGTAACCATTCAGACGCAAGAATAAAACTTCATCGTACCACGACAAATTTAGTATCAAAAGACCGAGAATGGCGAGTACATTATGCACAAGCATTTTCACCGCATTCGAAGGTTGCTTTCACCTCGAAATTGTCACTTATACCCTGAATCCTTGGCTTCCATTTTATATACGGCAGCCATTTTGTATGTTGCCCTTCACATAGGCTTAATCCAATATCATAAGGACAAGCACTCCTTGATTGACTTTTTCGTGACCTGGGCAGGTTTAAACCATCGCCCCAGGCCAACCCATTTGGTCAGTTCCTCTCCCAGTGGCCGGTCAAGATAGCATCTAGGCGCACCCGGCCATAAAGCCCTTTCATCACATTCTCACCCTGCCGAATCTTGCCCACACCTGACCCCGCTCCTTCTTTCCTACTTGTTTTATGATGAGAACGTGCTCATTTTATTGGGGAACACCGATATCTGATTGAAATACCGGACCTTGCCGAGTAATTTATTATGTACCAGACAAACGAAATGTGAGCTTGTCATCATAACTCTGTTACTTATTTGTGGTCGAAATATGTGAATAGTATCCTGAAAATCTAGGAATGTTTGCCTGAAGCTTATTATTTTGTATAAAAAGAGAAGCCTGACTTTGTGATTTTGAAGCAGTCTCCTGAGAACATACTTCCGTGTGTTGTACTTCTAGGACACTTGTTACCTTGGTTGCAGCCAATAAACCGATCTTTGACTTCACCTAGAAGACTGAGTTTCTGTGGTCTGAATCAGGAAAAGGACTCGAGGTCTTTGGGTGAGTATTCCCTGACACCGCTGGGTTACCAGTTAAGCACTGGTTCTGAAAAACCCAGTACCTCAGTTGGCGCCCAACGTTTGGGGCGATTCCAGCGGTACCGGTCCAGCCAGAGGTCCGTGAGGAGCTTCGTGTGAAAATTACGGAGGAAGGCCGCCACTTCAACGACCCCTGCATGTCGACGTGGTCCGAAGGTCTTTGCTGCGAGGTTCCCCGCTTCCCGACGGCTACAAAAGAATGCTGCCCTGGCTATCGCCCTGATTTGGACCCTTGAAGTTTGGTAGAGCGAAACACTAAGACGAGTCTTCTAGTGACGTCATCGACATTTCAGTTAAGTATAAGTGGAGCGTCTCCCAGTCCTTAGTTGGTTCTTAGTTTTGGGTATCCTTTGGGAAAGTTTTGTGTTGGTACTTGCAAGCACCAAAACCGAAGGACTCGTGTTTTCACGAGAAAATATCGTAATCGATAATCCTTTGACGTTTGGAACTAGACTAGAGAGCAGAGATGCCTAGTCTTAGACTTGGAAATTTGTTTTGTCTCGGTGGTAATAATAGGGACTCCCGATTGGAGGACTCATGTCCGGTTCCTCCGGTTGGAACTCCAACTTCCGAGTTATATGTGAAGCATGGAGTAGGCCCCATCACATATAACGAAGTGTGGATTAAATACACCAGAAAAGATGGTGTTTTAAAATGGCCCCAACATGGTAGCTTTGATACCGAAATCTTAGATAACCTCGAAGTTAAACTGTTCAAAAAGAAAGCCCGGCCGGCGATGTTTGACTCTTTCCGCCTATGGCGTAAAGAGGCCAAACAGAAGGAAATTAAATTAGAGAAGAAAAATAAGAGAGAAGGAAATATTTCAGTAATACAAGCTGCTATGCGGTTTAAAGACAAAGAAGAGGTACAGATGAGTGAGCAGTTGCACAGGCAACGTAAAATGGCAACAGATAAATGCTATCCAGTTTTGCCGTCTCTTCAGCAAGAGACAGCCAAAGAGCGTGAGAAAGACCCATTAATGTCGCATTTATTAAGTTCACCACCCCCTATGCACAAACAGCCACGGCGCCTCCGCAACCCTTAGTTGCGCCGCCCCTGGTTGTTATGCCTGCCCTTCTTCAGCACCCACCAGCTGTTCTTCAGCTGGCTTCCGCTCCTCCGGTGCAGCCTCCTCAAGGCACACCGGCTACATCTACTTCGCTTATACCTTCTATGACTTTGCCTAATGCATCTTCGATCTCTCATAATGCTCCCTCTGCTATTGCCTCTACTTCAGCCTTATCTCACACTGTTTGTCCACCCGTTCCTCCTTCACTTTCACCTTCCATTTGGCATAAAATGGCCAGCATTGTCACTAACATTCCTTCACCACTTTTTCGGTCGCCTAAAACGACCCCTAACACGGAACGAAGACAGTTGCGAAGTCAACTGCCTGACTACCAAGAGAGAGATGTATTGAATAGTTTAGCTCGTAAATGGATCATAGATACTGCAAAGTATGACGTTGAATCTGTCATGAGAGTCTTCATTCAGTGGGAAGCACCGACACAAAGATATGTTTTTGAACAAATGTGTGTTTTTCTCGGTGAGGATTTGGAAGATAATGATTTAGAAAGTAACCCGCAGGAGTTGTGTCATGTACGGTCCAAGTTTGGAGAAGGAATGATCGTAGGTCCCGATGTCCAAAAAGCGGTTGAGGTATTGTTGTCTTATCGGAGTAAAGGGAACACTTCTGGCTCACAATCTGAGCGCGATACACCTAGGAAAAAGGCACGACAGTATCCCATGAGAGAAGTTCCCCCGCAATGGAGGGAGGGTGACACATCTGTTGAACCTCCTATTCCGCCACACTTTCAGCGTGTATGGGTACATGTCCCATGGAAGAGAGCTGAAGTTTTAGCACTTAAACAGACATTACCAGATCCGCGTAAGAATCCTTGAGGGTATTACAAGGAATTGTCGCAGACTGCTGGGTCATGTATAATGAACTTAGCCGATATCGATATGTTATTTGGGAACGTTGTTCCACAGCCTTTATGGAATAAGATTCGTCATTCAGATCATGATCAGGAATTAGGCGATTCGTGGGCCAATATCGCTGCGGTAGATGCCCGACAAGTTGGTGGTGCTAAACCTGAGCCATTAATAGCAGAACTTCCTGGTAAAATAGTTGATTACATGAAAACGATAATGCCTGCAATACGTGTGAATTGGGATAAGTTATCTGCATGTAAACAGAAGAAAGACGAGACGGTCTCAGATTTCTTCACCAGGTTAGAAGAAACGTTTGTCGATCACAGTGGCCAAGACATGACCACAGAAGGTGGTCAGCGATTATTTGTCGATAAGTTCGTGCACAATCTGCTTCCAGAATTGTGTAAAAAGTTAAAAGATTCGGAGAGTTCTTGGGCTGTTTCCTCTTCAGCACAGAAATTAGCCACTGCGCAATATTACAAGACTAGAGACAAAGACGAGAAAGATAGAGTAGAAAAGAAAACGAAAGAATTAAAGACTAAAGTTTTACTGCAGCAAGCCTATCCGCCACGTGGTGGTGGTAATGGCCAGAATAACGGTGGTCAGAACACCTATCAGAATAACTATCAGCAGCCACAACAGTATCAAGGGAACTCACAAAGAGTCGAGTATAATCAGCCACGTGTCAATATAGGTCCCAACCAGTGTTCATATTGCAAGGAGGAAGGTCATTTTAAGTATAGTTGCCCTATCTTGTTACAGCGTGCGAATGGTGCTTCGAACGTAAGAGGTAGAGGCGTTCAGCAAGCACCTAGAGGTAAAGGACGTGGAAACATCCCCCAGAATGCGCAGTCTCTTCCACCACAGAATTCTATGAATAAATTCGATCAGCAGAACAACGCATCTGGTAGGACAGCTCAGTACTATACAGATGATTACTATACAGAAGGCGAGCAATGGAGCAGTAATGATTGCTAGGACAGCCGTAGACAAAGAGAGGGAGTTGTTTCAGTTCCAGTAGATCAGAGTGGACCATACGTTGAGGTGATCACATCAGGTGTGTCAGAACCTTTTCTCTTGGATACTGGTGCTACAAAGAGTTCTATTATGCACTCCAAACTCCCTGGCGCACCTTTGTCTGGCGAAACGAATGTTTCTGTAGGTTTTTCTGGCGCCCTGGTTAGGAACCCGATTTCTGACCCGTTGTCTCTTTCTGTTGGTCCTTGCGAATTCGAAGCACCCCTTATTCTGACAACAGGTTGTGGCGAAAATTTGCTAGGATTAGATTTGCTAAAAAGATTGTATGCAACTTTGTACTGTTCTCCATCAGGAGTACAACTTACCCTGGGTGAGAAAGTGGTTTCTCCAATGTACTTATCGAGAGATAAACTTCCAACAGAATTGTCGTTTCTTCCAGACATACTTTGGGCAGCTGGTCCCAGTGATGTGGGACTCTTAGAAATACAACCATATGTTGTAACATTGAAAGCCAATGTTAAAATGCCACGAATTCCGCAATACCGAATCTCTAGTGAGGGTGAAAAAGCTTTGCTAGCGATCGTTCACGAGTTAATTGAAAAAGATGTGATTGAAGAGACTAGAGGTAACGTTTGCAATAGTCCCGTTCTACCTGTTTTAAAACGAACTGACGCATCTCAGCCTCCGGTGTACAGATTTGTGATCGATCTCAGAGAGGTGAATAAAATAGTTGTGCCACAATTTCCAGTTGTCCCCGACATCACTACATTATTGACTATGATTCCAGCTTCTGCCACTTGGTTTTCGGTGATTGACCTGAAGAATGCTTTCTTCAGCATCCCGATCGCCGAGGAGAGCAGGGATATTTTTTCCTTCAGTTTAGGAGGACGAAGCTTCCGCTTTAAACGCGCTCCTCAGGGCTACTGTGAAAGTCCGTCAATATACAGTCAAGCTCTAAAAACGCAGCTTGATACGATTGTTTTGCCAAAAGGTGCTACTCTTGTACAGTACGTCGACGATTTGCTTATAGCTGCGGATACTGAGGGAATTTGCAAGAAAGCAACAATATCACAGTTACACCATCTGTGCGATTTGCATCATAAGGTGTCACTTTCCAAGCTTCAATATTGCCGACAAGAAGTGACCTACTTAGGTCATCTCTTATCGAAGGAGGGAAGGAAACTGACCCCAGAAAGAATTCAGGCAATAGCGAAATTGAATGTGCCAAGAACACAGAAAGAAGTGCGTGCTTTCTTGGGCATTACATCATATTGTAGACAATGGATCCCTAATTTTTCGTTATTGACCAAACCTTTGGTGGCGTTAACGTGTAAAGATACACCCATTCCCGTCCCTTGGTCTGAAGAGTGTCAAACGAGTTTTTCCGAATTACGCACAGCCTTATGTTCGGCTCCTGTGTTGGGTAACCCCAACTACAGTAAGCCTTTTACATTGTATGTCTATGAGAAGGATAGTTGTGCATTGTCAGTCCTGACTCAGTTATTTGGGAACAACCAGCGCCCATGCGCTTACTTTTCCTCGACTTTGGATCCAGTGGCTAGAGCATTGCCTAGTTGTTTAAGAGCCACAGCGGCAGCAGCTGTTTCTATTTGACAGTCTGCTGGCCTGGTCATGAATAATACACTAGTCGTGATGGTCCCACATGCAGTAGACACATTGTTAAATAGAACCAAGACACAGCATTTAACCAGTGCTCGATTGTCAGGGTACGAACTGACTTTGCTAGCAAGTCATGTGCACATTCAAAAGTGCAACACCCTTAACCCAGCCACGTTATTACCATTCACAGAAGAATCAGATACTTCAGAACAGCATGATTGTCTTTATAGAACAGAAGAAGAGACGAAAGGAAGAGTAGACCTCTTCGACACTCCTCTAGCTGAATGTGATGGTACATTGTGGGTGGATGGTTCATGTTTCAAGCTTCCGAATGGCGTTACGACTGCAGCATATGCTGTCACGACTTTGCACACGATTATTGAAGCTACACGCATCCCACACAATTCAGCTCAGGCAGCGGAGCTAGTTGCACTCACGAGAGCATGTGTGTTGTCGAAAGGAATGAAAGTAACTGTCTACACCGACAGCCAGTACGCGTTCGGCGTGGCCCATAGTTTTGGACGATTGTGGAAAGAACGTGGATTTCTGACTTCGCATGGAACTAAAATTAAGCATGGTCAGTTGGTAAATGAGCTTCTAGAATCACTGACTTTGCCCTTGCAAGTAGCGATTGTGAAATGTAGCGCTCACAAGAAAGTGACTGATGATGTTGGTCGTGGAAATGCGTTCGCTGATGAAACGGCTAAAGAAACTGCGAAGAATGTGATGAGCCGAATGTATGTTGCAGGACCTGCAAGATGGGTTGGTAACATAGGAATGTGTGAAGACACGATAGAAAGTGTGAAGTCCATTCAAGCCGAAGCCACAGAGAAAGAGTTGAGTACGTGGAGAGAAAGTTCGGGTAGAATGGATGCGAGTGGTTGCTGGATTGAATTGTCAGAGCATCAGAGGTGGTTGTTACCCGATGCGTACGTGCTTGCAGTAGTCACAATGGCTCATGGTATGGCTCATATCAGCGTGAAAGGGATTTGCAAGTTGCTGGCTCCAGTATGGGAGAATTCAGGGATTCCCAAGTGTGCAGAGAATGTGGTCAAGAATTGCATGGTGTGTCTGCAACACAATCCTGGTAGGGGAACCCCAACTCCAGCTGGTCAGTTTGCACCTCCTACGTATCCGTTCGAGGTTTTGCAGCTAGATTTCATCCATATGGAAAGGTGCAACAGTTTAAAATATGTGCTCGTTGTTGTTTGTGCCTTCTCGAGATGGATAGAAGCATACCCCCTGAAAGACATTCATTTCAAAAACTTTATTCGATTCATAAAATGGATCATAAAAGTACAAAACATATAAGCCATTGTACCTCATATAAAAGAAAAATGCACAATTTACACAAATTTATAAAAGGCAAAATAGAAGGACCATTGTAGATACATATACAGATTTTTGGACAGTACACATTGTATGCATTTAAGTACTAGCCATAGCCCTTCCGGATCTTTAGCGAAACTCTAATGAAATTTAACATGGCGCAGCAGGTTTCAACAGAGGATAATGAAAACAGGTAATCGTACCCTTCCTAATAAGTACAAGGTTGCCGCCCCTTCAGAATTGGTTTAATAAACCGAATTCTTGGCTCTTGATATAAGGAGCAAAAAAGGACCACATGTATGGTGCTTTGGCTGACCCTGTTATTACATGGGCAAGGGGGCAGCCTCTCACACCAACCCCCTTGTTTCGGGAAAGCAAGCAAAAAATGCAAAATATCTAATCTAAACCTTGTTAGTAAAAACCGCCATTGCACATTTAGAGTAAATGTTAGATAGAACTGAGGTTGGGGCTTGCGAACATGAGCATGAACATTGGCATGAGCACTGACATCATCCACAGGTAATGGATTCAGTGATTTCCAATACATTGTCTTTATGTCCGTCTTTAGGTTTCCGTCTATTTTTTCTGGGTTGTCATAATAGGAACCCAAGCCAATCTTATTTAACATATTGCAAGCATAGGACAACCAAGGGATCTGTTTTGAATTTTCTAAAGCCATGCAATCCATGATGATATCTTTGGTAAGTTGCAGGTCTTCAGATCGCCATATTTTGCCCCATAACAATAAAGGGCACAAACGGATCGTATCAGATACACTGACCATTCCCATTTCTTTGTGACAAAAGATGTTTGAGGAGCCTTTGGGGACTGATAAAACCCTTTTTATAAAATTATTTTCCACCACCTGTATCACAGTTGGTGTTTCAGTCCCCCAAACCCCTGCCCCGTAGGTGGCCACCGATAAACATTTAGATGTATAGAGGGTTTTAAGGTGCGTGACATGTTTTTGGCCTAATTTGCTACAAAAACGGAAGATGCCCTCTATTGCCCGGGTCGCACTCTGAGCTCGAACCTTCATAAGTGGAGTCCAGCTTAGTTTATTATTAAACAAATTGCCTAGATAATTGAAATTATCCACCTTTCCAATTGTGCGATTATCTACCACAAACTTCCTGTTGTTTGACCCTTTAGGACCACAGCTCATTACAAAAGATTTGGTGAAATTTACCTTTAAGTCAAGGTCCAGCATGAAAGTATTAAAGGCGTCTAAACATACTTGCATGCTATTTCCAGTTAGGGTCATTAAGACAGTATCGTCTGCATAGGAAAGCATGGGGATACTTTTGCCATTAATTTTTGGAAAGTCGCAACCCTGGTCTAATAAGTACTTTTCTAACCCGTTTGTGTATACCAAAAAAAGAAAAGGCGCCAAAATGCATCCTTGACGCACACCCTCAGTTGATGGAATTGATTTTGTCATTTCGCCTCCAGGACCAAATCTAATCGCTACAGTTGTTGCTGCATGTAGCCTTCGAAGCAGTGTGACCAGAGGTTCCTCGAAGCCCATGTCATCCATCATCTGCCACAGCTTATGTCTACAAACAGTGTCGAAAGCACTTGACAGGTCCATGAAGGCAAGATGTATTGCAGACTTTTTTGCCTTCATGTGCTTGCCTATAATTAGTGCCAGATTCAGGCACTGCTCGACAGTCCCCTTTCCTCGCCTAAATCCATATTGGGAATCAACTATAAGACCTGTTGAATCTGCCCAGCTTTCTAGTCTGGCTAGGATAACCCTGCCCAAGATTTTACATGAGGCATCTATTAGGGATATGGGACGATAACAACATGGATCGCCCCTATCACCCTTCTTGAAGATCGGCACTACAATTGCCTCCTTCCAAGAACCAGGAATGCGACCGACCACAACAGCCTTAAATACATTCAGTAATAAGGGGGCCCACAAACTAACATCATGTTTAAAAAAGTCCAAAGGGACAGCATCTGGGCCTGGAGCTTTTAATGGTAATCCCTTCCCTAAGGCTTCCTCAATCTCTATCAGTGTAAGTGAAGAGCTGAGGGTCAAAGCCGAGGATGGTATCACCAAATCCTCTGTGCTATCAGATCTTTCCATTAAAATGGAATTAGGGTTAAAAATCTTACTAAAATGTAGTTCCCACTGATCAGCGGTGACCTGCATAACTATAGTTTCTTTATTATCATTCTTAAAAAGGGGGCGGTTTATGACCTCCCAAAAAAGCCTACTATCTTTTAGTTCTGCAGCCTTTTCGAGGTCTTCCCACGCAATGTTTTTCAGATCCTGCTTTCTTTTCACAATAGCCTCCCTATAAGCCTTTCTGCTAGATTTTACAAGTTCTCTATTTCTTGGTTTTTGGTGCAGGGCTAATTTTAGGGATTCATGCGTGGTAGAACACGCGGAATCAAACCATCTAAAGGCCTTTTGGCCACCCTTTCCCTTGGGTTTCCTAAGGTGCTTAGCTACGTGCCCACACAGTTTCTCAAAACTCTCAATTACCTTGTGAGGGTCAGGTGCTGGGAGTAGACATGATTCCATTTCCGTTTTACAATTATCAGAAATATGATCATCCAATTTTATCGTATCTACCTTTCCCCATTTTAAACTAACACCCTGATTCTTGCTGTACTTAATTGACTGATCCCAAGTCTTTGATGATTCTAGTACTGGCAAGGACAAAGACAACATTAGGGGATTATGATCGCTAGCGGGATTAGCCACCACCTCGAGCTTGTCAACATATTTACGAAAGCTACTGGACACCAGAACAAAATCAATGGTGCTCATCTCTCCCCTTGTACCCTGGAAAGTTGGTAATTGCGGTATATTAGGGGCTGACCAAGGTTCCACCACATACAAATCATTCAGAATAATAATATTGTTCAAGGCGTCCCCCTGGGGTGTGTGTTTGAAGTGAATCAAGGGCTGTGTGTTTGAGTCCTCCAGACCGCACACATTCGAACCACCAAAACTGCACAACGAACAGTTAAAATCGCCAACCCAAATGACAGACGATGATGGATGGTCACTTCGTGCTTTGCCCACTGCGTCCTCCAGACTTTGGATTATCGATATATCACGTCCATTAAAGATGTTGTGATACCAGTTGACTAACAACACAGGTTCAGGGAAAAGATGCTCCAGTAACAGCAATTGATACCAATTTGTATCCACCAATTTCGAAGTCTTCAACTTCTGTAGTTTTATGGATAATGCTGTCATTATACCACCCTTTGCCCTCCCAGATGTCGATGGAACGGCCAAAACATTAAATGATTGAAAGCCCTCAATGTCACAGGCAGTCCTAGTCCAAGTCTCCTGTAGACACAGGATCCCCTGAGCTCCTACATAATCCAGCCACGCATCATCATCCAATCTGCTTATAAGTCCAGCAATATTCCAAGATATTAAAGATATTAGAGACAGCCCCGGTTTCCCATGAGTGCTTCCCAAAGTGTCTTTTTTAACTAAGGGGTCTTGTCCAAACAGTAATGGATAATTCTCACAATCCAAGATGGTATCTCCTCCATAAATAACATCGTTCTCTGCATGTGGGGGGCCTATACTCACAATATCGCAATCACCAGTCACCACAGCTGGATTGTCATTGCGGGCCATCTCTATGTTATTCCTATATTCCAAGTCTAACATGGGTAGAGCATTGCCCACAGACCTATCTGGTGGTCAATCTACACCCTCCATACCCATTAATGGGTCAAAGCGATTTCTCAATGGGATATTGTTATTATTTGTCATCCATCCTGGGTACTCCTCACCTTGATACCTTGTTCTTCGTGGGTTATACGGGACTTGTGTAAAATGACCCATGTTCGGTGGTCCCATAAAAGGGCCATTTATCTCATGTCGAGGGCCACAATAATTTTGTGTGCCTTGGTTCATGGTCGAGCTGTGTACCCAACCCAAATGATTACTATCCCGTGTTCTTAGCCCGATTTGGTTGGTGTTTTGGATGGTGTGATAAAGACTTGGGTAAAAATATTCAAGTCCCACACACTGAATGTCCCCCATCCTGCCGAACCTCGCTTTGCTACAGATCATATCCTTCACCCAGATGTCTCTAAAATTAATCAAAATACAGTCCCCCTCCAGATCTTTCTTGCTTGGCCCAACCCAGGGGACCCTTCGCACACTTAATATTTTTGTAACTGTGTCTTGGGAGAGAGGCCTGTTATTATTTAGCCAGCATTTTGTTTTATATAAGAGGTCCTCCATTTTCTCATATTTGTTTGCTGCAATTAATGGAACACCTGTCAAAATAGCCATATAGGGGGCAGCATCAGGGGGTATGTTTACATAAATCTGTTTACCAGGCAGAGGTGTTTTACTAGGGGCTAAGGGTTTGCTAATTGGAGTTTCTCTCCCTTCAGTAGCATTTAACAGGGCAGGGGCCACTGTGTTAACTGGTGATGCTACCGCCAAGGAGTTCTTTAACTGAGATCCCACGGTAGTCGCCATGTGGAAAAGTAAATTTTGCCATGTTCTGTGTCCCTACGTGTCATCCATCATATGTTATGTGTGCATGACCAATATGCATATGTTATTCCCCATGTCCGATTAATGACGCAATTATAGTTGTGTCCACCTCTAGTATGCCAGTTTCCAGTCCTCGTGAATACTACGGATATCAGGCCTATGTAAAGTAATGTTGCCATGTTTCTCAGTGTGTACGTTATTTCATTATAAAGTCCCCGTTTCCAGGCCTCAACAGGGCCCGGACATCAGATTCAGCTCCTGTCTCCTGAAGCCTCGTTAAGGAGCGATACAGCCCCCACCTGTATCCTCGACCTTTCACTTACTTCCTGCCTCGCAGTGCCCGGTGCAGCTTGGCTCTGCCTCTGAGTCTGCCAAGACTATGTTATAGTTCCAGTTATCAGTTCAGTCCTCCTTCTCTGCATTCCTAAGCTACTGAACTGCATCAATAGTTTCCGTCATTGTCTAGCCTTCTCGTCTCCACTTTAGAGAAATACTGTATTTAATGGTCATTTAATATTCTTCATCACGCACTACATGTAGAATAATGCATGGTCCAGTCTTAGAATCAAGTTAGCCTTTCCCCTCCTGACTTCTAGTTTATATCAACATGTTCCCTAAACATCAGATACTAGATAGGGTTTAGGTACATGTCGCTCCGACCCTCCAGACTTTAGTCTCTGCTCCTAGCACAGAGTTCGTAGCCCCCAGCTTCTCCTCGTAACACGTCATTGCCAGTTTGCGCGCACCATCAGGTTAGAGGTCCCGGCTCCTTAGGTAGCCCCCTCCAATGTTTCCGCCCCATTCATGACATATTCTGTTACGTCTGCACCACATGTCTATGTATACGCCCAGTTACACCTACTTTTACTGTTATCTTTCGCGACTGCTACGCGTCACGCCTTCTGCTCCACCCACTGCTACGCCTACTGCAATGTAATGCTATGTGTTTGCGTTTTGTATATAAGCTCATGTATTGTTATTAAAAGTTAGCGCGCTCATCCCAGACCCAGCCCCAGCAGCTGCTGGGCCCCTGTTCCTATGCAGGTTGTCCTGTTCCTGTCCTTATGCTGTATTAAACCTGCAAAACTCCTACTACCTCGAATCTTGACTCTTATTTATTGAGCTATCTGTTATGATATATGTCTAGTCAAAAATAGGGTATTATTTATTTATTTACCACATAATGGCGCCCGAATAGGGACTTGCCCTTTCCCCACGCGTCGGTGAAGCCACGCCGACCCCCTGACCCTCTGCAGCCGTGACGGAACCATACCGGCCACGTGCAGATATTTCTGCTTCAAGTATCCCTCAGGCCCACGGAGGAGACGGAGGAGGCGGTCCAGCATCCAAACGAGACGGTGGAGGAACGCGGCGAGTCCCGACCAGAGCCCAAGCCAAGAGTCCAAGGTCCGAGGTATCCGGAGGCCCACCCGTAACTGAAGTCCGAAGTTCGTCGTCCGTCGTCGTAGCAGTCCAGTCCAGTCCAAGGCCTTTCCGTTCTTGCTGCCCGGTGAGTACCATTGCTGGGGTAGTATCTAGACAGGGTCAATCTAAATTGACTCTGGTCCGTGGGTTGGTGGTACCCAGGCCCACTAACGAAGTGTTCACCTAGGTGGATACGGGTCTTGATGCGTCCCTTTATGGGACCGGTATGTTCCGTACTGTTTCAGCAGTGCATCCAGTAACTCTAGTCTGTTCCGTTCTCGAGAAATTCTTGTGTTTCTGTTCTTAGTATTCCAGGTATTATTCTGTCCGAACTGTAATGTTATGATGTTGTTCAATGTATTTCCAATGTCGTGGTATGCCTGAATTGTTTTCCCAATTGTTATTGTTCCTCGTCTATTGTATTGTGTTCCGATTCAAGTTTACAATGTCTCTCTTTTCGAGACTACGTCAGTTAAAAACTAGAAAGGGTTTGTTAGAAGAAGCAGTTCCTGTCCCGCCCAGGGACAGTCCAGGTCATTTTATGTATCAGAAACATGGCATAAGCGCCATATTGTATCTAGATTTATGGGTAGATTATACCAAACAGTTAGAAGAAAAGTATAGATGGCCCGTATCGGGTACATGGGATGCCGAATGCATCATGCGAGTAGAAGAAGCATTATGGAAAAAGAAAGCCAGACAGTCACAGAAAGATGCCATCGAGTTATGGCGCAAAGAAGCTCATAAAAGAACCGAAAAAGAAATCAGAAAGACAGAACTAAGTAGAGAATCCCAAGAACGAGCCCAAGAAAGAGAATTAATCGAGATAGGTGAACGAGTCAAAGCCGAACAGTCAGACAGACAGAGGCATGCCCTCATTAAGGGTATGTATCCTCTTCTTGCTGAGGGCTTGCCAAAAGCGACCCCAGAGGCATCCAGTAATTTCCCGCCACCATTAGTTCCGACCAAGCTACGTCACAAACCGACCGCAGCTGATATTTTTATTTCGTCCTATCTGGACGACACAGTCCCCGAATATGCAAATCCTGTTCACGCTCCGCCCGTCCCTGTAAATCAGGTAATTCCTGCTCCTCCAGACACCGGGGTGCCCTTAATTGCCCCCCCGGGTCAGCTCGCCATACAAGTCCAGCCCACGTTACAATTACCGACCCTGCCAGGACGAAAAGCATCAGGTGAGGATTCCAGTTTAGGGGCCGCGGGGGGAGGTCTTCCTCAAACCCCGCCGCCATACAAGCGTTTATCAGCACTCGAATTACATGCTCAAGCATCACAGCGTACTCCTAAGAGTAATAAGTCTGTTGCAGAAATCAGGCAAACCCTTGGCGAATGTGTCTATGACCCAGTTCCAGGCGAGTTTAATATGGTTTTATATTCCGTACGCATAAGGAGAGTGACCGAGTATCTAGTCACCCTGCCGAATATGAAAGAAGATCTAGACAGAATATATCGTTTCATCCGTACAGGGGATGATCCAGAAAGTATTAGTGATGCCATGTCTCAAAGGAAAGCCGAGATTCAGCGTATGATATTAAAGTTCTTAATTAATTGTCTAATAAGAGAACAAGATTACCCGTCTAAAGATCCAGCCGAAATGAAAATCCTGACAAAGTGGAGTGATAATATAGCCGAAGGAAAACACAATACCATTAGTGCCATGGAAAGTATGTACAAGAAAATCCGTAGAGAAATAATAAAGATACACGAACAGCGTAAAACAGCACAAGTAAGCGAGAAAGAAAGTACCTCTGATCCTGAAGAGGAAGACGACGAGAATACTGCCAGAATAGCGTATGTAGGAAAACCTAGATTTCCAGATCGCCATTTACGTCTAGAACCCAAGTCTATTTTCCATCATCCAGCACCAGAACAAGGTTCCCTAGAACAAGTATTTCAAGCTACCGATCACATTCTGAAATCACGAATCGGTTATAGTGAGTTAAGTACCATGCATGAACAAGAAATAGTTCGGTCAGCAGTCCGATGGATTACTGATCCTACCACTTTTCCAGACGAAATAGTGGCACAAATGTTTCTGAAATTGCCCCCAGCCGAGCAGCGACTGGTGGGTATGTATATGACTCAACACCTCATTACTCTGTATGAGGGTCAGCACTCTGATCCAGGTCCGTTACATGATATCCTGAACGAGTTACTCCAGTATAAATGGAGAGGTCTAGGTACCGATTTAATTAGTGTCATTTTAGAACAGCGTCACAAATATAGAACATTCTTGAACCCGCATTTTGTTCATGTCTCACCCCCAGAAAGTAAATCATTCTACATAGATAGACAGAATCCGTTACGAGAAGTCCACCCAGTTAAAGGAACGGGTGGCGAAATGCAACGAGTGTTTGTATACACTCCAATCACAAAGATGGAACTCCTTGAAATGAAGAAATTAATTCCCTGTCATGACAAAGATCCAGCAGGGTTCCATCGAGAATTAAAAGACATGCTCCGTATGGGAGAATACACCTACCCAGATATCATTAAAATGTTAAAGGTTCTGTTGCCCGCAGGGGTGTATGAAAAGCTAAAGGAAAAAGAATGGGAGGTGGGAGAGAAAAAGATCGATTGGGCAGCTCTAGAAGCTGAAGACAAGATACGTGTACCAGGTACTGGTCTCGGAGATAAATGTAAAGAATTACCAGAATTATTGATTCAAGTTTTACCCAGATTATTGACAACTAGAAAAGAAGACTGGGATGCAATCTCAGCCTGTAAACAGAAACAAGATGAAGATATTAGTGATTTTTATTCTAGATTTGAAAAATGTTTCAGTATCAACAGTGGTCTCAAGACAAGTAGTGAGTCATACCCTCACCTTTTTGTTACTAAATTAGTCGAGAATTCAAGTCCACCAATTAAAAACCGAGTTTTGAAAGTCGAAAGCACCTGGCAAGCTAATACTCCGTCCCAGATGCTCCAGATGCTCCAGTACCACCAGAATAGAATCAGGGAAGAGCAAGAACACGAATGAAAACGTATGAAAGACACGAAAATGAAAGTGCTAGTTGCACAATCTGTTCCTCAAGACAGTCAGAAGAGGGGTCCAAATCAAGCCAGTCATCCTGCAGCACCCGTTAAAGGGAACTGCAATTATTGTAAACAGCCAGGTCATTTTATAAATGAGTGTGCAGTTCTGAAACATAACATAGCTACTGGTAAGACCAAAGAAAGACCACGTCCGCCTAGACAAGAACAAGTTTCACAGACTCCTCAGCCACAGAATGCACCACAGACAGTTACAGTACCGCAGCCTATTGCTGCAACACAGCACGTTACATCGCAGATGTACCAGTATGCACAGTCTGAGTATCCAGAGTACCAGCCATATTCATGAAACAGCCTAGAGAGGGAGGTAGGCTTGCCTCTCATCGAGATACCTGTAGATCAAGAAGGTCCCTATGTTCATAGTCAAGTATTAGGGAAAGACAGAAAGTTTTTGATTGATACAGGGGCAAGTAGGACCACAATTAGTCATGCCGAAGTTCCAGGGGCTCCGCTCTCAGGCTCAAGAAATGTTTCCCTTGGATTTTCAGGAAAGCCTATCGTAAATGAGATTTCAAAGCCAGTTACTCTAGAAGTAGGTCCATTGTCCCGCACTACTGATCTGTTACTTACTAAGTCATGTCCAGAAAACCTATTAGGCATTAAAACACTGAAAGAATTAGGTGCAGTTATATAGTGTTCCCCGGAGGGAATACGTCTGTTCCTACGTGACTTTAAGGGTCACTATGTATTACGAGATTTTGATTCCAGACTGTCTAATGTTCCGCAGCATTTATGGGCGCAAGGTCCAACTGATGTAGGTTACATGCAAATCACACCCTATCGTGTGACTCTCAAACCAGGTGTAGTGTTACCACGAATCAGGCAGTATAGATTGCCACCCGAGGCTGTAGCAGCCTTATCCAAAATTATTGACGAGCTCATCGCTCAAGGAGTAGTTGTAGAAACTGACTCCAATATATGTAACTCTCCGATCATTCCAGTCATGAAACGTACTGATCCAAATGCACCCCCAGTATATCGATTAGTGATTGACTTACGAGAACTTAACAAATGTATTATTCCTCAGTACCCAGTTGTCCCAGACATCTCTTCCCTATTGACAGCCATTGATTCCGAAGCCACGTTCTTTACAGTAATCGACCTCAAGAACGCATTTTTTAGTGTTCCGATTCATCCAGACAGCCAGTTTCTTTTCGGATTTTGTTTAAATGGAAGGAGCTATATGTTCACACGCGCTCCTCAAGGTTTCACAGAAAGCCCTAGTATTTACAGTCAAGCACTTAAGAGACAACTAGATAATATTCACATGCCAACTGACACTGCCCTGCTCCAGTATGTCGATGATCTACTGATCACAGCCCGTTCTGAACGTGACTGCGAGCGAGCGTCACTGACGGTTCTGTATTTCCTAGCCGAGATGGGGCACAAGGTGTCCCCTTCGAAGCTTCAATTCTGTGTCCAGCAAGTGGTATACTTAGGACACTTGCTGTCCAAGAGGGGTAGGCAGTTGACACCAGACCGTATCCAGTTGATAGCGAGTCTTCCCCAGCCCAGAACCCAGAAGGAGGTACGTGCCTTTATCGGCCCTCCTTCTTATTGTAGACAATGGATTCCTCAGTATGCATTTCTAGCCAAGCCACTGATACAGTTAACGACACAGGAGGCAGCCGTATCGACTGTCCTCCCTTGGACATCTGAACATACACTTAGTTTCAACGAGTTAAAGAAAGCTTTATGCCAAGCTCCAGTTCTAGCTACACCGAACTACAGTAAGCCTTTTACACTTTTCGTTACTGAACGTGAAGGTACAGCATTATCTGTTCTCACACAAGATCAAGCAGGACAATACAAGCCCTGTGCTTATTTTTCGAGCACACTAGATCCAGTCGCCCAGGCGTTGCCTGCGTGCCTCAAGTCAGTTGCAGCCACAGCACTAGCTATCAGACAAAGTGATTCCATAGTCTTAGGACATACCTTGACAGTACAAGTTCCACATTCCGTGGAAGTTCTTCTAAACCGAACACAAACTCAGCACTTGACAATTGCACGTTTAACAGGTTATGAATTGACACTGTTCCAGCCACACATAGATATTAGACGCTGCAACGTCCTGAATCCTGCTACACTGTTACCATCAGTTAGTTCAAATTCTGACACACATAACTGTGTGGAAGTAGTCAACATTACGACAAAATAATTTACAACAAGGGGTGGTGATGGACAGAGTCTCTGAATTAAGCAGAGTACTCTCACCCAGTCAAGAGATCAGGGCTAGATCCAACACCGTTTTTTAGCTCATTGCACCATCCCAGTTTCAGAACCTGGCTGTATGCAAATTAGTCTGTCCCTGGCCCAGTGCATCATGGGAACAGGGCAGACCAGACTACAAAAGCCAATTCTTACACTGGGAAGGAAACAAGCTTCCGGGGACCGGTTTCTGCCATTTCAGGCGTCTTCGGCCCGGCTTGCTTGAATCCTGATGGTGCAATGAGCAAGGGACTCACATCTGAGTATACCCTTCCACGCTTAGGGTGGACAAAATAATTTACAACAAGGGGTGGTGATGGACAGAGTCTCTGAATTAAGCAGAGTACTCTCACCCAGTCAAGAGATCAGGGCTAGATCCAACACCGTTTTTTAGCTCATTGCACCATCCAAGTTTCAGAACCTGGCTGTATGCAAATTAGTCTGTCCCTGGCCCAGTGCATCATGGGAACAGGGCAGACCAGACTACAAAAGCCAATTCTTACACTGGGAAGGAAACAAGCTTCCGGGGACCGGTTTCTGCCATTTCAGGCGTCTTCGGCCCGGCTTGCTTGAATCCTGATGGTGCAATGAGCAAGGGACTCACATCTGAGTATACCCTTCCACGCTTAGGGTGGACAAAATAATTTACAACAAGGGGTGGTGATGGACAGAGTCTCTGAATTAAGCAGAGTACTCTCACCCAGTCAAGAGATCAGGGCTAGATCCAACACCGTTTTTTAGCTCATTGCACCATCCCAGTTTCAGAACCTGGCTGTATGCAAATTAGTCTGTCCCTGGCCCAGTGCATCATGGGAACAGGGCAGACCAGACTACAAAAGCCAATTCTTACACTGGGAAGGAAACAAGCTTCCGGGGACCGGTTTCTGCCATTTCAGGCGTCTTCGGCCCGGCTTGCTTGAATCCTGATGGTGCAATGAGCAAGGGACTCACATCTGAGTATACCCTTCCACGCTTAGGGTGGACAAAATAATTTACAACAAGGGGTGGTGATGGACAGAGTCTCTGAATTAAGCAGAGTACTCTCACCCAGTCAAGAGATCAGGGCTAGATCCAACACCGTTTTTT
This sequence comes from Lissotriton helveticus, assembly GCF_964261635.1. Lineage (NCBI taxonomy): Eukaryota > Metazoa > Chordata > Amphibia > Caudata > Salamandridae > Lissotriton > Lissotriton helveticus. The sequence goes on along the minus strand of NW_027611650.1, from coordinate 380,432 downwards.
AGCTCATTGCACCATCCCAGTTTCAGAACCTGGCTGTATGCAAATTAGTCTGTCCCTGGCCCAGTGCATCATGGGAACAGGGCAGACCAGACTACAAAAGCCAATTCTTACACTGGGAAGGAAACAAGCTTCCGGGGACCGGTTTCTGCCATTTCAGGCGTCTTCGGCCCGGCTTGCTTGAATCCTGATGGTGCAATGAGCAAGGGACTCACATCTGAGTATACCCTTCCACGCTTAGGGTGGACAAAATAATTTACAACAAGGGGTGGTGATGGACAGAGTCTCTGAATTAAGCAGAGTACTCTCACCCAGTCAAGAGATCAGGGCTAGATCCAACACCGTTTTTTAGCTCATTGCACCATCCCAGTTTCAGAACCTGGCTGTATGCAAATTAGTCTGTCCCTGGCCCAGTGCATCATGGGAACAGGGCAGACCAGACTACAAAAGCCAATTCTTACACTGGGAAGGAAACAAGCTTCCGGGGACCGGTTTCTGCCATTTCAGGCGTCTTCGGCCCGGCTTGCTTGAATCCTGATGGTGCAATGAGCAAGGGACTCACATCTGAGTATACCCTTCCACGCTTAGGGTGGACAAAATAATTTACAACAAGGGGTGGTGATGGACAGAGTCTCTGAATTAAGCAGAGTACTCTCACCCAGTCAAGAGATCAGGGCTAGATCCAACACCGTTTTTTAGCTCATTGCACCATCCCAGTTTCAGAACCTGGCTGTATGCAAATTAGTCTGTCCCTGGCCCAGTGCATCATGGGAACAGGGCAGACCAGACTACAAAAGCCAATTCTTACACTGGGAAGGAAACAAGCTTCCGGGGACCGGTTTCTGCCATTTCAGGCGTCTTCGGCCCGGCTTGCTTGAATCCTGATGGTGCAATGAGCAAGGGACTCACATCTGAGTATACCCTTCCACGCTTAGGGTGGACAAAATAATTTACAACAAGGGGTGGTGATGGACAGAGTCTCTGAATTAAGCAGAGTACTCTCACCCAGTCAAGAGATCAGGGCTAGATCCAACACCGTTTTTTGGCTCATTGCACCATCCCAGTTTCAGAACCTGGCTGTATGCAAATTAGTCTGTCCCTGGCCCAGTGCATCATGGGAACAGGGCAGACCAGACTACAAAAGCCAATTCTTACACTGGGAAGGAAACAAGCTTCCGGGGACCGGTTTCTGCCATTTCAGGCGTCTTCGGCCCGGCTTGCTTGAATCCTGATGGTGCAATGAGCAAGGGACTCACATCTGAGTATACCCTTCCACGCTTAGGGTGGACAAAATAATTTACAACAAGGGGTGGTGATGGACAGAGTCTCTGAATTAAGCAGAGTACTCTCACCCAGTCAAGAGATCAGGGCTAGATCCAACACCGTTTTTTAGCTCATTGCACCATCCCAGTTTCAGAACCTGGCTGTATGCAAATTAGTCTGTCCCTGGCCCAGTGCATCATGGGAACAGGGCAGACCAGACTACAAAAGCCAATTCTTACACTGGGAAGGAAACAAGCTTCCGGGGACCGGTTTCTGCCATTTCAGGCGTCTTCGGCCCGGCTTGCTTGAATCCTGATGGTGCAATGAGCAAGGGACTCACATCTGAGTATACCCTTCCACGCTTAGGGTGGACAAAATAATTTACAACAAGGGGTGGTGATGGACAGAGTCTCTGAATTAAGCAGAGTACTCTCACCCAGTCAAGAGATCAGGGCTAGATCCAACACCGTTTTTTAGCTCATTGCACCATCCCAGTTTCAGAACCTGGCTGTATGCAAATTAGTCTGTCCCTGGCCCAGTGCATCATGGGAACAGGGCAGACCAGACTACAAAAGCCAATTCTTACACTGGGAAGGAAACAAGCTTCCGGGGACCGGTTTCTGCCATTTCAGGCGTCTTCGGCCCGGCTTGCTTGAATCCTGATGGTGCAATGAGCAAGGGACTCACATCTGAGTATACCCTTCCACGCTTAGGGTGGACAAAATAATTTATAGCCAGGTTCTGAGCTGGGATGGGGCAATGAGCTAAATAACGGTGATGGATCAAGCCCTGATCTTTGGCCCTGATCTTTGGACTGGGTAAGAGTGGTCTGCTTAATTCAGACACTCTGTTCATCACCACCCCCTTTTCTGAATCGTTTTTGGCCACTATAGGTGTGGCAGGGTATACTCAGACATGAGTCCCTTGCTCACTGCTCCATCAGGATTCAAGCAAGCCGGGCCGACGACGGCTGAAATGCCAGAAACCGGTCCCCGGAAGCTTGTCTCCTTTCTGGTGAAGAATTGGCTTGGTAGTTTGGTCTGCCCTGTTCCCATGATGCACTGGGCCAGGGACAGACTAATTTGCATATAGCCAGGTTCTGAGCTGGGATGGGGCAATGAGCTAAATAACGGTGATGGATCAAGCCCTGATCTTTGGACTGGGTAAGAGTGGTCTGCTTAATTCAGACACTCTGTTCATCACCACCCCCTTTTCTGAATCGTTTTTGGCCACTATAGGTGTGGCAGGGTATACTCAGACATGAGTCCCTTGCTCACTGCTCCATCAGGATTCAAGCAAGCCGGGCCGACGACGGCTGAAATGCCAGAAACCGGTCCCCGGAAGCTTGTCTCCTTTCTGGTGAAGAATTGGCTTGGTAGTTTGGTCTGCCCTGTTCCCATGATGCACTGGGCCAGGGACAGACTAATTTGCATATAGCCAGGTTCTGAGCTGGGATGGGGCAATGAGCTAAATAACGGTGATGGATCAAGCCCTGATCTTTGGACTGGGTAAGAGTGGTCTGCTTAATTCAGACACTCTGTTCATCACCACCCCCTTTTCTGGAACATTACGACAAAGCCAAGACAAGACCTGACAGACATTCCGTTACCAGATCCTGACCTGACACTTTATGTGGATGGTTCATGTATGAGAACTAGTACAGGAGAACTAGTAGCCGCGTATGCAGTGACTACTGACACCGAAGTTATTAAGACACACCGCATTGATACCCTGTCCGCTCAAGCAGCAGAGCTAGTTGCTCTGACACAAGCCTGTATACACGCCATGAACCTGAAAGTTAATGTTTACACAGATTCACGTTACGCATTTGGAGTTGTACACGACTTCGGAGTGCTCTGGCAGGAGAGAGGTTTCATGACTTCTCATGGAACCAAGATTCAGCATGGTCTCCTTATTCAAGCTCTGTTAGATGCCATACACTTACCGACATCTATCGCTATCATGAAGTGCAAAGCACATACGAAAGTTACTGACATTATTTCCCAAGGTAATGATCTAGCAGATCGCACAGCCAAGCTTACAGCACAGACTCCAGACATTCAAGTTAACATGACACACACTCCAGATCCGACTACATGTATGACAGTTAAGGACCCTACTCAAGATGTCATAGATATCCAGTTACATGCTACTCCCGATGAAATCAAGAAATGGTCCGAACAAGGAGGGGTCCAGACAGATCAAGGATGGTTAACGAAGGGTAGAGCCACATGGTTTCTCCCCGACTCTATGGTTCAAGTCATCATTAATACCGCACATAGTCCAGCACATTTAGGAGAAAAAGCTATGTTAGACAGTAACCAGAACATTTGGTTCAACAAGCATTTACGAGCTGCAGCCAAGCAGAAAGTCCGTACCTGTATGATATGTTGTCAGTTTAATCCAGGTAAAAGTGTCCCGGTGGAACAAGGTGGTTTCCAGCCTCCTGACCACCCTTTTGAGGTCCTCCAGATGGATTATATTCAGATGGAGCGATGTCGAGGTTTCAAGTATGTCCTTGTAGTTGTATGCGCTTTGTCCAGGTGGACAGAAGCATATCCAGTCCCAGATTATACAGCCGCGACCACTGCCAAGCAGTTGGTTCGTGAATTTTTCCCTCGATATGGACTCCCTAGAGTCGTATATTCTGATAACGGTCAGCCATTCTCATCTGAACTCATGAAGCACGTTTCCCTGTTGTTAGGGTACCAGTGGAAGTTTCATTGTGTACGCCATCCTGAAGCAGCCGGTCTAGTCGAGAGACATAATCAGACTCTGAAAATCCGAATCGCCAAAGTATGTAAAGATAAGGGTGTGGACTGGCTAGTAGCTCTGCCAGTCGCTTTGTTTTATATGCGCATGGTCGCACATTCCAGATCAGGTCTGTCCCCGTATGAGGTCGTATTCGGCCGCCCCCCTAACATGTGGGGTACTCCTAGACCCCGAAGTATTACTGATGTTTCATGTAATATGCTGACAGATTACCTAGCTTCCTTGATGTCTGCCCTCAACTCATGTCGTTCACAGGTTGCTGCCGCATTTCCAGACAATACCGAGGTGGCACCGCATGAAATCGTTCCAGGTTCCATGGTGATGGTCCGTAACTTTGACAGATCAAGTCCGCTGGAGCCTCGATGGAAAGAGCCCCGTCAGGTCCTCCTCACCACCCGTACAGCCGTGAAGTTGGAAGGCCGAAAAGGATGGATACACCTTTCTCACGTTAAACTTTTTAAAGGACTGAAACCCGTCTTTAAGAACATTTCCCAGGATTTTAAGGACTGCCAAAATATTGCTCTTAAGGACTGTCCCGCAAAAGACATTGATACAACCCCTCCCTTGGTAGAGAAAACTCCGCAGCAGGAGTATAAGCAAAAACTACGGTCTAGTAAAATAAGTCAGTCAGTTTGATTGTCTAAGTCCTCCCCTAGGTGAAACGGTTAGACTGTTTCTGACATGTATAAAATAGACCCCCATAGTGAGAGAGTTAGTAAAAACTCAATCAAATGTATCGTTTTTCTAAGTTTCATATTATTGATCAGCATTATGATTTCCTGCACCAGTTATGCCTTTTTCCTATATTTTCCAGTTCTTCATGTAAATAAGTCTGCTAATGCTACAGCAGAGCACACGTTTAGTGATCTGCCTCCTCACGAATATTCATACCGCCTTGCTATGCGTAATAACTCATTTATCCGCATGTTACATTACTCACACCAGACCAGCAATGCCACTAATTGTTGGGTGTGTGGTCGACTCCCCCCTTTCCAGACACCGAAGGGAGTTCTGCCACTCTTTCCTTATCCTTTTTCCCATAATGGTTCGTGTGGAGCATGGTCCACGTTAACGTCATCCTCAACAGATATGTCTTTTCTTAACAGTACATGTTTCCCAGACAAGAAAGGTTTCCCCCACAGAACAGGTTTAGATCTAGAAAATGAAGTATATAATTTAGGTAATTATTCGTCGAATTTCATGGTCCTGAATGTTCAGTCTGATACTACTCCAGACTCACCTGCTATTTCAGTATTACCAGTCAAAGGCGAATTATGTGTCCGAAATTATGGTTCTGTACATGTAGGACATAGTGATTGTACTACTATTGTCAAGTATAGTGACAGTGGGAAATCTATTTTTAAAGCTTCACGTCATTCTTATTTTGTTTGTGGTCAAACTGCATATGTTCGTCTGCCCCTCGATTGGGAGGGAACCTGTTACATTGCCTTCCTACTGCCACCTGTTTTTCTAGCCCCACCTGACTACCATAGGAATTCCTTCCTAGTACATACTAGACACAAGAGAAACCTCCCGATTGTCGATTATACTGAAACTGCTGCAGAACAATTCATTGATATTGATAAAGGTGTGTTCCCTTATTTAGGTACAGTTGTAAACAGTAAGCTAATTCGTAGGTTAACAAGAACCCTTGAAGCAGTAGTAGATGAGACTGCCTCCGCTCTAGGTAACTTAACCGAAGAGCAATCCTTTATGAGAATTGTCGTTTTACAGAATCGTCTCGTCCTTGACGTCATACTGGCCGATAGGGGCGGGGCCTGTAGAGTCCTCGGATCTAGTTGCTGCATTTTCATTCCAAATAACGCGCCGTCTGTTTATTCAGCTATAGCCAGACTTCATAAGATTGCCCATCTGTTACACCAGAATCCAGGCACCTGGACATGGTCCGGTTGGTTGTGGAATATAATTTCCGCCTGGGGATGGAAAGTCCTGTCCTTTCTAGGTATCGCAGTAGCGATCATATTCAGCTGCTGCCTTTGTATACAATGTGGCCCTGCGATTTGCGGTATGTGTGCTACCTCTTGTATTCCTAGTCCCAAGCCCCGTTCTAAATCCCGTTCCAAGACAATTCGAGATGAACAAATGGTACTGTATGAAATGATAGATGGTATCATGAATATTGATGTTTCCTGATGGAAACGTAGTGACAAGGAGGGAATGTGGAAAAGTAAATTTTGCCATGTTCTGTGTCCCTACGTGTCATCCATCATATGTTATGTGTGCATGACCAATATGCATATGTTATTCCCCATGTCCGATTAATGACGCAATTATAGTTGTGTCCACCTCTAGTATGCCAGTTTCCAGTCCTCGTGAATACTACGGATATCAGGCCTATGTAAAGTAATGTTGCCATGTTTCTCAGTGTGTACGTTATTTCATTATAAAGTCCCCGTTTCCAGGCCTCAACAGGGCCCGGACATCAGATTCAGCTCCTGTCTCCTGAAGCCTCGTTAAGGAGCGATACAGCCCCCACCTGTATCCTCGACCTTTCACTTACTTCCTGCCTCGCAGTGCCCGGTGCAGCTTGGCTCTGCCTCTGAGTCTGCCAAGACTATGTTATAGTTCCAGTTATCAGTTCAGTCCTCCTTCTCTGCATTCCTAAGCTACTGAACTGAACTGCATCAATAGTTTCCGTCATTGTCTAGCCTTCTCGTCTCCACTTTAGAGAAATACTGTATTTAATGGTCATTTAATATTCTTCATCACGCACTACATGTAGAATAATGCATGGTCCAGTCTTAGAATCAAGTTAGCCTTTCCCCTCCTGACTTCTAGTTTATATCAACATGTTCCCTAAACATCAGATACTAGATAGGGTTTAGGTACATGTCGCTCCGACCCTCCAGACTTTAGTCTCTGCTCCTAGCACAGAGTTCGTAGCCCCCAGCTTCTCCTCGTAACACGTCATTGCCAGTTTGCGCGCACCATCAGGTTAGAGGTCCCGGCTCCTTAGGTAGCCCCCTCCAATGTTTCCGCCCCATTCATGACATATTCTGTTACGTCTGCACCACATGTCTATGTATACGCCCAGTTACACCTACTTTTACTGTTATCTTTCGCGACTGCTACGCGTCACGCCTTCTGCTCCACCCACTGCTACGCCTACTGCAATGTAATGCTATGTGTTTGCGTTTTGTATATAAGCTCATGTATTGTTATTAAAAGTTAGCGCGCTCATCCCAGACCCAGCCCCAGCAGCTGCTGGGCCCCTGTTCCTATGCAGGTTGTCCTGTTCCTGTCCTTATGCTGTATTAAACCTGCAAAACTCCTACTACCTCGAATCTTGACTCTTATTTATTGAGCTATCTGTTATGATATATGTCTAGTCAAAAATAGGGTATTATTTATTTATTTACCACAGCCAGCGTAGTTTTCGACAAAGTGGCTGGCACTATACGAGGGCTAGTACCGTTTAAATCTGCAGATACTGCATTTTTCGGTTGCTGAGTTTCTATCTGACTTTTCTGGGCACTCTTTTTTACCGTAGTGGTAATACCACTACCTCCGGTAGCAACAAGTTGTTTATTATTGCCTACAAGACTCTCCAATAAAAGGGTATTTTTGGATGTTAAGAACTCTAGTTGATCTAATTTTAAGTTAATAATTTGGGTTCTTTCCACCAGGGGAGTCAATAGACTTTTTACCAGATTTTCTAGACTAGCCTTAAGATCCTTATCCTGTGTGCAGTTTGGATTTTTATCATGCACACTAACGGTTGCTACGTTCAAAAAACTTTTTCCCCTCTCCAAGAGCTGGGTTTCTATATGTGAAAGTCTCACTTCAAGGGGAGTTAACAGTTTTTTGAGTGTTTCCCACACAACAGTCAAAAATTCCACATCTTTCCCTTTTATGATGCAAAGTGGGACATCACTGTTTCACTCTCTATTGCAAGATTATTATTTTCATGAGTTGCTGCCAGTAGTTCAGGGCTGAGTTTTGGTCCTAATTCGGGTAGCTGTGTATTGCTCACTGTGAGTGGATCTAGGGATGGGAAGGGTGGTACCTTGGTGGATAGCTGAGCCCTCGCAATCTTGGCTTTTTTCCTTGCGTATGCTGTTATATTATTACGCTTCCTTTTATTGTGTGACCCTTGTTGTAGGGTGAAAGAAGTACCCCCGCCCGATTCCATGTATTTGGGTATTCTCGACGTTCTCAAGAGGTCCCCCTCACCCACCTTCTCTTTCCCAACTACCTCACCCAGTGAAACACTTAAAGAATTTGTGGATACTAATGGCGACCCCCCCTTTGGTATGGATGTAGTGGATACTAGTGGCTGGTGAATATCATCCTGGGTTACAATCAGGGTAGGAGCAGGACCAGTTGGGCGATCAGGTGTTTTAGCGAAAGCTATAGACCCTAATGAAGATTTTTTGGCCGACACTAACTCCTGCGATAGCCTTCTTGCAGCATCTAGTTCGATAGACACTCTGTGCTGCATTTTGGCAATCTCTGTGTCAATGGCTGAGTGGGTCTTAGTAATAAAGTCATCTAATGTACCATTTTTTAGTTTAGACTTAGCCACCCTGTCTTTGTATTCGCGGGTTGACATGGTCGCAGGTTAGATTTCAGCTGACGGTACGGATATTACAGTGGGATAGGGCCAAGGACATCGGCCCGGTCCAGTCTCTCTCAGCCTCGAACGGCCTCAAACGGCCCGCTCTTTGCCCGGTCTTCGCCCCGAGCTGCGGGAGTCTAAAGCTGTGATATAGGGGGCGTTTTGGGCGGGTGGGCGGGCCAGCAGGGAGAGCGGACCGGATGCTGGCTATCGGTCTCGCAGGGACTCCTGGTTGTTGGAGTCCCCGCACGCTCGCAGCCCCGCTGAAGCCTCTCGCCCAAAACCGCCTTACCGCTCCTTTCCTGTGAGTTGCGCTGCCCCAGGCACTACTGTACGATGCGGCCCCTGAAAGACAATACTGCCCTGTCCACAGCGAAAGCCCTTGTGAAAGAGTACTTCCCTAGATTCGGAATGCCTAGAATGGTCTGGTCTGGTCTGATAATGGGAGTGAATTTGTGGGCCGTGTGATGAAGAGAGTGTGTGAAGGATTAGGTATCCGGCAGAAGTTCCATGCTGCAAATCACCCCCAATCAGCTGGATTAGTAGAATGCTACAACGGCACTCTTAAGTTAAAATTGGCCAAAATTCAAGCGAGCACAGGTCTTAAATGGCCTGACGCTCTACCCTTAGCACTCCTATCCACCAGAATGACTGTGCATTCGCGAGTGAAACTCAGCCCCTACGAAATTATTTTCGGCCGCCCGGCCAACATATGGGGAGTGCCTAGGCCCAAAAAGTTTAGCGAGCTTGAGCACCCCGTTCTACTTGACTATCTGTATGAATTGACGGCTAAATTGCGTGTTTTACATCAACAGGTCAATGACACCCTGCCTCCGGTCTCTGAGACTCCGGGACACAGCATTGACCCTGGATCCTGGGTACTGGTGCGAAACTTCCAGAGGACCAGAAACAACCAGCCCAGGTGGACAGGGCCACACCTTGTCCTTCTCTCTACAAGATCGGCAGTGCGAGTGGAAGGGAAAAAGGCCTGGATCCACGGGGTCCACTGCAAGAAGGTACCTCTTCCTCTGCCATATGACCAGTGGGTCCAGGAAGGTGTCGGCGACTCAGAAACAGACACGGTACCCCGGTTCATACCTTTCAGTGATGCACAAGTAAAAGGAACTAACTCTGAGCGCGAAAACGAGAACATTCTTCAAGAAGGTGTGCCACCGTCAAAACGATTGAACACTTCAGAGCCTGAACTGTTGTTCCAGGACAACACAGTACCGGGAAGACAAAGATACGATTTGAGACCAAGAAATACGAACTAATAAATTAAACTTCTTTTTTCCACTTTAAGGCAAAAACGTATGGACTAATAAAAAAATAATTTTTTCCCTCCAAGTACTTTTTTTAAAAAGGCAGTTCCCCCATCAGAAGAAAACTTGCTCATTTTTGTTTTTCGAACCGCCATCCGGGTTCCGCTGCTAGGGCCGCGGTTGCCAAAAAAGTCTTTTGGGTGCAGCTAACGACGTTAGGTCGGGAGTTCTGGTTGGTCTAAGGGAGTTACCCTGGACTGACAGAAGCATCTTTTAGCAGAATCAACCTACCACCGCGGGCAGCACTCTAGAAAGGATGGAGTTTTCTGAAATGGAAAGGCCTGCCAAACAAACGAACTCTAGACGCCAGTTGTGTACAGTGGCGACAAGAAAAAGTTTTTTAATAATGTGCATTTTTATGATATCTAGTGTGATGATATTTCTGATAGGACTCTCTTTTCATGTAACACTCGCACCACCTGCATCCCCTACACCTCCTCCTACTACTGTTTCCCCTCATTCTTTCCACTCCCTTCCTGGCCATGAATCCCATAGGAGATTAGAATTCATTAATAACTCCTTCATTCAGCTCCTGCACCAGCACCAGTTAGTAATGAACACAACTAACTGTTGGGTATGTGGACTTATGCCTCACACGACGGATAAAGGTATCCCTTATCTAGTTCTACCTTTCAGTCATAATGGTTCTGTGTGGGCATACAGAACAATGTTCATATATGCACGAGAAATCCAACCCCTACGTTCTGTAAAAGACAACCTCAAGACTAGCGCCCTAGTAAAAGGCATAGTTGACATGATTAAGGAAGTAACTTCTTATGAAAATACCCCTAATGACGAGATACTTGCATATGGAGGTTGGAACGTGACCGGATATGGAGTTACTTTAAGTGAGAAACAGCAAGCGAAGAGATCTTCCCCGATCTGGATTGTACCCCATCAAGGTAACTTGTGTCTGCAAGGCATTGGCAGGAATCCCAGAGCTCAGTTAGGGAGAAGTATCTGTACAGAAACATATGTTTTTGGGTCTCAGACTTCCCCTGCGTTTTTAGCAGCTAAGGGTACTTATTTCATCTGTCATGATAGAGCCTATACATGGTTGCCCCCTGACTTCTCGGGCTCATGTTTCGTTTCGTTCCTGTTACCTCCCACCTACACAGCAGCGGCGGATTACCACAGGACAAGGGTAGTTAGAGGTGTCTTGAGTAAAGAAGACACTGCAGGTCAAGAATTTGGGGACTTTGCAAGAGGTTTTCTGCCGTTCTGGGGACCCATGGTAAACAGCAGGGACATAAGGCAATTGACAAGGGTAGTTGAGGCTACCGTGATTGAAACTACTGGTGCCCTTAGTAACCTGACTGCTGAGCTCCAGTCGGATCGTCTTATGACCCTTCAGAACAGGGTTGCTTTAGACGTCATACTTGCAGACCGAGGTGGGGTATGCAGATTGATCCAATCTAGTTGCTGCATTTTTATCCCAGATAACGCTCCAACAGTGTACCAAGCCATCTCCAAACTGCATAAGATTTCCGAATCTATTCATGTGGATAAAGGAGATGGTCATTAATGGGGTGGTTCTGGGAACTAATATCCAGCTGGGGATGGAAAATCCTGATGGTCATTGGGATGGTCTTAGCCATCCTTTTCCTGTTCTGTCTGTGTGTGCAGTGTGCTCCTGCAATATGTGGCCTTTGTGTCACATAATGTATAAGGAAACCTGTATCAAGAGACGAGCTAAGTACTAGGATGATGTTACAGCAACATCTCAATGACTTTAGGAATATCGACCTAAACTCAGATTAGCATGAGAGTAGGTTAAATTGCCTATGTAAGGGCTAAAGGAGGGTTTGTAGTACTGAAAATCCAAACTCGTGTAACCATTCAGACGCAAGAATAAAACTTCATCGTACCACGACAAATTTAGTATCAAAAGACCGAGAATGGCAAGTACATTATGCACAAGCATTTTCGCCGCATTCGAAGGTTGCTTTCACCTCGAAATTGTCACATATACCCTGAACCCTTGGCTTCCATTTTATATACGGCAGCCATTTTGTATGTTGCCCTTCACATAGGCTTAATCCAATATCATAAGGACAAGTACTCCTTGATTGACTTTTTCGTGACCTGGGCAGGTTTAAACCATCGCCCCAGGCCAACCCATTTGGTCAGTTCCTCTCCCAGTGGCCGGTCAAGATAGCATCTAGGCGCACCCAGCCATAAAGCCCTTTCATCACATTCTCACCCTGCCGAATCTTGCCCACACCTGACCCCGCTCCTTCTTTCCTACTTGTTTTATGATGAGAACATGCTCATTTTATTGGGGAACACCGATATCTGATTGAAATACCAGACCTTGCAGAGTAGTTTATTATGTACCAGACAAACGAAATGTGAGCTTGTCATCATAACTCTGTTACTTATTTGTGGTCAAAATATGTGAATAGTATCCTGAAAATCTAGGAATGTTTGCCTGAAGCTTATTATTTTGTATAAAAAGAGAAGCCTGACTTCGTGATTTTGAAGCAGTCTCCTGAGAACATACTTCCGTGTGTTGTACTTCTAGGACACTTGTTACCTTGGTTGCAGCCAATAAACCGATCTTTGACTTCACCTAGAAGACTCTGAGTTTCTGTGGTCTGAATCAGGAAAAGGACTCGAGGTCTTTGGGTGTGTATTCCCTGACACCGCTGGGTTACCGGTTAAGCACCGGTTCTGAAAAACCCAGTACCTCACCTCCACGACGTCATGGCGACCCTAAAGACAATGCAATCCTCAATGGGCACGATCTCAACAGAAGTCTCCCTGATTAGAGCGGACTTCGCAAAAATGTCAGACCGCGTTGTGGAGGTCGAGAAGACAACTACCGACCTCGTAGGGGACACATCGGATCTACAGTGTAGAGTCAAAAGGTTGGAAGACGACAATCTCATGCTGAGGGCAAAGCTGGACAACCAGGAAGGCCGCTCGAGGCGTAATAATGTGCGCCTGATTGGTGTGCCAGAATCTGAACGCGGCCCGGCCCTGGACCTCTACGTTGAGGACCTCATAAATAAGCAGCTCCAACCCAAAGGACTGTCGAACTATTTCTCGGTGGAACGTGCCCATCGAGTACCTGGAGGAAAGCCAAAGACCGGGGCGCCGCCACGGCCCACCTTGGCCCGAATTTTTAACATCAGGGACCGGGACGCCATTTTACTAGCAGCGCGCACTCGACCGCCGATCAAAATTGATAACTCAGAAATCCACTTCTATCCTGATTACACAGCGGCAGTGGCTCAACAACGCCGGGGCTTCACGGAGGTCAAGAAGGAACTACGTGCTCGGGAGCTAAAGTACTCGATGATTTTCCCAGCGAAATTACGTGTGGAACCCGAAGGAAAGACTTGGTTCTTTGACACACCTCAAGCGACCAAGGAATGGCTAGAGGGATGGTGACCGGCGAGAGGTCCGCGGAACCGCAATATGCAACGGAACCACGGAGATAGAAGCCCTCGGCTAACCGACGACACAGACTGAACACGGATCATCGCAATACAAACTCTGACACTGTAAACCGACCTTTTAAACTTGAATTTTCGAATAAGACGTCCGCCCACTCTTTTTCAACAGGAAGAAAGTTGCCGGACATGCAGGGAGAGGGTGAGGCGGCGGGCCGCCACTTGCGGCCGGCCAACTATGGTGAGATTCTGGTCGTACACGACGAGACCCACGCAGGTAGGACTAATAGTTAAGACTGGCACTGCACAAGTACTCTCTGAGCGGAGGGAACCTCAGCGGACACAGAAGTCTCACCCCCACGAACAATCTTCATGTGTTGGGACTGTAAGCACTCTGCTCAGTTGGGGAGGTGGAAGGTTTATTGTCCGCCGGGCAGGGAGGCAGTGTGGGGGGTAGGGGGTTTCTACGTTTTGACTTTGTTTAGTTTATGTTTTAGTTGTACGTTTTTCACATGGTTGGCTCTTTACATGCACACGCAGCATACGCACCAATTCTTCTTCAAGCACTCAGACACAATGCCCTGGCCGCAGCGACCCTGTATGGGCAATCGGGCACGGTCCACGCAACATGACACCCACCTTCACGGCACACTGTTGGAAGTACAGGGGCTTAACCTGAGCTCTTGCACACCCCGGACCTCGGTCCGCGTCTGGAGATATGACGAACATTGCATGATGTGTGAACTAGAAAATGTATAACAGAACGACCTAATTGTATGTATCCTAGAATTGAAACCTGAATGAAAAGTATGATGTGTAACATGTTGAAAAGCCAATAAACAAAAAGTTAAAAAAAATAATAATAATAATAATAATGTTTTAGCTGAGACACAATACGGGTTTAGAAAGAGGAGGGGTACGATCGACCACGGACAAAATTCACCCTTACTGCAGCAAAATATGTTTGTGCAAAAAAGGGCCGTTTTATCTGGCTTTTGTGGACTTGTCCACGGCCTTCAACTACGTAAACCACTCAAAATTGTGGGTTGTTTTGGAGTCGATGGGCGTGGACAACTCCATAATTCTTTTTATTAGGGAGACATATGGAGAGGCTGTGGCAGCAGTCAGATTTGGTAAACAGGAGGAATGTTCAGAATTATTTAAAATTGAAAAGGGGGTGCGACAGGGGTGTGTCCTTGCCCTTTTTCTTTTTTTCCTTGTACACCAATAACTGTGATGAAGTGTAGACCGCGCAGTGCAGAGATGTTCCATCAGCAGGTGGCTTATCGCGGCCTGCTCTCTTCTATGCAGATGATGTGATTTTGATGGCCAGGACACCGCTGGCCCTACAGCGCTTGATTGGATCTTGTTCAATATTCAAGGCTGAACTGGGTCTGCTTGTTAACAAATGATAAACCTTTGTTATGATAGCGGGACTGGGAAGGAAAAAGTATTCCTCTGGAATGAGTAGAGTCCTTTAAAAGGTCGAGCCTGAGCCAGCGTGCAGTTGCTGCTGTGCAGAGATCTGTGGTAGTTCTGTAAGGTTCGGGGAGAAGCTTCGCTCAATCCCCCGCCCTTATTTTTGATTGGCTTGTTTTTTTTGTCCTTCGTAAATGCTGGCTCCTGATTCATTATGAGGCTTATTAGTCCCTCCTTAGTATGGGCATGTAGCCATTTGTATCCTCCTATGGCTACTAGCACCTTTACTTGGTTGTTTTCTTTTTAAAGACCTTGATTGATGTCGAAAGTTGTTGGTCACAGCATGATGCCTACATCCGTTGGCGGGCCGGCAGTGCGATGTATTATTCTGTAAAGCATTATAGGCCAGGAGGTTCTACACAGCAAGCTGCCTACAACCACTTCGGGCCAGCCGCATTAGGTGGGACGCGTTCAATTAGGAGCATTAAATGTCATAAACATTTTCTTTAGAACATAAAGAAAAACAACATTGCTACTTTATGCACGTTTGAGAGGAGAAGGTGCCCATTTACGCTGATTCATGCTGAACATACAATCAAGTATGTGATGTTATCCTGAGTACTGGTGACAAATTGGCTGCTATACTCTGATCTAAGCGAGCTCCCACATGTATTCACATCTCTACCTGTTGTCACCGGTACAAGGCTCAGTAGCCGTGTCTTTGGTGGTGGTGTCCTCCAGGAGGTAGGTCTGAAGGGATCCCATATATCGCGTGGGCAGGAGGACGGTGGTAGTAGTTTGGAGTAGACGTGTAATTGCTCTTGACAATAGATAAGATTGTGTAGCTAATGTTTGAACTTTGGGGTTCTCCCCCTTCCCCACCTGCAGGCAACCCGTCGTTTGGCCAGGAGGAGTGCTAGGGAAGGATAGCGCTGCATCTTACCGGCGAGTGGCTCAGTGTACCCTAGTAGTGTGGTTAGGGGTCAGCAGGAATATGTAGACCAGTCATTTGGTCCAGTGCCAGCAAGACCTCCGTCCAATAACTTTGTATGGGCGGGCAATCCCAGGCAAGGTGTCTCAAGTCCGCCCCGCGCAACCGCAATGATCACATTGATAGTTATATTGAAGGTGCAGACGGTTTAAGCGTGCCGGTGTGTAATAAAGGCAGTGAATTTATTTGTAGTGAATGATGCGCAATCTGCTTCTGGCAGAGATAGCTCCAGTTTGGTGGCAGCAGAAGGACCATTGTTCTTAAGTGAGGGGTGACCGCAATTCCTCCTCCCAGAGACCCTTGGCTGGGAGAAGGCCGTAGTCACGGTCGCTTTGGATGGTGCGGTATAGGAGTGACACCACATGTGTAGGGGTAGTTTGTTGCAAAAGGGTGTTGAGGGGTGAAATAGACCCTCCTGTGGTGGTCACAGGCCACCGAAACACTGTCTGTCTAAAAGTAATGAATACAGATGTGAAACAAAGGTCTTACGTTGAAGTAGCACTTTCATTCATCAAACCCTTAAATTAGTAAATTAACCATGCAAGAATTTACAATTTCAAAGTACATTTAAATGTAAATAAAGGGTGAAATGTCATTGTCTTGAGACACTGCACCAAGGCAGCTTAATTTGAGGGCGTGCTTCTGCAAAACGATCACAAAATAGACGTGTAAACGGTAGAGAAAAATAGCTTTCTGATTTATATGAAAGAAGAACCTTTTTTAAGATTCAATAATGCTAAGAATGCACATGTTAACCCCTTCCACGCTCATGACGAGCTGGGCTCGTCATGAGGTAGCCTCCTCGCACGCTCATGACAAGCCCAGCTCGTCATGAAACATGGGAATAAGTAAATCTCAGCACAGGAGGGGAAAATGCATAGCATCGATGTGGTTAAGTTATGTTGTTATGTTATGTTACATGGTTTGTATAGCGCTCAGCTGCCCCAGCCAAGGGGCGTCCCGGCGCTGTCACTGGCAAGGAGGGTACCTGTCACCACTGAGAGCACAGCAGAGCAACAGCTAAACATAAGGAGCTTACTTTATAGGAAAAGGGTGGGTCCTAATCGCCTTCCTAAATGTTAGCAAGTCCTCCAAACCACGGATCGGGGACGGCAGAGCGTTCCATAGTTTGGCGGCAAGATAGCAAAATGAGCGGCCGCCTAAACGGGAGCGCTTCACCCGAGGGACAGCAACCAAGTGCTGACCCTCCGAGCGCAGTGATCGCAAGGGAACATACGGGATCAATAGCGAAGAGAGCATCGGAGGAGAAGCAAGCTTCAGAATCTTGAAAGAGAGGACGAGAGCTTTAAATTGTATCCGCTTTGCCACAGGAAGCCAATGGAGTTTGCTAATAGTCTCGGTCGTAGGATGGAAGCGAGGGAGACCTACCAGAATTCTTGCTGCCGCATTTTGTATGCGCTGCATTCTCCTGATCTCTGCCTGGTTGGCTCCTAGCAACAAGGAGCTGGCATAGTCCAAGCGAGAGAGAATAGTCGATTGCACTATTAGTTGGTGGGTAGGAGGGTCAAAGAATTTCAGAATGGGCCTGAGACCACATAAGAGCCCAAAGCAAGTAGCTGCTGTTTTTTTAGTGTGGGTGGAAAAACTGAGAGAGGAGTCTATCCAGACCCCAAGATTTTTTACTTAAGTTTTGGGGTCTGGGATTCTTCCTAGTGTGTTTGGCCACCATTGTTCACCCCAGGAATTGGCGTTTAGCCCCACTAACAGAACTTCTGTCTTACTCGCATATAGCTGCAGGTAATTGGCAGTCATTCAATTAGCCACGGCCATCAGGCCGTACTTAAACCTGGAGGTGCTCAGAGTGGAATCATCAGTCAGAGCAACCACTAACTGCGTGCCGTCTGCGTATGAGATTATGGACAGTTCCCATTTTTTGGCGACCGCAGCCAGTGGCTGAACGTAGAGATTGAACAAAGTAGGGCTGTTCAATAATGCTAGGAATGCACATGTTAAGTTAGGAGCAATTGCAATAATGTTTTAGAATAAGGGCAATGCAGAAGAAAGAGAAAGAGACAATTTTAAAGTACCAGAAACAATTAGAGTTTCAGCCAAAGATGCTTAGATAGAGGGCTGAAGGAGACCACACAGGCATCAGTGACCCAAGGTGTCACTGCAGCGGGGTAGTCCATCGAATGGACTGAGGAGCAGATCTTTATACTCTTTCAATGATGAACCATTGACCACAAAATGACAACATTATCAGGTTACTTTGACCTAAAGGACAGGATTAATTTTGTTCACTTCTGGGAAATATTTAAGAAAATAGAAGTGCCACCCACTGCAAAGGGATTCAACAACTGTTAAAAGAGCAATTTCAGAGCTGTGTGATCTAAATCCATTTTGCGAACAATCTAATATTTGATTACGTTCAAAAACATTTTGTTAAGAGAATGTTTACATGTTTCTCCACAACCTTGGACAGAAACAACAGAACAGAAATGGGTCGATAGTTTTCTGGCTGAGTGGCATCTAGCGAAGACTTTTTTAGAAAAGTGATAACCTTGGCATGTTTCCATGATATTGATACTTCTTCAGTGCTCAGCAAGAGTTTGGCTAATTCTAGAAATATGGGTGTGACGCTCTACTGAAATGTAAAAATATAATCAGGTTTAAATGGGTCATCCGGAGATCCAGATTTCACTTCACGCATTAAGGTGGAAATAGAATCTGCGTCAAGTAGAGCCAATTGGTCCAGGGTAGCCCATTGCGAGTTATGTTATGTTAACAATCTTTTATATAGCGCACGTACACCCAGAGGTTTCATGGCGCTGACTTGCAGATGCCCGGGTGGTTGGAGGATTATGCATGGGCCTGAGTGAAAGGAGGGGGTGACCAGAAGATGGAGATTGGCGGACCGGAGGTTGCGAGAAGGGACGTATCTGGGCAGAAGAGTGTTGATGAATTGGGGGCTGCGGGAGTGAAGCAGGGATGTGGAATTCCTATAGCCCGACGCCCAGGACATATTGTTTGGGGTCAAGGGCAACAAGTTTGAATGTGTATTTTGTCCGTGGGACAAGTAGGCCCAACCCCCTGCAGCACAAACCCTTTGGCTGCCAGTTTGCAGTAGCACATTAAGGGCCAGGGAAGGGCACTGCCTGAAGTTAAGTTATTATTTGTGTGCCTATGTTAATGCTGTTCAAACTTGTATTTATGGTTCAATAATTGAAAGCCTTTATTATTAGGGTGAGTGCTCTAAATAAACGTAAGTTCTGATCGCACTACTGACAGTGGTTACAGTATAAAAATGTGTACTCACAGTTTCAAAGTTTAGCAATATGAGGCTATGCATAATGCTCCCAGAATGCTCTCTGATTAGATGCAAATATTTGCAGAAGCTTGAGAGCAAGATTAATGACTCTTTGCTTTCAATATAAAGGGTTCCTAAATAAATGAAAGTAGGCAAAAAAACACATTTTGCTAAACTACTGTGAAGTTTCAGGTACCGTTTTTTTGCAGCATCATTTAGTAAAATGTGTTGATGCATGCTAGTATTTCGCAAAAATATTCATATTGGAAAATCAGTGTAACCAGTTTCAATAAGATTATGAGAAACGTAAGAATAAACAAGCATTGGCAAAGCCAGTAGGTCTGAAATTAGTGATCAGCTTTTTAGTTTTGCCAATACGTGACTTGTTTTGCCATGGTTTTTGTAAAGCCTTCTTCATGTGAGAGCTGCCAGGCCCTCACCATTATAACAAACATTGGCAAAAGCGACAAAAAAATGGGTCTAAAAAAGCACACACTGCCACATTAGTTACTGCCACTGAACAAAACTACTTTGCGTGCCAATATACTCCTTGTGAAAGAGCTTAATGCCGTCACTCACATTGAAGCCAGCCGATACAGAGAGAGGGAGAGAGAATTTTAACAAACACAAAAGGTTGTGGTTAACCCCAGACCAAATTAGGGGCCGTATTATTAAAGAAAGTCTCAAAAGTGCACCCTAGGTATATGTCCTTGCATTAAGTTCAGCTGTATGGCTTTCGTGAATTTACAAGAATTTATAGAAGTAGGGCAAGAAATGTACTCCTGGAAAATATTTGTGAACTGCAGTTTATCATGAGCAAATTTGCATGTGTAGATTTGCTCATGCGAAAACCCGAGTGTTTGGAAGGTAATTTTTCCATCAAGCACTTTTTCCTAACTCTGGAAAAAGGTTTACGTCTGCCGTTGTCAGGAGTAAATTTCCAACATTTCTCAGTATGGGAAAAGATTAGAGAAGAGTTGTTGAAAACCCTTAAAAAATGCAAGTTAGTAGATTTGCACAGACTTACAGGGCATTTCAACCCTGGAACTATTGCTTACCACTACCTTCAGTCCCAGTATGTAGATCTGCAGAAACGTGGCAACATAAAGGGATTGCTAGTATTCAAAAACTGCTATGGTATGAGCCCTGGCATAATCAGAGAGGCTCAGCGGTATTCGTACAAGCGCCGAGATGCCTCCGGGTAGTCGTGCGCTATGCAAGTACCTCTACATACATTTACATAACAGCTCTTATATAATGAGATTGCTGCCATAATTTGTCGCCAAACCACATGGCACCAAAGGGACAAGTGGTTTTTGTTACAGGACAAGTAGATTTATGAAGCAACTTGCCCCATGGACAAGTAGATATTTTAATAAATTCCACACCCCTGTGAAGAGACTTGAAAATGATACAGGCCGTTTTGAATGCAACTCGTTGGGAGATAGGGAGTCAATGAAGTTTTTTTAACAGGGGCCTGGCTGATTGCCAACGAGGCTGCTGGTGGATCAATCTGGCTGCTTGATTCTGAACCAGTTGGAGACGTTTGCTGAGAAAAAGCAGTCCCGTCCCTTGTTGGTCAGTATCAGTAGATCCAAGCCTGTATTTTCTCCCTTGTAGAATGATGGCTCTGCTAGGGTGAATTTGTGACTTTTGCTCTTGTCTGCTTTGCCGTCCCAGAGCCATCATTCTACAAGGGAGAAAATACCGGCTTGGATCTACTGATACTGACCAACAAGGGACGGGACTGCGAGACCCAGGGTTCCGCGCAGGACTAACGAAGCGCACCTGGAGTCTCTTCCCGCCCCCTTGCTCCTCCTATAAAGCCACACCTCCAGCGCTAAGCGGGACGCGAGCGGGACGCCAGACGAAGCCCGGACAAAGGGCGGACAGTCTAAGACAGTCCGAGACAGAACGAGACTGGACTGGGCCGATCACTCTGTTCCTGTTAAGTTCGGGACATCATCTTTCTGGCGTAAGACATTTATTAGTCCTCTGAATTCCTTATGGGAACTTAAACAAGAAGATAGTTGTTGTTGAGTGTTGATTTGCTCGTTTTTCTCTATTTCACCTAAGTACTTCTTGTCTATTAATCCGGGCATATATCATATAACATTTTTTTTTTCTATCCTTCGGTGTGGCGCATACTAGCAATTGTTTAACATGCCGAAAAAACTAGTTCCAAATGCGTCCAATACGATCGACAATTATATGGTCCAAGTAGTATCTAAAATAAACAATGAAAGACACCAGTCCTTAGGACTAAGTCAATCACCAATTCTCCTCCCTGTAAGTCCGTCCCAGCAACTTACTGTGCTAGATACATCTCTAGAGGCCACCGGTAGTGACGTCCCTGACGTTGATCTTCACGTCAGTGGGGTACATGACTATAGTACACCACCAGTGGTCGATCTGGAAAATGACATAGAGGTAAATGTGGAAAGTGATGATGACCTGGATACAGAGGTACACATTCAGGCTCCGGAGGGAGATGCATCTGTTGGAGAGCAGGATACTAGGGTAGATAGGAAAGGCAAAAAGACACTACCAAAGCGGGGTGGGTTACGCTCAGGGATGAGAAAGAAAAGGGTTTCACCTCCGCGAAAACTTAAGGATACGAATACGGATTCTGTGGAGGTGATTGCTAAGCACAATATTGATGATGAGCTAAAATAAAAGCCATTATCAAACCAATGGTGGCAAAGATAGATAAACTCACAGCACAGGTGAAAAAACTTGGTGGGATTCAGAATACGGTACATGGGGAGGTTGGTAATATAGCGTCTCTGGTCTCTAACCTAACAGTTTTACAGGGGGTGAATGGTTCTACTACGGTGGAGGTAGAAAGAAGTTCGACAGCAACCATTCCACCAGGTCAGGTACCAGTAAATGTAGATATCCATACTCTAGCCAGAGAAAAGGCGATGTCCTCATCTACTGCTCAACCTGCCTCTAGCCAAGAAACTGACTTCCCACAATTTATGGTAGAAGCTTCCCCTTTGGTGTTGGTGCTGGCAAATGTTCCACCTCTGACACCTGGACAGTCAGAATCTCCTACTTCCCTTTCCAGTAAGGCGTTACACTGGCTCTCAAGTAATATGCAGTTGGCCCCTGGAGGAAAACAGCAACTGGCAGGGCAGATTACGTCGGCCAGAAGAACAGCATGGATAGGGAATAAACCAAAAAAGTTCAAAGGGGATTGTGTGGTGGTGAACTTTTCCCATTCAGGAGTCCTCCCCAATGTTTTGCCTAACATTCTTCCCCCCCAACGTAGGAATGGTACTGTTGTTCCCCTTACCCTAAAAGTCTTTTATGGAGAGTGGCAAAACGTAACATATCCCAAGACTCCAGGGTTAAGGTGGGACACCCCGTGGAACAGGTGGGGAGCAGGTGCCCCAACTAGCGAATGGGGGATTAGCTTAAGAAATAGGTTTGGTATTTTGTCTGGCCTTAACGATTGTGACTGACTCAAAGGGGATTTGACCATTGCCAGTACGACATTGCCCCAGGTGAATGTAAATGAGATCCCTTTGGTTCCCAGTCCTACCCATCCCAGTGACACTTGTGTGCCCCGGAATACCATACAGGAGCTATGTAATACCGTAGAGGTTACTGAAGGGGCTAATGGGATAAACCAACTAAATCACTGTACGTCAACAAATTCTGCTCATAACAATAATGTTCCAACACAGGAGGCCTTGGTCACCAGTTTAGATGGGAGCCTAGCATTACCTTGTCAAAGCAGGGGTGGTAATGCCCCTAAGTCCGGACCTGATGACACTGGCTTATTAGTACTATCTACTTTGGTGTCATGGAATGTGGCCGGGCTGAGAAGTAAGGTAACATCCTTAGATTGACAAGCCTTTTGGGACAATAAGGATATAATACTTCTCCAAGAAACATGGCAGGCCAATCCGGAATATAAGCAGGGATACCTAAATTTCTATACCTCTGCCATCCCCAGCTTAAGGGGAAGATCGAAGGGTGGTTTGCTGACATGGGTGAAACAGGATAGTAGATACTCTGCCACTCGGTTGAACACAAACAGCCCAGATATTCTATTAGTTAAACTCAAATGTTTAAACCATAAGGACGTACTTATTTTTAATGTTTATTCAAGGGGACTTCCTGGTGGCAAACCAACGGAAGCAGTTGAACAGTTAGATATTCTCCTTGAGCAATATCGTACAACAGATTATAATATTATTGTCGCAGGAGATTTCAACTGTTGTTTTGAACCACTAGATAATCATGATGTGGATCTCACAGTGGAAGAGGATTTCATCTGGAATATCCCCCAGTTGGTAATTCCACCTATTAAGAAATGGTCAGAGGCAGCATTACAGCTTAAAGTCCTCAACGTGGAGCATGGGCTACGTGCCACGAATGGAAGATCGGGCTCTGACAAGCAGGGAGCCTCTACGTTTCATAACGGCATATCACATAGTCGAATCGATTACATCCTGATGAACAAGGAAAATTGGTCTACTATGGTTGATATGCGGATAGAAGAACGGGTAGAAAGCGACCATAACCCACTAGTCCTCGCATTTAGATTATTTAATTTACAAGAATCTGAGTGCATTGGTGATAGTGTGGAAATAGCCCTCTCAAACAACTTGAGACGGATTAGATGGGCAAACTGTGCTACAAACGAAGAGGGTTTAGCTGCCATAAGGGATTTAACAGTTCAGGCCATATCAGAATTAAGGAATAATTCCACTGATGAGGCGATAGTGCAAAATACCAGTCGGATTCATGATTCTTTCTTTAAGAAACTAGGATCTTTCTTTGTAAAAAGGGCGCCAAAAAAACAGTATAGACCAGCTAGGAAGGAGGATCAATGGTACGGAAAATCCTGTAGAGTTGCATACAAGGCCCTATCAAATGCAGTAAAGACTAAAGAGATAGCCAAGATTAAGTTTGCCCGAGTCATGTATAAAAAAGTCCAACTTAAGGCTAAAAGTGATTGGGACAACGAATATTGGAAGGAGCTCCTGAATGCCAGTAAAGAAAGATCTATGTGCTCCTTTTGGGACATGGTAAAATGGGGTAGGGGGTAAAAAGGGGCGATCCTACTAATTATGTATCACCAAATGCTTGGGTCGCTTTGTTTACGTCTCAGTTTACCGCTCTTGATACAACGGAAGCAGTGAGTGAGGCTCCCCTAAAAGTAAAAAAGGGTACCAACCACCTATCCTTTACCAAAGCGGATACCATTAGAATTCTGGATATGATCCCCAAAGCTAGGGCACCAGGCATGGACTCCGTCCCAGCAGATCTTTTTATGCATGATAAGGATCTTTGGGCCACTTATATTTACCTGGTTGCAAATGGCACCAATACCCGACTCCTGGAAGGGAGCCAAGATCATTCCCATCTTTAAAAAGGGGGAATGCTCAGACCCAGGAAACTACAGGCCAATCAGTTTGATTGCATGTATACAAAAGGTAGTCGCAAGGCTTGTACTGCAGCGTATTCAGGGCTGGATAGATGAAATGTATATGCTGTCGCCTCTACAGGCAGGCTTTCGTAGCCATACAAGTACCATTGACCAAGTTTTTAGATTTGTTTTAATATATTGGCGTGTAGTGTTATTAGGTGGGGGCATGCTTTTTGCAGTCTTCGTTGATCTTAAATCAGCGTTTGACTTGGTGCCTCGCACCAAGTTGTGGGCAGCCCTTCAAGAGCAGGGTATCCCACCTGACATTTTGGCACTCCTAATTAGACTGCATGAAAATAACTATGCCCGGGTACGCTGGAACCAGCAGGGAAGTGTAACCGATAAATTCCCAATTGACAGGGGGGTACGCCAAGTGTGCGTGCTCGCACCTACCCTCTTTTCGTTGTACATCAACAGGGTGATCAGCTACTTTGAGCGGCAACCAACTGATGCTCCTAAACTGAATGGCAAGCTGGTCCCCCTGTTGATGTTTGCTGACGACACGCTGTTGATTTCGAGAACGCAGCAGGGACTCCAAAAAGCTGTTGGTGTCTTCGAGGTTTTCTGTAAGGATCATGGCCTTGTCATTAACACATCTAAGACTAAGTTCATGATCCTCCACAAAAGCAAAATCGTCAGAGGGAAGATGGTTATGGATGGGGTCCAATTGGAGCAGACTCAGGTATTTAATTACCTGGGCATAACCCTATCATCCAAATTAGACTGGAAACAGCATACCAACCAGCTTCTTACAAAACACGCCCAACTGACAGGAGCCCTCACCAAGGAATTTTATTTATCTAATACTAGGCCCATTACCCCGGTTCTAAAGATATATGAGGCCAAAGTAGGAGTGTCAGTTCTCTACGGGGCAGAACTCTGGGGATTTAGCAATCTGAGAAAACTGGCGGGGGCGAAAAACAAATTTATCCGCAACATAACAGGACTACCACCCTCCACTCCATTAATCCCTCTTCAATATGATTTAGGGTCTCATAGCCTCGAGGATATGGCTATGTGATGTATTCCTATAGGTACTGTATCGATTCCCCTATTCCTGACCCTGGTTTGGTTAATAATTAACTAGCAGCCATCCAACGGTGCAAAAACCGTTATCTGATTAGGCCACACCACGGCACAGAAGCGCGTTATCTGATTAGGTCATAACGCATGCCATCTAATTAGACAAGCGATATTCCTCCAGCCCCTGATAAGGCATACGGAGTTCTCAAAACAAATCAAACCTACAGCGACCTGGGAAATTCCCATAACCATTGTTTTGATTTCACCGAGAACTTCAGCAAAAGAATGTGCGAACGAGCCCGTTCATATGACATCCTTATTGACGTATATATGTCCATCCTTACGTCAATCTTGGCACCTTTCAGGTATAAATATTACCGACATTGCCTTAAGCAAACACATGCGGTGGTGACGAGATCGGAGCAGCGAAACGTGCTGAGGAGCCCAGCAGAGAGCGAAGCCCACAGACGCTGCCCCGCCTTCCTGACGCGCTGAGAACGAGACGCTGCCTTTCTCCTGCCGAGAAATCCAGCTCCGGCGCTTCCAAGCAGCCCTCGCAGGCAGCTGGAATATCAAGACCTGGGATAAGAGATACCAGCCCTCCATCATTCTAGATCTCAGGTACAGAACTGAATAACCCCTTGCAGAGAATTCTCGAATCAGTCCCTTGGCAAAACAAACTTAACTTAAACTGCTACTTATCTACTCCCGCCCACGTATTAGGCTTAGGTCAGGTACATTGGGGTAGGCGTGGTTAGAAGCACCAGTTGAGTACGATTAGTCAAATGTATATATGTATGTATCTATTTTATCCATTTTAAAGTATCATATGGCTCAGAAACCATATCAATGCTTTTACAGTATTATTTTATAATTCTGTCTCTACTGTATGCACTTTACTTAACTACAAGTATTGCAATAATAGCGATTCATTTCTCTTGTATGAGAAAAGAGACTGATCAATAAATAACATATTTTATTGAACCACGCCCATCTCTTATTTCTCTACAAACTGGTGAAACTAAGAATGCACGTACTGACTGAGTAAAATAAGTTGTCTATTGTTTTCACACGACTCTAGAGATACACTCTTGATTAGGGGAGAGCAAAGTTGTCATGTTCTATGGTTGTCAGAAACTAAATCCCTTCTTGTCTATCCAGGGAGGTTAAAATCCTCCTTGCCTATTCGAGAAAGTTTCTAGTGAACTCTGAGCTAGCTGGCAAACACAAAACTTTAAGTCTAATATCGTCGGTAGAAGACCTAGTTAACCTCTGCCCTAGGTCTATACTATTGAAGATATTATTCCAATGCGCAGAGCCTATTGGGATAATAGGAACTACACTACATGGCGCCCAACGTTTGGATAGGCGATAAAACTAACGCAAGACATTAGAGTAACTCAGTCGTGCTTTTTCACACAGAACCCCTTTTTTCCCATAATACTCCAAAGACGTCTGGAGTGGGTGAAAGGTCATATCCGCCAAACCTCGCAGGAGGAGACTCCTATGTATGGTTCTTGGTTTATTCAACTTTGAAGGATACACTGTTCCAAAATATTGTGCATCTAATCTTTATATTCCGTGGAAACTTGATCTGCAAACAAACAGAATAACCTTCATGTCAGTAAAATGTCAGACACTGAAGAAGAAAGAGAGACAGCTAGACTAGCAGCTGAACTAATAGCAGCTGATAATACTCTGCTACAAAATGACCCGGATATAATACTCATCCCGGTCAACATAAGAAAATCTATAACTTTAAAACGTATAGAAAATGGACTGACACCAAGAGGTGGTACAGTCATATTCGTAATTGAGGCACACGAATATCGGCAGACAGAGGTATTCTATTCATGGATAAACTTTCCAGCAGCAAACGCTGTAACAAAGGACTTCCACTATTACAAAATAGAGGAACCTCCTAATGAGTACACTCCTTTCGAGGAGGTGGAAATACCACTCAAATTCCAAGAGCATCTGCTCTTGTTTAATGGCGCCCTAAAACATAATAATCACATCACCAGGCTCGGTCCACTAGGTAGACCAGGAGCAACGTGGCCGGTCCTAGCCGGATACACACCACATCCAGACATTGAAGAAATGCCTGCACCAGAACTTTTAGCACAGCTAAAACAATTAATAAACAATCCAATCCTAAAGAAAAAAGATTCCAGTCCAGAGGAAGGTCTCCTTGGCGGAGAGAAAGATCTCCCGACCAAGGACGCAAGTCTCCCCAACGGGAGCCCTCTGTGAAAAAATACAACCTTAGAAATAGGGATAATATAAAGAAACCTGATAGATATCAAGATATTGATACACGTCCCTCTCAATCTTTTCAGACTTCCTCGCAGAAATCGGAAAGAAGAGGACGATCAGAACAAAGGGAAGAGCACGTCAAGTCAAAAGACAAAGAACCTGCTCATCTGAATAAAAAATTACAATTTCCAAAAAAGAAGGTAGCCAGTATTAAAGTAATCAACAATGCCGAGAATACTGAGGACACAGCTGAAAAACGGAGAATGGGCTCAGACAATGCTAGACAGCGCAGCAGAAGTGAGCATAGCTCGCAAAGTCCTTATGAATCATCTGGAGACAGTGGACACGAATGAATACATTCAGGTGGAAACTGCAGATACCAGAGTTAGCAAACCTCATAAAATATATGAAATAACATTGCGTATAGAGGGGGATAAGACTAGAAAAATAAGGGGACTATTTTGGGATAATCTGTCCAAGGACTATGACATCCTTCTAGCTGAACGAGACTGGCCTCCAGAGTTTGTCAGGGAGTGCCCACATGGCGAAGAAATAATTATGCCTGCCTTCTCAAACCATATTCCAATTCATAAAAAATATACACTTGCAAGAAAGTGGGCAGTAGCTCAAGCCCCTGCCTTATATAAAAATCATGTGGGATGGGATGAGGACTCTCCTCCTCACAAAATCCAGTTAAAATCACAACCTACTGCACAGAGGCAGTACCCGATTAAGCAAGAAGCTAAAAAACAGGTAAAAGAGATCCTAGATCAACTTGAATACCAGGGGGTGATTGAAACCTGCACCTCACAAATGAACAACCCTTTGTTTCCTGTCTCCAAGCCAGACAATTCATATCGTCTTGTTTTGGACTACAGACACCTTAACTCATGTTGCAAAACATTTGCAGTACAAAACTCGCATAGTGCTGCACTAATGAATAACATAGTGCGCAAAAAATACAAAACAACCTTAGACATTTCTAATGGTTTCTTTTGTCAAAATATAGCACCAGAGAGCAGATATTTGACGGCGTTCTCAATAAATGGCACGCAAAAAAAATTCTGTTGTTTGCCCCAGGGGTTCAAGAACAGCCCAGGATTATTCTCAGCGAGAGTAACAGAATTACTACAAACATATGATGACGAGGCATTATCTTATGTCGACGACATCTATCTAACAGATGATGACTTGGATACTCACTTAAAAAGAGTGAACACCATAATACTTGGGTTCGCAGCAGAGGGTTACAAATTTAACTTTAAAAAGTCAAGAATTGCCCATCTAACAGTCCTGTTTTTAGGATATGAACTATCAAGTGAAGGCAAAAGCCTGGCTGACAATTTCCTAGAGAAATGTGCTGTAATCCAAGCACCTAGAACACTAAAAAACTTACAATCAATTCTAGGCTTCCTAAATTTCGGAAGAACTTACATTATAAATTATGCAGAGAGAATTAAACCTCTCTATGATCTAATAAAACCAGATTTTAAAAGAATCAATTGGACTCAAAAACACACAGAAATTTTGAGATCTTTACAAACGGATATGTTAGTTAAAACAAAATTACAAACACGTGACAACACACGCAACCTTGTGATTCGAGTCATCCCAGGAAGATGCGGATTCACATACCTGACCTCTAATGAGGGAGAGAAGGTACCAATAGCATACAAATCACATTTGTACACAGAAGCTGAAAAAAGGTTCAGCATTAAGGAAAACATTGTTCATGCGGTTCAAACAGCTGTAGAAAAAGAAAAATACCAAGCAGACGGTAGACAGGTTACAGTCAGAACAGCAGAATCAGCTTTTGAGGCATTAACAACACCATGTAATTTACCGACAACTGCACTAAATCCAGAATGGATACAATGGGTAAATTTTGTTGCTACAGACAAAGTAAAATACTATTTTGACCCGGAAATGAAAGAATTAAAATATCTAGAATATGAGAAAGAATACCCTCTGCCAATCGACATTCTGCCTTTACGACAGTACGCCTGTGTAATACATACAGACGGGCATGCTCAACCCTCAGTTTGGGGAGAGCTGACTTACAAGGCCACATGCGAAATTGTAAAAGAAGTGTGGCGCGGAGGTAAATTAAGACCTCTACTTACAAAAACACACTCAGTGGAAAATAATTCAGAACAACAAACTGAAATAATAGCGTTAAAAATGGCGCTAGATAATGCCGATCGCGAATTCCCGACACTTATTGTGTGCGATTCGTATTACTGCGTCAAATCATACAATAACGATTTACAGAAATGGATTTAAAACGGTTATAAAGATGACACAGGTGCAACAATAAAGCAAAAAGTGCTTTGGGAACAAGTAGTTCTTTTACAGAAAGAACTACCAAAAACTCATGTGATACATTCACGGAGTCATCAGCGTGATGGCGTTCACGTTGCAGGGAATTCATTGGCTGAGACAGCCACAGCGGTAGCAACTAAACCGGCTTCCGTAGCTACAAAAAAGCGTACAGTAAAACACATTGACGGTGAAACTGTGCTGGCGGTGAAAACGTCATCAAAAGGCGACTGCTCGGCGCTACCGATCAATTATCCACTCAATTATACATACATAATCGATGCAAACTCAGTCCCTTTTGCTCGAATACCTGGAGTGGGGGATAGAGTGATTCCAAACACGGACAGGAGAGGCTTGTTAATAGCAGACGCACATATGGGTGAGGGTCTCAGACACCGTAAACAAAAAGATTCTCTGGAAGAATGACAATCAGTGTACTGGTGGCCAGGCATGAGCCTGCATCATCACATTTTTGTAAAAAACTGCCCAGACTGCAATAGAGATCGCAGTGGCGAGCGGGGAGGACTATTGCCATGGCATTTCACTCCAGATAAACAACAACAATAAGAAAGCCCCCATCATGAAAAAAAAGCGTTATATTAACATAAAAAGACTAATTTTCACTTATAATGTAGACCCCAGCGCTCGGCTGACGTCTGGACTGTTATAAAAGGATTTGCGAGTCTATAATGGCATATACGCTAGGAGCATGCTACGTTTTGACTAATGTATTCCTTTTAGCCTTCAAGCTTATGGGGAAGCATGGCCAAATGAGCATAGCATAGCGGGACTCTTCTCACTTCCTTCCTGAGGGATACGGGATGGTGTAAAGAAAAAAACAAGACATAAAGCAATCTATAACGGAAAAGGTATTAGGTTCGGGTGCTGGGTGGGTCAAACATCTAATAAGTGTCCAACGTAGTCTAAATAACCTGCCAAGGAATTCTCTGAAAGGGTTCATTCCGTACGAACTATTGTTCGGGACTAGAATGATGATCCAAGATCTTGATAGTCAGACTTCAGTGGTTAAAGACAAAAGCTTTGATATCAAAGATCGTTTGGCTATTTTACAGGACTTAAATGAAACAAGAAAAGACCTGAGCAACATAAAACTGAAACAACAGCCAACAACCACTGAAGAGAAACCACCTGTCCCAGCAAGGCCTGTCTGGATTCCAAAAGTCGGGGATCTAGTCAGAGAAAAGATCGCGGTAAAGAAGGAATTTGGGCCTTCTTACAGAAAAGCAGTTCCTGTCTTGTCTATCAACGGGACAAGATCAGTAGTACTACCGCCCCTTGCTGGTAAAAAGGATAACCGAGTCATATCCATCGACCTGGTAAAACCACAATCATGTGGCCGATAACAAACAGTAGGCCAAGTGGACTCCCGAGAAATAGCAGAACACCAATGTTTGCTACAAATACAGAGGCTCAAACTGGAAGACTGATCACATTTGGAAAATCTACAGTGAATCAACAAGGACTATGCAACAAAGCAATGGAACTTGAACCTCTTAAAACCCAAATTAAAACTTTTCATCAAGAAACAACAACCTATGATGATGTAACTGCAGACTTTGCTAATGAAACAAAGCAAAATCCAAAAGCAATTGGAACAATTGACAGAACAGCATCCGGCTACTTCATCAACTTCGATGATTCATCTGAAGCCCTGAGTGAAGCAAAGAAACAGCCATCAACAAAAACTTTTAAAGACAAAGCTAAGGAACTTTTTCAACAGCTGAAAGAAACCTATCTGATCTCTCCATGGATTGAATTTTGGGTGGCCTTCGGTGCATTTATCCTCATTCTTTGGCTCATCTTAGTACTATGTTTGGGACATTTCATTGAAGGGAAATATGCTAAAATGGACACAGCAAGCCAGAAAATCAACTTGGTCCTTAAACCACACACATCTTCACACATCGAGAAAAGAGAACTTTCTTCAGTAAACTTCACAGCCAATCCTATACCAGGCGGTGTAGCATGGGACAAAACTGATTATGAAATCTATGGTCCGGTTGAAATCCTGAAGTATCCACACCAATTCAAGATCTCATTGAGTGACTTTGTAAAACCAAGCTCATTTGCGGATGATTGGGACTTTGAAAGTATTAATGATATGATGTCTGATCTTGTGATGTCTGCTAAATTTACAGAACATGATTATTTGCAGGGTTCGTCTAATTATGATCAGATGTTCTACTACAACCATTATGGTAACCATTATCTACATAAATCTGCTCAACCTAGAAATGTTTTAAATTATAACCAATGGGAACATTGTGCTACTCCTCCAAAAGATAGCTCGAAAACATTTTATGATAAATATTCATACTTTTCAGGGTTTAACACAAGTAATGCAGAAACTTTTTATTTCAAATTGTCAAAGAAGACAGGTATGAAGACCATGCTTACAAACACAAAATTGATATATTCCGATTCATTCTTTGAACAAATGAATACATTTGGGTTTGATTTCTGGAACAATAATATTGAAACAAAAACTGTTTGGGGTACAAGAGTTTGGCAAGTACAAGGTATAGAATCATTGTTTAGAGCCTGCATGATCCCAGAACAAATTATATTTTTGAACGACACTATTCAACAAACTACCTGTCTTGGCTTAGCCAAAATCAAAGATTTGAACAAACCGTCTATTCCAAAGCCAACAGTGAACAGTAATAGCTCTATAGCTGTTGAGATAGACGTAAACCATATATTAAACCAAAACAGAACACATCCTGAATGGAAAAAATGGTTGATCTGGCCCACAGATACAAATAACTGTCAAGACAGATTCCTGAACAAAGTACAGGGGTTCACATTGACTAGGCCAGACCCTAGATATTCCCAAAGACAACATCCAGGGATAGTAACCACCTACAGCGTGGGCAAGCTCTGCCTTCAATGGCTACAAACGTCCACACTGGCTGAAATTAAGCAACACCTAACTTTACTTACAGAAGGTGCTGACTTGCGTGATTTCATATTGGGACCACGCAAACAGCGTCAAAAACGTTTCATAGCGGCCTCTATATATGCAGCTTATAACGAAGTCTGGAAAGTAACTCAAATTGAGACAGCAGAAAAAATACGGGAAATTGACCGTATTAATTTAGAAAAATTACTTTCTGTGGTGGACAATGGGTTAATGACTCTGTCCTCCAGAATATATTCTCTGGACAGCATTGTGTCTTCAGCAATCGATATAATATCGCAAGACTTACTGATGTTACAACACGGTCAGTCCCAATTGCGTTCTATTGTACAGCTTGGCTGGACGTTACAAAATTTGCGTTCTGGCTATGTGCCTTGGCGTTTAATCAACACAACGTCATTATTTAATATCTTTAACCTCACTGATAAACAAATCAGTTTGGCACAGAAGGGTGCTGACTATACAATTCTGAGCATTGAAAAACTTGAGAGATTACCATTGACAATGTCAGAACGACCTGTCATTGAATGGATAATACATGGAATAATAAATATTCCGATAACTACTTTCCAGTTTCAATTCTGCCAAAAATATATACAGGCAGGCCAGTATGAAAGGTTGGGTAAAGGATACATTAAGTCAATATGGAACTTGCCCTATACACACGAATGTGTCAGCAATAAAGGCCAGAAAGTGTTTCTCAGTGGCGATAATTGTGCAAGATCACTGAGCGGTACACTTCTGTGTCAGGGTATTAGTTTGCACGGAGCCTGTGAAGGGACTTCAAATAACCTTTCATGTTACCAGCTAGGCACACCTGCAACACGAATAGAACCATTCTTTAGGAGACTCTCGAACGGGAGTTACATTCTAATAGTAGATCGCAGATGTTGTAGTTTGCTGCCCGGAAAACATTATCTCATAACTGTGACTAGGAAGGTCATGTGCTGTGAACATGTATTGTTCCCCAGCGAGTCTGCAGACAGGGAGGCAAGGTTATGGCCCGATTTGAAAATTGCTTCTATTCGAATAGATACTTTAAGCAGAATGAAGACTGTGCTCCTACAGACGCCGACCAGGCTCACGTCATCAAAAGAAACGTATGATCTCCAAGTTGCAAGGACAACAGAAGAGATTCATTCATTATTATCAACTAATTCCCCCATACATTTCGCAGAAATACTGAACAAAATCTTAAATATTTCTGATACCACTGGT
Source organism: Lissotriton helveticus (assembly GCF_964261635.1). Taxonomy (NCBI): domain Eukaryota; kingdom Metazoa; phylum Chordata; class Amphibia; order Caudata; family Salamandridae; genus Lissotriton; species Lissotriton helveticus. The sequence goes on along the minus strand of NW_027611650.1, from coordinate 346,223 downwards.
ATCTCCAGTGTATTTAAAGCAGTGTTTTCGGGTGCTTTAACTCCATTCAAAGCCATCCTGGGTATTTTTCCAGACTTTGTCCATTCCATTTTTGGCGGACTTCCTCTCCTTTTAGGACTAGTAGCGGGTATTCTATTTTTGATCCTGTTATTTCGCTATGGCAAACCATATCACAGACAAAACACCTGCGACAAGGGAAGAAATGATCCTAGCCATTGGCTACCGGGACCGGGTAACTAAAATCCTTGGACTATCCCGGCTTAGAGACCTGAACATGACTTGGTTTCTTTCATTTAGACCAATGTGGCAAAGTTGTGTTATGCCTGTATTAAGGTGCTTGCTATGCGGCGAAGAATGCGTGTTGGACACCTGTCTGGCACTACAATCGGATGTGCCAATGGACGCAGATACCTTGTTGGGTCCGGTAACGGCTCATGCATTGTGCTGTCCCCAGCGGATACCAATCCTGATGACGGCATTCGTGGAGTCTTCACCACTACGATTGAGGGGTAGTGAAGTACAAGATGAAAGCAGCATCAATCAGGTACGACCTTCAGTCAGCTATGCTGATCCAAACATCAATGGAGGCAATCATGCTCAGGCTCATGAATGCATGGTAACAACCTTTTCCGAATTAGTGGAACTTACGCAATAAGCTGTTGACAGTTTTTTCAACAGTCTAAATGATATGATGTTTTCACCAGAGCAGCAGGAATAACTTTGAGCAAACTAGCACTTGGAGTTCCCTACATGCTGAATTTGGCCTTCAACTTTTTGAAGAAAAGCGATATGAACATTTTTTCTCATAATTTTTTTTCAGACTGCAAGAACTTTTTCCCCAATTCCAAAATATTTACGATTTTTGAGACACTTATCTTCTGCTTAAAGTAGACGTTATTCTTAGAGAACTAAATTTATATTTTTAGGTAGTCACAAGACATTCGCTATGCTAGCACTGTTATACATAAATTTATGATTGTGATGAAATGGTCTCGCACTTTTTTTCTGTATTAAGAGCCATTTCATGTGTGGTTTTCGCATTTAGATTATGCTGAATTTTTAACATATGAGTAGCATTATTAGACTGCTTGTGCTTATAGTATACGTGACAGTACATGTGATTGTGTTTCGTATATTTTATAAAATCCAATTTTCGGAATGCATATAAATGTATTTTGGGGTGGTACGGTATACACAAACGCTACTGATATTCACTATGCCTAGATTTGTAAATATGGACATAGTCTACGTGGAGTGGGTGTGATGTATTCCTATAGGTACTGTATCGATTCCCCTATTCCTGACCCTGGTTTGGTTAATAATTAACTAGCAGCCATCCAACGGTGCAAAAACCGTTATCTGGTTAAGCCACACCACGGCACAGAAGCGCGTTATCTGATTAGGTCATAACGCATGCCATCTAATTAGACAAGCGATATTCCTCCAGCCCCTGATAAGGCATACGGAGTTCTCAAAACAAATCAAACCTACAGCGACCTGGGAAATTCCCATAACCATTGTTTTGATTTCACCGAGAACTTCAGCAAAAGAATGTGCGAACGAGCCCGTTCATATGACATCCTTATTGACGTATATATGTCGCGCTGAGAACGAGACGCTGCCTTTCTCCTGCCGAGAAATCCAGCTCCGGCGCTTCCAAGCAGCCCTCGCAGGCAGCTGGAATATCAAGACCTGGGATAAGAGATACCAGCCCTCCATCATTCTAGATCTCAGGTACAGAACTGAATAACCCCTTGCAGAGAATTCTCGAATCAGTCCCTTGGCAAAACAAACTTAACTTAAACTGCTACTTATCTACTCCCGCCCACGTATTAGGCTTAGGTCAGGTAGATTGGGGTAGGCGTGGTTAGAAGCACCAGTTGAGTACGATTAGTCAAATGTATATATGTATGTATCTATTTTATCCATTTTAAAGTATCATATGGCTCAGAAACCATATCAATGCTTTTACAGTATTATTTTATAATTCTGTCTCTACTGTATGCACTTTACTTAACTACAAGTATTGCAATAATAGCGATTCATTTCTCTTGTATGAGAAAAGAGACTGATCAATAAATAACATCTTTTATTGAACCACGCCCATCTCTTATTTCTCTACAAACTGGTGAAACTAAGAATGCACGTACTGACTGAGTAAAATAAGTTGTCTATTGTTTTCACACGACTCTAGAGATACACTCTTGATTAGGGGAGAGCAAAGTTTTCATGTTCTATGGTTGTCAGAAACTAAATCCCTTCTTGTCTATCCAGGGAGGTTAAAATCCTCCTTGCCTATTCAAGAAAGTTTCCAGTGAACTCTGAGCTAGCTGGCAAACACAAAACTTTAAGTCTAATATCGTCGGTAGAAGACCTAGTTAACCTCTGCCCTAGGTCTATACTATTGAAGATATTATTCCAATGCGCAGAGCCTATTGGGATAATAGGAACTACACTACAGCTAGATATAGATAGGTTGCCTATTGGAGGAGATTATGGGTCACACCAGAACTCTCCCAGTATGCACAGGCCTTCATCGAGGTAAGAGACCTTGATAAAGCCCGGAAAATATCATGGTTGAGGGAGGTAAAGGCTACCTACAGGGCTATGGGGCTATCTCCACTGTGGGATGACCCTGTAGATAATCCTTTCCCACCAAAAAAGACCTTTCAAGATCTGTACTGGAGTATGCTTGAAGCATCGAGATTCGGCCGTTGTACTGAACCGTCACTTACGGCTGATTTTCTAGTTTTCAAGCATTCCCCGGTTTTCGAGGCATATTGGGATTGGATTACCGTTCCGGGGGATAGGAAGAAGTTCCACCAGTTCAGGGTAGGGACATTGCCTTTAAATGCTTTTACCGCCAAATGGCGAGGAGGTCAGGGATCTGCCTGTCCCTTCTGCCCTGGCCAACGGGAAGGTATTGGGCATGTCCTTTTTGTCTGTCCTGAGTACAAGGTCCCCAGGAGGTTCTGGTTAAAACCTATCTGTCTCCAGTTAGGACTTAAAACGGGTACTGAGGCACTCAGGATTTTGTGTACTGACAATTCCCAAGCTGTAGTAATAGCAATAGCAAAATTTCTCCATTGGCTGTGGATAACACGGGCCCGTAAAATGAGCCTACAGTAATTTTGTTTATAACATAAATATGAATATGTTAAACGTATTTAGTGTTTAACCTTCTTGGTGATGAATTTCCTCTCATATTTGAAAATATTTGAAATTTTTTATAGAATAATAATCTTTTTATTTCTTTTTTATTGGAACTATTTATTGATTGAACTGTATGGTTTTTTTTTATGATCTCTGGTTGGTCAATGCTAATTGTTTAAGGATGAATTGTGGATCTTTCTAGTCACAAATGATGTATTTCCCCTATTTGCATCAATTTCTTTCTTTTCTCTTTAAAATGTTTTTTATGTATTGTCTTTTATGATTGAAAAATATCGAAATAAAGACTTTTGAATTTGCCTCTGGCTCTCTCCTCACTGTCTTATTCACCACTATCTGCTTCCCTCTCTCGTTTTTCTCACGTGCCTGCCCTTCTCTGTGACTCTTAGAGTATATCCAGTCATATCCCTTCCCTATGTATATAGAGATAACTCTAACGACTAGTCTCCTATGTGACTGTTAGAGTACATCCATGTGTATCCCTTCCCTATGTATATAGAGATAACTCTAACGACTAGTCTTATATGTGACTTTTAGAGTATATCCATGTGTATCCCTTCCCTATGTATATAGAGATATCTCTAATCACTAGAATATGCAGTAGTCCGCTATACTCTCTACCATTCCTATGTGACTCTTAAGAGTATATCCATTCGTATCCCTTCCTTATGTATATAGAGATAACTCTAATCACTAGTATATGCAGTAGACCTTTGTACTCTCTACCATTCCTATGTGACACTTAGAGTATATCCATTCGTATCCCTTCTCTATGTATATAGAGATAACTCTAAGCACTAGTATATGCAGTAGACCTTTGTACTCTCTACCATTCCTATGTGACACTTAGAGTACATCCATTCGTATCCCTTCTCTATGTACATAGAGATAACTCTAAGCACTAGTATATGCAGTAGTCTGCTGTGCTCTCTACCATCCCTATGTGACTCTTAGAGTTTATCCATGTGTATCCCCTCCCTATGTTGATAGAGATATCACTAGCATAGGCCTGAGTTTGTATCTCCTCCTTGTGTGACTTTATCTCTTGTACATTTGCAATTTTTTCTGTTTGTACCTTTTTTTTGTAACGCATGTAATCCTAAATCCGTATGTTTTCAACTGGTTCTTATGTAATGCAAAAATGTTCAATCATTTTTACGCATGTAACCGTCAGTCCTTATGTTTTCAACTGGATCCTATGTAAAGCGCTCTGACACCTTCGGGTAAAGTTCGCGCTATATAAAATTGCACAAATAAATTGCACAAATAAACCAGTAATCAGACACCAGGGACATCACCTGGTATTCCACAAACACACACACGGGGAATGGGATTATATGGAATTGTTTGACTATGGGATGACGTTCATTGTCTCTATTTTGTTCTTCATAAATAACAACAAAAAACATAAGATCCACTAAAAATATTATTAAACACACACACATGGTTGGCGCTTTGAGGACACCTCACCTCTGCTTGAGCTCCGGTCAGTGGGGGCTGCAGGGCCTGGGGAGAGGGGGGGCGCCGGGGGCCCGGCTGCCTGTGAGGAGTGGGGCCCGGTGTGTTATTCCACCGAGCGAACAATGGCATCTCACGGTTGCGCAGGCGCAGCACCGCGCGTCACAGCTGCGCATGTGTTGAGATAAGACACTACTACCTGTTGCAGAGTAATTAAAATGTGCTACACTGCCTGCAGACTGCGACCTGCCCTGGACAGAGAGCGCGCAGCCTCACTGCGCCTGCGCAGAGGAAAGACACACCATAGACTAATCGAACCGAGGAGCTTTGAACTTCAATACATCTCTGCGCGTGCTGTGGCGCGAGGCAGTTGTTGTTTCTCATTCATTGTGTCCCCGCGCGGACACCGTCATTCTTGTGCTTCTTTGAGTCCCTCTGAGGACCCCATCCCACCTGTACTGGCTCTGAGCTGTCGGGGGCTGTGCTGCGCTCCGTGCTGTCGGAGCTTGTGTTGTGAACTAAATAAAGAAATATTTCTTGCAATGACTTCTGGAGTTCGATTGCCTTAACAGCGGTGTCTGTCCTCAGCGCATGCGCAGTTGTTGATCCATCAGTCCCTCTTCAACCCGCGCGCCGCTGCAGAAAGCAGTGTCTGTCCTTAGCGCATGCGCAGTTCATCTAAGGTTACTTTAACCCGCGCTGTGAAAAGCAAAGTCCCTATCCCCAACGCATGCGCAGTTGTTTATCCATCATGCCCTCTTTAACGTGCAGGAAACAGTATATGTCCTCAGCGCATGCGCAATTTATCCAAGGACTCAGCCCGCGCCATGGGAAACAGTTTCTGTCCGCCGCGCATGCGCAGGTGTCCATCCACAGGCCTCTTTTAACCCGACCCCAGCAGGGCCCTCAGCACCCACATGAAAGCCAGGTGAGGTCAGAGATACAAAGACTGTCTGGTGCTGGAGGGTCTCGAGCCTGCTCTCCGGGATTCATCTGTTGTTGTTGTTGTCTGCATCGATCGGTGATTATTTTGTCTCAGCAATGCTCATTGGCCCTCACTGCTGGAGTTGGGTCACTCTTTTCAAGGCCTCAGGAAACTTTGACTTTTTTTTCACCTGAAAAGTCTGTGTAATGAGAAGATCGACTTGAATCCCGTTTGTGGCTTTCACCAGAGGAAAGGGGGGGCAGCCCCGTCAATCGAAAGTGAAAGAACACACTCCCAGCCAGCACCGACTGCGCCTCATTGTACCTGGGCCTGCACAGCATCATCTGATGAGGCTAAAACACCCCCAAATATGACTCCACCTCACTAGGGCCTCAGTAACCAGGCAGCACCGACTGCGCCTCATTGTACCTGGGCCTGCACAGCATCATCTGATGAGGCTAAAACACCCCCAAATATGACTCCACCTCACTAGGGCCTCAGTAACCAGGCAGCACCGACTGCGCCTCATTGTACCTGGGCCTGCACAGCATCATCTGATGAGGCTAAAACTCCCCCAAATATGTCTCAACCTCACTAGGGCCTCAGTAACCAGGCAGCACCGACTGCGCCTCATTGCACCTGGGCCTGGGCCTGCACAACATCATCTGATGAGGCTAAAACTCCCCCAAATATGACTCAACCTCACTAGGGCCTCAGTAACCAGGCAGCGGTCAGCCAATGCCCATCAGGTAAACAAGCATTGGCATCGCCAGTAGGTCTCGCCTATGGGACCTTATAAGTATTTAGTTATCCAGCATAATATCCTTGGTGCAACAACATCAACTGTTGCATGGCTAAACACGTATAAGGTCCCAAAGGCAAGACCTATTGGCTATGCCAATGCTTGTTTTCATTGGTTCCTGTTTGTGCCTTTTAGAGATGCATGCTTCTGTTTCGTCCTCGTGTCTAACTACTTCTGCCTTTTGTTGATCTAGATCACAGGTACTCACAAACATTTTCTCGGGGCCGCAAAGTTTGGTCTATGGTGTGACCGAGGGCCGCACTGATGCCAGCGGGGTGTAAAGTCTGGAATGGGGAAACAAAGCATGTATATCTAGTGGCTGCCTTTAAGAATGAAGGTGTTCCTAAAGTTAAAGTCTTTTTTCTTCATTTTCTTAACTGCAATTAACCTTTAAATAAGTGTTTGCTGTATATGTACGTTTCTTGTTCATGTTAGTTCTGACTCGAGTAAACAGCAGCCCAGTGCTGCTGCTGCCCATGGGTCCGCAAGTAAAGACCTGAAGGGCCTTATGCGGCCCCTGGGCCGTACTTTGAGTATCACTGATCTAGATCCTCCCAGCGACCACCCCAGCTACACGTGTATTTCCATGTTCTTCAAAAAGGGGTCGCAGTTGAGCAGACAGGCTTGTCAAGTCTTCAAGGAAGTGTGAGTGTGACGAGGCTGGTGTATTTATTCACCACTTAACTAATCAGTCTCCTGTCCCTCCGTCCTCACGTAAGCCACAATTTGTGACACATTTGCTATTTTAAGGATTGTAATAACATCACTTTTGTATATTTAAGTCCATACAGATACTGAAAACAGCAAACCGCAAGTACAAAAATGAAAAGTACAGGGGGCACGAGCCCTAAACAAAACAAAAAATAGGCTTCAGAGGGGCAGGGTTTGTTAATTAGCATAGGCAGTGTGCAGTAATGTCACAGAGAGGGACATCGCAAATCTATTATGCCTCTCTTTAATGGTAATGAACCGTCATTCACATAAATATAAGCACGCACATGAGCAGCGTATATCCTCATGTACATGAATAAAGAAGTCTTAAATGTATTTTGTACAACAATGTGGGAGAGTTTTAATGAAACGTGGGGGAACATGTTAACATTGACTTTCATTGGGCAGAGCAAGTTTCCAGTGGGAGAAAGCTAAAATATTGAAATGCATGATATAGAATGAATATAGTGCTCTCTGAATCTGACTTGCATATCTATGTACTTTTTTTACTGCATTGCACAGATATTCTATGCAGTAGTCTATTATTATTTTCCTTTTGCATGATAGCTGTGCATTACAGTTAGCTTATAGATGCCACTTCTTCAGCTATTCACTAATGGTGAGCATTTTTATTTTGGTGCCCGTAAATATTCTCTATCTCAGTGCGACCCTGATAGTTAGCAGCCCACTAGCGATTCATTTGATGTTTACTAAATACCAGGCAGTTGGAGTAAACCTGCTACTTGCTACCAAATGGGTGTTTGGACACACAACAAACTGGAACAAGCATTTGCAATGCAATTGGTCTCACATTTACGCAAGTTTGAGCTATTGGCATTGTAAATGACAATGCCTTTTATTTATGTTTTGGGTTTCAAAACATAAATAAAATGCTTTGTCATTTACAATCCCAATAGCTTAAACTCGTGTACATGCGCTACCTGTTGCATTGCAAATGCTTGTTATCTTCAGTCTCATGGTCTTTTTAGTAACATTAGAAAACTTAAATTTGAAGCTTTTGTGTGGGCTCTTATGGCCTAGGGCGCTGTACACACAACCATACATTTCTAATTCGTTGTCAACAAAGTTTGAATTTGAATGATTCTGCCCAGGTTTAACCAAAAGCTGTCAGTTACTGAAACATTTTGCATAGTGTATTTTCCTGTCAACAAATAAACATGTGTGTGGCATAAATGCCTTAGTGGCCGCTTACTTCCTTGAAGTACTATTTTCCTTACAGTAAAGTCCCCAATTTAATTATATTCAAATGGCATTAGATTTATGGAATTCCCCCTTCCCACCTCACAACAGAAGCAATTCTATGGATTACCTAGATACCTGTGTGTGTGGTTTGATTGCCACAGTTGTCCTTGAGGACTCCGGTTCTGGTGTGCATTACTGGGTCAATGGTGAAGATGGACATATACTGTTTGAAGAAGTTATGTCCAGTGGTCCTTTTGGCAGCGGCTATAAACCACTCGCGCCTCTTTGTCCCATGCTCCACTGGCATCCCACTGATTTTTCATGGAAGATTAAATCTGCCCCTGTAAGTGTATCCCGCCCCTGGGAAGCCCGTGGGATCTATTCAAAGCCAATGGCCTGTTACATTAAACCACGCGAGCTACCGGGGCAGAACCCACAGATGGCCGCCGCGGTGCGTGCATCTGCGGCGCGGCGGCCGTGCTCTCAGGGCTTCTACGCACTTGGTTTCTTGGCCTCCAGGTGTAATATTACTGTAGCACCAAGGCCGCAGGCCACGGCTCTCATTCAGTCATTTTTTTTCGTAAATGTATTGTTTGGGTGAGGGGTTAAGTTCCTCTTAATTTCCAACAGGAAGAGGACTTTTCTGCAGATGCGCCACTGAAAAATCTTTTAACGTTATTCATTGCATAGGAAATTAAGGTGGTGGACATGGTGGTGGTGGATGCGGTGGTGGTGGACATGGTGGTGGTGGTGGACATGGTGGTGGTGGTGGATGTGGTGGTGGACATAGTGGTGGTGGTGGACGTGGTGGTGGTGGATATGCTGGTGGTGGGGGTGGTGGTGGACATTGTGGTGAACATGGTGGTGGTGGACGTGGTGGTGATTGACGAGGTGGTGATGGACGCGGTGGTGTTGGACACAGTGGTGGTGGACGCGGTGGTGGACGTAGTGGTGGTGGATGTGGGGGTGGACGTGGTGGTGGACGTAATGGTGGACATGGTGGATGTGGTGGTGGTGGTAGGCGTGGTGGTGGCCTCGTGGTGAACGTGGTGGTGGACATGGTGGTGGTGGATGTTATGGTGGTGGATGTGATGGTGGTGGATGTAGTGGTGGACGTGGTGGTGGACATGGTGTTGTTAGTGGTTGTGGTGGACGTGGTGGTGGATGTGATGGACATGGTGGTGGTGGACATGGTGGTGGTGGACATGGTGGTGGTCGACGCGGTGGTGGTCGACGCGGTGGTGGTAGATGTGGTGGTGGACGCGGTGGTGGTGGACGTAGTGGTGATGGACGTGGTGGTGGTGGTGGTCGTGGTGGTGGTGGACATGATGGTGGTGAACATGATGGTGGACTTGGTAGTGGTGGACGTGGTAGTGGTGAATGTGGTGGTGGACGTGGTGGTGGTAGTGGGTGTGGTGGTAGTGGATGTGATGAAGGACGTGGTGGTGGTGGATGTGGTGGTGGTGGTGGACGTGGTGGTGGTGGGTGTGGTGCTGGTTGACGTGGTGGTGGAGGTGGGTGTCGTGGTGGTGGTGGACATGGTGGTGGTGAACGTGGTGGATGTGGTGGTGGTGCACGAGGTGGTGGTGGTGGTGGATGTGGTGGTGGATGCGGTGGTGGTGGACATGGTGGTGGTGGTGGACGGGGTGTTGGTGGATGTGGTGGTGGACGTGGTGATGGTGGTGGACGTGGTGGTAGTGGACATGGTGATGGTGGTGGACGTGGTGGACATGGTGTTGGTGCTGGACATGGTGGTGGTGGACGTGTTAGTGGTGGACGTGGTGATGGTGGTGGACATGGTGGTGGTGGACATGGTGGTGGAGGTGGTGGTGGAGGTGGTGGTGATGGACGTGGTGCTGATGGACATGGTGGGGGTGGACGATGTGGACGTGGTGGTGATGGATGTGGTGGTGATGGACATGGTGGTGGTTGTGGACGTGGTGAATGGGGTGGAGTTGGTGGTGGACGTGGTGGTGATGGACACAGTGGTGTTGAACGCGGTGGTGGTGGATGCGGTGGAGGATGTGGGGGTGGACGTGGTGGTGGACGTAGATGTGGTGGTGTCCTCGTGGTGGCCGTGGTGGTGGTGATGGACATGGTGGTGGTGGACATGGTGGTATTGGTGGATGTGGTGGACATTGTGGTGGTGGATGTAGTGGTGGTGGATGTGGTGGTGGTGGACATGGTGGTGGTGGTGGACAAGGAGCCTCGTATACCACACATATAATAATACAGAACAGAGCACCCTTTCGAGTGGATGACAGTGTAGGCCACATAAGTTTCAAGCCAGTAACCCCCCCATGCATGCACTCATCCTGCACACACTTTCCTTAAAGCGACTTCCTAGCTGGTGACCCGCATGCATGCACTCACCCTGCAAACACTTTCCTTAAAGCGACTTCCTAGCTGGTGACCCCCATGCATACCTTCACCGTGCACACACTTTTGTTGCAATAACTTCCTAGCCAGTGACCCCCCATGCACGCACTTACCTTGCACACACTTTCCTTGCGGTGGCTTCCTAGCTGGTATTCACCATTAACGCACTCACCCTGCACGCACTCTCCCTGCAGTGGCTAGTGGCTACCTAGCTGGTGACCCCCTTTGCACACACTTTTCTTGCAGTGACTTCCTAATCGGCTGTGGTGACTTCCTAACTGGTGACCCCCATACAGGCACTCCCCCTGCACACACTTTGTTGTAGTGACTTTCTGCAAGAAGCCTCTCTGCACAATCTCACTGACACACTCCCTCTGATATAACGTCTGCACAATAGTTCCCGGTGCACACATTTCTCTGAAGACACGCGCCTTGCACGCACTTTCCATGAGGGGTGTCACAGCGATATATATACCGCCAGCGCGTTTTCAGGGCATCGGTGACGTATCACGCACTGCTGGCAGACAGTTGTTCTCAGACACTACCTGCACTCACAGTCCCCTCACAATCACGCTGCACACACCTTCAACGAGCAGCCCCTCATCGCTGCCCACAGCCCTCCAGCAGACAGTCATTACACACACTGGTTCACCCTCTCCTTGCTTCCTCATCACCTGCACGGATGCAACCTTCACTTGCTGATTCCATACACTCACTATCACCCGTGCACACATCCACTCTCCCCACAGTGACTTCTTGCAGTGTGCGCCCTATTCACACCTCAACCACACGCGTGCACACACAGTCCCGGTAGACAGGGACTTCCCCTCCCCCCCATACAAACTCACTCCTTTCAGTGACGGCTCACTACCAGACGCGCACCTCTGATCACTCCCCGAGTTACACCTTCAACCAGTGACGCGCTGATCGGCCTCCCTCCGTGGGGCATCCAATCTCACACCAGAGGGGCGCCCGTTTACACACTTATCACACTATCTGCTCCATCCTTTTATTGTTGTTAGCCACTGCCATGGCACTCCTCACTGTGGTAGTGCCCCCAGCCTCCCCTCTTCAATGCCCTCGATGAAGCCTGCAGCGATCCCCTCTCGTGCACAGCTCCCAGGTACACGTCAGTGCCCTTCTCCCACCAGCAATGTCCCCTCTCCCCCCTTGCAGGGCAACCCTTGCCCCTGCAGCTCCCGTCCCCGAATCCTGTGTCACCCTTCTAACCCCCGAATTACTGCTTGTCTACTACAGTGCCCTTTCGCTCCCTCTTCAGCACATCTGTTACCCCCACCAGGCCCTCTCTCGCTCAAGCAGTGCAGCTTTCACACCACCTGGAGTTCTTTCTCACCTCTAGCAGAGCCCCTCTCACCCTTAGTAGCGCCACTCTCATCCCCAGCAGCACCCCTCACAGCGTCCTCTCACCACCCCACAGCACCTCTCACATCCTCACAGTGCCTCTCACATCCTCGCAGTGCCTCTCACATCCTCACAGTGCCTCTCACACCCTTGCAGCGCCCATCACACCCTTGCAGCGCCTATCACACCCTCGCAGCACCCATCACACCCTCGCAGCACCCATCACACCCTCGCAGCGCCCATCACACCCTCGCAGCACCCATTACACCCTTTCAGCGCTGCTCTCACACCACCTGGAGTTCTTTCTCACCTCTAGCAGTGCCCCTCTCACCCTTAGTAGCGCCACACTCAACCCCAGCAGCACCCCTCACAGCGTCCTCTCACCACCCCACAGCGCCTCTCACATCCTCGCAGCACCTCTCACACCCTCGCAGCGCCCATCACACCCTCGCAGCACCCATCACACCCTCGCAGCACCCATCACACCCTCGCAGCACCCATCACACCCTCGCAGCGCCCATCACACCCTCGCAGCACCCATTACATCCTTGCAGCGCCGCTCTCACACCAGCTACAGTTCTCACCTCTCGCAGCCCCCTCTCACCCTTAGCAGCCCCCTCAAGCTTTGAAGCCATCGATGTTGCATATTTATCTTATGCAACTAACAACCATTGACAAAGCCAATAGTCCTGGCTTGTAGTAGATGTAATGTTACTTGTTATATATGGATGGAATGGCGAAGCAGCAAAATACCAGTGGGGCGACACACTATGCCGAGCATGTATTTTCAGTTTGGGTTTTTAAGCCACACCCTTCATTACATCGACCACGTCCCTCTGGGAGCCATCACAAGGTTTTTCATTCCACTTAAAGCCCTTTCTCCGGTATAGTGACTTCCTGCTGAACTGAGAATACAAGTTCACTCAGACTTGGCAGTCAGCTCCAGAGAGACTAATCCATGCCCGGGCCCCTCATCCATTGGCACCTTGTGATTCTTACAGCGTTACAGTTCATATCTCATTCCCCTTATTGGATTTTGTCATTTTAGTGTCATTTTGTTCAATACATTTGACTTTTTTTTTTTTTTTTTTTTTTTATTGTTTTGCATTTTGACTTTTACTTTTTTGGTTTCTGCATAAATATTTGACATATTACCTTAAGTTAAGCCTGCCTGTTCCGTGCTTAGGTACCAGGGGGTTGATCCTAGGTTAATTGAATGGCTTTGAAAGTTCATTCTGACAACGGTTGTGATTGTTCCTCATCTACCGTAAATAATAATTCAGTTTCTTACAGAAACTATCTGAAATTATCTGCAAAACAGGCAGGAGACAACCTACCAGGCTTGAAGCACCCTGTGGACAAACTGGAATATGGGAATAGTATTGTGTGGCAATAGAACCTCTAAAAAAAATTCAGCTTGGTGATGAACCAAGAATCACGCTTGAATGTCACAACTTTTTAAAACAAGGTAGTCAGGAAAGTGTGGCGAATATATTGCAGCTCTTTGCATTTTGGCAGCCCCAAGCAAATTTGAGAACAGAGTGGATGTATATAGCAGAGGCGAGTCTGTTCACCCAATGTGAGTGGTGAGATCCGCTTTGCTGGTCTGCCTGAAGTTATGATGCTGCTGACAGTGGCCTGTCTGCTAATAGTGATGGCGTGACTGGTGGATCTATGAAGCCAAATAAGTGAAAATTATCTTCCGACACCACAGTCTTCGTGACTGAGACCAGTAATACTGAAGACTCTGAGACTCACAGCAGTATTTTCTCCTTTCAGAGCGTTATTGCTGCAGATGGAGTGAAGCCCAGAAGTAAGCTCATTACTAAGGTACCAACAAAGTTTAATATTGTTCATTTGTATTAACAGTTTCTCTTTTGCAGCTTTTGGAAATGCATTTTCTAATTTTGTTGCTTTTTGGTTAGTTTTTTATTGTAGCTGTTATCTTCGGTTTAAAGGGAAAGATGTTGTAGTGTGTGACTGTGGCGTGGGATCAAGAAGAGACCTAAGATCAGTTCGGGGTAGGTAAGGTTTTATTTTGGAAAACGTCTTTTTATGACAGGTTGTCAAGGTGTCTCTCTGAAAAGCTCCGGGGTGCGTGATGGCGTCTGGTTATGGTCTTGTTTCCAGATGGTTAAGAAGCAGACTTCAGGGGATTTTCCGTTCTTCCTAACTCCTCGTTGGACTCCGCCAGGGAAAAGAAAAAGGTACAGGTCGTCAGGATATGTACTCTATCTGGACTCTCCCACAGGGAACCGGGCAAGTGCAGCGGACACCCGTGCTAAGGTGCTAAACACTTTATTAAACGTGCAAGGGTGCAGAGGCGTGATTACTGGTGAGAAGGGGTATATTTACACGGTGAGGACAAAGAAAGGTTGGGCATATATTGTGGCACACACGCGGCTACGGTTTACAAGAACCCCGTCTTCCATGGATTCGGTGGCCCCCTGGCTTACTCCTGTCATCCTCGGGTTCGCCTCCAAAAGCTACGTTCTCTGCTCCTCCGGGCCGCTCTCCCACTCTTGATCCTCGGTCGGTGATGTCACACGCCAGGACATCTTCTTCCGCGTTTTTACCCACTAGGAATCCCGCGTCGTCATCAGGGGCCGGAGCTGCGTACTCGTGTGTCTTCCAGTTAAAGGGGCCGTCATCCAATTCGTCGGCTAGGTCCCAGGAACAAGGTTCTCCCCTGTTCCAGTTATGCTGATAATGAGGCAGAGAGGGGGAGGACGTCAGTTCACTACGCCACCACTCAACATTATCCGGTTCTTTTCCTCCCGTCCCCTGTCCAGTGTTACAGTGACCTTAATGCTGCAATTTGCATTTCATTACCATCATTTGCTTACTCTGGAGAATCTCCAGGGTGTAGGAGGTTTGCTGTTCCAGAGTTCTTTCTTCAGCTTCTGGGCAGTTATCACTCTGTGGCGATCTGTGGTCCTGTTTCTCTGCTCTTCTTATAGTAGCTCTTATCAGAGCTTCATCCATCCGTCAACGATAATAAGATGCCAGGCATCACCCAGCACACAACACAAACTATGTTGGGCTACGTCGGCGCAGTTAGAGCGAGGATAAAGTTCTCCGGACCCATCAGGCTGTGAATGTAACCTAAGGGCTTAAGATGAAATGAAGAGCTTACCTCCTTCCTGAGTGGCTCCAGACTGCTGTGTGCAGACCTGATAGCTGGCAGCACCCTGGAGTATGTATGTATAAATCAGATTATGTTGCAAGTAACCTGCAATATAGTGGCAGACAGCACCCTGCCATAGAGTAGGATTTCTCATAGTATTTTATTTCCTGACGCTTAGGAAAAGCTGTGCTTGGTTTAAGTACGCGCGTTAGTGCAAGCCTGTGTTTAGACGCGCAGCGCTGTTATATTTTAAAAAATTACCGCTTTTGATATTTTTGTTAAAATTTCATTTCTTAACCCCTGGTTTTATTAATCATTATAGCGCCCACATACTCGCACGTTAAACTGTGCCCCTCACCGCTTGTAGAGCGGATCACTTTGTGTATTCCTCTGTCACTCGAGGCGCCTCGCCGCCATCTTGGGGCTGTCTTGGACGTTGATCGTGCCACTTGTCTGAGCGCTCTAGTGCTCAGCCTGCACACCTGGTGAGCCTCTATTTAAGGCGAGCATTTAGAGTTGCTCGACCTTAGGAAAAGCTGTGCTTGGTTTAAGTACGCGCGTTAGTGCAAGCCTGTGTTTAGACGCGCAGCGCTGTTATATTTTAAAAAATTACCGCTTTTGATATTTTTGTTAAAATTTCATTTCTTAACCCCTGGTTTTATTAATCATTATAGCGCCCACATACTCGCACGTTAAACTGTGCCCCTCACCGCTTGTAGAGCGGATCACTTCGTGTATTCCTCTGTCACTCGAGGCGCCTCGCCGCCATCTTGGGGCTGCCTTGGACGTTGATCGTGCCACTTGTCTGAGCACTCTAGTGCTCAGCCTGCACACCTGGTGAGCCTCTATTTAAAGCTCACACCTCCCCGCGCAGCGGTGACGCGCAGCGGAAGCGCCTGACTCGCGCCTGAGTCAAGCCAGAGTCTGCCCGTCTGCGCCCGTCAGCGCTGAGGAGGCGTGAGAGGCGGGAGACTCTGAGCTCCCTTCGGTCGCTCACGCAACTTTTAGATTCAGGTATGTCACGGGATTACCTATTATCCTTTCAAGAACCTCAGGCCCCCTGTCATGGCTCCTTAGTTCCGTTAGATTGGTATGGCCCAGTTAGCTGTGCCCACTGCCATCAGACTTTAAGTCCTACATTACCAACTCAGACACCTATAGACGCAACGTTACTTCGGGGCGGGCTAATTAATGCACGCTCCTTAGCGAAAAATGCTCAGAATGTCTATGACCTAATCACTGAATCTCAGTTGGATTGTCTTTTCGTCACGGAGACGTGGCTGAAGCCATGGTGTAATCCTGCCTTAGCCATAGCCTTACCCCCTGATTTTCTTATCCAGCGGCTGGACAGACATGAACAACGGGGAGGGGGCCTTGCAATTATCTACCGGAACACCTTCAGATGTTCTATAGAACAACTGACAGAAATAAAAGAGGCAGAAGCATTGGCTTTTTCTATGACAATCCATAACTCCCTTGTGTTTTCTGGGGCTCTCATTTATCGCCCCCCGGGCCCCTCTACCAAATTTTTGGACTCTGTTGGGGACGTGTTGAGTGATCTGACCCTCAGGTTCTCTAACTTCTCGGTGTTGGGTGATCTCAACCTGCATCTCGAGGCCCCAAATGATCCTGGAGTCAGTTGTTTCCTGGACACAATTGAAGTGTTGGGTCTCACTCTTGTGAATCGGGAACCAACCCATCAAGCAGGGCATCTACTAGATTGTATTTGCTCTAATTTTTCTAGTTTGACAACCAAACCCCCCCGGCCTCAGGTATGGACAGACCATTTTTTAATTCCTTTTTATATAGTTGGGATTTGGAAACCCACTATAAACTTTTTAAAATGTAATGACAAACCCTACACGAAATTTATCCCAGACTGGAAGACATTAGCCAGCAGACCTGATATTGCTGATGAACTTAAGAATAGGCTACCAGCCTTTGTTGACTGTACCTCGTCGGACTATCAGATCTTTTGTGATTGGATTGCTGGAGTAGGCACGCTGCTCAAACCATCTAGAAATGAGAATTTTAAACCTAGGATGAAAAAAAAAAAATGCCCTCTGGTTTTCACCAATGCTCAAGCTTGAATTAGGTAAAGTAAAAACATTAGAACGGAGATGGCGTCGTAATTACGACGCCGCTGCACGTACCACCTATCTAGCAGCGAGACGGAAGTATCACATAGGAATAAAATTAGCAAAAAAAACATATTATTTACAGGCTATTTCTTCAGCAGGCCAGGAACAAAAAGCAATCTTTAAGATTGTTAAAGATTTCATGCATCCTTCAGCTCTATCGCAAGAGATCCCTCCATCGCAAGATCTCTGAGATGCGATATCTGATTACTTTGACAACAAAATCCTGACCATTACAAAGACTTTTCCACCTGTAACTACTGCAACAATAGTTGTTGACGAGACAGTGAAGATGAATTCCCCCCTCCGCTTTGATGAGTTCGCCCCAGTACCTTTGGAGGAATCTGCTAAAGCCATTTTGGCCAGCAAATCAGGTTCTCCGTTTGATCCCTGTCCCCCCCCGGTGTTGCATTTTCTAATAGAGATGGTTAATCCTATGATTAACAATATCATCAATTCCTCTCTAGCAACAGCTAGCATCCCTAATGATTGGAAATTGGCAGCTGTTAAGCCACTCCAAAAAAAGGCACTCGCTGATCCTACTACCCTTTCCAACCTACGCCCGATTTCCTTGTTACCCATTCTTTTTAAGCTGACTGAAAAGTTTGTCAATAGTCAACTGACTAACTTTTTGGAGAAGAATAACGTTCTCCATCCTAATCAGTCAGGATTTCGGTCAGAACACTCCACCGAATCAGCCCTACTATTCACTGCTGAAACTCTAAGGGCAGCAATGGACCAAGGAAAGCAGGCCGTCCTTATCCTACTTGGCCTGTCGGCAGCCTTCGACACAGTATCCCATAACATCTTAATGGACCGGTTGGCTGCCGCAGGAGTAGGAGGACAGGTGTTGGCTTGGTGTAGGAATTTCCTTACCGACAGACGCCAAATAACTGTGTTAGGCCCATATCAATCTGAGGCTAAAAACGTCAGCTCGGGGGTGCCACAGGGCTCTAGTTTGAGCCCTGTTCTCTTCAATCTTTATATGGCACCTCTGATGAGTCTGATCGCGTCATTCAGGATCAGCTCTATTTCTTACGCCGACGATACCCAGTTGATTTTGGTGCTGGATAGGGAACGGCCAGGGGCCGAAGAAGATCTTAGGGATTGCCTTGCAGCAACATTCAAATGGATGAACAACAACCATTTGAAGTGCAACGCCGGAAAAACGGAA
Organism: Lissotriton helveticus; assembly: GCF_964261635.1. NCBI lineage: Eukaryota > Metazoa > Chordata > Amphibia > Caudata > Salamandridae > Lissotriton > Lissotriton helveticus. The sequence continues at coordinate 327,773 of NW_027611650.1, read as the reverse complement.
ATTCTACCTATAGGGAACCACAACCTTTTCTCTCCCACAGCATGCTGGCCACCAGATGCTGAAGTGCCACCTAACACAATTGCATCCGCCCGCAATTTGGGCTTTAAATTTGACAACCACCTATCTTTTAAACCCCAGGCTGTAGCAGTAGCAGGTATGTGCTTTCAAATTATAAAAGCACTTAGAAAGTTTTTTGACCTTCTGCCTCTATCGGCGAGGAAAACTGTCGCAGTAGCCTTAATAAATTCTAGGCTGGATTATTGTAATGGACTTTATGTCGGAGCAAACAAAATCGTCCTCCATAAATTACAGATGGTCCAAAATGCGGCAGCACGCCTCGTACTACGCCTGCCTCGTAAATCGTCAGCCTCAACAGCCTTGAACACTCTACATTGGCTGCCAATAGGGAAAAGAATCTTATTCAAACTTCTTCTAATTACTTTTAGGGCTTTCCACCAACGTGGCCCAACCTATCTTCAAAATGGGTTTAAAAGATACCATCCAGCGCGCTGCTTGAGATCTGCAAATCAGAACCTACTCACTCTACCTCATTTCAAACTGGCCACAAAGGGTGGCAAATCCATCTTTGTACTGGGAACTAAAGCTTGGAACAAACTTCCCCTCTCCTTGCGGTCTATTCCACTAGAAGCCCCCTTCAGGAAAGCATTGAAAACCTGGATCTTCTCTCTGCCTGACGTCTTGTACAGGACCCTAGTGTAATGTGTGTGCAGAAATTAGGACATTCTTTTCCTTTTCCAACTCGTCCATCTGAGTTGGTAAGCGCCAAGATACTCCTTGGAGTGGAAGTTGCGCGGTATAAATGTCACTTACATTACATTACATTAATGGAGATTGTCTTTTAACAGGCAGAAGAACAACACTGACTGTACATTTTTCTGGGTTTGTCTTTAAAATGACGTACACATTAGGAATGGCATTTTGTTCTGCTGGAATAATAACACAAGTTATCTTGCACTCTATGTTGTTGCATGGATTTTTGGCTGCAATGCATTCCATGTTTCATTCAAACATGCTTTCTGCAGGGCACATACATGATTTGCTGTTGTAGAGAAATAATGCTCCTGTGTACTGTGGCAGACTCAGAAATATTGAAAAACGTAATGATTTCTCTTTCAGCATTCATAGTAAAACTTTCAATTTTTGACTCAATCATTTGGCAGAAACATAACTTAGTACCCTTAAAATAGTTGTGATGGGGAACATTCATGTGGGGACTGGCTCGCCCAGAGTGCTTGCTGACTTGGAGGAGTATGGAGTTGACCACATTGCCTGGTCCGGTGTGGAACCAAGCCAGCGAGGCTTTGCTGCAGGCTCATTTGCCCTGATAGCTGGTCAACAGTTTGAGGAGGAGGAGGTGAAGAGCTGGCTAAGTGTGCCATGAGGCTGGCATTTCAGTACATCCCTGAGAAGTGAGCTTTGAGTCGATGTGGTGTTCCTCTTATACCACGTGCAATTCACCCTCTCCAAAGCCTCAAGAATTCCTGGGTGTGAAGGGCGGCTGATTCTGATCGGGTGCTTGATAGTTTTCCAGAAACTCATGTTCTTGATTGTTCATGTTTGTCAGTAGTTAATGAAACACGCCCAGGCGTTTTATCTCTTCAGTTGACAGAAGCTACAATAAAAGTTTCTTTATCGTTGCAAAAAAATATGAATGGCCAACGAGCCTCTGTAGGACAAAGAATGGAAGGGCTGGGGAACTGTCATTCATCTCACTGCTCAGCAGAGCAGTGTCATGCTTCACCCTCACTCAGGCCTCTGATTTTAACCAACATCGCTTAGAACACTGGGACTTTAGAACCCATCCTTTTAATGAGAAAAACAAAACTACAAGTCCCATAAGCAATAGTGGTGGAAGGTGTCATGCATGACCTGGGGCAACATCCGATTCAGCACATCCAGTTCCATTTTTTAAGTATTTGACACAATATTGAATTTATAACCTTTGTTTTTTATGGTCATGAGTCACCAGAATACTAAAAACGTGTCTTTTATTTTCAAGGTCAATTAAGTAATGGTCACCAGATTGGAAGCTCTGTTAATTCTTCAGTATTGGTCATTGATCCCCACGTGTGGCTGGTTTGGGTCTGCCCCTACATTGTTCCCGATAACTCGCACAGGTAAGGAGCTTGTAGCAGCAACATAATAACCCGATACTCGTCTGTAAGAAGTGCGCTCTGAGGCAGGTATCTGATCATGTTTGTGAAACAAGGACCGGCCAATATCTGCTATGTACATTTGTTAAAATAAAACACAATCATATGACAGTATACTGTTCCGGAGGTTCAGTCCCAGAGGCATTATCTGTAACTGAATGCAGACACCCTAGAAAGCATGTGCTTTTAAGGCAAGTTGCGTTCACTCACCCGAAGATGACATGCTTCATCATTGGGCTATGCTCCTCACCAGGCCAGCGCTACAATGCCTGGCGGGCACCACAAGAGGGCACTTTGTCGGAGATCTTTTATTAAGTACGCCGGATGAGCATAGTAGGACAGAGGATGTTGTGTCATAAGATGTGAGATTGGTGAAAGCCTGAATATAAGATCAACTATCGACCAGTTGCCGCAATATAGTTAATGTGATCATCCTGGTAAATTGTAAATGTAAATGTGCTGGACTTGTAAAGCGCACAGCTGCCCGTGAGCGTCCCGGCGCTTGCTTAGGGAACCCGTCCTGGTATTCCCCTGTGAGAAACCCCGGCAGGGTGTCCACAAGGTGAAAGCCAGGCATCCCGCCGCGAGGGGCCGTAGTGGAGATTAAGCAAGCTATTGCCCAGAGTCGCAGAGTGTGACCCTGTGAGTTGAGTAGGCACCAGAGCGAGAATTGTCGAGTCCGTGGAATTTTGAGCCCGAGACCTGCCGAGGCGGGGAATCGAACCCTGGTCCACGGTCGATCTCAGCTTCCGGGTCTGCCGCCTCTAACCACTGAGCCACGCTTCTCCACCTTGTTGAGATTAAAAACAGTGGCAGAGAAATTGAGGAACTAATGGCCCCTATCACTGTGTGAAAGTATCGATCACCTATGGACCTGCTGGTAAGCTGGGGTCTATACTTCAGGGCAACTTTTTTCATGCCTTGTGTAGTCATGGAGCAATCTGTTGGCATTACTTCAGGACCAAATATGGGAAAATGGGTAAATGTGACCTAATCTTCTCCACAGCGTGAGGAGCTCTGTAACTCAAAGCCCTGCACCGTGCATAGGTGATAAGGTGCCTATTAACATCTTACAACCACAGGTGAGCACTGCCTAACAGAGTGCACTAGATACGGTAACCCTCCTAAAATTCACAACATATTGACTTATCCAATAGCGAGGACGCCGCATCAGAAGGCAACTGGTTTGAAAAGCACATGCTTCCTATGGTGTTCAGTTAGAGATAATGTCTGTGGGACTGAACCTCCAGAACAGTATACTGTGAGTTGATTTATATGAAGAATGTGTATACTGGACTGTCATTTTCCTCGTCATCTCTTATGATATGTAAAATAAAACACAACACACCGGGAGGCCAACAAATCTATCATACATTTAATACAAAAATAGCAAAAGGCCAAGCAAACTAACAAGTGTCAATTGTCTTTGCAATGGACGAGAGCATCCACCCTAAAGCAAGTTGGAGTATATAATGCTAATGCTCCCCACGTATTTTTATACACTTTTCTCCTAATACAAGTCAATGAAACCTGAACACATCATAGAAACAGTTACTGAAACAACACTAATTAATAGGAGGCAGGATCTTCTCTCAAGAGGAATGTGAGGAGTCTGTGAGGTGCAGATAAAAGATACACAGACAAGCTGCAGAATTCACTGTTTCTGGAAATAACACTTCTGTTTGTCAGTATTCCATTTACTACAAGATGCAGGAAAGTGTGCAGATGGACATCACTAAATAAAATGGTTCTGGGCCCTAATAGAATCATATAACTTTGCAGGCATATTAAGGCGAACACTCACATCACATTAATATAAGAATATTGTAATTTGGTAATGTAATACTTCAATGCACGTTGTGGCATTCATGTGTATGATGTGTAAACAATTATCGGTATTGAAGAAACCAGTATATCCAGTTATGTTTTCTCAATTCCTTCTTCCCAGTGGCCACCACTGCTGCTATCCAGCTGTGTTCAGCAGTGCCTCCTGTGACCTGGAATCCTGTATTTAATCAATAGCAAATGTTGTCAATGCTTCTAGCCAACCCCGGTCACTGGTGCCACTCGCACCCCACCATCCTTGGGACTGTTATTCTTTTAGCTAGCTCCAGTCAGTAGTGGCCCCTTGGACCTGTATGTAAGCCTACTAGCCAGCTCCTGTTAGTACTGGCCCCTGGGACCTGTTATCATTCTAGCCAACTTGAGTCTTTAGTAGCACCTTGGGACTAGTGATCATACTAACCAGCTTCAGTCAGTATTGGCTCCCTGAGACCTATTATCCTGCTAAGTTACTCCAGTCAGTAGTGACCCCTGTACCTTAAATCCTGCAAATATTCAAAACCAGAGGTCAACTCTACTGCCAACCAGTTTCAGTCAATATTGACATGTTTGTTACACTGCTTGTAATAAATAACAGAGGCCAGCGTTGTTGCTAGCCAGCTCCAGTCACCAGTGCCCGTCACATATTATCTTCAATAGGATCAATGCCCAAGGCCTGTGCAGCTGCTAACCTGCTCTAGTCAGTAGTGACCTCCCAGACCTGTTATTCTGCATATAATCAGCAAGGCTTCGGCCCTAATAGCACTCACCCCACATCCTTATGGTATATTAGCAATGTAATTTATTTAAATCATACAGTAGGTACCGCACTATATCACACGATCCCAAAAACAAAGAAAATCAAAATTTGCCAAACCATTCAGCACTCCACCTTGTCAAAAATGACCAAATCACACCAAGCACTATAGCCTGCACATCACATGGCACACTCAGCCACAACATGACAAGATACCACGGCAGGGATTTGGGGCCATTAATCCTCTGTTCGAGGCATCTATGCTGTAGATGCACATGCTTTGCATACTCCTGCCATCTTGTGTTGGGTCCAGATGTTTGCAAGTTGTTTCATTATTACCCCTAGATTTATATTCCATCGCAAATATTACCTGCATCACTCCTTCTTTTTGATTGGGGTTATTTAATTTAATTTGTTGCAGGCTATTTTCACCTTGAGCATGCTCAATTAACCTTCCATTATGATTACTAACAGTTTGAGACAATGATTGTCGATGTTTATGTAACTGCTTCGTTTCGGTTTCCAGATCTTGTGGTAATTTAATATCCTTCCAGGTTTTTAACAAATCTCTATTCGTTTCATCCCCTCTGATACTCTCCCTCTTTGCTCTATTTGTTTCCAATTGTGATGGCTTATTTCCACTTGCAGCATTTCTAAGGACTGAATTTTCCCATTCTCTATCATTTTTATATTAGCAGCTTGATTGTTTAGGCAATTATTTTTCATAACTGCTTGTACCTCCGATAGATCCTTATTAAATAGAGGGTAGAAGGGTTTTGTTGGAGACATTTGTTTACCCTTACCTTCACAATATGATGTTTAGTCATGGTTGTTTCCAGTGTTCAATCTCACTATATCTGATGCATTAGTTTTTTAAAATACTTTTAGAAGCTTTATTTCTTGCTTTCTGTTGTTTTTTCCTCTGTCTTTTTGATAAATGAACTTCCGGAGCTGCGTCTGTCATTGTTGATTGTGTCGAGCATAGGTTTATCACTTCTTGATCTTTTGTTTTATCATCTATTTTTTCTTTAACAACAACTTGTTTTTACATTTTATTGTATCTTTAGAGGGGCAGTCGGTCTTGATGGGTTGAATTCCCGCATCAGGAAAATTCCCTTTTACATCGTCAATTATTGTTTTTAAAATATCCGGAATGGTATCCAGTTTAATTAGTGGGGCACAACTATACTCTGCATACGTAGATATTGGCTGAGATTGTGCCCTTACTATTAGATTATTTTGTGGTGTTATCTTCTGCTCAGTTCCGGCAACAGAGGATGCCGTAGCGCTCAAAAGATCTATTTGGACCTCCTTTTTGTTGGACTGATATGTTAAAGCTTCCAGAGTTAATTGCGAGGTTTTGAAGAATAAATTCCAAATTGCTCCCGCGTTCCCACTTCCTGGTACCTAAGTACCTAGGCAATGGTGTTGCCCATTTATAAATGGTAGGTCCTTATACTCCTCTTTTAGCGGTCCTTGAAAATTATGTTCCTCGTCATGAAAGAATTGTGGACTACTATTCAAACCGTCTTTTTGATACGGAGTACTCCAACGCTGCAGAGTTTCTGGGTTGCTGGTGTATTCATCCTTATTAATTTGAGATCCGTTATTTTGATTACATTTCGGCTGGTGCTGTTTTTGAACTGAATTTATTTTAGACAGAGTAAGATCCGATTTCAGTGGGGTATTGGCTTCCCTTATGATTTTTACCCCACCATTTAGTTCATTTGCAGCTTCTTGGTCTGATTGATTTATTTGGCCCAAATTAGATGGTTCCCCTATACCGTTAGCTTTTCTGATTTTTACTTGCACTTCTATTGGCATTGGCTGCCTAAGTTGGTAGTAATTGCTGAGTATCTCCCAATGTTAGATTTGTGCATTTTGGGTCCTTTTGTTGTGAACGACCAGTAAGTGGAATAGTTAACATCTCTAGGTCCGTTATTTGACCCCAATGGTTGACTTGGTCCTTAGTTCAATTTGACATTCGTTCGACTTCAGCTTCAGACTCAGGGTGGCCTGGTTCACTTACTCCTTGCTTAGGGGATATAATATTTGTTCCACTCAGTGGTTTAATTGGAGTTTGGAGATCACATGGGTTAGTTAGCAATGTTAGCATAGCACCAGTTGGATCTTTCATAAAATCAAACTTTGACAGCGACTTTCCCAGTTTCCCAAATGTATGGACCTTAGATGATTTAAAGGACTATATGTCACCTGCCTGTTTTATTTTAAACGTAACAAATATTGGTGTTTGTTGTATTTTTCTTTTCCTTTTGATAGGAGGGAAAGGTGGCCGCTCCTTTCCTGAGCTCATAATACACCCTCTAAGGTGAAGAAGTCTTGCTCCTTTCAGAGAATCAAACGGGCCAGTGACAAGACCATAGGACAAAAACACCACCAAACACCTCCAGGGGAAAACACCCAAAAAGCACACCTCCGTACAGAATCTGCCGGTACTGCTGGTTACTTAATTAATTAATTAATTAACCGATTGATTAACATCCGGGCACCGGGTAGGGCTGTAGTCTAGGCATGCGGAGTAATTCAGGGGCCGAGGGGTGCTTCAAGAGGGTCTAAGTCTATTGTTACTTTCCTCTTTCCATAATTTCTCAGATTTTGTATTACAGACTTATTACAGACTCCAATGGCTCAGCGACTTAGGGACCGATCAATCTTAGCTACTCGCCACACGCCACACACCTCTTGCCACTTGTCACTCACCACTCACTGTTCATTGCTTGTTCGTTGCTATTCATCGCTGACAAGAGTGCAAGGTAGAATGCTGGCAATCGTTCAGGAGCAAGAGCGGAATCCAGAGCTAGTCCCACTACAGACGGCAGATGTGGGCACTTCCCTCCACTCCTCGGCTCAGCTCTGTCTGCTCTGCTCAATTCTTAGTAAATACGTAAAATCAGGCGGCAGGCCAAGGCTCCTCTGTTCTCCTCTGTGCCCTGCTACAGCCGCCGCACCAGCAGCACCACAGGCGAAGGCTCCTTTGACCTCTGCAGCGGCCGCGGTGCCGGCAGCGGCCGTTCCTGCCCCCACAGCAGATCCGTAGAACTTAAAGCGCCCGTATAACAGGACGCAGATGAAGCAGAAGAAACCTTCAGGAGCGGGAACGGGTCATAAAACAAACGCGGGCAGTCGTCCCAGGCTCCGCTCCGCTTGCTCGTCAACTCCTCCTCAGCTCGGCCCCTCAGCTCTACTCTGTACGCTTTGCACTCAATGGCGAATCACAGGCCGATAATGACTGTGAACACCAACAGAGGGAAGAATTGTGTGTTTACCCCAGTTAGTAAAAAAACACAGCATAAGTCTTGGCTGCTTCTGCTGCACCCAGAGTCTTATGCGTCTTTGCAGTCTAATTTTTCTGTCTGGAAAAAAATTGTGGCCTGGTTTACTGCACCCAGTAAATCCAGGTGCAGAAAAACCTAACAACTGATAATCAGGTGGAATAAAATGAACACATGAAAGTACGCCTTAATTTCATTGCCCTTGATTCATACTCTGGACCATATTTGAGGGATTGGTCTAGGCATAGTCCTCGCAGCACACAATAGATTTGTTCAAGTCAGGATGCCAGATACAAGTAGGTGGTAACTCGGGACAGGGGAATACACCTGTTGTCCGTGGGGGAGTCATTCCCGTCCCAGAAATCTGCATTACAAATTAATTAATAGTATATATTTTTATATTATCTGTTTGGTACCAGTCCATATGACTTTAATATCTGCCTTTGGGATTCTATGTTACAACTCCATAGGGTACATGTATCCTTTGTGAGCTTAATAAAATGTTGAAAATTCTACAAATCCTCCCTCCTACATCCAAGTACTCTCATGCTACCATTCTACGCTCTGTCTGGAAAAACAGCTCAACATATTCCAAATTCTGCATTAATTTGGCTAGTAAATTATATTTTTGGAAATGTACATGTATTAACTATTTCATTTTAATACTATAGGTGATTGAAATTACGGACGAAGAAAGCAAGATTTAGCACCAGAAGTCAGTGCCATAAGAAGGATTATCCAGCATTCTACGTTTAAACAATTTCCAAAAATCTAGGTTTGGCGAGGAAAGTACTATACCTGTAAGTGAAGTCTCTAATTTTGCATTTCATTAACCCAGAGCAAAGCCATATCTGTGCACACAGCATCAGAAATAATGTAGAAAGACCACTTCAGCATCCTCATCTGAAATATTATCAGAAAGACAAATTGCCTCATTATGACAGAAAAACATTCATCTAAAGCATCATGTAATTCCAGAGAGGAAGCACACACTGCATAAAAGAAAGTTATAACAAAAGGTATCCTCTGCATACCATCAAAGAAAAGACACATTGGCAAGCAAAAGATTGAAAAATCACCTTTGTTCAACAACCATTTTTAACCAGTTACACAAGTTTGAGACTATCTGCCTCTGGATAGAACACCACGGCCCACTCTGCTCACTCTGGCGAAAAATCTTAAAAATTCACCACTTTATTGTGTTCATGACCTTCTCAGATTGTTTCCTTTTTATTGTGTACTGTTCTGTAATTCTATGTAAATCGCCTCAACATTATCTGCTGTGCATGAGTGATATGTAAAACTGTTAATTATAAAAATGGATTAGATGAGCACCGTTGCGCTATAGGTAATGTAAATAAATCCTCGCCTTCGGAACTACAAACCTTAACCTTACACCAAACATAGAAAGGATAAAAGGAACTGATGTTCTGCGACTGGTGAGCCACAATAGTACTGTGCATGTTCTAACACCCTCAGTTACTGCCTTTACGTCAGACCAAAACCTCATTACTGCAGTGCTAAGAACCTATATAAATAGATTGGAGAAAAACGTCAGTCACAAAATAATGTTCTGCCGGAGAGGCTATTACCTAAAGACTATTATCTGCTTGAAACATTTCGACAGGTGTTACAGGACTGCTTCCAGACATATTTTGCTCAATTCAAGTGTTAAGAAGATTACACACAATTTCTTTTAGAGATAAATGCTGAACAATATCTAAACAAGCCAGACTCTAATATCAAGTTCACTCTTACCGTGGCATAATAGCAAGAGAAAACTAAACATAGAGATATTAACCCTAGGAATACACCTTATAAAAACACGGACTGTGAGAACAAATTCAATGTTCAAACCCGCCTCAATCAAGGCAAACTAACTGAAATTGGGGAAAAAAGTTACTTGTGCCAAAAAAGATACAGCTATAAATCTTATCTCACAGAATTTGACAGAATGCACACTGGGCGAAACCACTCTCAGTGCAAAGTATGCCAAAAAAGTTTCAGGCGTAAATCTTATCTCACTGAGCATATGAGAATCCACACTGGGGGAAACCACTCTCCGTGCAAAGTGTGCCATAAAAGTTTCAGGCGTAAATCTTATCTCACTGAGCATATGAGAATCCACACTGGGGAAAAACCTTATCAGTGCTCTGAATGCCAGAAAAGCTTTAGAGTCAAACCGAGTCTATATCAACATGCATTAACCCACTCTGTGGAAAAACTTTACCAGTGCGCTGAATGCCAAAAAAGTTTCAACCGTAAATCTCATCTCACTGTTCATATGAGAATCCACACTGGGGAAAAACCTTATCAGTGCTCTGAATGCGACAAATGTTTCAGTCTAAAACCCAGTCTCATTCATCATATAAGAACCCACACTGGGGAAAAACCTTATCAGTGCTCTGAATGCCAGAAAAGGTTTTGGAACAAACCAAGTCTTTCTCGACATGTAATAACCCACTCAGGCAAAAACCCTTACCAGTGCTCTGAATGCCAGAAATGTTTTAGTCAAAAAATCATTCTCACTCAGCATAGAAGAGCCCACACTGGGGATAAACCTTACCAGTGCTCTGAATGCCAGAAATCTTTCATTTACAAACACAATCTCACTCTGCATAGAAGAATCCACTCTGGTGAAAACCCTTATCAGTGCTCTGAATGCCCAAAACATTTCAAGTGCAAATCACTTCTAACTGAACATTTGAGATTCCACACTGGGGAAAAACCTTATCAGTGCTCTGAATGCCACAAATGTTTCAGTACAAAAAGGAGTCTCACACAGCATATAAAGATCCACACTGGGGAAAACCGTTATCAGTGCACAGAATGCCACAAATGTTTCAGTGAAAAAAAGAGTCTCACGCATCATATAAAGATCCACACTGGGGAAAACCGTTATCAGTGCACTGAATGCCACAAATGTTTCAGTGAAAAAAGGAGTCTCACACATCATATGAAGATCCACACTGGGGAAAACCGTTATCAGTGCTCTGAATGCCAAAAATATTTCCGAGACAAAAGAAGTCTTTCTCAACATATAATAACCCACACTGGGGAAAAACCTTATCACTGCCCTGAATGCCTAAAAGATTTCAAACTTAAAACACTTCTAACTGCACATGTCAGATTCCACACTAGGGTAAAACGTTATCAGTGCTCTGAATGTGACAAATGTTTCAGTGTAAAAAGCAATCTCACTCAGCATATAAGAACCCACACTGGGGAAAAACCTTATCAGTGCTCTGAATGCCACAAATGTTTCAGTACAAAACACAGTCTCATTCATCATATAAGAACCCACACGGGGGAAAAACCTTATCAGTGCTCTGAATGCCAGATATGTTTCATTGAAAAAAGCCGTCTCACTCATCACATAAGAACGCACACTGGGGAAAAACCTTATCAGTGCTCTGAATGCCAGAAATGTTTCAGTGAAAGAAAGAATCTCGCTCGGCATATAAGAACCCACACTGGGGAAAAACCTTATCAGTGCTCTGAATGCCACAACTGTTTCACTGGAAAAAACAGTCTCACTCATCATATGAGAATCCACACTGGGGAAAAACCTTATCAGTGCTCCGAATGTCAAAAATGTTTCAGCCGTAAATCTCATCTCACTGAACATGTTAGAATCCACACTGGAGAATTTTTTCTATCAGTGCTCTAAATGTCGGAAAAGATTCAGAGGTAGAGATGGTTACAAGCGCCATAAGAAAACACACCATCAAAATAATTCAGTGCTCCGAATGCCAGAAAAGCATCAATTTTAAACTCAATCTCACTCTACATGAGCAGACGCACACAGGGGAAAAACATTACCAATGCGGTAAATGCCAGAAATTCCTATTTGATAGGCACAGCCTCACTCCATACGATGAAAAACCTCATGAGTGTTCTGAATGCCAGAAAAGCTGCAGAGAAAAACGCTATCTCACCATGAGAAACTCCACACTGGAGAAAATCCTTATGCCATAAAAGCTTGAATCTGAAAGACAGTGTTATGCTTTATGAGCGATCTCACTCTGGGGAAAAACTTTGAGTGCTCGAAATGCAAGCAAAGTTTTGGGTACAAATTACTTCTCACTTGACATGAGCGAACTCACACGGGACAAAACTCCTTAGTCTTGAATACAATGTAATTTCACATGAGAGAATTCACACTGGACTAAATAAAGCCTTATACAGGAGGGGAAAGCCAGAAACGTTATACTCAGAAAAGAGAACTCAGTGTAGCCATGAAGTGTTTAGAGGGTAGGGGTCAGTGTGGAGGAGTATTTTAGGGCAAGCAGAAATGGCCAGTGTTTTGTGGGAACGGATGATGGCAGTGTTTTGGGGAAAGGGCCTATGGTTTTCAAGGCTATTGGGGGGGGGGGGGTTGGTGGCAGTGCTGTGGGGTAGGGTGACATGGAAAAGGGCTAGGCTATTCTAACTCCTTTTTGTTCTTGTGTAGGGTCTTGGAAGGTAGATTCTGATTGTTCTAAAGCTCTTGAGCTGTCTGATAACTACAATATACTCTTGCTGCTTCAAGGCTCCGGTCGGTCTGGGGTTCAGTACACTTCTGGAAACTCAGAACCTTGTGGGCTGGATCCATATTTTTGAACTCCCACTTGAAAAGGGTGGAGGTAACATGTGTGCCCATCTCACTTTCACAATTTGCATCATGCCTGTCCTATCTATCCTAGACAATTATTGCAAGTGTAAATCAATCAATCAATCAGTACATTTATAGAGCGCACTACTCACCCGTGAGGGTTTCAAGGCGCCGAGGGTGGGGGGGTGGTGCTGCTACTGCTCGAACAGCCAGGTCTTGAGGTGTCTCCTGAAGGTGAGAAGGTTGTGGGTCCGTCGGAGGTGGGTGGGGAGGGAGTTCCACGTCTTGGCAGCGAGGTAGGAGAAAGATTTGCGGACTGTTGTTGTTCTTCTGGTGCGTGGTACGGTGGCGAGGGTGAGGCTGGCTGAGTGGAGTTGGCGTGTCGGGGCGTAGAACGAGAGGCGTTTGTTGAGCCCCCTTTCACAGGACTGGCTCAATGGAAACTCTTTGTTTTTTAGCACATTTCTGGGTTTTTTGTGTGCATTTTTCAAAGTATTTGATTTTGGGGATATTAAGTGTTTACAACAGGGATCTTCAACCTCTTTTCTGTAGTGAGTGGCACTTCTAATCAGTGAAAATCTTGAGCTACTTAAGGCTAAACATCTCGCGCATTGTTACCAGACAGTTTGTCAAGTACGGCCTATTAGATTGAAGTCTAATGATCTGCCTGCGCCTTCCGCGCCATGGTACTCCTATGATCTCAAGAAATGTAAAAGAAAATGTAGGCACCAATAACAATTTGGGACGAAGACTTACAGTCTATTGTTCAACACAATTAAATCACTTTCATCCTTTGATTATAAAAATGTAGCAACTCCCAGCCGAAAAGCTGTGATGAACTAACCGAATTCTTTTTTCCAAAGTAAAAAAAAATTCCTGAATTTTAAGATAACACCTGATAATCCTTAGGGACAGATACAGTGGAGTAACGTATGGTGAATAAACTAACTTACCATTTCCTGGTAATGTGTACATTCACCCCACTCTCTGAAGAGAAAGTCTCTAATCTTATCAACACTATGGAATTTGGACTCTGCAGATTCTTGCCCTCCATTCAGTTTCAGCTACCATTTCTGCTCATCTCAGTTTGTTATTACAATGGTGCTCAAGTCCGGCTTTTTTCCAGACGCTTGGAAAAAGGCTTTGATTTTGCCACTTCTAAAGACTCCTTCCCTCGATCCCTCAGATGTAAAGAACTACAGACCCAGATTGGTCTTTCCTCTTCCTGATGAAATTTTAGAAAAGGCCATGAATCAGGAGATCACCATCTTTTTTGAAAATACGGACTGTCTGGATCCTGCTCAACATGGGTTTAGACCCTACTACCGTACAGAGTCAACCTTATCGGCAGTAGCTGAAGAGATCAGATCCATTGTGGATAGAGGAGATTAATGCAGCCTTGATCCTATAGGATCTTTCGGCCACATTTGATACGGTTAACCATTTCTCTTTGGTAAGCCGTTTAGAAAGTATAAGCATCAACGGTACTGCTCTCAAACTGATCAGGTTATTTTCGTCAAACAGAGAAGAATTGGTATCTTTGGAAGATTTTACCTCTGCTCCATTTTCATTTCCTTGTGTGGTTTCGGGGATCTTCAATAAGTCTGACTTTGTCTAATGCCTACAGCACTCCATTAATTGGACTAGTTCGATCCTGTTGCTCCGCTACATTATTTTATGCCAGTGATACCCAAATAGTGGTATCGGTTACTGCAGAACCTGAAAAGTGGCAAAAGATTTTAGAACGAGTATGACTAGCATCGCTAATCGATGCAGAAGAATTTCTTAAAATTAGATGCGGAAAAAACAGAGTTAGTGCTATTTTGTAAGGATTCCTCCTTCTGGAACACCTTTTGGTGGCCACACAGTCTCAAGCCCCTTCCACTCCCAGCCCGGAAGGCTAGAAATTTGGGTATTCGTCGTTGACTCAAAACTCACTTTCATTGACCACTCCAATCAGGTAACCTCTTCCTGTTTCCTTATGTTAAAAGATTCAAAGAAAATCTTGGCCTTCCTTCCCATGGAGCTTAGGAAAAGTGTCATCCTGACTCTTCTCGAATCAAAAATGGATTATTTTATTGAACTTGATATGGGCTCCCAGTTGTCTTCTCAATAAGTGGCAAACAGTCCAAAATGTGGCAGCAAGACTGCTGAAGAACCTCCCCAAATTCTGCTCAGCCTTTGAATCCATTTAAGACCTCTATCGGCTGTTTATTAGGGAAATAATTAAATTCAAAGCCTCATGCTGTGCCCATAAGGCACTGCATCAGGTTGGCCCTCGCTTCCTACAAGATGTTCAAATGATATGCCCCTTCTCTTACTCTATGGTCCAGCAATACAAGGCATGTATGTGTACCCAGAATAAAAAGTGTCCATTGGGGAGGGAGACGTTTCTCCTACTCCGCCTCCAAATGGTGGAACTCTATCCAATCATTTGAGGTCAGCCTAAACTATTGAAGTTCAGGAAGGAACATAAGTCTTTTCTTTTCAGCCCATAGTTTAATGTTCTCATCTAACTGCTAGGCCAATGTTTAGGTATTTTATATCCCGTACTGTCAGGTTTCAACTAGTGCCAGGACGCCTTTTTGGTAATCGTGCGCTTGATTTAAAATTTATTTAAAATTGTTGATCTCCAAAAAGGCCTAAATCAATAAATTGAATTGAAATTCAAGTTTATCATTTGAATCCTATTGTTGGAAAAGATGTGATTTTTAACCCCATGAGGCGGTTCCTCTCCAGAAAGCATTCAGGTTGTAATCATGAGTCAAATAATGCTCAGGAGGTTAAAATATTCAAATTGAATTCTAATTACATATGAAATGTTCAATGTTCAATATATTTCTCTTAGTATTTTAATGTGAGGACTTTATTGCTTAAGGAAAATAATTAGTATTTCCGGTTCTTTATGAACGTTTCTATTGTTGAACTTTAAAGATTGCCCAAAATTAAGAATTGTGCTCTACATAACTTTGCTATGTTACAGTATTTTGATTTTTATGTACAACTTTTGTCTCTTATGTGTATAGCAACTGATGTTTTGTTTTGCTTTAATAATCAGCTTATGTGTATTAGGTTTTATTATTCAATAAAATGTTTCAAACACAACAAATGGTGGTTGATATGTATTTACAACTGCAGCATTTTTATTGTATGGGCACTTTCAAAGGGGCCAAAAATATGGTCTGCTGGATGACGGAGGACCACATTGCCATCAGCAGGGAGAGGTTTGGGCTGGTGATTGGGGGTATATGTAAGGTTGGAAGTAGGGGGAACAAAGCATGTACATTGTGTGGACTGTGACTCCTGGAGTTATTGTGAGGGATACCATGCTACCCTGTAAATGAATCCCCTAGTGATTATTATCAACAAACTTTATGCGGTTTTATAAAAGAAAACGATAAAAGTCATATATAAAATGATAAAACATCTTCCAAGTTACAGATTGACAAATATAGTATGTACAAGTTAATCAAAACACAAGATACAAATTCATGAATTACAGTACAGAAGTTCATCTCAGCTTGACCTGAGTCTAACAGCGACCAGTGAAAAGTTAAGCGTATGTAAAACAGTGTCATTAGAGAGGAGTTGTAAAAAGATAAGAGCTGGTCTCACCCGCCTAAAACCCAATTTTTGGGAATGGGAATAATCAATAACTTTCTAGGAACAGCATAAAAACTACAAAACATTATAAAGTGCATCATGTCCTGAGGAGACTCACTGATGCAGCCACAGGGCATGAGGCACTGGCCTCTGTGGGAGCCGCGAGGATGTGCCAAGTGGTAATGGAAGAATCTGATCCGAAACCGGGTCAATAGAAAACGATCATGGATGCTTTTAAGCCCTAGAAGATAAGGTTCCTTGGTTGGTACAGTTTTTGACACGATGT
Organism: Lissotriton helveticus; assembly: GCF_964261635.1. NCBI lineage: Eukaryota > Metazoa > Chordata > Amphibia > Caudata > Salamandridae > Lissotriton > Lissotriton helveticus. Next base: position 311,245 of record NW_027611650.1, on the reverse strand, counting down.
ACTTACGCACACTAGGCTAACACAGCTCATTTCCCTCTCTTTCACAGCGGCTCATTCTTAAAAAACACTCTTTGACCAGAGAAAGGTCCCTCTTACATATGCACTCAGGGTAAGCAAATAGTTCCCACCTACCCTGGCAAGGCCAACTCTTATATACTGGAGCCATCGGATGCTTGAGACATGGTCAAGAGAAAGGCATTCCCATAGGACGTCTTTGTGAAGTGTTTCGGCTAGCCCAAATATTAAGCCACAAAGCCAGGGGACGGAAAGTCAGTACATCTGAGAGGAAAGGCATCCCAAACTCTTCGCGCACGACATAAAACGGGGTGCTTTGTGGGATTGAAAGGCCCATCGCAGGAAAGAGTTTTCAGCACTTTGCACTGCCCCTACCCCAATGTGGCCCAATATCTCACTCCCATAACTAACCTTTGAAATATAGTTAACTTCATATATCTTCAAAAGAGGCCCTGTTGGCTTCCCTCCCACTCTGCTGGCAAAGTTAAAAACAGCTGCAAAATCTTTCTGGTCCATGAAGGCTAGGTATATGGGGCTGTAACGAGCCACAGTGTATTTGTTTAGAACCATGTACAGGTTTAGACACTGTCCCACAGTGGAACGACCTGAAAGAAAGCCGTTTTGGATATCGGATAAAAAGTTGTTTTCATCAACCCAAGATACAAGTGTGTCAAGTACCATGCGGGCCACCACCTTTACCACAGAGTCCAGAAGAGAAATGAGCCTATAACAATAGATACTGTACCGATCTCCCTTTTTAAATACCGAGAATATAATTGATAAAGCCCAAGAATCTGAGCGGCAACCTGGACTGCTGCATTGATAACAGCTGTGAGGACAGGCACCCAGGTTTCTATGTGGGCAATGTAGAGATCTGGTGGGATTCCATCTGGCGCGGGGGCCTTGTTTTTAGAAAGACCCAGAATACCAGCACTCACCTCTTTCATGGTGAAGTGAAAATAAGTTCCTTCCACCCATTCCTGCCCCTCAATTGAAGGGGTATCCGACTGGAAGATACCCTTGAAATGATGTATCCAATCGTCCTCTCTGATATGGGCATCTAGTAAATTAGCATTATTTCCAGATAGAAATGGGCTGTTAAGAATGCCCCAGAACTTTGAACTATTACGCAGTGTACTAGCCTCCACTAAATCGATCCAGGCCTCCTCCTTCAGGGCAGACTTGTGAGTTGCTAGGGCAGCCTTATATGCTCTTCGTAGGCCTTTGACCGCCACCGGGTCTTGGCTTAACACCCAAGGCCTGTCTCAGGTTCCTGGAAGCGTGGGAGCACGTGAGTCAAACCATCGTGGACCTGGTTGCTTACTGCCCCCACCCGGGGCCTGTAGTAACTATGACAGTAGACATGGATCCAAATGCACCCATGATGTCTGGAGCACTTGCCTCATCGTCGAGACAGGTGGCAATCTCGCTGCGACACAGAGTTAAAAGGGACTCGTGGAGTAGCTCTGGGACAATACACCCTCATGTTACGCTCCTTCCCGCTTCCACCGCTTTAAGGGGAACACCAGCCCCCCGCCCACCTTGGTGTGTCCGAGTGTTCGGGTCCAGCCTGTTAAGACACAAATTGGGTTGTGGTCACTACATTCACTCGCCTGCACAGAAAAATCGGTAACCAGATAGTAAAAGGGGGTAGATACAAAGGTGAAATCAATAACGATCTCACACCCTCTCCCAATAAAGGTGGGAGTAATGTCTGTTTTCCCCGGAGGCAACTTATTCATTACAGATGTTAAATCAAATTCAAGCAAGATGGAGTTAAGCTCAATACCCTGGGGAGTATGTTCCATGTGTAAGCCTGCTTGTCATGCACAGCCCATAGCTTCCACTCCTCCTTGCATGATGTCTCCACACATATGAGTGTTAAAGCCCCCTGTTAAAAAATGTAGTGATAACTCTGACCTTTCAAGATGCTATCCTGAAGTACAGACCCCAGCAGAGTTATATTGCCCTGTATACTGCACCAAAGTGAGGTACAGTGTGTATAGAGTCCAAGGGTCTCCAGAGGTAGGCAGAGGTTAAAGTTAGATAGAACCTTACTCTCTAAAGTGGTAGCTTGGTCAAGCAGTAAGGCAGTATCAGAGGACAGTGTTAAGCATTTGATGTACACACTCAGTCAGCAAATGAATTCACACACTCAAGAACTGAACTCGAGGCCAATTGTTTTTGTATAAAAAAATATACTGTTGTTTTATTTCTAGAACCAAGCAAGCCTGGCACAGGTAAGCATAAAAATACTTTGCAGTAATAATTTACTTGTATGAACACAGTTCAAGTATGCAGTAGAAATTGTACTTTGTTTGATTTACAGGGAAGCAGTAGTATCTAACACTTAGCAAATACAGTACATTGAAATGAATAGGCATTTTCAGTAAATTGCAGGTAAGTTACTTTTTACGTTACTTTTCTAACTCAGTGCTGGATACCTAGATTCAGAACTGGGACATTTCTTAGAAACAGGTAAGTAATTACGTAAGGTAACCGGGGCTGCTGCTGACTTATCTGCCCTCTGTTTTTAAAGCATAATTTGTTTTTTTTTCGTTGCGCCTACCGTTTTAGCAGACTGCTGCATTTTAAGGCTCCCCACTCATTCATATACCAGGCTCGAACCGGACTGGAATCGCTAACGCGGGGCTCGGCTTCTTTCACCGACCCGCCTGAAGAGTAGCGTTCCAGTTCCTGGGTTCGCCTGGCAGCTCCTCCCCCAGCCTGTACATAAGCAGATCACCTGCCCAGCGCGGCCGTAAGGTAACCGCGGCTGCTGCTGACGTAACTGCCCTCTGTTTTTAAAGCATAATTTGTTTTTCTTTCGTTGCGATACCGTTTTAGCAGACTGCTACATTTTAAGGCTCCTCACTCATTAATATACCAGGCTCGAACCGAACTGGAATCGCTAACGCGGGGCTCGGCTTCTTTCACCGACCTGCCTGAAGAGTAGCGTTCCAGTTCCTGGGCTCGCCTGGTAGCTCCTCCCCCAGCCTGTACATAAGCAGTGATGCACCGACCGCGCAGCGGCGCGCCGGTGGCGCACCGAAGGCGCGCCAAAGGCAAGCCCATCTGCGCCCGTCAGCGCCCGGATTGTGCCTTGCGCCTTATCCCCTGGTCCCCCCCCTACAACAACTTACACCAAAGACTGCCTCATAAAAATTAACACAAGGATGTGTAACTGTCAGGTAAGCTGACAGGGTCTCGTAGCGATATTGCTCGGAATGGAGAACCTTGGCAGAGGCCAAACACCATGCTGCGAAACTGCGGGGATTCTCCCTTTCCGAACAATCCAAAGGGCTACACTAAGTCAGTGAGGGAGAATAACAGTGCAATCAGCTGCCTGCTACTCAATGTAAGATCGATGGTCAAACACAAATACCAACTTGAGTGTCTAATACAGACAGAAGACCCAGATGTATTATTTCTCACAGAGACTTGGGCTAATGACAGCAGCGACCCAGATTGGAATATCGCCGTGCCCTCAGGCTACACAGTTGCAAACTTCAACCGAGCCGATGGCAGAGGAGGTGGCCTAGCCATAATCTATAGATCTGCCCTCACGCTGCAGGCTTCTCCCCATATCCTTGAGGGTGCAGAGGCAATGAGCTTTACTCTTAAGTTAGCTAATACCTCCTCATTCTCTGGCCTACTAATTTATAGGCCCCCTGGCCCGAGAGACTCCTTTTTAGCGGCAATCCACACCTACCTTGAAAATTCTCTTGAGCACGACTATCACACCATTCTGGGAGATTTTAACTTTCATTTGGAGGACACAAACAATGCAGAGACGGTCAATCTACTTGACATTCTCTCTTGTCATGATCTCAAACTAATAGTCAACGAACCCACCCACCAGGCTGGCCACACTCTGGACGGCATTTGCACCAACATGCCCTATGCCGCAATAAACAAGGTAACACCAGTGCCATGGTCTGATCACTTTGTCGTGTTTTTTCCATTTCGCTCATCACTTCCCCTCATATAAGGCAACTTAGGTCCCTCCTAGGAAATATCGGGCCTGGAAATTAGTCACCAGGTTGGACCTATTGGGTGCTCTTGAGGATAGAGTAGTGACCTGCCCAGATGCAAACCAGGCGGCTATGGCTCTCCAAGCCAGCCTTCTAAATACCGCCAACCTGGTAGCACCGGAGAAGGTTTTTAGAGTGAGGCAAAAATAGGTGTCTGCCCCGTGGTATTCACCCGATTTAAAAACCACTAAAATTAAATGCAGACAGCAAGAGCGGGTATGGAGAGTAAACTATGATCCTGCCCAGAAGAAAATGTACTGTGCGGCACTAGAGGACTACAAGAAGCTAATCATTCAGGCCAAAACCTCTTATTATTCTAGGAAGATTCAAGATGCCGCCTACTCTAGCAGAGAACTATTCTCCACCGTCAACTCTCTACTGAGCTGCCCCCGCGGTGTGAGCTTTACACCAGATCAATTATTTACGGACAAGATGGCGTCCTATTTCCAGAACAAGGTCCAATCCGTCTATAATGATCCGGCTAGAGCAGCGGAAAATTCACAGGATGAGCTGAGCAGGCACAATGGTACCTGTAAAGTACAAAGTGTCCTGTCAATGTTCTCCCCTCTGGATGTGAACGCGCTGACTGATATACTGCTGGCTACTAAGTCAGGCTCTACTTTGGACCCTTGTCCACCTTTTGTACTCCACTTGGCACCGGCAGAGATAAGCGGTTTACTACTGCCGGTATTGAATCAGGCTTTGAACTCTGGAATCTTTCCACTAGCCTGGAAAAAGGCTTGTATACGGCCACTGCTTAAGAAGCCAATGTTAGACCCCTCTGATGAGAAAAGCTATCGTCCAATCTCCTGCCTGCCGCTGCCTGCTAAGCTAGTGGAGACAGCCATGAACAGAGAGTTATCTTTCTATCTGGAGACATGGCATATTCTCGACAGCACCCAGCATGGCTTCCGTGCGAATTATTCCACAGAAACCGCTCTACTGATGGCAGCTGAAGAAATACGGAAGGGGATGGATGAGGGAGACAGGGTCACTTTGGTTCTGCTGGATCTCATGGCGGCCTTTGACACCGTAAATCACGAGGTACTCATCCAACGGCTGCAGGATATCGGTGTCAAGGGCCTAGCGTTAGATCTCCTCTCTTCCTTCTTGTCTGATAGGGAACAAACCATCTTCTGGAACGGACTTCAGTCAGACACATTTTTCCTCCCAGGTGGTGTCCCCCAGGGTTCAGCGTTATCGCCCACCCTGTTTAACATCTATGTATCCCCCCTGGCCAAGCTAATAAAGAATCTGGGCTTTAAGCTGGTGTCATACGCTGATGACACTCAGCTGATCGTCTCCGTGCCCCATTCTGTGGAATCCATGACTGCTGACTTCGCTGGCTGTATGTCCCAAGTCATGCAATGGATGAACTCAAATTTCTTAAAATTAAACACTGAAAAGACGGAAGTCCTAGAGTTTGGACAGAAAGAGTCTATCTAGAATCAAAATTGGTGGCCCATATCGGCAGGAATCTGTCCGGTGCCAGTGACTAAAGCAAGAATCCTGGGGTTTATCTTTGATAAAGATCTGTCATGGAAGCCCCAGGTGAATCAGGTGGTTTCTGCCTGTTTTTTCATGCTTAAGGGGCTGAGAAAGATCCTGCCGTTTATTCCTTACCATCTCAGGAAAACGGTTATCATCGCCACCATTCTTTCCAGGCTAGACTATGGAAATGCCCTCAATTTAGGAGCAGGGTGTGCTCAACTGTGTGGGTTTAATGTGCTGAGAAGTTTGATACCAAACTTCCCAGTCTTCAGTGTAGCCATTATGGTGCTGTGGAGTTCGTAATGACAAACTCCCAGCACCATATACTCTTAATGGCAGCACTGCACTGCACTCTTTTTAAATATACCCGTAAATTGAAGCTACAGAAATATTTCATATGTAATAAATTCCAGCCCAAAGCAAATATGACATCAACCACCGACTTGTTACCTGGCTTTAATGTTAATGATTTAGAACTGATTCAGGATGTGGAAGCACTGCGCAATGAAATCCCCAGCTCTGGCTTGTCAGAAGAACATTTGGTTTTAAGCACTCCAGGTAACACCAAATTTAAACCCAAATCTACCTTCACTCCATTAATGTTGCATAATAACCTCGATATTTTTCATGAACTGGCCATCACAGGAATTAAAAACCTTTATGCAACAACACTGAGAGAAAAGCGCAAATATTCTGCACAAAACAACTGCTATGCAAAATTGGTAAAAAAACTACAGGCGGATAATAACATCATAATCCGCCTATCAGACAAAGGGGTAATGTTTTATGGCCACGCTCTCTATACATGGAGGAGGCTTACCTTCAGTTGAATGACTCTCACTGTTATACATGGTGTGATGTTATTACTGTTGGAGAAGCTCAAGCGGATTTCTACGCTCAACTGTTGGCTTGGAGAAGCTCGGGTTTACTAAGCCAAAATTAAATTCCTCAAAAATGAACATCCAGTAATTCCCGTGTTCTACCTTATTCCCAAAGTCCACGAGAACTCTGAGAAACCCCCAGGCAGACCCATCATCTCTGCACGCAGTTGACTCTTGGAAAACACCACCATGTATATTGATTCTTTCCTCCAGGAGTTTGTCAATGCTTTGCCATCCTATGTACTGGATTCTGGTGACTTTTTGAGGAAACTAGATTGTGTAGTATGGGACTCAGATTGTTGGCTAATAACGATGGATGTGTCATCCTTATATAGTAGCATCCACCACCTTGACAGTCTGAGGGCTATTCAACATTATTTTGGAAGTAGACCTATCCAAATGTCTAGGCATAACAGGATGTTGCTAGCCATGATCTCCTACTGTTTGCTCAATAACTTTTTCATGTTCAGCAACCAGTATTTTCAACAGATCAGGGGTGTAGCTATGGGGGCCTGCTTTTCTCCCAGTTATGCCTGTTTGCATATGGGCTACTGGGAGGAGCAGGTCCTCCATGGCACCTATCACAATATTTTTGTTGAACATGTGGTGCATTGGTACCGATATATTGATGACATATTTTTAATATGGCGAGGTGCAAAACAGAAGGCTTTGGATTTTATTGACTTGATCAACATCAATGCACTGAACCTTGTTTTTACATCCAACATTAGCCAGGAACATGTCTGTTTTTAGATGTAGAAATTGTTGCTAAAAATAACAAACTAGAGACAGTACTTTACAGGAAACCTACGGCAGGCAACACAGTGCTGCATGCCAAGAGCCATCACCCAGCTCATCTGATATGCAGTATCCCTTATGGGGAGATGCTGCATGTCAGAAGCATTTGCAGCACTGATTTTGAATGCCAGCAAGCTCAGGAGGCCAGCAAAGCATGGTTTTTAGCTAGAGCATATACTGCTACAGTAGTAGACACTGCTATCAGGAAGGCCAACCTCATCCCTACGAAAGAGGCCCTGCTATATAAAACTCCGGCAGCAGACCCAAACACAACCATCCAGCCAGCTAGACTCACATTGACATATAATAGACAGCATCAAGCTCTCCATAAGATCATCAATAAAAACTGGAGCTTAGTGTGCAATGACTCTGTCATTGGGGACCTGATGACAATCAAGCCGGAAATCTCGTTCAGGAAAGCACACTCAAAGAGCGATGCTCTGGTCAAGTCTAGTCTGAGGTTGTTGCCAACACAACATGGTTGCAGGCCAGTAAGCGCTTCAGGAAATGCTCTATTTGTAAAGCCTGTAAACATGGGGTTAGCAGAACTGATTACAACAATCTTTTTTCTGACACTCCACGATTCATCCACAGACAGCTGACGTGCATAACTGAATTTGCGGTTTATGTGCTGGAGTGTCAGTCTGGCCTGCAATATGTTGGTAGTACCAAATTGCAGGTCCACAAACGGGTACTCCAGCACATCAGGGCAATCAACACTAGTGATGCCGCTTATCCGGTTGCACGTCATTTCAAAGAACATCATGAAAATAAAAGTCAGCTGTTAAAGTACTTTGTTATAGATGCTGTTTCCCCCCTTAGAAGGGAAGGAAACCGTGAGGCCATCTTACGCGCACTAGAAACTAGGTACATTGTGGAATTAGACTGCAAGACAGCTCTAGGCCTGAACTCTAGTGAAGATTTTTATACTTGTCTCTAGTTTAAATCCCTAGCAGAGAAGCACCATTGTGAGCTGAATGTAACTGGAAATTCCCCATTGTTTGATAACCACCTGACATTGGGATGGGCAATGGTGCTCCCTCATTTCTCCCGCAGATCACATTGTTTTTATTATACCTGTTTACATGTCTTATTTCAAAAGAGTTTCTTTTTTCACGTTTTTATTAAATTTGCACATTTCTGCACTAAATCACTTTGTTTGCACTAAAGTACCAGACAGGCGCAGTCGCCCAAAATACCTTGGATTTGGGGCACTGGTAGAACAAATTAACCCACTTGGGTTCTATTCTTGTATTTGCTCTATTTTGCACATCTGCATTACATTTGCACATATAGGAAATGTTTTAAAAAAATGAATTTATTCATTAATATTTCCAATTGTTTAGTCTTTTAAAAATGCTTATAAGCCTTTTTTAATAATGACTGGTTTTATTGTGCAATTTTTACTTATAAATATTGGGTTTTTTAATACATCTGTGAACCTGTAAGTATTTTGTCAGTGCCCATGCTGCTGGTTTTAGTGACAACCAATCACGTGTTGGCTCTCTTGCACTTTGCACTTTAAATGTTGTTTGCTTCTCATTGGCCGTTATGTGACCAAGGCCTCTTTGTAGGCTGAAACGTTATGCGGGCAGGCTGCTGAAAAGCTAAAATAAAAATTCTCACCTGCATGTTTGGGTTGGCTCTCGTTTCTTTTCATGTGGAGTCCCGGGCACGAGGGTATGGCGGGAGTGGTGGAACGAGTATTCAGGTATATAGGTATGTGTATATATATATATATATATATATATATATATATATATATATATATTAACAAACAAATTGTCCTGTCGCAGCGGGAGCTCGATCCAGTTGGTGCCCGCAATGAGACCAGGACAGTGTCTCAAGTAGTTGCAATACAACAAAGAAATCGCGGCACACTTCTTGATGATTCACGCTGTTATTTTATTCACAAACGTGAGGTAACAACTCCTACGCGTTTCGAACCGTAGTTCCTGATCACGGTAGTGTAAGTGATTAGTCCCTCTACTATTTCCACATTTATACCACTACATGCCCTGAATACTATCTGGGGCATGCTGGGACTTGTAGTTTTCAAGATTCAACAGTTTTTGCATTTTTATTTATGCATTACACAGATTTGGTTAACACATTAGCGAGGATTCTTTTCGGTTACAACACTAACAAAAGCGTCCCCTAGTTTAACAGAGGCTTTTGCGCTTTTATAACGCACCTAACTCTCAAGTGCGTGTAAAATCAGGACTCGTTATACATGAATCTTGATTTATGTGTGTAACTTAAGACATTGTGTCAATTCTCAATTTAGGGCTGAGTGCCCTACGTCCCCGCTAAGAGTTAAAACCTCTCTGCTGTGTATTTGTAAACACGTTAGCTGTCCTATGTCCATTGTGCTGACTCAGGTAAGTTTTTGGGAAACAATCTATCTCTTTTCCTATCATTAGGGATTCATATTCTCCAATGTAACATTTATAAATGTTTGCTAAATTGTCAAATTATAAGTGTACATGAAGTTCTTCATCGGCGTTTAGGCCAGCCGGCTGCTTGGTTCTGAATCTAATAATTAGCTTAGACTCCAAACGTCTTAATTTTTGAATGCGGTTACCCCCTCTGTCATGTTGTTGAATACTTGCAAGTCCAAAGTACTTTATATCAAGCCACGTTTTTGTTTCATGGTTTGCCATATGTTTGGCAATGGCATATGAATTGTCACCATTCTGAATTGCACGAATGTGTTGAAGTATTCTCGTTTTGAGGGAACAAGTGGTGCTTCCAATATAAGATTTTCCACAAAAGCATTGCAGCATATAGACTACAAACGTCGATTCGCAGGTTATGCTTGTTCTGATTATGAAGTTCTTTCCTTCAGGATCCTTCAAGTTTTTGATATTGCGTCCAATCTTGCAGGCCTTGCAGACTTGGCATTTGCTGAATCCTCGTTTCCTTACGTCCAGCCAAGATTCTGATTTCTTAATTTCAAAATGACGTTGGGTTAATTGATCTCCCAGATTGGGTGCCCTTTTATGTGAGATCAGAGGATGATCGCCTATTGACAAGAACGCTTCAAACAGAGAGGATATAAAACAACTGACCTCAAAGTATGCGAAACAAAAGCAAGACTGAAAACAAGAGAAGACACACTCATCAAGAAAACTCTCTTAACGGATGTAACTATAGAAAAATAGTCACAAACATCTAAGACAAAAGATTAACAGCCAAGAATGGTAATAACCTTCAGCAAAGAAAGCTACCGAATTCAAAAAGTATTGATGAAATATTGGCATATCTTGCGCAAAGATCCGAACCGCATTCAAAAATTAAGACGTTTGGAGTCTAAGCTAATTATTAGATTCAGAACCAAGCAGCCGGCTGGCCTAAACGCCGATGAAGAACTTCATGTACACTTATAATTTGACAATTTTGCAAACATTTATAAATGTTACATTGGAGAATATGAATCCCTAATGATAGGAAAAGAGATAGATTGTTTCCCAAAAACTTACCTGAGTCAGCACAATGGACATAGGACAGCTAACATGTTTACAAATACACAGCAGAGAGGTTTTAACTCTTAGCAGGGACGTAGGGCACTCAGCCCTAAATTGAGAATTGACACAATGTCCTAAGTTACACACATAAATCAAGATTCATGTATAACGAGTCCTGATTTTACACGCACTTGAGAGTTAGGTGCGTTATAAAAGCGCAAAAGCCTCTGTTAAACTAGGGGACGCTTTTGTTAGTGTTGTAACCGAAAAGAATCCTCGCTAATGTGTTAACCAAATCTGTGTAATGCATAAATAAAAATACAAAAACTGTTGAATCTTGAAAACTACAAGTCCCAGCATGCCCCAGATAGTATTCAGGGCATGTAGTGGTATAAATGTGGAAATAGTAGAGGGACTAATCACTTACACTACCGTGATCAGGAACTACGGTTCGAAACGCGTAGGAGTTGTTACCTCACGTTTGTGAATAAAATAACAGCGTGAATCATCAAGAAGTGTGCCGCGATTTCTTTGTTGTATTGCATATATATATATATATTACCTACTGGCGGTCGCCAGTAGGTATATATAGTTAGGATTTTTTCTCTATGGGATTTTAGAAAATTCTATGTCTAATAACTTTGGCGTTTGTGGACGGAATTGGCTGAAATTTTCAGGAAAATGGCACATTTTGTTTCTGAGCAGCCCTTGAAAATTTGGGGGGGGTTCGTCGAGGGGGGGGCTGAGAAAAAAGGGGGGTCCCAAAACGTGTTTTTAACATTGAGTTTTCCATAGGGCGGTTGGCCTCACTTTTAGCCCGAACGGCTGAATGGATTTGCACGAAACTTGGCAAAATTGTAGGGACTGGTAGCCCGATGTGCCTTTTGTAGGTCTCAATATATGTGCAACAGTGGATTTTGAGAAATTAACGTTTAAAAAAGATATATATCTGTAACAGCGGACCGGGCAGCGCTCCAGGACGCGTACTTTTCGCGCAACGGAGTTTTGTGAAGCGAAGCTGATTGGTTCTCCGGCGTCTGTCAACATTCCAAACAGTCCGTAGCGGCCGCCATCTTGTCTCTCGGTAGGATCGAGAGACAAGAGGAGGCCAAAGCGAAGGGGCAAATGACCATAAGGGGGAATAGTAGATCCTCGCTGACCCCCTACGTTTGATGTGGAGGTTTTAAAAGGGCCCCGCGGGGCAAAAAAAAAATAATAATAATAATCGAACGGCTGAATGGATTTGCACGAAACTTGGCAAAATATTAGGGGCTGGTAGCCCGATGTGCCTTTGCTAGGTCTCAATATATGTGCTCCAGTGGATTTTGAGAAATTAACGTTCAAAAAAAGATATATATCTGTAACAGCGCTCCGCTTCGCGTACTTTTCGCGTTACGGAGCTTTGCGAAGCTGATTGGTTCTCCGGCGTCTGTCAACATTCCAAACAGTCCGTAGCGGCCGCCATCTTGTCTCTCGGTAGGATTGAGAGACAAGAGGAGGCCAAAGCGAAGGGGGAAATGACCATAAGGGGGCATAGTAGATCCTTCCTGACCTCTTAGGTTTGATGTACCATTTTGCCAAGTTTGGTGTAATTCCGTTCAGCCATTCAGGCTGTAGACGTATGTAAATGTCCTATGGAAAATTGCATGGGGAAAACACATTTGAAAGTGTTGAAATTTAGAACCAATTAAAATGTTAGTTTGGTTTTGTATTTGTGTGTGATGAAAGTTAATTGGTTATGTATATATTTCAAATAAGAGGAAACCACAGCCATTTTGTGATACTACTGTCTGAGGTACATTTGTGAGGAATTTTTGGTGGTGAATTTCTGGTGTTTGATTTACACAGTACTAACACTTCTCCTACTTTTAAAAAGGTGAGTTGTTAATTTGTAAGGGGAACTATGTTGTACACTTGAAGATAATTTGAAAAATGTTTTCTGTTATTTATTTGCAGTCCTTCTGTTATACTAAATACTTGATAAAGTTAGTTTTATATTATGTATTACTAAAAACGATAAATGAAATTGATTATTTTTTTCTGCAATTTACAGCAAGCAATTTCAAAATAAAATGGCTCACAATGAAGAGACCGTGGCAATTTCTTTTGAATTGTCCACTACATTGATTGAAATTGAGAGCACCAATAATGAAATATTGTCACAAGGAGGAGATGACTTGTATGATTCCATTAGATTGATTGAAATGGACAGCACCAATAATGAAATATTGGCACAAGGAGATGACTTGAATGATTCCACTACATTGATTGAAATTGAGAGCACCAATAATGAAATATTGTCACAAGGAGGAGATGACTTGTATGATTCCATTAGATTGATTGAAATGGACAGCACCAATAATGAAATATTGTCACAAGGAGGAGATGACTTGAATGATTCCACTACATTGATTGAAATTGAGAGCACCAATAATGAAATATTGTCACGAGGAGATGACTTGAATGATTCCACTACATTGATTGAAATTGACAGCACCAATAATGAAATATTGTCACAAGGAGGAGATGACTTGAATGATTTTTTTGATCAATCTCTTGATGGCGAATTTATCGAATGTTTGGAGACCATAGAGTTACAAGAATCATCATTGCAGACTTTTCATGAGGACATTGCTGATGAGGACATGTTACTAGTTCTTTCAAATTTAGAAAATTCTGAAGAATAAATTTATATTTAGAAATCAAAAATTGTTTGAGACATTATTCATTTTTATTTTTAATTTATGAGGTTGTAGCGAAGTGATTGTAGTATAAAATGAGACTTATAGTATAGAGTGCAACATTTTTATGTTACATGGTAAGTTTACTCATATTTACTTCCCTTCTGCCACTATATTATCTCCAATGTGTATTTGACATCTCTTCTTCATCTCCGGCCTCCTTTCTCTCACTGTGTGTCTCCGATGCATCTTATCGCTGCTATTTTGTGTAATTACAGAAGAGAGTAAAATAAAATAGTTCGGAACGTGAAAAGGGGGCAAAGTAGAGTACTCCTCACCCCCTAGGCCTTTTTAGGCGGTCCCAAAAGGATCAGTTTCTGCTTTCCTGAGAGATTATGGTATGAGTTCCATATACCACAATAACTTGCATTACAACATGCAAGATATCTATCTCCTTTTGGAGATATTCGTGCTAAGCGCGAATATCTCCAAAAAGTAACACCTGCCCTGAGCAGTTCTTAGCCATGTTATCCAATGGGAGGTGGATAACATGGCTAAGAGCATTAGCTCGGTAATGCATGAATATCGCTGAGTTTTTAGCGATATTCATGCATTGCGGCCGTTTATTATCGCATTTGCGATAAACCTTGATAATAGCAAGGTTTATCTTCGATAATTTCTGACGATGCTTAGCGGTAAAAAATTCGTTGGTAAGCATCGTTAGCGATAAATATCGCTTAACTTTGGTAATATGCCCCAACGTCTGTTAACGTTCGATTCGAAGGAAATGAGGAAGTGTTGAAAAACATTGTTTGCGCCATCTTGCCTTTTTTGAAATGCCACACTTTTGTGGTGCACGGCAGCCATTTTAGATGTCTTGACCAGACCCACTCTCTGCACGGTGTCGATTCGTAGCATGGCTCCTCACCCTCGCAAGCATCTTCCCCAGGCACTGGTCACTCCCGCTCTCTGTCTTATGCATGGGCAATAAACCTCCCCCCATCTGCGCTGCTCTTCCCTGAGAATCACACTCTGTGCCCGCCCGACACCTCCCTTTCGCCCTATTCACTACCGCACCCTCTGACACTCCTCTTCCTCTGTGTCCGATTGTCCAGGCTATCAGCTAGCCCTGCAGATGTAGTTTATGGCCCCAGCTGTAAAGAATCACCCCTCTTCAAAGGAGTTATAGTAGATCAAGGCCCACACCCGATGAGATCCGTCACACCACACGTGTTCCTACTATCTGAAAACCATCCTGTATTGTGATTGGGGAGGGGACCGAGCCTGAAGCGGAAGATTCCAGGAATGACTCTTGGTACATCAAAGTTTTTACAATTATGTGTCACATTAAAAATATGTAGCACTCCAACAAAGTAGTAGGAATATAAAACTTTAATAACATATAAATATATACAACAAAACAAAAACAGTAAAAACATTTAAACAACAAAGAGACCGTGGCAATTTCTTTTGAATTATCCAATAGATTTATTGAAATTGACAGCACCAATAATGAAATATTCTTGTCAGTAGCGGTCTGTTGTGCGAATAGTTCCAAGGCAGCAGAACGCGCTGAAATCTAGATGGCACGAAAGTGATGTCTAGTAAGTTGCCGCCCAGCAAATAACGGCGTGGGGCGCCGCGGGGGTGAGTGAGTCCAGTAGGCACCACAGCTATTCTTACCGGCATCGCAGAATTACTGCTGGGGACAATGCCTGTGCTGTAGCAGGGTCACAGCAGAAACAAAAAGGATTTTGTTGAAGATGTTGTTGGTTTTAAATTTGAAAACAGTTCTGGTGTCAACTGCTATGCTAATGTAGTGGTTAATGTTTTGTTTTCTCTAGAAAATGTAAAAGAGGGGGAGGCAGTCCAAAGTTCCGTTAAAAGGGCAAAGGAAAGGATCGGTGGTTTGAACTATCAGTGAAAAAGGGGAGGGGGTGCAACAATTTTTCCTACCGGGTCACACTGTGCTTTCACCGGAACTGAGGTCTGCAGGATTCTAGTAATTCAAAGTGAGGCTGGCGCCAGCATGGGAGCGCCGACGTCCCGCGGATACAGTTTCGTCACTCCACGGGCGATCATGGCAGTCATTGCCCATCGGGGGTCGGAGACTCCCGCGGCTCCTCTAGAATCTTCAAGGTCGTGGAGGACTACGGTGGTGGAGTCAACCAGTGACCGGGCCATTTCTTTATGCTGGGCCCGCTCTTGCCAGGTCGACCGCCATTTTGAGAGTTCGGTAGCTACTGGCGATCGCGGGGTCAAATGAGCGGACGGGCTCCACCCTGCCGGGCGAGACGTTGCAGCATGGCCACAGTGGAAGAACCCTTTTCCGGGCGCCTGGAGCGCTGAGGGTGCAGGTGGGAAGCCTCCACCTGGGGAGGCGGGAGAGGCCTGTTCACACCGTCTCTCCCTCCCAGTGCACCCCACGGCGTCTCGCTTGAGATTTGTTATGGCCGGACCAGGCGATGAGGACGAGGGGGGGGGGGTCGGAGGCATGTGCAAGACATCCCCCCCCAGTGTTGTCGCAGCCATTATTCATGAAGGAAGAAGTGTCCCGTCCGTCTTCGGGCCGGGCTTCCGGTAGATGTCGGCCGGACGCCCCTGGCTCTGGCCCCATGAACGGGTTTCTTGGTTTATCGGCTGCAGCCGGATCCCGTCGTCCTCGGCCCCCCGACCGTTGGTGGCCGGACCGGAAGAGCATGTGGCGGGAGTACCTGCAACTCTCAAGGGCCACCGCGGCCGGACTGGGAGAGAGAGGGGAGGGTCGAGGAGACATTCCCCCCCCCTGCAACTGTTCAGCGTTGTAAAGGCAATCCCCTGGCCGGGTCCCGCTGGCCTCGGCCTCTCCTCCGGCTACACCCTACGTTAGGATCTCCTGGCCGAGGCGTGGCAGCAGGACCTGCCTTATATGGGCTGCTCCCGCCTGGGCGTAGCCGCAACCCTGCCCCACCTTGGAAGTTTCCAGAGTGGGGGCGGATGTTCTACTGACTTGCATTTTCCCTAGTCTATCGATTTTTTTGGCGTGGCAGGCGGTGGGACAGCGAGGGGTGATTTGGTTTCTCTTACTGTTTTTCTGGTCTCTCACCACTGGCATATTTTAACGTTTTCTTGTTTCTAGGACATTAATAGGTTTTATCATTATCGTTTCTTTGTTCGTTGTTTAATAAAAGTTCATGTTCATCAGTGGCCTACTGATTTTCGTTTTCCTATTCTTTTCTTTCCAGGTTGTTTCATGCTAAAGTTTCTGTTAACAGGATACAGTGATCACTTCGTTATTATTGCATATGTCCTTTTCACTAGGGGTGCTCTCTGGTCGGGCCAGATGACGTATCTCTAGTAAATGGTCCGGGTGAAACAGGTGCATCAATCAGTGGGGAGTAGATAGGCATGACAGATTACAACGGGGGAGAAAGGTCCGCATTACGTACCCTTTCACTACTTGCAAAGATTTTCCTACGTTTATTTGCAAACAGGGAATACCTCCAAAAAGAACTAATTCCCAAACAGTCAATGTTCGGACAATCAATCAATCAATGAGGAATGAAATAGGTACGACGTGTTAAAGGCTTGCGTTACCTACCGTTCACTATCTGCAAAGGGAGAGAGAATATTCCTATTCTTCCTCGTTTGCAGGCAGAGAAGATCCTTAAGAGAACCAACTTCGAACAATTCAATGCTCGATTGAAACAATCAACAAGGGGTACTGTGAACACAAATGAACGCCGATTATGTACATACGCATTGCTATTTTCAACAGGTTGTTCCTAATGTTTCTATTTTAGCGAGGTCAAAAAGAGATCCCATTAGTGGCCTACTGATTTTGTTCGATTCCTTTTGTTTTTTTACACGATTTTTCGCTATCTGCAAAGGCTAAACAGAGTATTGCGACTCTGTGCTTGTTTGTAAATAGAGAATGAACCAAAGAGAACAATCAATCAAATGGAGAGAGAAGCAGGCACGACGGATTACAAAGGGGGCAAAGGGCTGCGTTAACTACCCTTCACTATCTGCAAAGAGAGAGTACTCCTAATAGAAATGAGGGGTGGGGGGCAGCATTCAAAGCAGATCAGTGTGCATAAACACGAAAATGTTTTTACTTACCACGTACTTGACATTCGACAGCTTATGATATTTGCTATTAAAAAACCATTGAAATTCACTGAAAAAAACATAGGTTATAGACCATATATAGTTAGGAATTAGCATTTACAAAACCTTGAAAATTCACTGAAAAAACCATAGGTTATAGACCATATATAGTTAGGAATTAGCATTTACAAAACCTTGAAAATTCACTGCAAAAACCATAGGTTAGAGACCATATATAGTTAGCTGGACATTTTATTGACATAAAACCAATGAAATTCCATATATAGTTAGTTGCACTAACTATATATCGCGCACCCGCAATCCACTGCTGATGATGTCACATATTACATCATTCATGACATGGTCAGTGACATCACTGATGACATCACTGATGACATCTCAAATGACATCACTGATGACATCTCATTTGACATCAATGACCACATCACTGATGATATCATTCATGTGACAATACAATGCATCTCCTCACATTTTAATATAACCTCTGTTTCACCCAGTGTTAAAAAGAGTATAATTTTTGAAACCATTGACACACCAATACTAGTTACTACATACGCACTCACTGATTGCTACGTCTACACACACCTTCACTCATTCACCCATACAATCATTCATACATACAATCACTCATCTTTACAACACTATCATATGCACTCATACACCTATACAGACACTCACAGTCTGCCACTCATCCATGGAGTTACTCACACACCTAGTCAGTCCTGTAAAGAATCAATGACACTTCCATTTTCTTGTCTATACAGTTAAACATAGAGCACCTTACATTTTCAAACATATACTAACACATACTTACCTTCTTATACAATCATTGATACAAGTACAGATTGATCTGCACAGAGTCACACACCTCCCAGCTAGCCACACACACACTCAGTCTCCCATACAAATACTTGGGCAATCAATCAATAACCCATATAGTTACTCATATAGCTACTGATCAACACATGCAGCAGTTTACAGAACAACAGACATAATGATGCACAAATTAAGACAGTTTAGTCACTAACCCATGCACTCAGTGAGACACATTTAATCACTCACTCATACAGTCAGTCATGCACCTACTAAATCCTTCGTCCAGACACTTACACATCCACTCATTCTTCAATATGTAAGACATATTTAAACTTTATAGAAACAAAAAATCACTGGATGTTGTTATCAGTGATGACATCAGTGATGTCATTTGAGATGTCATCAGTGATGTCATCAGTGATGTCACTGACCATGTCATGAATGATGTAATATGTGACATCATCAGCAGTGGATTGCGGGTGCGCGATATATAGTTAGTGCAACTAACTATATATGGAATTTCATTGGTTTTATGTCAATAAAATGTCCAGCTAACTATATATGGTCTCTAACCTATGGTTTTTGCAGTGAATTTTCAAGGTTTTGTAAATGCTAATTCCTAACTATATATGGTCTATAACCTATGGTTTTTTCAGTGAATATATATATATATATATATATATATATATATATATATATATATATATATATATATATATATATATATATATATATATATATATATTACCTACTGGCGGTCGCCAGTAGGTATATATAGTTAGGACCTAGTTACCATAGGAAATAACTTCGGCGTTGATTGAGGAAATTGCGTGCAATTTTCCAAAATTTTGGCCAGCTCAGTTCTGCTCCTTCCCTGAAAGTTTTGGGGGGATTCGTCAAGCAGGGGCCGAGAAAAAAGGGGGGTCCCAAAACGTGTTTTCCCCATGTTAATTTCCATAGGACGTTCTGACACGGCTACAGCCCGAACCGCTGAACAGAATTACGCCAAACTTTGCAAAATTGTAGGGACTGGTACGCAGATGTGCCTTTGCTATATTTGGTGAAAATCCCTCCAGTAGTACCTGAGAAAATCAAAAGAGAAAAAATATATATACCTATAGCAGCTTACGTGTAAGCTTACTGTAAGCTTACCTTTCCGAGCACGAGCTGCATTCTGTTTGGCTGCCAATGTGTGTCAACACTCCAAACCAGAAAGTGTTGGCAGCCATCTTGTGCCTCGGTAGACTGAGGCACAGGAAAGCAGAAAAACAAACGTGTAGAACTCAAAAAGGGGGCAGGGTAGAAGCACCCTGACCCCCTAGGCCTGCTCAGGGGGTCCCACAAGGACCCCCCAGGCCCAAAAAAAAAATTGTTTTCAAATTTCAAATTCTTCATCCAAGAAGTGTTGGCAGCCATCTTGGGACCAATATACATGATAGCACCTCATTAAAAAGCATTGCAGTTAATAGAAGGTTTTAGGACTTTAGTTACATTATAAATCATTTGTTGATGGTACCATACTCATTTTAGGAATTGTGGTGTGTTCTAAGGTGATTTTACCATGTGAAAAAGCCTTCTGCTGGGATATCATGAATCATGTTTGAAAGAAAACTATTATCTCATGCTTTTCCCACAGTGGTTTAGAAGGGGATCTATAAGCTAAACTGAAAGCATATTTTCTGTAAATTCACATTATCTTTCTCAGTCATGTGAGAATGAAGTCTGACATTCTCAGTAAAACATGTACATCCAACGAGGGCAGAGACTGTCAGTTGATTCCTTTGTGTTCTACTGCAGCCTCCCAGAGTGTTCTAAAGAACAACTAGAGCGCTAACAGTCCAACTTATTACAAAGGTATGGCACACCTGAAGCCATCTTGATTGGAATAAAGTGGTAACTCTTAAAACATTTAATTTAAAAAGGAACAAAATGAGGGGGTATATTTTGCCATAGAAAGTATGATTAGTGCTGCAGAAAGAGAAATTAGGGCACATTTTGAGTAACTTCTCAAATCCTCTTCAATTTCATTAAAATATTCTGACATGCAGTCTCCCAAGATGGCCACCAGAGACAAAAGAGCTCAAATGTAGCCCAAATATCACCAGATGTAGCCCAAGTAAAGCCCAATGACAGAATGTCCCAGCGTATTCTAAAGAACAATTAGAGTGCTAACAGTCCTACTTATTACAACGCTATGGCACACCTGAAGCCATCTTGATTGGAATAAAGTGGTAACTCTTAAAACATTTAATTTAAAAAGGAATACAATGAGGGGGTATATTTTGCCATAGAAAGTATGATTAGTGCTGCAGAAAGAGAAATTAGGGCACATTTTGAGTAACTTCTCAAATCCTCTTCTATTTCATTAAAACAATTCTGACATACAGACTGAAACATGCACTTTGAATACCAGCAGCAGACTTCCCTGGTGAGCGGTAGCTTTACTACAGTGATCTAATGATCAACTAGAGTGCTAACATTCAGAATTTATGGCAAATGTGTGACACATCTGAATGCCTTCTTGATGGAACCAAAGTAAACAAGCATTGAAAATGCAATAGATCTCGCCCTCGTTTAAGTTAAAGCCATTCTGTTTGTAATGAGGTGGCTTTTTAGCTTTGCTTTTATTAGTGTTTTTAAAACTTTCATGTAAATAACATGCATATGTATGCATATATGTATATGTATGCATGCATTTATATTCGTATTTATATAGATATGCAGATTATATATGTTTATATATGTATGTGTATATATATATATATATATTCACTGAAAAAACCATAGGTTATAGACCATATATAGTTAGGAATTAGCATTTAAAAAACCTTATTTTACTCACACAAAACCATTGAAATTCCATATATAGTTAGTTGCACTAACTATATATTGCGCACCCGCAATCCACTGCTGATCATGTCACATATTACATCATTCATGACATGGTCAGTGACATCACTGATGACATCACTGATGACATCTCAAATGACATCACTGATGACATCACTGATGACATCATCCAGTGACTGTGTGTTTCTGTAAAGTTTAAATATGTTTTAGATATTGAAGAATGAGTAGATGTATAACTGTCTGGACGAAGGATTTAGTAGGTGCATGACTGAATGTATGAGTGAGTGATTAAATGAGTCTCACTGAGTGCATGGGTTAGTGACTAAACTGTCTTAATTTGTGCATCATTATGTCTGTTGTTCTGTAAACTACTGCATGTGTTGATCAGTAGCTATATGATTAACTATATGGGTTATTGATTGATTGTCCAAGTATTTGTATGGGAGACTGAGTGTGTGTGTGGCTGGCTGGGAGGTGTGTGACTCTGTGCAGATCAATGTGTACTTGTATCAATGATTGTATAAGAAAGTAAGTATGTGTTACTATATGTTTGAAAATGTAAGGTGCTCTATGTTTAACTGTATAGACAAGAAAATGGAAGTGTGATTGATTCTTTACAGGACTGACTAGGTGTGTGAGTAACTCCATGGATGAGTGGCAGAGTGTGAGTGTCTGTATAGGTGTATGAGTGCATATGATAGTGTTGTAAAGATGAGTGATTGTATGTATGAATGATTGTATGGGTGAATGAGTGAATGTGTGTGTAGACGTAGGAATCAGTGAGTACGTATGTAGTAACTAGTATTGGTGTGTCAATGGTTTCAAAAATTATACTCTGTATTTAACACTGGGTGAAACAGAGGTTATATTAAAATGTGAGGAGATGCATTGTATTGTCACATGAATGATATCATCAGTGATGTGGTCATTGATGTCAAATGAGATGTCATCAGTGATGTCATCAGTGATGTCATTTGAGATGTCATCAGTGATGTCATCAGTGATGTCACTGACCATGTCATGAATGATGTAATATGTGACATGATCAGCAGTGGATTGCGGGTGCGCAATATATAGTTAGTGCAACTAACTATATATGGAATTTCAATGGTTTTGTGTGAGTAAAATAAGGTTTTTTAAATGCTAATTCCTAACTATATATGGTCTATAACCTATGGTTTTTTCAGTGAATTTTCAAGGTTTTGTAAATGCTAATTCCTAACTATATATGGTCTATAACCTATGGTTTTTTCAGTGAATTTCAATGTTTTTTTAATAGCAAATATCATAAGCTGTCGAATGTCAAGTACGTGGTAAGTGAAAACATTTTCGTGTTTATGCACACTGATCTGCTTTGAATGGTGCCCCCCCCCCCTCATTTCTATTAGGAGTACTCTCTCTTTGCAGATAGTGAAAGGTAGTTAACGCAGGCCTTTGCCCCCGTTGTAATCCGTCGTGCCTGCTTCTCTCTCCATTTGATTGATTGTTATCCAAGTATTTACTGTTTTAGAATTAGTTCTCTTTGGTTCATTCTCTATTTACAAACAAACACAGAGTCGCAATACTCTGTTTAGTCTTTGCAGATAACGAAAAATCGTGTAAAAAAAAAGAAAAGGAATCGAGCAAAATCAGTAGGCCACTAATGGGATCTCTTTTTGACCTCGCTAAAATAGAAACATTAGGAACAACCCCTCATGACAAATACAAAACTAGTGAGATGAACTGAACTCCACACAATGATGGCTGCAAAACAGCTCGGCTCCGCCACCCACCCCGCCCAAAATAACGATAAAGAGCGGCTGCCATGATTGGTTGCGGAATGGCCACAACGGAGCTACGAAATGGTGCTGCTCTCATGCTAACCCCAGCTTCGGTCTGAAACATCCAGAAACACTGTAGACTACCAATTCGATCAGTTCCGGTAGCGCCCCAATGTAACCCGGTAGAGAAGAACTAGCCCTCCCCTCTTTGACTGATGGTTCTTGTTGCCTGTCCCTTCTGTTGTCATTTAACAGAACTATTTAGCCTGCTGAAAGGGGTTGTGTTTCGACCGCTGGTTGGTGGAAACATTTTGACTATATTCTGGACCTGCGTTGTCGCGTAATGCGTCATATGACGCGCCGCGTTAGCGCATCCGGAAGTCATCCGGGGCGCGCAGCGCGTAACGTAAGCATAACAAGTCATGTGACTTGTTAATAAAACTTTTCATTGGTTCATTTTACTTTTCTTATTCTAATGATGAAAGCCTTGGTCATATCACCTAAAAATTACGCTTTTAATTACTTCCGAACATTATTTTCTGTTAAATATATGTTATAATGTTCCAGGCTAATGTACTTTCCCGGAAATTTTACAACTGTCCTGCAAGTAAAATATATTCTTTTTTCGAGAAAAAGAGCGTTTCTTCGTCCCATGACGGAGCCGTTGAGCAAAAGAGGGTCGACCTGCTGTCTTAGTCGCCGATACGCCTGAATATGAGATTCTTATCGATCACTTTATGTTGCAGGAATAGAAAACACAACAGCCCTTGACCATTTATCTTTACTGCGTTCCTTCGTATTATACCTTTTACCCTTCATGTAATTGGTCTGCTTTATTTCACTTGCCTTTTACTGATTCTAAAACAGTGACTATTATTAAAAACTTTACCAATGTATACACTACTACCATGTTTTCTTTTAAAAACCTTTATTGTGAAAATTTCATTATACAAATACGAGCCTATAACCACGTGGGCCTGCCACGGAGCAAACTGTAATCGTATATGATGAATAGACATTTACACTGTAGAGGAACGTAACGGGCGGGCCATTAGGTTGCAAAAACTAAGGTGTCTAACAGCTACGGAATCGGTGGACGTACATTTTATAATTAAAATACGACAGGGCCAGTTACAATAAAATTATCTAGATATACATTTGCGGGCAAGTACCATGGGTGACGTTAATTCGAATTTTCAACAGTACAGTAATCAATAACACATCAGAACTTAATATCAATAGGGATGTCGAAATATTCAATCAATTCTCGTCCCCGCCCGCCATGTGCTTCAAAACTGCATACGTATCTCGTGATATCAAGGTTGTGCAACCAGTACACAACAAGGAGTTACGAGTCCCATTTATTCCGGCGCCATTTTGGGCGAGGACGGGCAGGTCCAGGATATAGTCAAAATGTCTCTACCAACCATCGACTATGATGATGTTCATATGCTGTATTTATTAGAGTAACACTCATCTGCCCACATGAAATTAATTTACCACAATCTAAACATGTCATTTTAATCTTTCCAAAGTTCTTCTAAATATTTGGGACCGTTTCCCTTGCCTCTGAAGCTCTCAGTGCCACTTCTTTAATGAATGTACTAGCAGGTCAGGGGTTCTCCTCCAAATCTCTCTTTTATGCAGCACTATAATTAATTGGTGCCACCTCTCCATATGACGATGCATGGTATAGTTACCACAACTATATATTTTTTCGGTTCCTCTGGAGAGTTCATCGTGGCAGATGAAGCGTGTAACATACCGGGCATTTACCTTTTTTTGCATGTACAGGAAAGGAAAAAAAAATCGAGCGTTCGAGTTCTTAGGTGTCCCAGGGCCATTTTAGTGGACCAGGCCCAAATCCAAAGAACAGCTATCTCACAGGCTAATGGGGCGACCCACGCCGAGTTTCAGCATTGTAGGATGACCACACAAGTACAGCAACTTGCTAGACATCACCTCGGTGCCATCCGGATCTCGGCGCCCCACTGCAGATGAAGTGCCTCTCAACTATGAAACCACCACGGTGACATCCGGATCTTGGCGCGTTGTGCTGCCTTCGGCCTATTCGCACATCGGTCCGCTACTGACGCCATCTCACAGGCTAATGGGGTGACCCACGCCGAGTTTCAGCATTGTAGGATGACCACACCAACTTGCTAGACATCACCTCGGTGCCATCCGAATCTTGGCATCTCAACGCCTAGTGGTATCTTCCATACAGAAAATATTGTTACGCTGCCTTTGGCCCCATTCGCACATCAGTCCGCAACTTAGACATCACCTCGATGCCATCCGGATCTTGGCATCTCAGCGCCTTGTGGTGTCAGTCAGAAAATATTGTTGCGCTGCCTTTGGCCCCATTCGCACATCAGTCCGCTACTGACACCATCTCACAGGCCAATAGGGCGCCCCACGCCGACTTTTACCATTGTACGATGGCCACACCAGTGGCACAACTTGCTAGACATCACCTCGGTGCCATCCGAATCTTGGCATCTCAACGCCTAGTGGTATCTTCCATACAGAAAATCTTGTTACGCTACCTTTGGCCCCATTCGCACATCGGTCCGCAACTTAGACATCACCTCGGTGCCATCCGGATCTTGGCATCTCAGCGCCTTGTGGTGTATTCTCTTCAGAAAATTTTGTTGAGCTGCCTTTGGCCCCATTCGCACATCGGTCCGCAACTTACACATCACCTCGGTGCTATCCGGATCTTGGCATCTCAGCGCCTTGTGGTGTCTTCTACTCCGAAAATATAGTAGAAAATATTGTTGCGCTGCCTTTGGCCCCATTCACACATCAGTCCACTACTGACACCATCTCACAGGCCAACAGGGCGCCCCACGCCGACTTTTACCATTGTACGATGGCCACACCAGTGCCACAACTTGCTAGACACCACCTCGGTGCCATCCGGATCTTGGCATCTCAGCGCCTTGTGGTGTCTTCTACTCCGGAAATATAGTAGAAAATATTGTTGCGCTGCCTTCGGCCCCATTCACACATCGGTCCGCTACTGACGCCATCTCACAGGCCAACGGGGCGCCCCACGCCGACTTTCAGCATTGTAGGATGGCCACACCAGTGCGGCAACTTACTAGACACCACCTCGGTGCCATCCGGATCTTGGCGCGTTGTGCTGCCTTCGGCCTATTCGCACATCGGTCCGCTACTGACGCAAACTCACAGGCCAACGGGGCGCCCCACGCCGACTTTCAGCATTGTAGGATGGCCACACCAGTGCTGCAACTTGCTGGACACCACCTCGGTGCCATCCGGATCTTGGCGCGTTGTGTTGCCTTCGGCCTATTCGCACATCGGTCCGCTACTGACGCCGCCTCACGTGCCAACGTATTTTCTCCGCATTTTATACCCTATGCCGCATAACAGGTCATGTGACTTGTTTATAAAACTTTTCATTGGTTCATTTTACTTTTGGTTTCCTAATGATGGAAGGCATGATCATGTGACCTAAAAACAACACTTTTCATAGGATGAAAACTTTTTTTTTTTCCCAAACGATGAAAGCCCCACCTTGTTTCTGGATGTTTCAGACTGAAGCTGGCGTCAGCATGAAAGCACCACCATCTCGTGGCTCCGTCGTGGTCATTCCGCGAGCAATCATGGCAGCCGCTCCCCACCAGAAGCCTGCAGGAGTCGGAGCCCCCAAAACTTTTGATGAATTCTCAAGGCGGAGGGGACGCTTTCGAGAATGGGGTCCAAGACCTAGCAGACAAGCGTCCGATTTCCAAGGTGTCCCAGGGCCATTTCAGTGGACCAGGCCCAAAAAGGAAACAGCCTGCCGCCATTTTGAGAGTCCTGTGACAGCCGCCTATCGCTGCACCGCAAGAGTGGGCGCAACTCAGCTGAATTGCGGCTTTTGACACAGTGGACCAAAAACGGACGGAATGGCAACTGAAACGGTAAAGGGGCGCCCTACTACAACAGATGACACTCCACCTGGAGAGGCCCGTTCACGCCGCCTCCCCCGGGGCGCTCCACGCCGTTATTCGGAGCAGCATTGTAGGATACCAAAACCAGTGCGGCAACTTACTGGACATCACCTTGGTGCCATCGTTCTGCTGCCTTGGAACTATTCGCGCAACAGTTTGCTACTGATGACCCACCCCCCGCGACGCCCCATGCCGTTATTTGCTGGGTGGCAACTTACTAGACATCACTTTCGTGTCATCTAGATTTCGGCGCGTTCTGCTGCCTTGGAACTATTCGCACAACAGTTTGCTACTGATGACCCACCCCCCGCGACGCCCCACGCCGGAAATCTGGACGTTGTGCTGCGTTGGGACTATTCGCACAGCCGACCGCTACTTCGTTGTTTTTCCCTAAAAATGTTTATATGTTATTACTATTTTTGTTTTCTTGTATATATTTATAAATTATTAAAGTTTTATAATCTTACTACTTTGTCGGAGTGCTATATATTTTTAATGTGACACATAATTGTAAAAACTTTGATGTACAAACAGTCATCCCTGGAATCTTCCGCTTCAGGCTCGGTCCCCTCCCCAATCACAATACAGGATGGTTTTCAGATAATAGCAACGCTTCTGCTGTGACGGATCTCATCGAGTGTGGGCCTTGATCTACTATAACTCCTTTGAAGAGGGGTGATTCTTTACAGCTGTGGCCATAAACTACATCTGCAGGGCTAGCTGATAGCCTAGGACCGGCCTGGACAATCGGACACAGAGGAAAAGGAGTGTCAGAGGGTGCGGTAGTGAATAGGGCGAAAGGGAGGTGTCGGGCGGGCACAGGGTGTGATTCTCAGGGAACAGCAGCGCAGATGGGGGAGGTTTATTACCCATGCATAAGACAGAGAGCGGGGGTGACCACTGCCTGGGGGAGATGCTTGCGAGGGTGGGGAGCCATGCTAAGGATCGACAGCGTGCACAGAGTGGGTCTGGTCAAGGCATCTAAAATGGCTGCCGTGCACGACAAAAGTGTGGCATTTGAAAAAAGACAAGATGGCGCAGACAATGTTTTTCAACACTTCCTGATTTCCTTCGAATCGAACGTTAACAGACGTTGGGGCATATTACCAAAGTTAAGCGATATTTATCCCTAACGATGCTTAGCAACGATTTTTTTACCGTCAGAAATTATCGCAGATAAACCTTGCTATTATCAAGGTTTATCGGAAATACGATAAAAAACGACCGCAATGCATTAATATCGCTGAAAACTCAGCGATATTCATGCATTACCGAGCTAATGCTCTTAGCCATGTTATCCACCTCCCATTGGATAACATGGCTAAGAACTGCTCAGGGCAGGTGGTAGCTTTTGGAGATATTCGCCCTTATCTCGAATATTTCCAAAAGTTGATAATAGGAGATAGCGATGTTAGCGACTGTTTCCAGTCGCTAACATCTTGGCATGCCCACTTTGCATGTCATTAGTGATAAATATCACTCACATGCAAAGTGGGGCCCAAGATGGTCGCTATCTTCTACTAGCCGTCGCTAACTGGTGTTAGCAACAGCTAGGTAATACACATATAATTTTATCTCCGCGAAGCGGAGCGCTGTTACAGATATATATCTTGTTTCTGAACGTTAATTTCTCAAAATGCACTGAAGCACATATATTGAGACCTAGCAAAGGCACATCGGGCTACCAGTCCCTACAATTTTGCCAAGTTTCGTGCAAATCCATTCAGCTGTTCGATCCTACCGAGAGACAAGATGGCGGCCGCTACGGACTGTTTGGAATGTTTACAGACACCGGAGAGCCAATCAGCTTCGCTTCGCAAAGCTCCGTAACGCGAAAAGTACGCGAAGCGGTGCGCTGTTACAGATATATACCTTTTTTTGAACGTTAATTTCTCAAAATCCACTGGAGCACATATATTGAGATCTAGCAAAGGCACATCGGGCTACCAGTCCCTACAATTTTGCCAAGTTTCGTGCAAATCCATTCAGCTGTTCGATTATTATTATTTTTATTTTTTTTTGCCCCGCGGGGCCCTTTTAAAACCTCCACATCAAACCTAGGGGGTGAGCGACAATGTACTATGCCCCCTTATGGTCATTTGCCCCTTCGCTTTGGCCTCCTCTTGTCTCTCGATCCTACCAAGAGACAAGATGGCGGCCGCTACGGACTGTTTGGAATGTTGACAGACGCCGGAGAACCAATCAGCTTCGCTTCACAAAGCTCCGTTGCGCGAAAAGTACGCGTAGCGGAGCGCTGCCCAGTCCGCTGTTACAGATATATACCTTTTTTTGAACATTAATTTCTCAAAATCCACTGAAGCACATATATTGAGATCTAGCAAAGGCACATCGGGCTACCAGTCCCTACAATTTTGCCAAGTTTCGTGCAAATCCATTCAGCTGTTCGATTATTATTATGTTTATTTTTTTTTGCCCCGCGGGGCCCTTTTAAAACCTCCACATCAAACCTAGGGGGTGAGCGACAATGTACTATGCCCCCTTATGGTCATTTGCCCCTTCGCTTTGGCCTCCTCTTGTCTCTCGATCCTACCGAGAGACAAGATGGCGGCCGCTACGGACTGTTTGGAATGTTGACAGACGCCGGAGAACCAATCAGCTTCGCTTCACAAAGCTCCGTTGCGCGAAAAGTACGCGTAGCGGAGCGCTGCCCAGTCCGCTGCTAC
This sequence comes from Lissotriton helveticus, assembly GCF_964261635.1. NCBI lineage: Eukaryota > Metazoa > Chordata > Amphibia > Caudata > Salamandridae > Lissotriton > Lissotriton helveticus. The sequence goes on along the minus strand of NW_027611650.1, from coordinate 281,696 downwards.
AGATATATATCTTTTTTTGAACATTAATTTCTCAAAATCCACTGAAGCACATATATTGAGACCTACAAAAGGCACATCGGGCTACCAGTCCCTACAATTTTGCCAAGTTTCGTGCAAATCCATTCAGCCGTTCGGGCTAAAAGTGAGGCCAACCGCCCTATGGAAATTAACATGGGAAAAACGTGTTTTGGGACCCCCCTTTTTTCTCGGCCCCCACTGGACGAACCCCCCCCAAATTTTCAAGGGCTGCTCAGAAACAAAATGTGCCATTTTCCTGAAAATTTCAGCCAATTCCGTCCACAAACGCCAAAGTTATTAGACATAGAATTTTCAAAAAACCCATAGAGAAAAAATCCTAACTATATATACCTACTGGCGACCGCCAGTAGGTAATATATACACATACATATATATATATATGCATATATATATGTGTATATGTGTGCGTGTAGAGAGAGGTAGAGAGGTAGATGTGTAGAGGTAGAGAGGTAGAGGTAGAGAGGTAGAGGTAGAGAGGTAGAGATAGAGAGGTAGAGACTAGTAGAGAGAGAAGTAGAGAGAGGTAGAGAGGTAGAGAGTAGAGAGTGAGTAATAGAGAGTAGAGAGTGAGTAGTAGAGAGTAGTAGAGTGAGAATAGTAGAGAGTGAGTGGTAGAGAGTAGTAGAGAGTAAGTAGTAGAGTGAGTAGTGGAGAGCAGTAGAGAGTGAGTAGTAGAGAGTAGTAAAGAGTGAGTAGTAGAGAGTAGTAGAGAGTGAGTAGTAGAGAGTGAGTAGTAGAGAGTAGTAGAGAGTGAGTAGCAGAGAGAGAGAATAGTAGAGAGTAGTAGAGAGTGAGTAGTATAGTGAGTAGTAGAGAGTAATAGAGAGAGAGTAGTAGAGAGTGAGTAGTAGAGAGTAGTAGAGAGTGAGTAGTAGAGTGAGTAGTAGAGAGTGAGTAGTAGAGAGTAGTAGAGAGAGAGTAGTAGAGAGTGAGTAGTAGAGAGTGAGAAGTAGAGGGTGAGTAGTAGAGAGTAGTAGAGAGTGAGTAGTAAAGAGTGGGTAGTAAAGAGTGAGTAGTAGAGAGAGAGTAGTAGAGAGTGAGTAGTAGAGAGTAGAGAGTAGTAGAGAGTGAGTAGTAGAGAGTAGTAGATAGTGAGTAGTAGGGAGTGAGTAGTAGAGAGAGAGTGGTAGAGAGTAGTAGAGTAGTAGAGATGAGTAGTAGAGAGTGAGTATTAGAGAGTAGAGTAGTAGAGAGAGAGTAGTAGATAGTGAGTAGTAGGGAGTGAGTAGTAGAGAGAGAGTAGTAGAGAGTAGTAGAGTAGTAGAGAATGAGTAGTAGAGAATGAGTATTAGAGAGTAGTGGAGTAGTAGAGAGTAAGTAGTAGAGAATAGTGGAGAATATTCCAAAGTTTGGCACAGCACCACTTGCACAATAAGTCCAATCAAATCATATCACTTAGAGTCCTTATTGAAGCGCTGAATCTTGGTGTATATTCAAATGCTTTTATTTTCCTTAAGTTTATGTACCACAGCCAGCTGACACGTTTCGTTCTGTACAACAGAACTTCTTCAGGGCATTCTTATTTCCTTCAAGTTATGTCGGTATCCTGTTGTCATATAACTAGATATTTCTTCCAAATGTTAGACGAGACATAAGTACATTCTTATTCAAAGTGACTAGGTATCAATTTTACCCACACAATTCGGGCAGACTTGAGTAATTTATAGCATCCTCAAAGTCAGTCTTTTAAAACTTCCAAAGAATAGGACATGATAATCCAAATCCAAATGTTTCTAAAGAAAAGTCATTTTCAATCGTTCGGAATATCGGCGTTTGGGCAGATATGACCCAGGGACCCCCAGTATGCAAGGGGAATTAGTCCCCCCTCTGCAAACGCACCAGTGACCTGCGTTCCAGAGAGGTGTAAAAAGGGGCATAGCCTCATTACACATCTGTGCAATGCAGCCCCCTGGCGCATACTGGAGGTTCCAGGTGGGCTAGTTGGCCCCCAGGGACCCCTAGAATGCAAGGGGAATTAGTCCCCCTCTTCAAACATGCACGGGGGCTGCGTTGCACAGAGGTGTAAAAAAGGGTGTGGCCTCATTACAACTCTCTGAAATGCAGCCCCCTGGCGCATACTGGAGGCTCCTGGTGGGCTAGTTGGCCCCCAGGTACCCCCAGTATGCAAGGGAAATTAGTTCCCCCTCTGCAAACGCGGCAGGGGGCTGCGTTGCAGAGAGGTGTAACAAGGGGCATAGCCTCAATACACCTCTGCAATGCAGCCCCCTGGCGCATACTGGGGGTTCCAGGTGGGCTAGTTGGCCCCCAGGGGCCCCCAGTATGCAAGGGGAATTAGTTCCCCCTCTTCAAACATGTACGGGGGCTGCGTTTCAGAGAGGTGTAAAAAGGGGCGTGGCTTCATTACACCTCTCTGCAATGCAGTCCCCTGGCGCATACTGGAGATTCCTGGTGGGCTTTCAGGTTTTATATAGTTAGGAATTAGCATTAAAAAAAACTTTGAAATTCACTGAAAAAAACATAGGTTTCAGGCCTTATATAGTTAGGAATTAGCATTTAAAAAACCTTGCAAATTCACTGAAAAAACCATAGGTTTCAGGCCTTATATAGTTAGGAATTAGCATTTAAAAAACCTTTGAAATTCACTGAAAAAACCATAGGTTTCAGGCCTTATATAGTTAAGAATTAGCATTTAAAAAACCTTTAAAATTCACTCAAAAAACTATAAGTTTTTGGGGGTGTTATAGTTAGCTGGACATTTCACTCATACAAAACCATTGAAATTGCTCCTATATAGTTAGTTGTACTAACTATATTTCGCGCACCCGCAATCCACTGCTGATGATGTCACATATTACATCATTCATGACATGGTCAGTGACATCACTGATGACATCTCAAATGACATCACTGATGACATCACTGATGACATCATCCACGTGACAATCGCATACACCTTTACATACACTAGTAAAATCGTTCATCACTCTTTGTAAAATACAAAGTATCATATTTGAATCCATTGTTACAGCAATACAAGTATGTAAAAACCCACTCAGTGATTCATAGCTGTATACACACATCTAATCACTTACCTGTAGATTCACTCATACATGCTGTCAATGAACAATAGAACACTATTAAAAATACTTATACACCTAAATCGACATTACACACCAGCACACATCCTATTCACATATGAAGTCATCCTACTCACTTATGCAAACAATGGATCATACTTACATATTTACTTAGCTACACACTTTTACAAACACAACTTCATCTATTCATTTAGATAGTAAGTCATACTTAGTGAATTATAAAATCATTATTACAAGTATAAAGTTATCCATACAGTCACTCACACAATCATTGAGTCTTATGTATACTTATTTATATACAACTGACACATACACTGCCTTTTATTTTTCTAGTTTATTGGACATGTACCATTGAGAAATATATTTGCTCATCACCACACCCATAAAGATATTCACTCACCCAAACAACTGTTAGAACATGTAGTTTTAACTTCATATATCTAGTGAATCAACTATTCACACATCTTTGGGCAGTCACACACACCCCCACCGAACCACACACACATTCACTCTCCCATACAAATAATCAGTTAACTAGTCAATAACGAATATAGACTTTCACATAGCTAGTATCCAACTGGAGAACCAGTTTACACAACAACTGACAAAGTGATACAGATATTCAAACAGCTTAGTCACTATCCACTATATTTAGTGAGACACTATAAATTGGTCAAGTAAACAGTCAATTACACTGATAATAAATCCACCATCCAAATATTTATTTTTATATATCCACTCATTCTTCAATGCAAATTGCTATATATATAATGCATATTTAAATAACGAAGCAAACCACATTCACTGGATTATGTCATCAGTGATGTCATTTGAGATGTCATCAGTGATGTCATGAATGATGTAATATGTGACATCATCAGCAGTGGATTGCTGGTGCGGGAAATATAGTTAGTACAACTAACTATATAGGAGCCATTTCAATGGTTTTTTATGAGTGAAATGTCCAGCTAACTATAACACCACTAAAACTTACAGTTTTTTGAGTGAATTTTAAAGGTTTTTTTAAATGCTAATTCCTAACTATATAAGGCCTGAAACCTATGGTTTTTTCATATATTTATATATTTATCCACTAAAAAAAAACAAAGTTTACAGGGACGTTCTAGTTAGGAAATAGAATTTAAAAACCTGAGAAATTAGCTAAAAAAACAAAGGTTACAGGGACGGTATAGTTCGGTTAACAATTTATACACAAAACCATAGAAATTCAGCAGTAATGGTTAGAGTTATCTCAAGAAACTAAAACACGTTCCCTCGGGTAACTATAACTTGCGCGCCCACCATGCAGTTTTCTTATAAAGAATTTTACTGCGAATTATATCATCAATGATGACATAGAAGTTATCATAAGTGATGTAATATGTGGGGTAATTAGCAGTGCATGGCCAGGGTACGAGTTGTAGTTACCTTAGGGCACTGCCCCAGATGCACCACGCCTCCGGCATGAACCAGCATTGCTCCCGCTCACAGGGCGAAGCTAAAAATGCTGCTCCCTGCATGTGAGAGCAATTTTTTCATCTGTTTCTCTGCTCACTTCACAGCGGGCAGGGAAGCACTTGTACAGTCTGCTCCCAGCAGCCAGGTGTATTTTTTAACGCTCCTGCCTCCTGAGCATAGACGTAGTGTTTGTTCTCGCTTTGCAGGAGCATAAAAATTGCTCCCACGAAGCGAGAGCAAACACAGGTTTCCGTGTCCGGACCAGTGCGGGCAAGGAAACTGCTATGCTCTGGGTGTGGGCCCCCCACTGCATAGCCAAGCCGGCAATGGAGTACGGGGTCCCCAGGCTTATTTATAGTTCTGGGAGGGTTGCATGTTGCCCCATTCCCTTTTGCTTTTACAGCCTAACCCCAGGATGGGGTCCCTGGGGCTGAAATTGACCTTAGGGAGGGGGCTGCGTGTCCCCCTTCCTCATGATTTTTGCTTCGTGTCTGTGGATGCCCCCCTTTAGGTCCGAAATCGGAGGGAGGTAGGCTGCATGGCTCCCCTCATTACAATTACGGCTGGGCCCCAGCTAATGGGGTTCCCAGGTCCGAAATTGGCCCAGGATGGGGGCATCTGCCCCCTCCCCTCTGGTTTGGATAGCTGGGCCCCGGGGGTGTTGTGGTCCCCGGGGCTGAAATCAGCCAGGGAGAGGGGCCACGTGCCCCCTCCCCTTAAGTTTGGATGGCTGGGAAGTGGTGGTCTCCAGGGCCATAACTGGTCTGGGGAAGTGGGGCCTAGTACGCCCCCTCTCTCTTAATTCTGAAGCTTATTATCCCCCAAGATCTGGCCCACCCGGGGGCATTATAAAAAACAAGTATACCTCTCATTTCAGCTCCTTCCTGGAAAGTTTTGAGGTGATTCATCAGGCGGGGGCCGAGAAAAACAAGGGTCCCCACCTTGTATTTTCCATAGACTTCTTTAAACAGTGCTGTAGCAAAAACTGCTGAACAGCATTACACTAACTTGGGGATGAAGCTAGATCTTGGCCCGCAGATTTAGCTTTTTGTTATTTGGTGTAAATCCAACCAGTAGCTTTTGAGAAATGAAGTGTCAAAAATAATTGTGTATTTAGGCAGTTGGTGTCCAGATGTGCTCTGATTGACCAAATTAGGAGGCAGTAGTCAATCCTGATTGGTTGGTTTCAACCTGAACAATATGTTTTGGCAGCCTTTACCAGACTCAGGGACATATTAAATTAATTAAAGAAGCTTTTTCAATGCAATAGGCTTCGCATCTGCAAGAGTTTAAGCTATAAGCATTGTAAATGACAATGCCTTTTATTTATGTTTTAAGAAACAAAACTCAAATAAAAGGGATTATCATGTACAATGCCAATAACACAAACTCTCGTAAATGTGAGACCTAGTGCACTGGGAATGGGAACCAGCAGAGAGATATAGGGAAAGAGAAAGATGGAAAGAGCGAAGGAACGAGTACACATGTGGAGACGGAGAGAAAGAGTGAAAACACTGTGACCGTAGATAAATTTCATTCTACTGAAACTAAACGCAAATGTAAAACGTCAGACCATGAAAAGCATAATTATTCCACTTACCTTGGAGAAGTTGATTGAAGGGGGTAATCAAGCCCATGGCTGACTTGGTGACCGGTTGCAAACGGAGTTGCAGTTTCAAAAGTGCAGGACACTGTAGACAATTTAGAATAACACTGAAAGCGTGATTTGCAGGAGCTAAAGCAACCCAAGGCTGGGTAACCAAAGCTGTTTTCATTGGCCCATATAAGTCCTGCAGTGGAGCAGCGAGCACTAGGATTGGCTGATGGCTTTCAAGCCAATCATAGTAGCTCTCCACAAAAAGTCTGGGGCGACCATTAGAGGGTGAAACACACCGCTTCATTGGTTGTCACCCAAAATACTGGAAATTAGGGACGTGGCTTCGTATAAAGTCTTTCTTATGGAGAGTCCATGAAAAGTAGGGACGGTTAGTTACCATGGGTGTTGATGGGATTTGTGTGGAGAGATGAGGGATGGAGGAGCACATACGAAGCACCACGGCCACTACGGTGGTGATAAGAAGCCAGTTGTTATTCAGGATGCGATTGCAGTCGCAACCACCTCCGCTGTTTCTCTTTTTTTTTTTTTGTAAACATATTTTCTCATCTTAACTTAAGCAGCGGGTCTCAACAAGCTGAAGAAATCAAAATTCTTCATCACTTCTACCCAAGGGTCTTACCAACAAGTAGTCCATTCAAATACAGCAAAGAAATCAACAGAGAATCTGAAATATTAAAAAGACATCTTTATTATAAATTAATTGTGAGGCTACGTCGCCCAGCCACACCTAAAGCGACTGAATGAGGTAGTCTGCCTTTATGGACTCCGCACAGTCCTTTTATACCATTTTTTATGCCCTAGGCAAACATTCCTTATTTTACAGTGTATCCTACAAATATTTTTACTACAAAGAAAAAGCACAGTCATGATGACAGTCCACATTTCAGTTTGTCCAGTTCATGACAGATTACCCGGCAAGGCCCAGAACTTTCATCAGATATCGACGGACCCCTAATAAAAACGGGCACCTCCTCCTTGTAAAACAGGTCATAAAGAAAGAAACAGAGACAGGTGTGTGTAAGATTAGACATAGTTTGTATGTGATGAAAAGGTTTACGACATGTGCACCTGGATGCTAATCTCATTCGGCCACTGGGATGGGAACTGCCCGAACAGGTTTGGCTTGAGGCAGTGGAGTCAGCTTGCCCAGGTCACGCAGAAGTCAGCACAAACCCATGCTAAGGTTATGTCCTTGAATACTTGTTCTACCATGGTGAGAGCCTACTGTAAGGGCAATGAACAAAATGGCTGCTATTCACAAGATGGAAGCCAAGGGTTAAAACAGAACCTTCAAATACACAGTGAATCCATTGGTGTAACATGATGAAAACACTCATGCATACCGCATTCGTCATTTGCGGTTCGCTGATACCAAATTCATAACAGAATCATGATATTTAAAACACAGGTTCAGAATTTTCAGAACCACAGACCATCCTTTTGCCCTTACATAGGCAATAACCTATACTCATGCTAATCTGAGTCCAGGTCTATATTCATAAAGTCATTGAGATGTGGCTGTAGCATCATTCTATTACTTAGTTCATCTCTTGATACAGGCTTCCTTACACATGATGTAGCCCAGAGGCCACATATTGCAGGAGCACACTGTACACACAGACAGAACAGGAAAAGAATGGCTAAGATTATCCCAATGACTATCAGAATCTTCCATCCCCAGGCAGAGACCAGTTCCCAGAACCACCCATTCAAGGACCAGTCTCCTTCATCCACATAAATGGATTCAGAGATCTTATGCAGTTTGGAGATGGCCTGGTATACTGTCGGAGCGTTGTCTGGGATGAAAAATGCAGCAACTTGATTGGCTTTTTACTCGCTGGTTCTCACTCAAAGCAACTCCATATTTTGTTATATTCCATCTAACGTAAGCTTGCAACTTATCTCTAGGAATCATTCTGTACGAGTCAATTGTTCTGCTCATATTTGCAATTCCTACTACCAATGCTTTGTTGCTTTAGTTACTCTTCATGGAATGTGGGGAATACGGTTCGATGGCGAATATAAACATATTCTGAAACGCCCAAAAAGAGCCATTGTAGCTAAATGGCAGGACAAAATACTGTTTACCCTTATCTGTCGTGTGTGGCATAAGTCCACATACCCAACAATTCGTTGTGTTCATTACAGACTGGTGCTGGTGTAGGAGTTGAACGAATGAGTTATTTACAAATTCTAACCTTCTGGCAGACTCGTGTTCAGGTAGAGGGTGAAAAGGAGTGTGGGGAAACAGTAGGAAAAGAAAGAGTAGGTTGAGAAGTTGGTGCAGACGTCAATTGTGTAGGAGAAACAAACCAGAATATAGTGGCTAATAGAATACATAACAGTATTAAAATAGATAAAGCTATACCACACTTAGAGAACAACATTCTATAATATCGGTTTTTCATCTCTTGCGTTTTATCGTCATTCCTCAATACAATCTCCATTTTCTAATGTCGCTCACGCAATCTTGATAGAGTACTTCAGCTGTGATTATTAGCAGTTCACAAACTGAACCGTTGGTACTCCTACGTGACCCTGCAACTGGCAAATGGTAACCAATCAAAAATTTAACAGAAAACCATAATACAATTTCAGAAAAAGCAAGAGAAAAAGAAAAACAAAAGTCAAATGCAAAATACTTGAAGAAATTGCCTCTTTTTGGTCTCAGTGTGAATGCAAAGGAGTAATAGTAGGAAGAGACATAGGTTGGGAGGTGGGTACAGATGTCAATTGGGTAGCAACAAAAACAATCCCACCCATAAAAGACAATGTCATTTCTTAAAAACCCACTAGAAAACACGTTGTTGAGAACATATAGGCAACAGGAGAAGGTAGTGACCACTATTACAAACAAAATCATAATTTTCCACAATCCTAAGCAGAAAGCAAATCCTAGAATTATCTAATAACATTTTATATAGCTTCCTATGCATTTCAGTAATTTATTATATGTTCAAGTGAAACAATGGTGTTCCTGATCAATGCTCTCAGATGAAAAGGGATACTCTTCCACAGAGAGTGGACTTTATTCTGCTTTTACTAAACAGAATAGTACTTTAAAACAATGCCAGCAAAGCAGCAAAAATTAGTTTCCAAACTCCAATTCTATACAAGCTCACAGAAAACACCCAGAGTCCGTCAAAGCCTCTCCTGGCAGGCTTCTATTGTCCATCAAATCCGCTTCCAGTGTCCTCTTCGCGTTGGGCCTCTTCAATTCAGGCTTTTTCACAAGAAAACAATACTGTTTAGTTGGAGTGCCCTCCTGGCAAAACACCCACAGCTCACTCGAAAGTCTCAATGTCTCAAAACAATGCACCAGTGTCTCTTCTTCGTGGCAGACACTATAAATGATGTGCTCTTCATTGATCAAGGGCACAAAGCATCTCGTGCAGATCCAAGCACTACTGGGAAACAACCTAGCAAGATCAGCAGCACTTTCAGACTCCAACACTCATTATTTAGTGTCAGAGGACGCTCAAGCTGCTCTCTCCTGGGCACCGGAATGTAGTGCCTTTTTATCCTCAGGTGCACTGCCTTTCCGCTGGAGCAAAGGAAAAGAGGTGTGTGGGGGGCCAAAAACTCAGACCAAGGGGATCAGGGGACCGCGCGCTGTCAGAGGTTCAAGCACATGACAGTTGAACAAACTGAACAAACTGGATGACAGCCCTGCCATCAACAACAGGGATCCTTTGCATCTTTGAAACCAGCTCCTCTTTTTTCTTTTTACAACGCCTTCTGATGAAACAAATGGCTTGCTTGGGAGGTTCCATTGGGGGCACGCTGATGATCGCTGTCACGCTGATGATTGCTGTCACGCCGATGATCGCTGTCACGCTGCTTTCTCGTTGCAGGAATTGTAGAGCCTAGAAGTCTGTAAGTCATCTGTTATGTTCACTGATGGGGATTAGGCTTGATCTCTCTCGATCACAGGTCTGCAGGGTATCATTCTTCCTTTTAACTCTGGAAGATCCCGCAGAACCTGGTGATATAGGAAATGTAACACAATTGTTAGTTTCCCTCAAATCAAGCACAAAAATAGTTCATGTGTTTTAACAAGGGGACTGCAAACAGGTGGCCTGCAATCTGCAAGGGAGTGGCAATACGCCATATGAATCTAAATGGATGTCCTCACACAGTGGCATTGTCTAATGGGGTAAATACATATTTCCCTCAATTATTAAACCTAGATGTTCCTAAATTCCTTATCTTAGAACATCTCAAATAGAGAAAGAACATGAAATGTGCATCAGGTGCACTATGCAATACAAAGGCTAATGATCAAATGTGCAGACAAAGGACAAACACTAGAAAGTCCTGGTATTTGCATGATTAAAACACATCTGATCCCACCAAAAATGAAAGCAGCAGGAACAAAAGAGAACTGAAAAATTTAAAATAGACATTGAAAATTCGTCATTTTCAAAAGGATAAACTTAAGGCATCTCCTATTGAGAGGGAAAACTTGTCTTACTATAATATTGGGTCAGTTAACCAGCCTATCACTACCCTGACAGTCAGTCTGAAAAAAATATTGAAGTAGGCCTAAGGAAAAATTCATGCAAACCAGTCTGGTCATACAAAAGGAAATTATACATAGCATGGGGGGTCCCTGATACATCATTGCAGTCTAGAAATGTGCACAAAAACAATACACCCATATAAATGGGCTGACTGGTGAAAGGAATATGGAGAAGGGACTAAGCATGGTGCGACATTGGTCAGGGGAGAAGCAAAAAGAAAAATCTATAGGAAGAACAAGAGTTTGCTTGGGTGCCTCAGGCATGTGACACAGCACCAAGAGTACGGGGGATACACAAAAAAAAAACACAAAAAACAGAGTTACATAAATTCTAACTCTACCTCTGGCAACTATACCATATACGGTAATCCTAACTAATGTTCCTGTTCTCTCTTCAGGAGAGAAAAATGAAACCTGGTTTCCTTTCAAGGGACAAAGCCATATGCTATTTGGGAAAAAGAACATGATTAAATAATGCAATATAGAAATTAGGTCACCTTGAGTCACAAATCTATAATTCCATCCTTAAGCCCAATCAAGGATACATAACAATTTAGGGCTGCCTATTCCTTTAAGGGGAAGTGCAGTAAGTGACTTGCATCAGGTGATACACTTTGAACCTGTATATCTTTTTAGTTCTCTTCATTATCAATACAGCCAAATTTTAGGCATGCACTGGTAAAAATGCTGCCTGTCTTCCTCACAGTATGAAAACCATATCTGTGAAATTTATCATTATACCAAGTTCATCCAATTATTGTGTAACAATACGTGTCGTCACACGGATCCCTTCACAACACAGGAGAACTTGTAAATAATATACAAAAATTGCACATGTCAAGCCATCAGAAAACCCAATATTTGGGCCTGTACCATCCTTTTGACAGTAGAACACAACATAGTTGCAGTCTACTGTCAAGCATAACTTTACTGTCTCTCTCCTAACATACAGGACCAATTAAAATTTCTCATGATAGGGCCAAATACACAAACGAAAACATGAACATTTTTCTCCAAAGAAATTACGCAAAAAACACATTTCCTTTCAATTAACCAAACTCACGTGTCTTGTTTGTCTTAGAACAATCCATGAATAATCTGCAAGCAGAAGCAACAAGAAAAATACACAACACACAAGAAAGACATTTTTGTTAATAAACGAATATTAATTATAACTTTTAATCAGAAGACAAAACATGATACACAGTTAAGAAAACACAAAAATAAGTTCCCATTACTTAACTGTTATCATCTTGTCAGTTCACCTCGCAATATCAAGCCATTTAATTTTTACCGTTCCAAAAGAAATGGTTACACCAACACTCCATATCAATTGGAGCAAATCATTTTGACGTAGGCCTGTAGCCTTCAGCTTTCAAAATTTCGGAAAAGGGGCTGCATTTTATTTTCTATCTAAAATTTAATGCAACACTTCATTTTCTGTAAAATAAAAGCAGCTAGCAAACATTATTTTCCTTAGCATGGAGACACAAATGTACCAGTTCAGCATATTATTTAACACATGTTTTGGGACCTTCAAAGAAACCCCTATTTTTTTTCCTTTGAAATTAAGTTCTTTTATTTTGATTGATGTTCTCACGAAGAAACCAGAAACCTCACCTCTAGAGGCCCGCTCAGAGAGGTCATTCTGCATTCCTCAGAGGCAAAGTCCTAATTAAAGGGTCACAAATGTCAACATGACGGCCTTCTCCATTGTTTACAGGAAACTAAGAGATAACATCTTCAGCTGCGCGGCTCGAACCAGCCTCTGCAAATTCTCCCGGGCTCCGGCCTTTCCCACATTGAAGCTGACAAAGCCAGTAGGCTCTATCCAATCTGCAATAATTCATTCTACTTTGAAAAATAATTCCTCTTTTTTTAGGTGCCAAAATTATCTCTATTCCTAGATCATTAAACTACATTAACTGTCAATGTTTCTCAAAACCTAAAGACACACAGACCAGTTTTTTAGAGGAAATGCTTGTTGCAATCCTATGGTACACACTTCATCAGACTTAAATAAACAAACTGTCCGTAGGCCTAGCTGAAGCTAGAACCTTCAACCCTGATATTAAAACAAGCCCGTGCACTGGCACATTAACCCACTGAATCATAAGAAGGCACAACCTGCAAGTATATATATTAAAACCTAAATGTAAGCTTTTGCTCAAGCTTGAGACACTTTAAAAGGTACTCTGAATGAAAGCAAAATGCATTTTAAACAGTGCTTTTACTCAAAATCGACTTTCATGATTTGGGCATTAAAAAATGAATATCCCACAATTTTCTTGCATAATATGCATTACTAGAAAGTCTATTACATAACCCATGAATCAGGCATTTGAAAATAATAACGTATACTTTATAAAAATGAGCTTGCTAGCGCCTATGGCAAGGCGAAATTATACACACAAATTTTTGTCGTTTTAGTGATGCAACATAACTTAAATCAAATTTTAATGCTAGGAGGTCATAGTATGGGTGTTAAGCTTTATAAATATTAAAAAACGATTTTTGTAGCACTAATTTTTAATAATTATTTTTCATAATTAATAATTTTATTCTTTAAAAAAAAACAATTATTCCTTTTTGCGATCGTTCTACATATAAGGGTCTGTTGCATCCCTTCCTTATCATTCAGATGCATTAACTCACAAACCTGAGCGCATATGCCTAACTTAAGACGCGTCACATTTCTGCGTCACATTTCTGCGCCACTTTAATTAAAAAGGACGGTTATTCAAAATTCCACCCGTGTTTAGCTGAAAAAGTGCTGGCTGAATTCCTATCAAATATACTGCAGCTGAAAAGGTTTACCTGTGAACATCTAATACAGTGCATTTAAGAAAAATGCTGTAAATTTATATATTTTTGCAAAAATAGGTAATTTCGTTTTTGTTTGGGGCCTTATTTATATCTATTAGATGTGACCCACACACACACTGAGCTCATTTCAGACATAGACAAAAATGTTGAGACATTCAGGACACACAATACAGCGCTTTCATAAATTGCGCGGACGCTATCCACATACCGAAGTTATACTAATGAGAAAAACCACATAAACATTTAAACACACATTTAAACATACATTTAAACCCACAAATCAACACTCAGGACGAAAACAGAACAGTCCAGACTGTAAGTAAACCAAGTAGCTGTAAGTCAAATTCACAAGAAACACTTCTCAATAGTGTTCAAAAAAACTGCAGAACTACACTTAATTCACTAGCTGTAGCTGGCAGAACACCAAAAATCGTTCTGCATCTCCATTCATAAAATTGCACAGAGCAAAGGATCCTTTTTATGTATTATGTCATATTTTAATTCCCTGGGGATACAAAGTCACCAAGGAAGAAATATGTTTCTAAATCTAACCTATTTAGATATTCCCTCTAGGGAAAAACCGGCTAATCAAACGTATACAAAGTTGGCCAACACAAATCTCCAAATTTGCTAAGATCAGGCATCTTATAGCTCACTAATCTAGCTTCAAACTTCAAGGGGCTATCTCTATCGATACAATTGTAAATATACAATACCCTTGGTTATTGAAAATTGTAATCCTCAAATACAAACCAAGCAAAAACAAAGGACTGGGAGCGACCCACTTATACTTCAAACCTATACAAATCTATCAAAGCTTATACCAAACAAATAGTTGTCCAAATTCTAACTGCGAAGTTCTAACTGCACTAACAGTCTCTTTTTAAAAAAATTACGCCAAGAAGGTTCCTCAGTCAGGAGTGACATCTTTTGGAGAGTTTAAGTCAGACAAATCAAAATATACTGAGCCGCAAAGACAGAGAATCCCCCAGAACCTCTGTGCACAGAGTACCTCTTTTAGTAGATTTCTGTCTTGCCTTCCCCAGTAGACTTCTGTCCTCTGACAAGAGTACTCCTCCAGGTAGTCACATCCTGATGAGGCCCCGGGTTGGGACGCCAACTGAAGAAATCAAAATTCTTTATCACTTCTACCCAAGGGTCTTACCAACAAGTAGTCCATTCAAATACAGCAAAGAAATCAACAGAGAATCTGAAATATGAAAAAGACATCTTTATTATAAATTAATTGTGAGGCTACGTCGCCCAGCCACACCTAAAGCGACTGAATGAGGTAGTCTGCCTTTATGGACTCCGCACAGTCCTTTTATACCATTTTTTATGCCCTAGGCAAACATTCCTTATTTTACAGTGTATCCTACAAATATTTTTACTACAAAGAAAAAGCACAGTCATGATGACAGTCCACATTTCAGTTTGTCCAGTTCATGACAGATTACCCGGCAAGGCCCAGAACTTTCATCAGATATCGACGGACCCCTAATAAAAACGGGCACCTCCTCCTTGTAAAACAGGTCATAAAGAAAGAAACAGAGACAGGTGTGTGTAAGATTAGACATAGTTTGTATGTGATGAAAAGGTTTACGACATGTGCACCTGGATGCTAATCTCATTCGGCCACTGGGATGGGAACTGCCAGAACAGGTTTGGCTTGAGGCAGTGGAGTCAGCTTGCCCAGGTCACGCAGAAGTCAGCACAAACCCATGCTAAGGTTATGTCCTTGAATACTTGTTCTACCATGGTGAGAGCCTACTGTAAGGGCAATGAACAAAATGGCTGCTATTCACAAGATGGAAGCCAAGGGTTAAAACAGAACCTTCAAATACACAGTGAATCCATTGGTGTAACATGATGAAAACACTCATGCATACCGCATTCGTCATTTGCGGTTCGCTGATACCAAATTCATAACAGAATCATGATATTCAAAACACAGGTTCAGAATTTTCAGAACCACAAAGCTCAGTTGCATCTATTCAGTCCTGCTCTCCGCTTCTCGCCCCTTATAGCTGTCACCACAAGGGCAACCATGCCCCAAATTCCGAACAACTCCCACAACTTTACATTCAATGTCTTTATATCGGAGATCAGCTTCTCGGTTGTCTATTCTCATCTACACACATATCTATCTAAACAACTAATAAGTGAACAAACACCTCCCCCATCCCCTTCCCCCCAGCACCCAGGCATGCCGCTCTATCATGTGAAACCACCTCCGCTGTTTCTCTTGTGTTGTTTTGTGGCCACAATTTTAGCTGCTATGGTGATGGAGTGTAAAAGGACACACATGATGATTTGTATGGGAGAGGCCTCTGCATGAGTGACTGCGTGGTTGTGTATGGCACTAAATAGGCAACTGTGTGCAAGAAAGCACGTGTACAGATTACTAGTGTTTGCACTGTACATTGTGTGTGTGTCTCTGTACCTGAAGTGCAAGGGCCGTTGGATTTTGGTGTTCTGCACATATGCAAGGAAGGGGGCAGAGAGGGAACAGAATGCTGGCTTTGCGCTCCCTTTGTCTCGGTCTGCGTCGTACAGCCCTGTGCCGTGAATGCTTCAGTACAGGCAGCAGGCTCCTGCTCACCTCTCCCATCCTACACTGGCACCAACACCCTCTATGACCTCTGAAGAGGCGGTGACTAAGAATAGTACAAAACAAATATACACATTTTCAAAAATGCTTTATTATCGCTAAAATCAAATTTCAGGTTGCCAGGTAGCACCCAAACAAACTGTTTACTGGAAAATGGCCTTGTATGGCTTATATGACACTGTAATTTATTGCTGAAACATCAAGTTACCATTTGATGAGATTAGGAACGGGAATGAATGCCTTGCACGGAGGCAACTTCTGGACCGTAACAATAAACTAAATAAGTAGAAACGGGCGCCCTGCGAAACATGTAGCGTGCGCCGTGTGGAGAAAAGTAATACGGGTGTGGATATAAAAGCAGTAGTCCCCAAAGGAGCATATATACAACTACAGCGTAACAAAACTGTAGTTGGCCGGTGCTCCTGAGAGAAAACCGCAAGTGATGTTACAGGAGTGCTACCCAATCAGAAGCCAAAAAAGAAGAATGATGGAGGAGTAACCAATGGCAAGCAGCCAGGTGGGATCACACTCCTTGTAATGATTACAGCAGGTCTTGCAGACAGCGCATGCGCTGATGCTCAACCTAAAAAATATGTAAGGGGGCAGAGTGGGCACACCCGAAAGGAACCCCCCCTTTACATGCTGGCCACAACATGGACAACATGCCGTGGCAGCCGTTACAGGACATGGAGCCAATAGAAATGAAAAGATGGTGACAGTTACAATATAAATTATTTGTGAATGGTACCATACTCATTTTATGAATGGTCTGTTTTAAGGTGATTTTACCCTGTGAAATTAAAGGATGCTAACTGTTACAATATAAATCATTTGTTGTCTGTTCTAAGGTGTCCTAAGCTGATTTTACTCTGTGAAAAATGCTGACCCGCTTATGATATTTCATAAATCATGTTTAAGAGAAAACTATTTTCTCATGATTTTCTCACCGGGGTTATGGGAGGTGCTCCAAGAGCTAAAATGAGAGCATGTTTCCTGTAAATCCACACTGTCTTTCTCAGCCATGTGAGAATAAAGTCTGACATTTTCAGTAAATTGTGCACTTCCAGCAGGAGCAGTGAATGTCAGCTGATACCCAGTGTTCTACTGCAGCCTCCCAGAGTGTTCTGCAGAACAACTAGAGCGCTAACAGTGTTCCTTATGAGAAAACTGTGGCACACCTGAAGCCATCTTGATTGAATCAAACTGATAAACATAAAAACATTTCCTTTAAAAAGGAATAAAAAGAGGCAGTCCATTTTGTAATAGACATTATGGTTAGTGCTGTAGAAAGCAAAATTAGAAAACCTTTTAAATGAGTTCTCAAATATCTTCTTCTATTTCTTTAAAACGTTTTGGCATGCAGACTGAAACATGCACTTTCAACGCCAGCAGCAGACTGCCAGTTAACTCCCTGATGTCAGCAGCTGTACCACAGTGTTCTAATGAGCAACTAGAGTACTAACTTTCTGAAATTATTCCAAAAGTGTGGCACAGCTGAAATTCATCTTGGTGGAATTGAAGTGGAAAACTGAAAGCACTTTCTACTGAGGATAATGAAGTAAGGTAAACATTTCCTAGCTAACGAAAAAGGAAAGTTTAGATTCTATTAAGGACAAAGAGGTGACGATTATGCATATCGTTAATCACTTTATTAATCCAGCAGCAATCAAAGAACATCTTAATGAAAAACAGCATTTACTACATTTCCCATTAACCACCAGCGAATCCAAGAAAGGCATGGAGCAGCGCAGAGGGAGCATGGAATCCTAGGAGCAGCATTGAGCAGCGCAGAGGGAGTGGGGAATCCAAGGAGTGTTATCAGGCAGCGTAGAGGGATGAAGGAAGTAACCCGTTTAGGGTCACACAGGTCACTAATGACCACCTCTCAGCCTACCACACAAAATGAAGATTCGCTCAGACATTAGAGAATACAAACCAATAACTGTTTACTCAAAGTACACTCAGAGCGGAGCCCGGTTTGCCTAGTCACTAGGAGTGCTCCAGAAGGACTGACATCAGCAAGCATAAAGATACATTATGTACATTTCAGAACCAATGAAGGCCGCCCATCATGGAATTTTCCAAGCAGATGTAGCTAAACAGTGAAATACAAGGAGTTTGTTTCCATTCTGAGAGCGGGCACCCATCATCTGCTAATCAAGGTCGTTCTGCCCGTCCCTGCCACTAAACAAGTGGGAGAAGGCCTCTATCTGGTGGGAAAGGTATGCGTTAGTAAGAACAGTGTATTCATTAGTGAAGCAAAACTCAACCCTGGAGAAATGCAACTCAGAAAAGGTCATTTCTTGGAAAAAGCAAAGGATTAGTTTTGATCATAATGCAAATGGCGCAAAAATAGAAAATGGTGCTCCGAATGCAAACTTACATGTAAGAATACATAAACAAAATCATTTCTATTCTAACAAGGGGTTGGGTATCCAAGGAGGGGCATGGAGTAGTGCCGAGGGAGTAGGGAACACAAAGAGCTGCTAAAGTAGAAAATCGGAGGAGCAGCAACCAGCAGCGCAGAGGGTGTAGGGAATCCAAGGAGCGGTATTGAGCAGTGTTGAAGGATTAGGGAATGCAAGGAGCTGTGTCGAGCAATACAGAAGGAGTAGGGAATCCACAAAGCAGCTTCGAGCAGTACAGAGGGAGTAGGGATTCTAAGGAACAGCATCGAGCAGTGCTGAATGAGGGTTTCAAAAAGCTGTTACATAATCAAGCTGCGGTGACTTTTCTGGAGGAGGCGGATATAATCTGTATACAAGAATCTTGGCTGATTAACCCACTCTCATTAAGAGGATACGCAGAATACGGCAAAGCAGCAACAAAGACCAACATATTTGGAAGACCATCAGGTGGGACATGCATCTATATAAAGCACTCACTTAGACTAGAATTTACGGAAATAAACAACCTACCAAATACGCTCCAGGCGGGTATTCTGAAAGGCCTCTACCCATCACATGGAACAACTTCAATTCTAGTAATTAACATCTATCACAACCTGTATGGGCACACAGCTAACCCGCCCATGCTAACAAACCATCTAGAGTCTTTGTTGCTACAATTTCTGGTATCAGATTGCATTATCCTCGGTGACCTCAACATTCACAACATAGGGGTCTTGAGCATAAAAAACCACCAGTCTGGTGCTACTAAGGCAATGAAGGAACTATTAAAATCGTACAAACTGGCCACAGCACATTTAGTCCATATAAAGAAAAATCCAGAATATTAACGTATAATAACCACGTATAATAACCAGACGACGATCGATTACATCATTTTAAGCAACAAATTGCATCCCCTAATGTCAGATTATACAGTCCATCCGCGCAGTGACAGCGACCATGCCGCCCTAACAATCACTCTGAACCTGACAGCAGAAATACGCCACAGGCTGCAATGCATTGGGGCTGCTGACGGAGACGAACTGATAAAGCTCCCCAGAATAATTAAATGGGGGCACGCAGCGACCTCCAAATTTAATAACTGGATAAACTCGTGGGCGGGTTGGCCACCGTGTGAACAGAAGAAGGGCGCTATAATAACATGGGATGGCATCACTGGGACATTAGCGGCGATACTTCGAGAGGATTCAAACAGGACTCCCCATTGGCACCCACCAGCTGCACTCGGATTCAACCGGGTAATCAAAAATAGTGCTAAACACTTGAATATGAAACAAAAAGCTTTCCGTAAAAATGGCACAGCCTCAGATAAAAAACATCTACAAGAGGCTGCAAAAAGCCATTCCAAGAAAGTGTGGGCTGCAAAACGCGAATACTGCGATGGACAATGGCTGAAGATCTTTGACCTGCTGAGCCCCGGGAAAACACAAGAGTTCTGGAGCTACCTAAGTAATCTTAGCCGAGGCACTAATCACAGAGAAAACTCCCTTGAGGCCTAAACCTGGGTAGCGCACGTAAAAGCTCTATACAATGAAGACAAACCGGCCTCCCAGTCAAACAATGGACCGATAGTAAGAGACAAGCCATACTCCACCACTGATAAGAAGGCCTTGCCTTGTAAATTGCTAGTCTCAAAAATCCTAAAAAAAATCAGGAAAAATGGCGCACCAGACCCAAACGGTCTTTCTGGTTAATTGCTTAAAGCGAACATCGAATTCTGGTCCGAAAATCTGTCCCACCTATAGACAAATGCTGGCTCTTGGGGGATGTGCCAGATTCCTGGAGAGGTACAAAAGGGGGCGGTAATGGACGGAGCATCTGAACAAATCAAACACTCACACCCAGTCAAAAGATCTGGGTTTAATCCATCACCGTTCTTTAGCCCACTCTGCCACCCCAGTTCAGACATGGCTATATGCAAATCAGTCTGACCCTGTGCCTCATGGGAACAGTCCAGCCCGAACTGCCAAGCCATGCCTTCCCTGGACCGGAAACAAGCTTCCGAGGACCGGTTTCTGGCATTCCAGCCGTCTTCAGCCCGGCTTGCTTGAATCCAGTGGCAAAGTGAGCAAGGGACTCACGTCTGAGCATACCCTGCCACACTGTGGCTGTCAGACTGATTTGCAGGGTGACTTTTCTCTCACAGTTAATTATCAATATGTTCATTAGTTTATTAGAATTATCAGTAAGCTCCTTCTCCCAATCTAGAAGTAGGTCAGGCTCCAAATCCTCATATGTAGGAATGATATCACGTATCTCAGAGTTGATCGTCCAAGATATCCATGCATATATACTCTTCCGAAAGTACACAAAACTGACAAATTTCCCCCAGGCAGACCGATCATATCGGGCATTGGTGGACCTACCGAAAGGATATCTGAATATGTGGACATTTTTTTGAAACCACTGGTTGGGAATCTCCCATCCCACATCAGGGATACAAAACATATTCTGGGTATAATGGCTGATTTAGCCTGGGACGATACCATGTCATTAGTCACCTTAGATGTGGTATCACTATATACATGTATTAAAAGGGAAACAGGCTTAACTGCAATTAAGAAAATGCTCAGTTAAAGAACCGCTAGCTCTTGGTTACACACCGAAATGCTTGTGGAAATGGTAGAGCTTATACTGGACAACAATGTGTTCTTATACAAGGACAATTGGTATAGACAAAAACAAGGTGTGGCCATGGGCTCCAGATTTTCACCATCGTACGCGAACCTAGTGATGGGTTGGTTCGAGGAGTTGAGGATCTGGGGCCCATCGGGCACAGAATGGAATGACTCAATCCTTTTCTGGGGCAGGTACATAGACGACTGTATCATGATCTGGACAGGAACTTCAGAAAAACTACTACAATTTCACACATACTTGAACAACAATGAGTTTAACATCAAGTTCACCATGGAATTTAGTAAAACGAAAATACCATTCCTAGATATAGAACTTTTTGCTGAAAATGACAAAATCCACAGCAGACTATATCGAAAACCGACAGCGTGCAACTCAATTTTGCATGCATCTAGCGCTCATCCTGCGCATCAAATACGAGCAATTCCGTATGGTGAACTCATACGGACACGACGCAACTGCAGTAGAGATGAGGAATTTGAACAGAATAAAAAAGGAGTTCTGAACAGATTTAAAAATCGTGGCTACAATATGAATATTCTAAAAAAAGCAGAACTAAGGATAAACAAGGTCAAACGGGCAGACACCTTGAAAGAACAATCAAAGAATAAAAAGAAAGATGACAAAATAAGATTAGTCACCAGTTATAATAATTGGTCTGGGATACTAATGAAAAGCTTAACTAAACACTGGCATCTGCTAAAGACGGATAACGTCCTAAGGGGACACATATCTGAAAAACCAACACTGACATACAGAAAAGGCAAAACAATCAGAAACTTACTGAGCCCGAGTTATCCAAATGTAAAAACCCAAGAAACGTGGTTAGATAGACACACAAAGGGCTTTTATGGCTGTAACAACTGCAGTGCGTGTAAATGGGCCTGCAAGAAAGTGACAGAATTTGAAGGTCCTTTTGGGAGGAAACACCTCATTCACACCAATATCAACTGTATGACAAAATTCGTGACCTATGCTCTTGTCTGCAAATGTGGTAAAAAATACATTGGCAGTACTATACGGACGCTTAGGGAAAGAATCAATGAACACATCAGGGCGGTTAAACAGGGTGATATGCGATACCCGGTTGCTGACCATATGTCAATCTGTCCCACGCAAACAACACATCGAATGTTTGAATTCTTTGGAATAGAACATACACCCAGACACCCTAGAGGTGGCAATAGAGAGCTAACACTGAGACAGAGAGAAGCCCTCTGGATTATGAAAATGCGGAGTGTAGAACATGGTTTAAACATTGACCATGAGCTACATTACTTCCTAGGAAGATAGCTGATACAACACATACAGACTCACATGTGGACACTGTGAAATGTAAGATAATTCCGAAATAAGGTTCACATATGAATGTATGAATAATGTATCCTTGATGAATCATGAAAATGAGGTATAATAATATAATCTTTCATTAATGTTAGCACCATGACTATGTACTGACCCTACATGATAAAGAGACCATTAGTTCACTGAGAAAATTTAATGAACACACACGTGCACCTATATATATAGACTTTGACAGTTTACCAGTGAGATTTGTGTTAAAACACCATTAATGAATGACCACGTATTACCGTCACTTTTACAGGAACACACACACTAATTCTGAATACTTTGCATCACTTTGAATTTGAGAGACTAAAATAAATGAGATCTAGCTAACTATGGGCAACCTATTCATAATACTTTCACACCGTCACCTATTTACCTACTATATCGCACACTAAATGGATGATTTCGCCACATACCAATCCAGAACATTAAAATACCGTGGCTAACATGCATGACACAACCAAATGATAATACACATATTTATACAGTGTTTGAAGTTTAATGACTGATTAAAAGATAATTCCCATCCATTAAGAATATGTGTGACTACACATGACAAAATCGACGAACTTTTATTAAACCCATAGAGCCTAACTCTGGATTCCTCACAATCGCGGATACGTATATAAAGTGGGCTATTGAGAAAACAAGCCAGATTCTGAAATGTTGAATATCTCCGAAAATTCTGAAGATTTATTTATTAAATTAGTGGCCATGACCATTTTCGTTTTTGTAATAATATCAGTTGTGATGCAAAATAAATATGACCTTAATAAAGAGATCGCGCAGATAACAAGACGTATTTATAAAATCAACCCGCGTAAATAACTCGAATGGCGGTAATAAAAGATATCATTAAACAATAACATTCAGTGACGCTACAAATATACCTATCACAGAACTAATAACCTGCAAACATATGATAGTAGACTGAAATCAAGTGTAATTAGAACAGTATAAGATGGCGACCAACTCGCTACAAGACTAAACACCTGGAACTCAGAAGATGGATAGACCCATATGACCATCTTAAACCAATCAATGGGGACTAGTGAGACGAGGGTCACGCGACTTCCAATAACCTATCAGGAACGCCCTTTTGAAACACGGAAGTGTTTCTAATAAATACGCGGCGTTTTGGAAGAGCAACAATCAAGCAGACGCGCTGATTGTCAACGGGGGCACCGTCGGACCGAACAATACGGGCGAAAGGTAAGAGAAACGGGCACCCGTTACGAGGGGAGAGCTTACTTAAGCACACAGGAGATAATGCTAAAAAGGAATCCTGAACCGGGGGGAAAGTTTAATGCTGAGGCTCACTAACAAGATACTCGGATGTGCAGGGATAAAGGCTGATATTACCCATAATTATGATAATGGATCTAATAAGGGAATGGCTGTAAAGTAACCATCTACTAATGACACAGCAGATATTAAGTTAAAATAGACAACTAAGCTGTATTGATAATTGGTTAATTATAAATAACAAGAGCTAAGACCACTTGGGATATAGACAAGATGAGGACTCTTCCAGGGATAATTTGAACTCACTTAAGGCAACCAGAAAGACCTAGATAATATCAATGAGATAAATAGTAATTTTTACACCACTGGGAATCAAATATGAACTAATAAGAACACCAATGTTCCTTTCAGCCAACTAAAATAGAGTGTGATGTGGAGTCATTTGGACAAGATAAAGTGGATACCGTAACAGAAGACCCCCGTAGAACCCCTATGCGGGTTGGAATTATCACCGCATACTAAGTAAGTTAATAACCTGAAATGAGTGTAAAATCGAGTTCACCATATTATTAACCAATACCAAATGACACTTGAATTATATAAATAAAAATATAATTTTACCTCTACAGCTAAGAGAGAACAGATCTGGAAATAGGTATTTATGAATGAAACAACAATCACATATAGCCACATAGTGCTTGCACAGGAAAACAATTATGAGCACAAGATACATTACCATACCTTCGAAAAGTGCCTGACACATGGTGTTGGTTCAGGGTGTATCATACTATAAAATAAGATGCATGATGGTCACAACAACTTTAGGCAAAAACCACGCCTTAATAAGTTTTTCAAAGTACCTGATCTCTCCATCCTATACAGGATCATAGACCTCTATAAGGATATAGAGGTACATTATGTGTTATACAATAACAGAAATGCATTTAACCAGACTGTGATTTCAAACCGAAAAAATGTGGGAATATACCTTATAATGTGACAACTTATCAGGATGTGGATTGCATTCTCTCACTGAGGAGAAATGTTGGATAATGTGTTTTGAAACTCACTAATTGGACACTTGAGTGGAATCTTGCCTGAAAGGGGCCACAATGACTTTGTAATGTTTGGCTAGTATTATAATCCATGGACAAGAAGTCTACATGTAAATGGCAACATATCTTTGTTTTGTTTATTTTTTTGAACTTTTACAGCCTTGAAAAAGTCGTTGGGTTACACTCCCAGTCACGACGAAACACGTGTCGGCTGTGTGGAGAACTTCCAGCAATCAAGAATAAATATAATACGGGTACTAACCAATAACTACGTACTGTGATTGTGTCAAAAGTGTGGCAACGCCTATACATGATTGTATTTTGATATACGTTTGCTAAGGAGTTTTGGAATCTGTCAGAAGCGTATGCTCATGTTTGGAAGGATTAAGTGGTTCCTTCTACCTTATAGCACCGTAAGAAATAACCTCTGCACCAGAATAAATTGTCAGACTTTCTAAGTGGCGCCGGATAACCTATACCAAACCACTGCTTGTGCTTGACTCTGTCTGCCACCGCACCCTAGTCCAACGCCTCGACAACACCGGCATCCAAGAGAAGGAACTGAAGTGGATCATCTCATTCCTAGCCGGAAGAACACAGAGAGTTCGCCTCCCCCGTTTCGATCCGAGGCCACCGAAGTCATCTGTGGAGTCCCGCAAGGATCATCACTCAGCCCCACCCTCTTCAACATCTACATGAGACCTCTAGCCGCCATCGCACGCCAGCACAACCTCAGCATCATCTCCTACTCTGACGACACCCAGCTGATCCTCTCCCTCACCAGAGACACCGACACCGCCAGAACCAGCCTACACGAAGGGATGAAAGACGTCGCCGAGTGGATGAGGAACAGTCGCCTGAAACTGAACTCAGACAAGATGGAAGTCCTCATCCTGGGACCATCACCCTCCGCCTGGAACGACTCCTGGTGGCCCCCAGCCCTGGGCACTGCCCCCAAGCCAACAGACCACGCACGCAACCTGGGCTTCATCCTGGACTCCTCCCTCTCGATGACCAGACAAGTCAACGCCGTATCCTCATCATGCTTTCACACCCTTCGCATGCTTCGCAAGATCTTCCGATGGATCCCGACCGAAACCAGGAAGACGGTCACCCAGGCCCTCGTCACCAGCCGACTGGACTACGGAAACACCCTCTACGCCAGAACCACAGCCAAGCTACAGAAAAGACTCCAACGCATCCAGAACGCGTCCGCCCGACTCATTCTGGATATCCCCCGACGCAGCCACATCTCCGGCCACCTGAGGGACCTGCACTGGCTCCCCGTTGACAAGAGGATCACGTTCAGGCTCCTCACCCATGCACACAAGTCTCTCCACGACCTGGGCCCCAAGTACCTCAACGACCGCCTGACCTTCTACATGCCCACCTGCCAGCTACGGTCTACCAGCCTCGCCCTCGCAACCGTACCACGCCTCCGAAGAGCCACCGCCGGAGGCAGATCCTTCTCCTACCTGGCTGCCAAGACATGGAACTCCCTCCCCATCCACCTTCGGCTGACCCAGGACCACCTCGCCTTCAGGAGACAACTCAAGACCTGGCTGTTCGAGCAGTAGCGGACCCCTTCCCCCAAGCGCCTTGAGACCCTTCCGGGTGAGTAGCGCGCTATACAAATGATGTGATTGATTGATTGACGTGGGCAGACTAGCTGGATGAGGCTACCCTGCCTTCCTGGGAAGATCTTCATGAGGTGGTAGGGCCTGGTCTCTCCAAATTTAAATATATTCAATTGAATATCTGGGTCCAGTCACAGGCTAAGAGACCTGGGTTTTCAGTGTGGGATAGCAACCTAGAAGAGCAGCTTGTGACAAATCCTGTAGGGAGAAGGCAGGTCTCTATGTAGTATTGGGCTATTCTAGAGGAAGCAGATGGCGAATTTAAACAGGCGGATGACTTATGGGGACAGCAGATGAATACGCAATGCGAGTCATTGTGGATGCAATCATTTAACACTCTGTTTAAAAATGTCAAGCCTGCTTGGCTGAGGCGTAATCATATCTTTACAGCTCATTGAGCCTACCTCTCCTCACTACCGAAATTCCAACCTGGTAAAGCGTGCAAGAAATGTGGACTCCTAGAAGCATCAGATATACATATGTTTAAAGACTGCCCCTTCCTATACGATTTCTGGGACAGAGTCATAGCATCCATGGAATCCATCCTGAGGGTCCCTTTGACTATTAGTTTACAGCTAATTATTTTCGACCTTGTTGACAACATCAAGGGCCCTGCAAGATCCTTACTCTTCTATGCAATCCTTCTCGCAAGAAGGCAAATATGTAAATATTGGGTAGAGTCCACACCACCGACTCACTCAGAATGGTTGACATCATAGTATGAAGTGTCCAAGGTGGATATGGCTAGATCCTGCAATAAGAAAAATGTGGCTTTTTGGGATCTATTGAAGTCGTAGAGGTAGGAGTCAGGGTTTTTTTTTTTTCCCAGGGTCCTATGATTACGCCTTTGACACTCCTCGGACTACCAAAAAAGTGTCTTCCAGGAATCTGGTCCGGCAGGATTTGTAAAATCCTAGGTGGAGTAAAAATCTCTTTCCCACGATCCTCCTCTGAGTAATTAAATGTCTCTGGCTGATGGCAGCAAAACAACAAGATCAGCAGGACACGAAATAAAAATTGGAGGTTTACTTTTTTTTTTCATCTTAAGTGAGAGTAAGGCAAATGAGGACAAAAAAATATATATATAAATTATTTGTGGATGGTACCATACTAATTTTAGGAATTGTCTGTTTTAAGGTGATTTTACCTTGCGGAATTAAAGGATGCTAACTGTTACAATATAAATCAAGTCAAGTCAAGTCAAAACCACTTTATTCGATTATTAAAAATCATAAAAGTATACTATACAAAGTTTTGTTTCATTTAAAATGGTATAAAAAACATAATATTCCATTAAAAACAGTTAAAAACAATTTCATGGTAAAAATCAGTTAGTTGCTTCCAGTAGACTTATAATGACAGGTTTTCCATCTTCTGTTGGGCTGCCTGTCTAATCCTCCTACTCCGAATAGACGCGACAAGAAAGCTTGCAACACCAAACATGATTACAGGGGATTCCATTAATTGTAAGAACAGTAATGCAGGTTTAGACTGTAGGAATGCCTTCTCTTTTAGTAATGAAAAAAAAGCCTTTTTCTAGCTCCATAGTACAGAGGACAAAAAAACATAAAACGCATGGTATCTTGGGGGGAGAAATCATCTCATTTACAAGGAGCCGCATCCTCAGGCCTACTCCACCCCTTGAAGTCACTTAATACCAAATGGATCTGGTTGAAGCGAAATTTTGTCAGTAGCCATCTGTGAAAAGGGATCGTGATGATGGAAAGGTACGATTGCATGGCTAGAGACGAGATGAACATGTTGTGGGCCCGACTGTGGGTTTACTTAACTCTTCTGATTCCTGCTCTAGCTCACTGAGCTTGATAAAGTTAGTTTTAACCCAACTTATATCTGCTTTACATAGACCTTCAGGACTGGAGAAAATCTCTGGGCGCCCCAGTTTCCTTTTTTTTTTTTTTTTTTATCCTCATTTGCCTGGCCCAACTCTTATTCAGCCTCCAACTGCCATGCACGTATTCAGAGTGCAGGGATTCCCCCGCACCTGATAACACGATTGATGAAAGATGAAAATCGGCAAGAGATGGCCCGAAGAGAAAAGCGGGTATGACTCCAAACTTGATGCTTTGCTCAGTTGAACTAGCCTTCGAAGCCAATTGAGGGGGCCTAGTTCTTGGAGTTCTAAGGCATAATCATAGGACCGACGAAAAAAAAAAAAAAAAAAAAAAAAAACCCCCGGTTACTGTCTCCAATGAACCAAAAAGTCCCAGAAAGCTCGGCTACGTGAGCCACCTGATCTCGACATGTCCGTTTTGGAGGTTGCATAGAGAGATGATAACCAATTTGCATGTGTTGGTGCCAGATTTTCCGTCCAGACCTTGCATATCTCTCTTCTTGCAAGCAATATTGCATAGAACAGAAATGTCCTTGCATGACCTTTGATGTTATTGTCCCATCCAAATATAATCAGGGAAAGCGTAATAGTGATCGAGATGTTAAGAATGGAGCCCAAAGTCGCTTTTACTTCATTCCAAAACTGATTTATGCTAGGGCATTCCTTAAACATGTGGATGTCCGAGGCTGCGACATAATCGCATTTATTACATTTCTTCCCTGGGATAAATTTAGATAACTTTAATGGTGTAAAATAGGCTCGATGGATTGTAAAAAAATTATTACGCCTTAGCCATGCAGGTTTAACGCACTCGTATAACAGGGTACAAGATTTCTGCCAAATTTCAATACACTGGGCACCGAATTCTGTGCCCCATAGTTGTTCCGGGAGGATGAATTCTCCATCTATCTCTTCCAACAGGCACCAATACCACTGCAAAACCTCTTTGCCTCCTCCTGATTGTGTTACCAGTTTCTCTTCAGTGATGCTTCGCTTCCCAAGTGTTGCTCCTGACCTGATCAGTGCTTTGAACCAGCTGTCTAGTTGTAAGTACTTAAACCTCGAAAACTCTGTGCCCAGCTGGTCCCGCAACTCCTCCCAGGGCCACCCCAGTTTCCTTGTTGTCATTTTAATATAGGACAGCCACTGGATTTCCTTCATTTTATCTAATTTCATGCAATCCTTCAGAATCTTGTGATTCAGGGTAAGGTTAGGATTCAACCAGGTTCTAATCCATAACAGGATTGAGGCCATATTTATTGTATCTGAAATATAGCCTATCCCCAACTCAAGGTGGAGCAAAAAAGTCGCTGTCGATTGTGGAAGGCAGAGGAGGGCACGAAGAAATGTATTTTCTTCTCTTTGGATGGGATCAGATTTAATGTACCCCCATATCGCAGCCCCATACCTAGCAATTGATAGGGTTTTTGCTTTGTATATAGCTAGGATTGTTTCACACGGCTTTCCCCCCAGTCTTTTAGCAAAACCTAATATTGCAGCTGAAGAGCTTCTTACAGCTTTTACCTTAGTTGAGAGTTGCGGTGCCCAGAGTCCTTTGTCATCGAAAACAACCCCCAAATAGGTAAACACTTTCACTCTTGAGATTGCTACCTTGTTGCAATAAAAGGATTTAATATTGTTCTTCCTCGTGCCTAGTGACATAATGTGCGATTTACCATTGTTGACCACAAGGTCCAGTGATTTCATAAAATCCCCGAAGGAGTCTAATAATCTTTGTAGACCAAGAGGGGTCCGAGCCAGTAAAACGGCATCGTCCGCGTATAGGAGTACAGGAATGGACGTTCCTCCCATACACGGAATGTCTAGTGTTGCCGTTAGCAAGTTGTCTTCCAGGGTGTTTATGTATAAAGTAAATAACATAGGGGCCAAGATGCAGCCTTGGCGCACCCCTCTACCTGATTTAAAACTTGCAGTACATTTCCCCTCCTGCGTCATCCCAATTGCGCTTTCAGATCTCTGTGTTACTCGGCTAAAAAATAAGCCAGGGGCCGGTCAAGGCCTAGGTCCAACAACATGGTCCACAGCCTCGATCTATTGACTAGATCGAAGGCCGTGGACAAGTCCATGAAACCCAGAAAAATTGAGCCCTTAGCAGCCTTCGTGTATTTAGTTATAATTAGATATAAATTAAGACATTGATCCTCGGTCCCCCTCCCAGATCTAAAGCCATACTGGACATTAGATAAAATGTCTTTCTCCGTAGCCCAGGCTGTTATTTTAGCTAGAATAATCTTCCCTAGGATTTTAATAGAATAATCTAGTAAAGATATTGGCCTATAACATCTGGGGTCTCCCCTTTGGCCCTTCTTAAACACAGGGATTATAATTGAACGGGACCATGATTTCCGGAACCCGGTAGCAGCCGATGTGTTAAAAACGTTTGTCAATATCTTCGCCCAATAATTGGGATTAGCCTTATATATATCAGATGGCACACTGTCAGGGCCTGGCGCCTTACGCCCCGCCGATCCCTCTATCGCTTTCTCAACCTCCTCTGTATTAAAACTAATTGGTATCAATGGAAGATCAGAAATTGGTACCTCAAAGGTTTCCAGCTCGATATTACTCCCATAGATATTTTCAAAATGACTTAACCAGTCCTCCTCTGAGATGTTAACTTCTAGTACAGAGTTCTAGGTACCAGTGAACAAAGGGTTATTGACAATTGCCCAAAACTTGGAACTGTCTTTCAGTGTTGCTTTTTCCATTAATGCTGCCCAGGCATCTTGTTTAATTTAATTTTTCCGTGCCTGGACTGTTAATGAGTACTCTTTCCTAAGCTGTGCTACTAGACTTATATTCCTTGGTGTCTTATTAAGAGCCTTTTTGAGTAGGTTGTGAGCTTTAGTGCATTTTTGATCGAACCAGCCTAAGGCAGGATTAGTTTTAGCTCGGGTGTTAATTGTGAGTTCTTTAGCCACTTGCAAGCAAATGGCTTCGTATGAAGCAATTACATCCCCCTCATATTTGAGGGGATATGCACATGTATTTAGATCCGTGCCAACCTTTGTTATGATGGTGTGATGAAAGTCTTCGGGGATCACCTTACTCCATTTTAATCTCCTCCCTTGATCTTTTACTTTTACATTAACTGCAGCTTGTGACGAAGCTGATTTGTTCAGGAGTGAAAGTCCATTATCCAGTTCAATCACTACCGGGTTGTGGTCGCTAAAGGAAGAGGGTATGGCATAAATTACATGACTTAGAAGTCCTGGGGATAGGAATATATAGTCTATTATAGATTCACAGTCCCTTGCTCTATACGTAGAAACACGGCTACTCCCATCAGAAAACCCCACCTCAAACAGATTGTTATTGGACAAAAGTGCCTCCAATGCTTCACCCTTGGAACTGTGTTCAAAATGTTGAGGGGTTGTGAAATCAGGGCCATCGCTATCTCTGTAGTGGCAGTTTATGTAGCATAAGTGTACATTAAAATCACCCATCAAAATATAATGAACAAAAGTGGTTTGATTTTCCTTATAAGTTTTTAAAAAATTTGACAGCGAAAGGAGATGCTCGTTAGGGGTTTCCCCTTGCAATGAGTTATAATAACCGTTAATAAGAATTAGCTTGATATTGTTTGCCAAACTAGCTTCCAATATTAGATAGTTAGGGGAAATGCAGTCGACCTTTTTAACTCTTCCTGTTATGTTTACTGAAACTAGAAACATAAGTCCCCCTCTATCTCTCCCTGATGGCGAACTCAAAGCAGGTACATAGTATGATGTAAAGCCATTGATCCAAAAATCACAGTCCCTGTCCCAAGTCTCTTGAAATGCAACAATATCGTACTGTTTCACAAAATTTACCCATACATTATCATCCCTTTTGGACCGTAGACCTGCAACATTCCAGCTTAACATTTTTACCTTTTCCCCCGCACCCTCAGTGATACTTGCACTCTTAGGTTGGGTATTCAGATTCATGTTACCAGGGCTCATTAGTCAGTCAATCTCCCCTACTTGGGATAAGGGGGAAAATCGATTTAATAAAACCAGTCCCTCCCTGGACTCCTGTCTAGGTGTATTGTTGGGCTTGTGCAACATCCCTGATTTTTGTGTTACAATATAAATCATTTGTTGTCTGTTCTAAGCTATGCTAAGCTGATTTTACCCTGCAAAAAATGCTGACCCTCATATGAGATTTCATAAATCATATTTAAGAGAAAACAGTTTTCTCAGATGGGTTATGGAAGGTGCTCCAAAAGCTAAAATGCAGAGCATGATGCCTGTAAATCCACACTGTCTTTCTCAGCCATGTGAGAATAAAGTCTGACATTCTCAGTAAATCGTGTACTTCCAGCAGGAGCAGTGAATGTCAGCTGATATACAGTGTTCTACTGCAGCTTCCCAGAGTGTTCTAAAGAACAACTAGAGCGCTAACAGTCTTACTTATGACAAAACTGTGGCACACCTGAAGCCATCTTGATTGAATCAAACTGATAAAACTAAAAACATTTCATTTAAAAAGGAACAAAAAGAGGCAGTTCATTTTGTCAAAGAAATGATGGTTAGTGCTGTAGAAATCAAAATTAGAAAACCTTTTAAATGAGTTCTCACATATCTTCTTCTATTTCATTAAAATGTTTTGGCATGCAGACTGAAACATGCACTTTCAACACCAGCAGCAGATTGCCAGTTAACTCCCTGATGTCAGCAGCTTTACCACAGTGTTCTAATGAGCAACTAGAGTGCTGACATTCTGAAATTATTCCAAAAGTGTGGCACAGCTGAAATTCACCTTGATGGAATTGAAGTGGAAAACTGAAAGCACTTTCTACTGAGGATACTGCAGTAAGGTAAACATTTCCTAGCTAACGAAAAGGAAAGTATAGATTCTATTGAGGACAAAGAGGCGATGATTATGCATATCTTTCATCACTTTATTAATTTAGCAGCATTCAAAGAACATCTTAATAAAAAACAGCCTTACCTACATTTCCCATGAACCACCAGCAAATCCAAGAAATGCATCGAGCAGCGCAGAGGGAGCGGGGAATCCAAGGAGCAGCATTGAGCAGCGCAGAGGGCGTGGGGAATCCAAGGAGTGTTATCAGGCAGTGTAGAGGGATGAAGGAAGTTACCCGTTTAGGGTCACCTGGGCCACTAATGACCACCTCTCAGCCTACCACACTAAATGAAGAGTCGCTCAGACATTAGAGAATACAAACCAATAACTGTTTATTCAAAGTACACTCAGAGCGGAGCCCGGTCAGCCCAGTCACTAGGAGTGCTGCAGAGGGACTGACATCAGCAAGCATAAAGATACATTATGTACATTTCAGAACCAATGAAGGCACACCCATCATGGAATTTTCCAAGCAGATGTAGCTAAACAGTGAAATACAAGAAGCAAGTTTCCATTCTGAGACCGGGCACACATTATCTGCTATTCAAGGTCGTTCTGTCTGTCCCTGCCACTGGACAAGTGGGAGAAGGCATCTATCTGGTGGCAAAGGTATGCGTTAATAGGAAAACAGTGTATTCATTAGTGAAGCAAAAACTCAACCTTGGAGAAATGCAACTCAGAAAAGGTCATTTCTCAGAAAAATCAAAGGATTAGTTTATGTTATGATTCAAAATGGCACCCAAATAGAAAATGGTGCACCAAATGCTAACTTACATATAACAATACATAAACAAAATAATTTCTATTCTAACTGGGGGTTGGGTATCCAAGGAGGGGCATTGAGTTGTACAGAGGGAGAATGGATTCTAAGGAGCAGTATCGAGCAGTGCAGAGGGTGTAGGGAATCCACGGAGCAGCTTCGAGCAGTACAGAGGGAGTAGGGAATCTATGGAGCTGCGTACAGCAGTACAGAGGGAGTAGGGATTCTAAGGAGCAGCTTCGAGCAGTACAGAGCGAGTAGGGAATCAAAGGAGCAGTATCGAGCAGTGCTGAACGACATTCAAGGAGAGCTGAGACAACCAACTCTGATCACCACCAACTCTTCAAAACGCTCTACAACTTTAGGGGCTACATACATCTAAGTGGGAGACCCAGCCGTCTCGTGTTACCTTAGCAAGCACCTATTTATGACATTCTACACAGATTTACAAGTCATCTGTCAGTCTCCCCACTGTGGCTCAAGGACAAAGGTCTGTGCCCACTGCAATAAATGACTGTCACCAGCCATCAGCTGTGTCGTGGCCTGGTCATGGGTACGGTAGTCACTGATGTTTAATAGTCACTAATGTTTAACAAAAGTTCTGCTTTGGGTGGACCCAAACTACCTTCCAGGGTCTAAAGCTCTACAGGTGAACCGCACACTATTTTCATATTGTGCACTTGTCAGGATATTTGTGACTCTGATCACACGCAGAACACAACTTTCTGGGTCTGCCAGAATGATGAGATGAGGTACAAGCTGTCACATGGACATTGGTCCAGGGACTTTCTTCCCCATGCACAACCTACGTGTCTGTGATGTTCTCCTAATACAGAGACTTTCTATCTTACTAATGCTCGTCTCTTAATATGACGTCTGATTCTTGTGTACATTTCTCGATGGTTAAAACACCAGGTGGAACCATTAGTTGTTGTTGGGGTGCACCTCGCTTGCTGCACACTGTTCACACTTTTGGTGTCACTTTACTATTGCAGGTTGTACCGAATTCTGTCTCTGCTGGTGGCTTTGACTGTGCCTTGCCATACTCCCTGCCATACTCCGTCAAACACAGGGGTAATAATAGGTGATATGGGGTACATACCAAATCTATGTGCAGGACATAATATATCTGACATATCTCACTTTTTTCCTGTGAAGAGGCACAGACTTTTTGCACGTTTCCTTGCCAAGTCTTCTAACTTGTCACACACTGTCAGAAAGAAAGTTCAGTCTGTTACTATCTCTCTTCCTGGTGAAGAGCCTGGTCAGTCTCAGAGTGGATGCAGAGTTGGGCCTGGCCTCCAGGGACCTCTCTGCCACCAAACAGAGTGAAGAGCTTGGCCTCACCAACTCTCTCTCCCGCAGTACTCTGGGTTTATAGCCTGGGTCTTTCCTCCACCACACTGATTGCGAAGCTTGTCCTTTCTGGGGCTCTCCTCCCTTACACTGGCTGTAGAGCCTGACCTCTCCAGGTCTCTCCACATCACGAAGCAGCCAGATTCCACCCGAGCTACTCCCACCACCAATACTTAAAATATCACATCGCCTATCCCGTCTGACAGCCACGCCCCAACACTTCACCCCCCATTACTGGCTTCGGCATCATACGCCACCTCCTTTCACACCACCTCCCCAGCACACTGCACGTCTCTTCCCCAAACCCTCCCCCATCTATGCTCCTCTATTACACCGACCCCTTCTCACACTGGAGACTCATGCCACTCCCACACCGACTAACTCACATATTGTACTTCCTCCGAGCATGACTATAGATATTGATTCCTCTCCATGCTCGATCATTGCTCCCCCCACTAACATCATCCCTTCCATAACCAACTCTACTGCTACCTCGTCCTTGCTGCACAATGTTACTCTTAGCACGCACTCTCCCCATTCCAGTCCACCCCCCCCCCCGGTCAGTCGTTGGTACATCATAGGACACCACATTACCACTTAGATAACACGCCGCCCTCAGACCACTCATCGCACCGAGTACACTTCCCACACCCTCACCCCAGCCAGCCACACCCACAACTCAGCCATCTACATCCACTCCTTCGACTATACTAATACTGGCACCTGAACATAGACTGGACCAGACCTCAATGCAGCCATACACACTCATAACACAGCCACCTACCACACTCATAACCGCTCCAGACCCCAGACTGGATGAAATCATGATCGCACTTCACCAAATCAAAGAAGAACTCCAAGCTTTTAAAGAGGTGATATCGAGTCAATCATGGGGCGTTAAAACTACTAGACTCCCAAGCAAGCAAGCAAGCAAGGAGGCTCCCGAAACACCTAACATTCACCTCAAAACTCACTCTACCCAGCTGGAAATCAGTTCCCTCCCATAATAACTCAACCTGCCCAATTCGAAGCACCAATCCGTTTTCGGAAAGCGATCTACTTTCTCTTCTACACTCTTATGAACCCTCTCTTGCGATCCCTCTCACTACCACTGCAATGTCTATCCACACCATCCCCCCGAACCCTCACAGGACTACTAAGCGTCGGTATCTGGAGTGGGTCCAACAAGCCTTGGCAACAGCAACCCACGCAAGATAACAAGATTGGCTTCGGTGCAAACAAGCAAGGTCTTCGTACTCCACCTTTGGAGGGGAGTCGGAGTATATCGGGAGCAACCAGGAAAACTCAGTAAAGGAAAGATTGTCCTTCGTGGGGACCCACTAGCCAACAGACTAGAGATTGCGAATGAGCCTCGAGCAGAAATGCACAAAGTGGGCCCACGGAACACTCGTGGAGTGTAGGCCTCTGAGCTTCGGTGCAAAAGGTGCTTGGAGCAGGGGCTTCAAATGACCCAATGCACAACTTCGGGAAACTTCGGGAGTAGGAGCAGTTGCAAAAATGCAGGATGTCCAGGCAGAGTGCCCTAGCAACTTGTTTGAACTGGGAAATGCATGGAGCACCTTCTATGCCCCATGCAGTGTCTGAAAAGCATTCACTGAATGCAAACCACCCTACCCAATACACTAAAGCCTGTCTGGGAAGTTGCTAGCACCTCCCTGGACAGGAAACCTACTGTCCAGGCCTCCCCTGCCGGAGTTGAGTCCAGCAGCAGGAGGTCAGACTCGTGTCTGTGGCAGCAGCATCCATTTTGTGATGCTGAGGCTTTTCTAAACATTAACAACTGGGTATACCAGTGTGTACATGTCTTCTCCCTCTAGAAGGGTGGAATGCAACCCCCGCCGCCATAACTGGGGGGGTGGGGTAGTATTCCAAAGTGTTTGACACCTTACACAACATGTTTTGATAAAGCCAAACCAAATTTAGCATTAACCGCGAGGATTATAATGCACTTAAGAGTATATGGTATGGCTATATCATAGAACAGTTATAAGGAGATATTTCCGAAAGCTGCAGAGGGACTCAGCCCATGCTAGGGCACCCTCTCACACAAAACCAAGCACTCTGCCTTGATTGTTAAGGCCTGCCATAGGAGTGACTTATAGGTTACTATGTGTCTATATATATAGGTAGATATAGGGTTACTATATCTAAATAAGGGGGGCTTACACCACCTTACCCAGGCTGCAAGTGCAGACCTGTGGTGCCATTTTGGAAGGCTGTCCAGGGGTGGCATAATACAGGCTTCAGCCCCTGGTAGGCCTCTGGGGTACCTATGCCCTTAGTACCTAAGGTACTATATATAGGGACTCACAAGGGTAACTCAGTAACCATTCTGGTATGCACCTAAAGTACATGGTATCAGTTTAGAGAGCGAACAGCTAGGCTGTGGGCCTGATTAGCAGGGCCACAGCCAGACTAAAGTCGAAAAACCAGGGAAGCACAGCAAAAAGTGGGGGTAACCATAGGAAGCAGACCCTACTCTCCTACATAGAGTACGGAAGGGTCTCTCCGTGTGGCCTTCTGAAAGTTACAACTGCACCTTTAAGAGCTTCGATAAATGCTGCTGCGAGACCCATCCCTGGGTCTAAAAGAAGGGCCCACAGCTCCCCAGACCTAAAATCCATGAATTGGCTACCACTGGAAGCCAGAATTCATTTGAAAATAGCGTGTATAACGCACAAAGCCCTGCATCACAAGGCACCCAGCTATCTGGCACATTAACTGATGATTTCTGGTGGGATAAGATCCTCAAGAAGTGCGGAAAACCTACCACTGAAACCGCAAAGATTCAACAAGAAGAAAACCACAAACGATCCTTCTCAGGGATGGCTCCCAGGATTTGGAATGCCCTTCCCCCGGAAACAAGGCTGAACCCCTCCACTGCAGCTTTCAAAAAGGAAGTAAAATCGATTCTCATGGCAAAATTCTCCTGAGAATAATCTAAAATAATTTTGAGACCATACGTACTCGCGCTGCTAATCCTTATTATGACAGTGGCCCATTTAGAGTTACTAATCATTATATCAACCCTTCACCGGACTCAACTGGATTGCTTCTTTATTTTACCTTACTGCTTCACTGTTATATGATGTTATGTATACGCGTTTAATTTGCATTTAATTGTTGTATAAAGAACCTTACTTAATGTAAAGCGCTCTGATACCCGCAAGGGTCTTGTTCACGCTCTATAAAACTTTCAAAATAAAATAAATAAATAAACATACCGTCCACTGCTTGACAGGCCTCCTGCATGGCACGCCCAAGGTCTGTGCACACACACACACACAATCCCTGCAGCAGGCACACAACCTCTGTAGCGGATAATGCCATAAGACAACCTATGGCACAGGAAACTATTGCAATGACTAAAGC
This sequence comes from Lissotriton helveticus, assembly GCF_964261635.1. Taxonomy (NCBI): domain Eukaryota; kingdom Metazoa; phylum Chordata; class Amphibia; order Caudata; family Salamandridae; genus Lissotriton; species Lissotriton helveticus. Next base: position 242,995 of record NW_027611650.1, on the reverse strand, counting down.
TTTTACCTAGTCTGAGAGATGGAAACAGGGGCAAAGGGAGAAAAGGGGCACGGGGCAGCAGGGTAGCCTTGACGTCATCTGCCTCAGGGACATGCTTCGGAAATAGGGGTAGAGGTGGCCAAGTCAGCAAAAAAACAGCAAGAGCTGAGCATAGAGTGAATACAGATTCCTCACCGTGTTCTAAGATGCAGTGTAGCGTGCACAGATACCTCACAGGGCAGTGGCGCAGACTTCTCACAGTATAGTAAGATACAGTGCAATGCACTGATTTATCATACTGCATTAGAAAGAAATCCAGTGTGCACAGATTCATCATTGAGCAGTAAGATGCAGTGCAGTGGCAGATTGCTCATAGTACAGTAAGATGCAATGCACTAAAACCGATTCCTCATTATGCAGTAAGATGAAGTGCAGTAAGATGAAGTGCAGAGTACACAGATTCCTCACAGTGCAGTAAGTTGCAGTGTACAGATCCCCTCTTTAACACATATGATGCCCACAAAAACCCCCAGGGCCGGAAGGAAAGCCCCCCATGGCCCCCGGATAGAAGAGCCCAGCTCCGCCACAGGGGCCCCGGATAGAAGAGCCCAGCTCAGCCCCAGGGGCCCCAGCAATAGAAGGGCCCAGCTCAGCCCCAGGGGCCCCGGATAGAAGAGCCCAGCTCAGCCCGGCTCCTGCTGAGATTCCCTCCAGGATTATTCAGTCTATTTCTACAAACACAGCAGAAGTTGCTGACAATGTCCTACCTGAGCAGAGACCTATGCAGACGTGTCCAGACTCTCTCCTCTCCCTAGGGCTGGGGGAGCCGATCTGGGGTCTGAGGGGGGTCAGTAGATGAAGGTATCTGCCCACCAGACAGGGCTCCTTCCTCCTCTGCAGCAGGCTGGACACACCAGGAGAGGACGAAGTGATGTCAGCACCGCTGCTGGTGCTGTCTCTGCCCCCGCTGACCCGGAAGAGGAAACCCTTCTCCCTTGCATCCAATGTGTGCTCAGTGGGTTTCATCAGCAGGCGAGCAGCACCCTCTGGTGGCCGCTGACGGAACCGCAGCCTTCAGGCTCCAACAGGGAAACAAGCATTGGTGCCTGTAAAGACCTAGGATTTCAGATGTCACAGATGTGAATGTTTTTAAGGGAAAGACAGTTCAAGTACAGGGCCTCACACTGGTTGCTGCTGTGGAAAAGTATTATAGCTTCACTTCAGATGATCATCTTCCAAACACTGATGTAAACCCCTTGGATGCGTCGGACGGCTGGGGGCCGTCCGACGTTACTGTTAGAAATGGGATCCCTGGTTGGCCGAGGCTTGGGCCAAGGCCAGGCAGAAATCACCACTTCTAGTTAGGGTAGGGAAGTCACCCGCCAAGACAACCCCTGCTCACCCCCTTGGTAGCTTGGCACGAGCAGTCAGGCCTATCTCGGAGGTCATGTGTAAAGCATTTGCGCACGCACCCCCAGCAACAACCTTCCGGGCCCCCCACAAAAGGACTCCACACAAGAGATATATGAAAATAGCTTTTGTATTACAAGGGACCCATAGGAACATATACCTTACAGGGTGCCAGAGGCACGGGCAGGATTTACAAGGGACAACATACAGGACAGGGCCATGGGACCACTGCCAGGGATATGCACATGATGGAGTCGGCATTTAGAACATATAACAACTGGGAGTTTCCTCGAACTAGGACTAGAACACACAATCACCAGGAGCTTAGCATTAGAATACGTCCCGCCCCGGGGTTTCATAGGACTAGCACTAGAACTCACTCTAACCAGTATCAACACCCATGAAGCAAGGTTATACAGGAGGGAAGGAATGGCACGGTACATAACACCACAGACGTACCTGTAGGAAGGAAACACAGAATAACTCTCAAGGAGTACAGTTACATTTAGCTAGTACTTTCAACAGGCCAACGGACCTTCCGGGGCTAGGACGCCCAGAGTCTCAATGTTCGGGACAGGCTGTAAGCAGCCCAGCGCACACCTACACGTAGCAGCTGCCCACGAAGTGCTGGGCAGCTGGGGACCAAGGATGAGGCCAACACTTGGGAGTCTCACAGACTCAGAACAATGGGCTAGGGTGGAGCCTCTCAGGCTCATGAGGAATGCGCCAAATGGGGGAGCCTCTCTGGGCTCGAGAAGCAAGGGCCACGTGGGAGCCATCTCGGGGCTCGAGAACAAAATGGTGGGCGGAGCCTTGCCGGCTCATAGGGACAGGGGCCAAAGGTGGAACCTCTCGGGGCTCGAGGACCATGTGTGGAAAAGTCAGCCCATAATGCACCTGATGCCCAGGCTGCTGGCGCAGGACGCCTCTGAGTACCCATCTTGAACAATTACCAAATAAAGAGACGGGCGCTGGAGGCAGGAAAACAAGAACAGAGTTTTATTTCTCATGAGGAGAGCCTGTCATTTCGGACACTCTCATAGTGTCTTCAGGAGGTGCTCTAACAAGTTCCTCTAAGGCTTCGTTTTTTATACACATGTTTATGATACACAAACATTCCTTATTACAATAAAGACATTGTGAAGCATGAAGATATTCCAACACGTGGCTACAGTAGGGGCCCTCACCCTCCATAGGAGGGGGCTGTCACGCAGCTGAGTGTTCTGCTGATTCCTTTGGAATGTGTGCGCCTGATCGAATCTCAGGGGGTGGGGAGGTCATGATCAATAGTAGCTCCCTTTAAAGAGGGGTGAGTGCATACAGTAGTGGGCAGGAAACTGTATCCTCAGGCTAAGGGATGACCAGCGGTCCGTGCAGACAATCAGGCTCAGAGGAAGGGGTCATCAAAGGAGGGGTATTCATGGAAGAAAAGGAGGTGTTGGTCAGGCGCGGGGTGTGATTCCCAGAGACAGAGTCATGCGGGATGGGAGGGTTCATGACTTGTGCATGTGAGAGCGGGGGCGGTCAGGGTGCATGGGGGATGCTTGCAGGGTCAGGGAAGGGCGCTGATGATCGATCGCGAACAGGGAGACCATGGCACCTAAAATGGCTGTTGTATATATGTGCGCATGGGTCTATGCTGGCGGGATAACACAGTCAGTGTTTTGCAATACCCGTTCTGCTTACAACAAGAGGTACAGTGAACACAAATGAACGCCGCTTATGTGCATATACATTGCTATTTTCAACAGTCGCCGCTTTTTAACGTAAGCTAGTTCTTTTGTGTTTACCCTAACTGACGGAGTGTACATATAGCCATGTGTGGCCAATGAAATAACGTTCGTCAATGCTAGCAGATTGAGTATAACCATATGTAGTCACAACGATTGGCGAAATGTGGTACGTATGAATTTACATTTGTTGGGTTATTCATACAAGTCTAGAGATTGACATAACACTTTAGTCGGGGGCAATCAGGAAAAACGTTCCGACACATTATAGACTCAGGTTCTGACTTTCTCTTCAGTGACATCAACATACAGTAAAAGTGCTATATGAGACTTTTGGACTTGAGTGACCGATGAAACATTTTTGAAAGCAATAAAAAAAATAGTTGAGGGAGGAATTCAGTTCGATGTAAGCAACTAGTCAAGGGGTGGGTAGAAAGTTCAGGAAGGGGGGGTCTTAGTGAAAATGTCTTTTCAACGACGAGCCACCACTGGTAGACTCTGGTAGTCCGTTTTCTTTTCGTTGGCGCTTTTGAGCACCGGCGGTGGAGCTATAAGTCCAGCTCGGAATCATCCTTACGCGTCGCAGGGTGCGATCAGTCCTCTGCTGTTAGATCACAGTCCTGTTTCCTAACTGATCTTCTTAGGGGTGCCTTATGCTGGGCACCTGCGTGTCTTTCTTCTTCCGTGGCAAAACCTTATTCTGTCTGAATGCTGTTCTTATTTTCTGAGTCAAAACTTATGTGAAAAAGGGTGAGTTTGTTGAATAATCGAGGGAAGAGAGGGCGGAGTGGGGCCAGATCTTTGAACACACCAAGGGACCAAGGGAGCAAAGGACAACGAGCAGGCAGGCCCATCAGTCGGACTCAAAAGGGGACGGGGACTTTAGGCACGAGTGGGTCAGCAAGTCGAGGGCTTCAGGGCAGCCCTTCATTCCTTCATCTGCCGAGTTTGAGAGTTGTGCCTCGTCCCGCGTCTCGTTGCTCTGCGGCTCCACCTTTGGTTGCGGTCACATGTGCTTCATGTCTGTGGCCAGGCTGTGCGTCACGTCCAGCTCCTCTCCTCCGGTGATTGTATCTTTAAATGAGTACAAAACAAGTTTTTAGAAAAACTGGCAGGAGAAGGCATTTATACATCTCAATTCCGTCCCCAACCCTAAGTAGGTAGGGAATAAGTTCATCGGTCACAGTCAGAAGTCACCACTTATGGAGTATGTAGGAGGATATTTCCACTGAATTCGTACTTTCTATCTGGCGTTCATTCATGACATACGCGGAGAGAAGTTGGATTCCCATCGACAGTGTATTCTATCAAATTCAAAATCGAGTCCTTATCCCAAGTACCAACGATCTTACATCTCCCTTCGGGGTCAGCTAACTCTCGCAAGCAGGAGGTGTTATCATCATGTGGGGAGGGGGGGGCAAAGACCAAACATGCTTTTCTTGGGGAGTGACGGTTAATCAAGGTTATTAATTGTGCTTCGGGGATAGCTGATATGGAGCCGGGGTCAATCGGGAGAAGCGAGGACGCTTTGGACATCCGCACTTAAGTGCAGAGGGGTGGGACAATCTGGGCATTGGGGATCGCATTTCTGACGAACTGAAAAACAGAAGACCATTGAGGTTATAGTCCCCCTATAAAAAGGCCAGATTAGGGGACATCAGTCGTCTGACCTGTCCTTTCTTTCATTACCAACTCGGGTTCTATCGTTTTTGCAGAAAGGAGAGGTAGTAATATGGCAAGTTACAATTGTTTAGTTCCTGTCAATTTTGCCGAACACCTTTGTGTTCGAAGAGACCCAATTAGGTTCGTGCCGGTGGGGCACAATATTATCTACACAAGGGAGGAGGAAACAGGGGGACCTTCAGAGCGCGAGAGAGAGAGAGAGAGAGTGAGAGTGAGAGTGAGAGTGAGAGTGAGAGTGAGAGTGAGAGTGAGAGTGAGAGTGAGAGTGAGAGTGAGAGAGAGAGAGAGAGAGAGAGAGAGAGAGAGAGTGAGAGAGAGAGAGAGAGAGAGTCGTCCGCACTCAAATCGAACCACTCTGTACACGTTTGACATGTAGAGAGAGAGAGAGAGAGAGAGAGAGAGAGAGAGAGAGAAACGTGTACAGTAATAGGCCATTTGGTGTGCACACAACACAAAACAGTAGGGGTTAAGTAATACGGAGATCCATACATCACGTACACACAAACTCAGACGGGGGACACAGTACATGTATTATATACAAAAATCCAAGACAAAACATAGAACAGTTATTGGCCAAAATTATCTTTTCCTGTATGCTGTGCATCCTTAGCATCCTAAGCTCTTTTTACCCTTTTCTTCTCTTTTATTCGTCGGCTGCCTTTACTGGTGGCTTTGATTGTACACACTTACGCCTTTGGCAATTGGTCATGAACTAACCTGGTCGGGCTAATGCTCACGGTGGGATTTTCGAGTCATTTTAGCAAATGTGTTTCCAGGCTGAGACAACAGTTGGTGTCAATTGGAGAACAATGGGGCAGCTTTGTGTTACATGTCTATGAGGATGCAAAAAAGGAGGTAGTAGGTTTTTAAATATTGGCAATATTCCTAGTCCTCCCGGCGGAGGATACTTGTGTAAACCTTACCTCGGAATATTCCTTCAACTTTCCCTATTTAGTTAAACATAGGAATGTATTCATTATTGTACGTCATTTTTAGTTGCATTATTCGGGGTTTGTCGCGGTTAGGTACCATAATCAAACCCTCTTTCCCGTCTCTTCTTCCGCTAGATCACCATTTTCGTACATTAATCGACATTCCGATGTGACCTGCAGAGAGAGGGAAAAAGAAGGGGGCAGGGGCTACATTGATAGACACATTAGCGTGCGTAAACCCAGAAAGGCTTTTACTTACTGCATACTCGGCCTATCTCCACGGGATGCAGTCCCTGCCAACTGGGCGTTCAAGCCCAGGTGGACCGTTAGTGTGACTTTTCTTATATAGGTAGCATATAAAGTATAGGCTAAATACCAGGATCTTTAGCGGTTGCTTTTGGCTGTACAAAAAGGAAAAAATACACAACTAAAACTTGGACCCTTCATATCTGCAATATCTCTATATATTATATCTTTTAACTCTTAACTAATCGAGCTGAGTCATTTCACCTGTATTTTAGTTATATCGGAAATAGGGATCATTTATTTGAAACTTATCAATCTACGCGTGACAACTACGTTTGCTTTTCCCAAAAATCTTTAATAAGAATGTCGGTGCACAAATACGGGCCTACAACCCCGTGGGCCGGCCACGGAGCAGGCTGGAACTGTAGATGTGGGGATACTTTATTAGTGAAAAACCTAATGGAGTCGGGGGTTGTTTATTTTATAATAAAAAGTGCGACAAGTGCAATAAAAACATGTCGAGAATTCAGTGTGAGCGAGTATCATAATTGTTGAAATTCGAACTTGCAATAATCATGAGGCGCCAAAACTTAACAACAATTCATTGTCCGAATGTTCAATCAGTACCCATCTGATGTCAATTCGCTGTCTGAACACATAATCAGTACCCATCCTATATCAATTCATTGTCTGAACATATAACCAGTACCCATCCCATATCAATTCATTGTCCGAATTGACAGTACACATCCCATATCAATTTACTGTCCGAACATATAATCAGTACACGTCCTATATCAATCCGTGTGTTTTTAAAAAAACTGCATACATATCTCATGACACCAGGGCTGAACAATCGGGGTACAACAAGGAGTTGAAAGTTTCATTTGCATCGGCGCCATTTTGGGTGCAGTCAAGCAGATCCAGGCATAGTCTAAATCTCCACTAACTCGTGGTTGGCCCAGAGCTTCTTTCGGCAGTCCAAAAAGTTCCGTTAAAGGGCAAAAGAAAGGATCGGTGGTCTGAACCATCAGTCAAAAAGGGGAGGGGAGGCAACAATTTTTCCTACCGGGTCATACTGGGTTTTCACCGGAACTGATCCGAACTGTAGTCTGCAGGATTCTAGTCATTCAAACTGAGGCTGGAGACCGCATGGGAGCGACGACGTTTTGTGGCCACATTTTCATCGTTCCGTGGTCAATCATGGCAGTCATTCCCCATCGGGGGTGTCTGCGGGGGTCGGGGACTCCCGCGGCTCCTATAGAATCTTCAAGGTCGAGGAGAACTTTTATGATGGTGGGACTCGTTTCTTAATCAACAAGCAGCCGGGCCATCTCTTCACCCCGGGCCCGCTCCAGCAGGATCGTCCGCCATTTTACGAGTGGGCGAACCCATGTCGGGTGAGTGGAGCGTTGGGGGTGCCACTGGGGACCTCCACCTGGGGAGATGGGAGAGACTCGTTCGCGCCGTCTCTCCCTCCCAGCGCACCCCACGCCGTTTTCCTCGGCGCTAATATACATGATGGCCGGACCAGGCGATGAGAGAGGGGGGGGGTCGGAGGCATAGGCAAGACATCCCCCCCCAGTGTTGTCGCAGCCATTATAGAAGAAGTGGCGCCTAGTACGTTTCGGGCCGGGCCTCCGGTTGATGGCGGCCGGACGCTCTTCGCCACGGCCCCAGGAACGGGTCCCTTGGTTCATCCTGGGGACAGACCTTGGCGCGTGGTGCCGCCTTCGGGCTATTCGCGTAGTGGCCTCTCCACCCCCAGGCCTTTTTTTTTTTTTTTTTGGAAGCCGGCCCAGGCTGTCTGAGAGAGGGGGGGGTCGAGGGCATGGACATTCCCCCCTGCAACTCTCCAGCGTTGTCGCAGCCGCCACCGCGGCCGGGTCCCGTCGGCCCCGGCCTCTCCTCAGAGCCACCTCTTGTGATGACTTCCGGCCGACGGCTGGCAGCAGGACCCGCCCTACATGTGTTGAAGATCTCGTCTTCCGGCTGGGCGTAGCCGCAAACCTGTTGCACTTTGGGAGTTTCCAGAATGGGGGTAGGTATCTGTTGACTTGTATCTATCTCATGTTACCGTTATTTGGGCGTGGCGGGCGGTGGGACAGGCATGTTTGGAGCAGTGAGGGGTGTGTGGTAAATAAATAAATAATACCCTATTTTTGACTAGACATATATCATAACAGATAGCTCAATAAATAAGAGTCAAGATTCGAGGTAGTAGGAGTTTTGCAGGTTTAATACAGCATAAGGACAGGAACAGGACAACCTGCATAGACAGGGGCCCGGCAGCTGCCGGGGCTAGATCTGGGATGAGCGCGCTGGCTTCTAATAACAATACATGAACTTATATACATAACGCAAACACATAGCATTACATTGCAGTAGGCGTAGCAGTGGGTGGAGCAGAAGGCGTGACGCGTAGCAGTCGCGAAAGATAAGAGTAAAAGTAGGTGTAACTGGGCGTATACATAGACATGTGGTGCAGACGTAACAGAATATGTCATGAATGGGGCGGAAACATAGGAGGGGGCTACCTAAGGAGCCGGGACCTCTAACCTGGTGGTGCGCGCAAACTGGCAATGACGTGTTACTAGGAGAAGCTGGGGGCTATGAACTCTGGACTAGGAGCAGAGACTAAAGTCTGGAGGGTCGGAGCAACACGTACCTAAACTCTATCTAGTATCTGATGTTTAGAGAACATGTTGATATAAACTAGAAGTCAAAAGGGGAAAGGCTAACTTGATTCTAAGACTGGACCATGCATTATTCTACATGTAATGCGTGATGAAGAATATTAAATGCAGTATTTCTCTAACGTGGAGACGAGAAGGCTAGACAATGACGGAAACGATTGATGCAGTTCAGTAGCTTAGGAATGCAGAGAAGGAGGACTGAACTGATAACTGGAACTATAACATACTTTTGGCAGACTCAGAGGCAGAGCCAAGCTGCACCGGGCACTGCGAGGCAGGAAGTAAGTGAAAGGTCGAGGATACAGGTGGGGGCTGCATCGCTCCTTAGCGAGGACTTCAGGAGACAGGAGCTGAACCTGATGTCCAGGCCCTTTTGAGGCCTAGAAACGGGGACTTTATAATGGAATAACGTGCACACTGAGAAACGTGGCAACGTAACTTTACATAGGCCTGATATTCGTAGTATTCACGAGGACTGGAAACTGGCATACTAGAGGTGGACACAACTGTGATTGCGTCATTAATCAAACATGGGGAATGCATATGCATATTTAATCATGCACACATAACATATGATGGATGAGGCGTAGGGACACAGAACATGGCAAAATTTACTTTTCCACATTCCCTCCTTGTCACTACGTTTCATCAGGAAACATCAATATTCATGATACCATCTATCATTTCATACAGTATCATTTGCTCGTCTCGAATTGTCTTGGAACGGGATTTAGAACGGGGCTTAGGACTAGGAATACAAGAGGTAGCACAAATGCCGCAAATCGCAGGGCCACATTGTATACAGAGGCAGCAGCTGAATATGATCGCTACTGCGATACCTAGAAAGGACAGGACTTTCCATCCCCAGGCGGAAATTATATTCCAGAACCAACCGGACCATGTCCAGGTGCCTGGATCTTGGTGTAACAGATGGGCAATTTTATGGAGTCTGGTTATGGCTGAATAAACAGACAGCGCGTTATTTGGAATGAAAATGCAGCAACTAGATCCGATGACTCTACAGGCCCCGCCCCTATCGGCCAATATGACGTCAAGGACGAGACGATTCTGGAGCACGACAATTCTCATAAAGGATTGCTCTTCAGTTAAGTTACCTAGAGCAGAGGCAGTCTCATCTACTACAGCTTCAAGGGTTCTTGTTAACCTACGGATTAACTTACTATTTACAACTGTACCTAAATAAGGGAACACACCTTTATCAATATCAATGAATTGCTCTGCAGCAGTTTCAGTATAATCGACAATCGGGAGATTTCTCTTGTGTCTAGTATGTACTAGGAAGGAATTCCTATGGTAGTCAGGTGGGGCTAGAAAAACTGGTGGCAGTAGGAAAGCAATGTAACAGGTTCCCTCCCAATCGAGGGGCAGGCGAACATATGCGGTTTGACCACAAATAAAATATGAATGACGTGAAGCTTTGAAAATAGATTTCCCACTGTCACTATACTTGACAATAGTAGTACATTCACTATGTCCTACATGTACGGAACCTTTATTTCGGACACATAATTCGCCTTTAACTGGTAGTACTGAAATAGCAGGTGAGTCTGGAGTAGTATCAGACTGAACATTCAGGACCATGAAATTCGACGAATAATTACCTAAATTATACACTTCATTTTCTAGATCTAAACCTGTTCTGTGGGGGAAACCTTGCTTGTCTGGGAAACATGTACTGTTAAGAAAAGACATATCTGTCGAGGATGACGTTAACGTGGACCATGCTCCACACGAACCATTATGTGAGAATGGATAAGGAAAAAGTGGCAGTACTCCCTTCGGGGTCTGGAAAGGGGGGAGTCGACCACACACCCAACAATTAGTGGTATTGCTGGTCTGGTGTGAGTAATGTAACATGCGGATAAATGAGTTATTACGCATAGCGAGGCGGTATGAATATTCGTGAGGAGGCAGATCACTAAACGTGTGCTCTGCTGTGGCATTAGCAGACTTATTTACATGAGGAACTGGAAAATACAGGAAAAATGCGTAACTGGTGCAGGAAATCATTATGCTGATGAATAATATGAAGCTTAGAAAAACGATACATTGAATTGAGTTTTGACTAAGTCTCTCACTATGGGGGTCTATTTTATACATGTCAGAAACAGTCTAACCGTTTCACCTAGGGGAGGACTTATACAATCAAACTGACTGACTTAATTTACTAGACCTTAACTTTTGCTTATACTCCTGCTGCGGAGTTTTCTCTAAAGGGGAGGGGTTGTAGCAATGTCTTTTGCGGGACAGTCCTTAGGAACAATGTTTTGACAAGTCTTGATATCCTGGGAAATGTTTTTAGAGACCGGTTTCAGTCCTTTAAAAAGTTTAACGTGAGAAAGGTGTATCCATCCTTTTCGGCCTTCCAACTTCACGGCTGTACGGGTGGTGAGGAGGACCTGACGGGGCTCCTTCCAACGTGGCTCCAGCGGACTTGATCTGTCAAAGTTACGGACCATCACCATGGAACCTGGAACGATTTCATGCGGTGCCACCTCGGTATTGTCTGGAAATGCGGCAGCAACCTGTGAACGACATGAGTTGAGGGCAGACATCAAGGAAGCTAGGTAATCTGTCAGCATATTACATGAAACATCAGTAATACTTCGGGGTCTAGGAGTACCCCACATGTTAGGGGGGCGGCCGAATACGACCTCATACGGGGACAGACCTGATCTGGAATGTGCGACCATGCGCATATAAAACAAAGCGACTGGCAGAGCTACTAGCCAGTCCACACCCTTATCTTTACATACTTTGGCGATGCGGATTTTCAGAGTCTGATTATGTCTCTCGACTAGACCGGCTGCTTCAGGATGGCGTACACAATGAAACCTCCACTGGTACCCTAACAACAGGGAAACGTGCTTCATCAACTCAGATGAGAATGGCTGACCGTTATCAGAATATACGACTCTAGGGAGTCCATATCGAGGGAAAAATTCACGAACCAACTGCTTGGCAGTGGTCGCGGCTGTGTAATCTGGGACTGGATATGCTTCTGTCCATCTGGACAAAGCGCATACAACTACAAGGACATACTTGAAACCTCGACATCGCTCCATCTGAATATAATCCATCTGGAGGACTTCAAAAGGGTGGTCAGGAGGCTGGAAACCACCTTGTTCCACCGGGACACTTTTACCTGGATTAAACTGACAACATATCATACAGGTACGGACTTTCTGCTTGGCTGCAGCTCGTAAATGCTTGTTGAACCACATGTCCTGGATACTGTCTAACATAGCTTTTTCTCCTAAATGTGCTGGACTATGTGCGGTATTAATAATGACTTGAACCATAGAGTCGGGGAGAAACCATGTGGCTCTACCCTTTGTTAACCATCCTTGATCTGTCTGGACCCCTCCTTGTTCGGACCATTTCTTGATTTCATCGGGAGTAGCATGTGACTGGATATCTATGACATCTTGTGTAGGGTCCTTAACTGTCATACATGTAGTCGGATCTGGAGTATGTGTCTGTGTCGGATTAGCTTGAATGTCTGGAGTCTGAGCTGTAAGCTTGGCTGTGCGATCTGCTAGATCATTACCTTGGGAAATAATGTCAGTAACTTTCGTATGTGCTTTGCACTTCATGATAGCTATAGATGTCGGTAAATGTATGGCATCTAACAGAGCCTGAATAAGGAGACCATGCTGAATCTTGGTTCCATGAGAAGTCATGAAACCTCTCTCCTGCCAGAGTACTCCGAAGTCGTGTACAACTCCAAATGCGTAACGTGAATCTGTGTAAACATTAACTTTCAGGTTCTTGGCGTGTATACAGGCTTGTGTCAGAGCAACTAGCTCTGCTGCTTGAGCGGACAGGGTATCAATACGGTGTGTTTCAATAACTTCAGTGTCAGTAGTTACTGCATACGCGGCAACTAAATCTCCGGTACTAGTTCTCATACATGAACCATCCACATAAAGTGTCAGGTCTGGGTCTGGTAATGGAATATCTGTCAGATCCTGTCTTGGCTTTGTCGTAATGTTAACTACTTCCACACAGTCGTGTGTGGCTGGATTTGAATTAACTGATGGTAACAGTGTAGCAGGATTTAGGATGTTGCAGCGTCTGATTTCTATGTGTGGCTGGAACAGCGTCAATTCATAACCTGTTAAACGTGCAATTGTCAAGTGCTGAGTTTGTGTTCGGTTTAAAAGAACTTCCACGGAATGTGGAACTTGTACTGTCAAGGAGTGTCCTAAAACTATGGAATCACTTTGTCTGATAGCTAATGCTGTGGCGGCAACTGACTTGAGGCACGCAGGCAACGCCTGGGCGACTGGATCTAGTGTGCTCGAAAAATAAGCACAGGGCTTGTATTGTCCTGCTTGATCTTGTGTGAGAACAGATAATGCTGTACCTTCACGTTCAGTAACAAAAAGTGTAAAAGGCTTACTGTAGTTCGGTGTAGCTAGAACTGGAGCTTGGCATAGGGCTTTCTTTAACTCGTTGAAACTAAGTGTATGTTCTGATGTCCAAGGGAGAACAGTCGATACGGCTGCCTCCTGTGTCGTTAACTGTATCAGTGGCTTGGCTAGAAATGCATACTGAGGAATCCATTGTCGGCAATAAGAAGTAAGGCCGATAAAGGCACGTACCTCCTTCTGGGTTCTGGGCTGAGGAAGACTCGCTATCAACTGGATACGGTCTGGTGTCAACTGCCTACCCCTCTTGGACAGCAAGTGTCCTAAGTATACCACTTGCTGGACACAGAATTGAAGCTTCGAAGGGGACACCTTGTGCCCCATCTCGGCTAGGAAATACAGAACTGTCAGTGACGCTCGCTCGCAGTCACGTTCAGAACGGGCTGTGATCAATAGATCATCGACATACTGGAGCAGGGCAGTGTCAGTTGGCATATGAATGTTGTCAAGTTGTCTCTTAAGTGCTTGACTGTAAATACTAGGGCTTTCTGTGAAACCTTGTGGAGCGCGTGTGAACATATAGCTCCTTCCATTTAAACAAAATCCGAAAAGAAACTGGCTGTCTGGATGAATAGGAACACTAAAAAATGCGTTCTTGAGGTCTATGACAGTAAAGAACGTGGCTTCGGAATCAATGGCTGTTAATAGGGAAGAGATGTCTGGGACAACTGGGTACTGCGGAATAATACATTTGTTAAGCTCCCGTAAATCAATCACTAATCGATATACAGGGGGTGCATTTGGATCAGTACGTTTCATGACTGGAATGATCGGAGAATTGCATACGTTGGAGGCAGTTTCTACAACTACTCCTTGAGCGATGAGCTCGTCAATAATTTTGGATAAGGCTGCTACAGCCTCGGGTGGCAATCTGTACTGTCTGATTCGTGGTAACACTACACCTGGTTTGAGAGTCACACGATGGGGTGTGATTTGCATGTAACCTACATCAGTTGGACCTTGCGCCCATAAATGCTGCGGAACTTTAGACAGTCTGGGATCAAAATCTCGTAATACATAGTGACCCTTGAAGTCACGTAGGAACAATCGTATTCCCTCTGGGGAACAGCATATAACTGCACCTAATTCTTTCAGTGTTTTAATGCCTAATAGATTTTCTGGACATGACTTAGTAAGTAACAGATCAGTAGTACGGGACAATGGACCTACTTCTAGAGTAACTGGCTTTGATATTTCATTTATAATGGGTTTTCCTGAAAATCCAAGGGAAACATTTCTTGAGCCTGAGAGCGGAGCCCCTGGAACTTCGGCATGACTAATTGTGGTCCTACTTGCCCCTGTATCAATCAAAAACTTTCTGTCTTTCCCTAATACTTGACTGTGAACATAGGGACCTTCTTGATCTACAGGTATCTCGATGAGAGGCAAGCCTACCTCCCTCTCTAGGCTGTTTCATGAATATGGCTGGTACTCTGGATACTCAGACTGTGCATACTGGTACATCTGCGATGTAACATGCTGTGTTGCAGCAATAGGCTGCGGTGCTGTAACTGTCTGTGGTGTATTCTGTGACTGAGGAATCTGTGAAACTTGTTCTTGTCTAGGCGGACGTGGTCTTTCTTTAGTCTTACCAGTAGCTATGTTGTGTTTCAGAACTGCACACTCGTTTATAAAATGACCTGGCTGTTTACAGTAATTGCAGTTCCCTTTAACGGGAGCTGCAGGATGGCTGGCTTGATTCGGACCCCTCTTCTGACTGTCTTGAGGAACAGATTGTGCAACTAGCACTTTCATTTTCGTGTCTTTCATACGTTTTCTTTCGTGTTCTTGCTCTTCCCTAATTCTATTCTGGTGATACTGGAGCATCTGGAGCATCTGGGACGGAGTATTAGCTTGCCAGGTGCTTTCGACTTTCAAAACTCGGTTTTTAATTGGTGGACTTGAATTCTCGACTAATTTAGTAACGAAAAGGTGAGGGTATGACTCACTACTTGTCTTGAGGCCACTATTGATACTGAAACATTTCTCAAACCTAGAATAAAAATCACTAATATCTTCGTCTTGTTTCTGTTTACAGGCTGAGATTGCATCCCAGTCTTCTTTTCTCGTTGTTAATAATCTGGGTAAAACTTGAATTAATAATTCTGGTAATTCTTTACATTTCTCTCCAAGACCAGTACCTGGTACACGTATCTTATCTTCTGCTTCTAGGACTGCCCAATCGATCTTTTTCTCTCCCACCTCCCATTCTTTTTCCTTTAGCTTTTCATACACCCCTGCGGGCAACAGGACCTTTAACATTTTAATGATATCTGGGTAAGTGTATTCTCCCATACGGAGCATGTCTTTTAATTCTCTATGGAACCCTGCTGGATCTTTATCATGACAGGGAATTAATTTCTTCATTTCGAGGAGTTCCATCTTTGTGATCGGAGTGTATACAAACACTCGCTGCATTTCGCCACCCGCTCCTCTGACTGGGTGAACTTCTCGTAACGGATTCTGTCTGTCTATGTAGAATGATTTACTTTCTGGGGGTGAGACATGAACAAAATGCGGGTTCAAGAACGTTCTATATTTGTGACGTTGTTCTAGAATGACACTAATTAAATCGGTACCTAGACCTCTCCATCTGTACTGGAGTAACTCGTTCAGGATATCATGTAACGGACCTGGATCAGAGTGTTGACCCTCATACAGAGTAATGAGGTACTGAATCATATACATACCCACCAGTCGCTGCTCGGCTGGGGGCATTTTCAGGAACATTTGTGCCACTATTTCGTCTGGAAAAGTGGTAGAATCAGTAATCCATCGGACTGCTGATCGGACTAGTTCCTGTTCATGCATGGTACTTAACTCACTATAACCGATTCGTGATTTCAGAATGTGATCGGTAGCTTGAAATACTTGTTCTAGGGAACCTTGTTCTGGTGCTGGATGATGGAAGATAGACTTGTGTTCTAGACGTAAATGGCGGTCTGGAAATCTAGATTTTCCTACATACGCTATTCTGGCAGTATTCTCGTCGTCTTCCTCTTCAGGATCAGAGGTACTTTCTTTCTCGCTTACTTGTGCTGCTTTACGCTGTTCGTGTATCTTTATTATCTCTCTACGGATTTTCTTGTACATACTTTCCATGGCACTAATGGTATTGTGCTTTCCTTCGGCTATATTATCACTCCACTTTGTCAGGATTTTCATTTCGGCTGGATCTTTAGACGGGTAATCTTGTTCTCTTATTAGACAGTTAATTAAGAACTTTAATATCATACGCTGAATCTCGGCTTTCCTTTGAGACATGGCATCACTAATACTTTCTGGATCATCCCCTGTACGGATAAAACGATATATTCTGTCTAGATCTTCTTTCATATTCGGCAAGGTGACTAGATACTCGGTCACTCTCCTTACGCGCACGGAATATAAAACCATATTAAACTCGCCTGGAACTGGGTCATAGACACATTCGCCAAGGGTTTGCCTGATTTCTGCAACAGACTTATTACTCTTAGGAGTACGCTGTGATGCTTGAGCATGTAATTCGAGTGCTGATAAACGCTTGTATGGCGGCGGGGTTTGAGGAAGACCTCCTCCTGCGGCCCCTAAACTAGAATCATCAACTGATGCTTTTCGTCCTGGCAGGGTCGGTAATTGTAACGTGGGCTGGACTTGTATGGCGGGCTGACCCGGGGGGGCTGTTAAGGGCACCCCGGTGTCTGGAGGAGCAGGAATTACCTGATTTACAGGGACTGGCGGAGCGCGAACAGGATTTACATATTCGGGGACTGTGTCGTCCAAATAGGACGAAATAAAAATATCAGCTGCGGTCGGTTTGTGACGTAGCTTGGTCGGAACTAATGGTGGCGGGAAATTACTGGATGCCTCTGGGGTCGCTTTTGGCAAGCCCTCGGCAAGAAGAGGATACATACCCTTAATGAGGGCATGCCTCTGTCTGTCTGACTGTTCGGCTTTTACTTGTTCACCTATCTCGATTAATTCTCTTTCTTGGGCTCGTTCTTGGGATCCTCTACTTAGTTCTGACTTTCTGATTTCTTTTTCGGTTCTTTTATGAGCTTCTTTGCGCCAGAACTCGATGGCATCTTTCTGTGACTGTCTGGCTTTCTTTTTCCATAATGCTTCTTCTACTCGCATGATGCACTCGGCATCCCATGTGCCCGATACGGGCCATCTATACTTTTCTTCTAACTGTTTGGTATAATCTACCCATAAATCTAGATATAATATGGCGCTTATGCCATGTTTCTGATACATAAAGTGACCTGGACTGTCCCTAGGCGGGACAGGAACTGCTTCTTCTAACAAACCCTTTCTAGTTTTTAACTGACGTAATCTCGAAAAGAGAGACATTGTAAACTTGAATCGGAACACAATACAATAGACGAGGAACAATAACAATTGGGAGAACAATTCAGGCATACCACGACATTGGAAATACATTGAACAACATCATAACATTACAGTTCGGACAGAATATTACCTGGAATACTGAGAACAGAAACACAAGAATTTCTCGAGAACGGAACAGACTAGAGTTACTGGATGCACTGCTGAAACAGTACGGAACATACCGGTCCCATAAAGGGACGCATCAAGACCCGTATCCACCTAGGTGAACACTTCGTTTGTGGGCCTGGGTACCACCTACCCACGGACCAGAGTCAATTTAGATTGACCCTGTCTAGATACTACCCCAGCAATGGTACTCACCGGGCAGCAAGAACGGAAGCTTCGGACTGGACTGGACTGCTACGACGACGGACGACGAACTTCGGACTTCAGTTACGGGTGGGCCTCCGGATACCTCGGACCTTGGACTCTCGGCTTGGGCTCTGGTCGGGACTCGCCGCGTTCCTCCACCGTCTCGTTTGGATGCTGGACCGCCTCCTCCGTCTCCTCCGTGGGCCTGAGGGATACTTGAAGCAGAAATATCTGCACGTGGCCGGTATGGTTCCGTCACGGCTGCAAAGGGTCAGGGGGTCGGCGTGGCTTCACCGACGCGTGGGGAAAGGGCAAGTCCCTGTTCGGGCGCCATTATGTGGTAAATAAATAAATAATACCCTATTTTTGACTAGACATATATCATAACAGATAGCTCAATAAATAAGAGTCAAGATTCGAGGTAGTAGGAGTTTTGCAGGTTTAATACAGCATAAGGACAGGAACAGGACAACCTGCATAGACAGGGGCCCGGCAGCTGCCGGGGCTAGATCTGGGATGAGCGCGCTGGCTTCTAATAACAATACATGAACTTATATACATAACGCAAACACATAGCATTACATTGCAGTAGGCGTAGCAGTGGGTGGAGCAGAAGGCGTGACGCGTAGCAGTCGCGAAAGATAAGAGTAAAAGTAGGTGTAACTGGGCGTATACATAGACATGTGGTGCAGACGTAACAGAATATGTCATGAATGGGGCGGAAACATAGGAGGGGGCTACCTAAGGAGCCGGGACCTCTAACCTGGTGGTGCGCGCAAACTGGCAATGACGTGTTACTAGGAGAAGCTGGGGGCTATGAACTCTGGACTAGGAGCAGAGACTAAAGTCTGGAGGGTCGGAGCAACACGTACCTAAACTCTATCTAGTATCTGATGTTTAGAGAACATGTTGATATAAACTAGAAGTCAAAAGGGGAAAGGCTAACTTGATTCTAAGACTGGACCATGCATTATTCTACATGTAATGCGTGATGAAGAATATTAAATGACCATTAAATGCAGTATTTCTCTAACGTGGAGACGAGAAGGCTAGACAATGACGGAAACGATTGATGCAGTTCAGTAGCTTAGGAATGCAGAGAAGGAGGACTGAACTGATAACTGGAACTATAACATACTTTTGGCAGACTCAGAGGCAGAGCCAAGCTGCACCGGGCACTGCGAGGCAGGAAGTAAGTGAAAGGTCGAGGATACAGGTGGGGGCTGCATCGCTCCTTAGCGAGGACTTCAGGAGACAGGAGCTGAACCTGATGTCCAGGCCCTTTTGAGGCCTAGAAACGGGGACTTTATAATGGAATAACGTGCACACTGAGAAACGTGGCAACGTAACTTTACATAGGCCTGATATTCGTAGTATTCACGAGGACTGGAAACTGGCATACTAGAGGTGGACACAACTGTGATTGCGTCATTAATCAAACATGGGGAATGCATATGCATATTTAATCATGCACACATAACATATGATGGATGAGGCGTAGGGACACAGAACATGGCAAAATTTACTTTTCCACAGGTGGCGAAGCCTAATTGCCTCGTGGCCGTCGTGATGTCAAGCTTGGCTTCTCTCACCATTTTCATGTTTCTTATTACGGGCTTATTCCTAACGTTTCTTATTTCTAGCGAAATCATGTATTTTATCGTGAGCTATTTCTAACGTTTTCTTATTTGTAGCGAAAATCAAAAACTCATCAGTGGCCTACTGACTTTACTTGATTCCTTTTGTTTTCCCTAACGATTTTTATATATATTTTTTTTTATCTGCTCGCACGATACAGCGGCTAATCCGCACTTTTCTTTATATTTGTCCTTTTTATTAGGGGTGTCCCCCGGGCTGAGCCGGATGACCTACCTCTAATAAATGGTCCGGGTGGAACTGGTTTATCAGTCAGTGGGGAGTAGATAGACATGACAGATTACAACGGGGGACAAAGGTCCGCATTACCTACCCTTCACTACTTGCAAAGACTAGACAGAGTATTTCTTTTCTATGTTATTTGCAAACAGAGAATACCTCCAAAAAGAACAAATTCCGAACAGTCAATGTTCGGACAACCAATCAATCAATGAGGAACGAAATAGGCACGACGGGTTACAATGGGGGCAAAAGCCTGCGTTACCTACCCTTCACTATCTGCAAAGGGAGAGAGAATATTCCTATTCTTCCCCGTTTGTAGGCAGAGAAGATCCTTAAGAGAACCAAGTTCGAACAATTCAATGCTCGATCAAACAATCAATCAGTGGGGAGAAAAATAGGCATGACGGATTACAATGGGGGACAAAAGTCCGCATTACCTATCCTTCACTATTTGCAAAGAGAGAGAGACGTTCCTATCTGTCGCTGTTTGCAAACAGAGAATGTCCCCAAGAGAACCAATACTTCAAGTAGCACCCAAGGCTAAATGAACCAATCAATGAACAATACCAGTATCTAAATACCGTTTCCAATATCAACAATCAATCAATCAATCAGATGGATAAAGCCATCCTACCAATTAGACGTAAAGACGTCCTACTTAACCTTACCCGGACCGGACCGTGTGGGCAATTCTTCGCCTTCCTTTCTCCAGCGCCCGATCGTTCTCTTTCTCCATGTTTTTACCGCAGCATTCCTGTGGGATTCCAGTCAGGACAAGAGGTCACTTGAGAGAGGTCCGTTCGGAATCGGTGAAGTTCATTCAATCGGCAGCCGGACGAGGGCCCTCTCAAGGCAGGTATACTCCAATCGTTTAGATGTTCACCCCATCGTCTGGACCTCTCTTACCGGACCTTATGTCGCTGATGGACCCCGCGTTGGGACGCCAATTGTGGAAAAGCCAGCCCATAATGCACCTGATGCCCAGGCTGCTGGCGCAGGACGCCTCTGAGTACCCATCTTGAACAATTACCAAATAAAGAGACGGGCGCTGGAGGCAGGAAAACAAGAACAGAGTTTTATTTCTCATGAGGAGAGCCTGTCATTTCGGACACTCTCATAGTGTCTTCAGGAGGTGCTCTAACAAGTTCCTCTAAGGCTTTGTTTTTTATACACATGTTTATGATACACAAACATTCCTTATTACAATAAAGACATTGTGAAGCATGAAGATATTCCAACACGTGGCTACAGTAGGGGCCCTCACCCTCCATACAATAGGAGGGGGCTGTCACGCAGCTGAGTGTTCTGCTGATTCCTTTGGAATGTGTGCGCCTGATCGAATCTCAGGGGGTGGGGAGGTCATGATCAATAGTAGCTCCCTTTGAAGAGGGGTGAGTGCATACAGTAGTGGGCAGGAAACTGTATCCTCAGGCTAAGGGATGACCAGCGGTCCGTGCAGACAATCAGGCTCAGAGGAAGGGGTCATCAAAGGAGGGGCATTCATGGAAGAAAAGGAGGTGTTGGTCAGGCGCGGGGTGTGATTCCCAGAGACAGAGTCATGCGGGATGGGAGGGTTCATGACTTGTGCATGTGAGAGCGGGGGCGGTCAGGGTGCATGGGGGATGCTTGCAGGGTCAGGGAAGGGCGCTGATGATCGATCGCGAACAGGGAGACCATGGCACCTAAAATGGCTGTTGTATATATGTGCGCATGGGTCTATGCTGGCGGGATAACACAGTCAGTGTTTTGCAATACCCGTTCTGCTTACAACAAGAGGTACAGTGAACACAAATGAACGCCGCTTATGTGCATATACATTGCTATTTTCAACACATGGTGGAGCCTTTTGGGGCTCATGCAGCAGGATGGGGGGTTTTGGAGCCTCTCAGGGCTCAGGGGCGAAGACCCAGATGGAGCCTCTCGGGGCTCGAGGGGTTAAAATGCCGGTGGAGCCTCTCGGGGCTCAGGACACGTGGGAGCCTCTCCGGGCTCGGGACAAAGTTGCGGGCAGGCGGGGCCCCCCTCGGGGGACCCGGCATCACTGGTGGCCCCACGGGCCATGAGGGAGCCTCTCGGGGCTCAGGGGTCAAGCTGTGGGCAGGCGGGGCCCCCCTCGGGGGACCCGGCATCACTGGGGGCCCCGGGGGCCTCTGAGCACATGTGTGCTCGCGCTGGAGGGGAGGGGCGGCCACCGGCAATGTGGCCCGATGCCCCGCCTCCCCTCCTGCATCACTCACCGGCTAGTAGACGCGCCGGTCTCTCCTCGCCCTCCGGGGCTCCCTCTCGCTCCTGGGGGCCCCGGGGGGGAAGTGGCCATTCTTCGGGGGGGACGCAGGGGCGCGGAGTAGGCTTCCGCTGCCCCCTGCATGTCTCAGCTCTCTCCGTCCCTCGCTGCAGCTCCCCGGGCCGCCGGCCAATCAGAGCGCGGCCCGGGGAGACGTCATCAGCCCAGCCCGGGCCGCCAGCCACTCAGAGCGCGGCCCGGGGGCGGGCCTCACGAAGGGTCCCGGGCTGCGGCGGTGAATACAGGGGAAATTGACGAGGGCCAGGATCCCTCGATTAGGGCAGCAATGACGGGGGCAAGCGAGGTAGGCACTCGCTGGGGGCTCGGGCCCCCTCCCTCGAGCGGGCAAAGGCCGGGTGGGCACCGGCTGGAAGGATTGAACGCTCCCAGCGCTAGGAGCATAGAGGCAGCACCTCAAGGCGCTAGGGCAGCAAGGAAGCGCTCCCCAGCGCGGGAAGCATGAATGAAGCGCCCCGCGGCGCTAGGACAGCCAGAAACGGGGAATAAGGCGCCTCCCGGCGCTAGGGCAGCAGGAATCAGCAGAGTCTTGGTAGGGTCCAGGACAGCCGTGGTTCAGGGGCAGGGCAGGGCTCAGGGAGGCAAGCCTTTCCCCTGAGCCCCAAGCAGCAGCATGCCCCTGGCAGGAGTCAGTCAGGACCAGCAGGAAAGAGAGAGAGAAGAGGGCACACCCTCCTTTTATATCTGAGACCCCTTTGTCTAAAAAGGGGCAGGCAGGATGAGAACCAGCTAGAACTGGTTATCAGGAATTTCTTCTTACTGGCCAGGTTAGGACACCAGACTCACCCCAGGTGGGTGGAGCCAGCATGGTGGGAGGACAGCCCAGACCCATGCAGGATACAGGCACAGCCCCTCCCTCACTTCAGCCAATCACGCGCCAGCATACTTACTGCACACACACACACCGATGTCTAGAAGTGGCACTTCTCTTCTAGACACACACAAGCCGCATACATCATCTTGAAGCATTCAATCACACGAATCCATACATACCAGACTCGGGCCTGTACCCCCCACGCACCCGGAACTATCGGGGACACACACATGCCCCATGCATTCCTATGGGAGGGCAGGCTTCTCTCATGTACACGCACTCAGAGCGGGAATCCCCATTCCCAGGTCACATATAACAAGCCAAACTTCAGGGGTGGATCTGCCAGAAGGGCCCGGTCCAACAGTTATGGTGGGCGTGTGCGGAGGACGGCCGGGGCCGTCCGAACCACGCCCACCTTCGCTCGCACCGCGGCAGAAATTCTCCGCGGTTAAAGGGTTAAGGGTCAGACAGTTCTAGTACAGGGCCTCACACTTGTTTGCTGATGTGGAAAAGTATTCATAGCTTCACTTCAGATGAGCATCTTCCAAACACTGATGTAAAGGACTAAAGAGTATTTAAAGAAAGGTGACAACTGGAAGTGACAGTCTGTATTTCAATGAATATATCTGTATTTCAATGAATATATCTGTATTTCAATGTATATATTACGGTCAGTTTTGCAATTAAAGTGGGCAGCTTATTTATTTTTTAAATAATTTATTTGCAGGTTTTTCAAATCCACAGTAAACAGAGGAAAATACCATGGAATTTTAAACCAGATCAAACAAATTGTGGCACAGGTTCAGCCCTGCCAAGTGTCACACATCAGGCGTTAGACTAAGGCATTTTAGTACGGGGATAAATTCCTGCTATGTACACTACGGAGCAACGAGAACAGGAGCCCGCAGGAGACTTCCCATGACAATCCCAGTAGTATGTCTGGAGACCAGCACCCAGTGACCAGCGACCGGCAACCAGCGCAGCTTTCCAGGAGTACTACAGTGAACTTTACAAGCACCAAATAGTAACTCTGCACCTGTACATCGGCATGCTTTTACGAGTACACATATTCGTGCATTGGAGAATTGTCAAGGCCAAGTTAATGCCGGCCCTCAATTATGCACAACAGGCGTACCCAGGCAAACTGAACAAGGAGTTGGAAAAAATTCACTGCGGGCATACAAGAGACTGTATCATTTACCAAAATGCACAAGAAACACTCTGATCCGCCTGGAATTCTCACTCAACCAACAAAATCTTGAAGAGATGGCAGCCCTAAGCAAATATTACTACCTTACAACAGCGGCACGTGACAACACACTGAAGGCCGTCTTGAAACATATCTTTATGGAACCCAGGAACCCTTGGTCAGCTACCATTGAATCAGCAATGATCCAACTTAATCTTGCGATTGAGTCGAGGAATCCAGACCTTATCAACTACACGACCATCAAACACGCGATCAAAAAGCAAGTGCGCGCCTGCTCCCGTGACTTGGACCTTGAGTCTCTTGTGAAAAGAGCATTTCATGAGTCCCTGTGCTTGCCGCACACCGCGTATAACCCTCGAAACCATCTCACGCAGGCCGTGGGTCTCCCAGCCCTCCATAAGATCCTAGCCTACAGACTGCACCCCCTCCCTCTTAAAGAACTACATCATCCGGGAAATGCTGGCACGGGAGATCGGGAATGTAGACTCTGTAATTACAAACGTGAGTCATTGGCCCATTTACTATTTTGCTGCCCTGCGATACGTGCACCCCGCACCCTCTACCTCAGGCCCATCCTCAGGGATGTGGGGTCACGCACAGTCAAGGAGGCAATCCATCAATTATATACCTTGAGTACAGTAAAACAGATGGCCTTGTTCGGAAAGTTCATACAACAGACCCGGTCTGAGCTGATGGCAGCCAAGGGCGCACAGGACTAGAGACTTTGCGGCGGGACACTGGGTGACCCCTCCAGGTCCCCGACTGCGTGTGTCCTTTGGAACCCTGGAACCTTCTCATAAATGCCTGCCTGCAGAAACATCTTTGGTTTTAACTTTTGTAATTTTATACTTTGGTTTTAATGTAATGGTTTTAAGTAACCACATAAAAAAAGTTATTCATTATTCATTCATTCATTCATTCATTCATTCATTGGAGAATTGTCACTGTGTGCAAAGGTGCTGTGTCTCTCAAGACACATTTCATCCTTGAGTAATAATTCCTCTGGGTCCCTTGTGCTGTGTGCTTTCTAACCCCTCCACACTTCCAGGATAGAATGCGCAGATTCTCACAATCTTTCACTTGTGAACATTTGTAGATTCTTACTATTCACAGGGGGAAGGACTGGTCCTTCTGGGTGCCATGGGAGCCAGATCCGGAGGGTTGGCCTTTGTTGTTCTCTTTCTTCCACCATCTTGCAGCGCCCCATCGCATTGTAAGATTACACTGTGCACCTGCAAGGTGGCAATATCTTCATTGTGCCTTTTACGCCTGCACATGAGCAGGAACAGATTGCATACATCGTGCACCTTTGGAGTCCAGGGTGAGGATGAAACAGTGGGCCCACCTCAGGTGGCAGTGCCCTTGGCACCTGTAAGGGGTGAGGATGAACCAGTGGGCTCACCGAAGGTGGAAGTACTCTTGGCACCTGTAAGGGGTGAGGATGAAACAGTGGGCTCACCGAAGGTGGAAGTGCCCTTGGCACCTGTAAGGGGTGAGGATGAAACAGTGCGCTCACCGAAGGTAGAAGTGCCTTTTGCACCTGTAAAGGGTGAGGATCAAACAGTGGGCTCACCGAAGGTGGAAGTACTCTTGGCACCTGTAAGGGGTGAGGATGAAACAGTGGGCTCACCGAAGGTGGAAGTACTCTTGGCACCTGTAAGGGGTGAGGATGACACAGTGGGCTCACCGAAGGTGGAAGTGCCCTTGGCACCTGTAAGGGGTGAGGATGAAACAGTGGGCCCAACGAAGGTGGAAGTGCCCTTGGCACCTGTAAGGGGTGAGGATGAAACAGTGGGCCCAACGAAGTTGGAAGTGCCCTTGGCACCTGTAAGGGGTGAGGATGAACCAGTGGGCTCACCGAAGGTGGAAGTACTCTTGGCACCTGTAAGGGGTGAGGATGAAACAGTGGGCTCACCGAAGGTGGAAGTGCCCTTGGCACCTGTAAGGGGTGAGGATGAACCAGTGGGCTCACCGAAGGTGGAAGTGCCCTTGGCACCTGTAAGGGGTGAGGATGAACCAGTGGGCTCACCGAAGGTGGAAGTGCCCTTGGCACCTGTAAGGGGTGAGGATGAAACAGTGGGCCCAACGAAGTTGGAAGTGCCCTTGGCACCTGTAAGGGGTGAGGATGAAACAGTGGGCTCACCGAAGGTGGAAGTACTCTTGGCACCTGTAAGGGGTGAGGATGAAACAGTGGGCTCACCGAAGGTGGAAGTGCCTTTGGCACCTGTAAGGGGTGAGGATGAACCAGTGGGCTCACCGAAGGTGGAAGTAATCTTGGCACCTGTAAGGGGTGAGGATGAAACAGTGGGCTCACCGAAGGTGGAAGTGCCTTTGGCACCTGTAAGGGGTGAGGATGAAACAGTGGGCTCACCGAAGGTGGAAGTGCCCTTGGCACCTGTAAGGGGTGAGGATGAAACAGTGCACTCACCGAAGGTAGAAGTGCCTTTCGCACGGGTAAAGGGTGAGGATCAAACAGTGGGCTCACTGAAGGTGGCAGTGCCCTTGGCACCTGTAAGGGGTGAGGATGAAACAGTGGGCTCACCGAAGGTGGAAGTGCCCTTGGCACCTGTAAGGGGTGAGGATGAAACAGTGGGCTCACTGAAGGTGGAAGTGCCCTTGGCACCTGTAAGGGGTGAGGATGAAACAGTGGGCTCACCGAAGGTGGAAGTGCCCTTGGCACCTGTAAGGGGTGAGGATGAAACAGTGCGCTCACCGAAGGGGGATTGTTAATAAGCCAGAGAGCACGAGTCCCACACCGGCAGGAATACTCAGTGGGTTGTGTGTGGCTACATTTAACTCAGACTTCTAAACTAAGTGATGGTGCACCATACCAATTCCTTCAACCTGTGGGTTAGAAATCTAAACCCTGTAGACCTGGCGGCTAGATCCCACAATCTGCAACATTGGCTTTACTCCTGTATGGGGTGAGGATCAGATTAGACACAACATGTGCTCCCACTTATGGTGGCACTATCGCTATTGTGCTCTTTACTTCTCTATAGGGGGAGGATCAAACTAAACACAGCTTGGAAGCCCCCGCCACACAAGGTTGCATTTCACTTCTTGTGCCCTTAATTCCTGTTCGGCGTGAGGATCAGACTGTGATGTATTCCTATAGGTTCTGTATCGATCCCCCTATTCCTGACCTGTTCTGGTTAATAATTAACTAGCAGCCATCCCACGGTGCAAAAACCGTTATCTGATTAGGCCACACCACGGCACAGGAACGCGTTATCTGATTAGGTCATAACGCTTGCCATCTAATTAGGCAAGCACTATTCCTTCAGCCGCTGATAAGGCATACGGAGTTCTCAAAACAAATCAAACCTATGACAACCTGGGAAAATCCCTGCGGCCATTGTTTTGATTTCACCAAGAACTTCAGTAAAGAATGTGCTAACGACCAGTTCGTATGACATCCTTATTGACGTATCTATGTCCATCCTTACGTCAATCTCGGCACCTTACAGGTATAAATATTACCGACATTGCCTTAAGCAAACACACGCGGTGGTGACGAGATCGGAGCAGCGAGACTTGCCGAAGAGGCCAGCACAGAGCGGACCCCGCTGGCGCTGCCCCGCCTTCCTGACGCGCTGAGAACGAGACGCTGCTTTCTCCTGCCGAGAAATCCAGCTCCGGCGCTTCCAAGCAGCCCTTGCAGGCAGCTGGAATATCAAGACCAACGACGAGAGATACCAGCCCTCAACCATTCTAGATCTCAGGTACAGAACTGAATAACCCCTTGCAGAGAATTCTTGAGTCAGTCACTTGGCAAAACAAACTTAACTTAAACTGCTACTTATCTACTCCCGCCCACGTATTAGGCTTAGGTCAGGTACACTGGGGTAGGCGTAGTTAGAAGCACCAGTTGAGTACGATTAGTCAAATGTATATATGTATGTATCTATTTTAGCCATTTTAAATATCATATGGCTTAGAAACCATATCAATGCTTTTACAGTATTATTTTATACTTCTGCTTTTATTGTATGCACTTTACTTAACCATAAGTATTGCAATAATATCGATTCATTTCTCTTGTACGAGAAAAGAGACTGATCAATAAATAACATCTTTTATTGAACACGCCCGTCTCTTCCTTTTCTCTACACTCTGGTGAAACTAAGAATGCACTGAACTGACTGAGTAAAATAAGTTGAGCTTGACTCTTGTTGCACCAGTGCTGCTTCGGCTGCACCAGTGCTGCTTCGGCTGCACTGGTGCAGCTTCTCAGACTTGAGGCGTTGCACCAGTGCAGCATAGAAAAGAAACTTTTTAATAAAAGGATTTAAAACTAATTCAAGATATACATTATCTAAGGAATGTTATAAAAACTCAGATATGGAGAATATTTTTCATTTTCGTCCATTTTTGACCGTTTTGGAGCACTTTGAAGCACTGATGCAGCTTTGGGATTTTTATGGTTATTTTGATCAGAGATGCTCCTAATGTGTTTAAAATTCATGTGGGATGTATCCAAGACACTGCCATCACACCTATATAGTTTTTAAATGATTTTGATGTATTAAAATTTTGACCTCCATAAGGGGGGAAAGGTTGAACTTTTACCCCGCTCGGAGTTCCATGACTTTCGTGACCTTGTCCCCCTGAAATTTAAAATTGCATTTTCAAAGTAATGTGTACAACTATTCATTCTGTGTCATTCATTGTGTGTTTAGCATGCTATTGGGCCACTGTAGCACTTGTTTTTTTTTGTTTTTATGCATTTTCGACCGTTTTTGAACACTTTGATGCTCCAAATGGTCTTTGGACTTAGTCACTTTTTGCTTCATGGAGATTTCAAAAGTGTTAGAAAGTCACTTTGGAGGCACACAGGACAGTGCAAATGCACCTATATAGCAATCAGGACACTCCAATCACACCTATATAGTTTTTAAATGATTTTGATGAATTAAAAATTTTGACCTCCATGAGGGGTGGAAAGTTTGAACTTTTACCCCACTCGGAGTTCCATGACTTCTGTGACCTCGTCCCCATGAAATTTAAAATAGCATTTTCCAAGTAATTTGTAAATATATTCATTCTGGGTCATTCATTGTGTGTTTAGCTTGCTATTGGGCCAGTGTAGCACTTTGTTTTTTTCATTTTTATGCATTTGTGACCGTTTTTAAACACTTTCATGCACCAATGATGTCTTTGTACTTCGTCATTTTTCACTTCATGGGGACTTCAAAAGTGTTAGAAATTCATTTTGGAGGCACACAGAACAGTGCAAATGCAGTTAAATAGCATTCAGGACACTGCAATTACACCTATATAGTTTTTAAAAGATTTTGATGTAATAACATTTTTGACCTCCATGGGGAGGGCCCTTAAGCTGAACTTTTACCCAGCTCGGAGTTCCATGACCTTGTCCCCCTGAAATTGAAAATCGAATTTTCAAAGTGTTTAGTAAAACTGTTAATTCTGTGTCATTCATTATGTCTTTAGCCTGCTATTGGACCACTGCAGCACTATGTTTTGTTAATTTTAACCCAATGTTGACCTTTTTTGACCACTTTGATGCACCAGTGAAGTTTTTGGACATTTTTCACTTCATGGAGACTTCAAAAGTGTTAGAAATTCATTTTGTAAATACCTAGAACGGTGCAAATGCAGCCATATAGCATTCAGGGCACTACAATTACACCTATATAGTTTTTAAATGATTTTGATGCAATAACATTTTTGACCTCCATGGGGAGGGCACTCAAGCTAAACTTTTACCCAGCTCCGAGTTCCACGACCTCGGGTGGAAAAAGTGACTTTGCCCCCTTAAACCCAAAAACTTCAAAAAGTCACCCCTGGAGGCCAGAAATGGGTCTTAGACACTCTTGGTATGTCATCTGAGGTATACTATGGTGTTCTTGGGTCCAGAACTAGAAATGTGATGTGACTCTTATATCTAGGGCCTATAATGGAAAAAATGAATTTGACAGCAAACACCTCAAAATGTCTGAAATAGGACTCAGACATGTACCTGGAGGCTGGAAATGAGCCCTAGACACTCTTGCTATATCACCTGAGATATAATATAGGGTCCTGGTGGCCACAGGGACCCAAAAACAGTCAGGTGGGTTGATACTGAAAATTAGCAAAAATCGTCCCAAAATTTTTTTTTACAAGATTTGCTAATTTTCCAAATAGCTCAGAATGGATATCAGAGACACTGTTTGAGTGCGCAAGATATGAATACACTTGTTAGAAAGGTCAGCTCTGATGCTTTCATGTGATATATATAACTTTGATATTATATAAAGTTTTTTTTCCGCTACCAACCAAGGGAAACACCTGATATCGTACCCGATTTTGAGAACATTGGGCTGGGTGGAAAAAGTCACTTTGCCCCCTTAAACCCAAAAACTTCAAAAAGTCACCCCTGGAGGCCAGAAATGGGTCTTAGACACTCTTGGTATGTCATCTGAGGTATACTATGGTCTTCTTGGGTCCAGAACTAGAAATCTGATGTGACTCTGATATCTAGGAGCTATAATGGAAAAAAATGAATTTGACACCAAACACCTCAAAATGTCACAAATAGGAGTCAGACATGTACCTGGAGGCTGGAAATGAGCCCTAGCCACTCTTGTTATATAATCTGAGATATATTATGGGGTCCTGGTGGCTACAGGGACCCGAAAACAGTCATGAGGGTTGATACCGAAAATTAGCAAAAATCGTCAAAAAAAGTTTTTTTGACAAGATTTGCTAATTTTCCAAATAGCTCAGAATGGATATCACAGTCACTTTGTGAGTACCCAGGACCTAAATATACTTGTTAGAAAGCTCAGATCTGATGCTTTCATTTGATCTATCTACCTTTGCTATTATCTGAAGTTTTTTTTTCAGCTTCCAGCCATGGGAAAAACCTGACATTGTACGCGATTTTGAGCACCTTATGCTGGATGGAAGAAGTGACTTTGCCCCCTTAAACCCCAAAACTTCAAAAAGTCATCCCTGGAGGCCAGAAATGGGTCTTAGACACTCCTGGTATGTCATCCGAGGTATACTAAGGGGTCCTTAGGTCCAGAACTAGAAATTTGATGTGACTCTGAGCTCAATGTGATGTGGCTCTGAGCTATATGGCCTATAATGGAAAAAATGAGTTTGACCCCAAACACCTCGAAATGTCACAAATAGGAGTCAGACATGTACCTGGAGGCTGGAAATGAGCCCTAGCCACTCTTGTTATATCATCTGAGATATATTATGGGGTCCTGGTGGCTACAGGGACCCGAAAACAGTCATGAGGGTTGATACCGAAAATTAGCAAAAATCGTCAAAAAAAGTTTTTTTGACAAGATTTGCTAATTTTCCAAATAGCTCAGAATGGATATCACAGTCACTTTGTGAGTACCCATGACCTAAATATACTGGTTAGAAAGCTCAGATCTGATGCTTTCATTTGATCTATCTACCTTTGCTATTATCTGAAGTTTTTTTTTCAGCTTCCAGCCAAGGGAAGAACCTGACATCGTACCCGATTTTGAGCAACGTAGCCTGGATGGAAGAAGTGACTATGCCCCCTTAAACCCCAAAACTTCAAAAAGTCATCCCTGGAGGCCAGAAATGGGTCTTAGACACTCCTGGTATGTCATCTGAGGTATACTAAGGGGTCCTTAGGTCCAGAACTAGAAATTTGATGTGACTCTGAGCTCAATGTGATGTGACTCTGAGCTCTATGGCCTATATTGGGAAAAATGAGTTTGATCCCAAACACCTCGAAATGTCACAAATAAGAGTCAGACATGTACCTGGAGGCTGGAAATGAGCCCTAGCCACTCTTGTTATATCATCTGAGATATATTATGGGGTCCTGGTGGCTACAGGGACCTGAAAACAGTCATACAAAGCAATTTGAATCCATACGAGGCAATTTTTAATTTGCGGCCATCTGGTCACCCTTTGAAATGGATAGGATATACTACAGAGGATGTAGTGCACTCTATTTCTTGAAGCATATGATGTACTGACTTAATTTCAATTGCAGTATGTAGCTAAGACATTTACAATTCATAGTGGTAACTCTCATGGTTGTGGCTTATAGGGACAAGGTACAAATCAAGTGTAACCTTCAGGTAAGTTTTTATTTTTCACTTTCATGTGTGTTGTAGAACACTTTATACTTTTGGCTATAATTCATAGTCTGTACATTATAGAGACATAATTTAAACAGCACTTTGTTCCTAGTGATGTGCATCTTACCCATGTGAATTATTATGTGTGTGGCGTATTGTAAAGTTGTCAAAATTTGAGGTTGAATGTATGACGTTTTTCAATACCGTCGCATGTACGAAAAAGTATGCCTTACATTTTGTCCCATACTTCTAAAACCATACAATCTGGATCCATAATTGGAAGTGCAGCATTAAGCTAACATGATGCCACTGTCCTGTGTTCATTTTCATGCATGTGGAAAGCTTCAAAGTGGTGTGAATCTTTCAGCGATTAAACACATATTTTTTAAAAAATTCCTCCAGCTTTTGCAAAATGTGTCACGTATGTTATGTCATCAGTCAAGATCCATATTAGATAGAGCTTGATTTCCAACTGCAACACATTCTATAACATAGCCTACTACAGTGTGCCATTTTATATGCATGTGGCTCACACACAAGGTGCATACAAAGCAATTTGAATCCATACGAGGCGATTTTTAATTTGCGGCCATCTGGTCACCCATTGAAATGGATAGGATATATTACATAGTATGTGGTGCACTATAAATCTTGAACCATATGAGGTACCGACCTAATTTCAATCACAGTATGTAGCTAAGACATCTACACTTTATAGTGGTAACTCTCATATTTGTGGCTTATAGGGACAAGGTACAAATCAAGTGTAATCTTCAGGAAAAGTTTTTATTTTTCACTTTCATGTGTGTTGAAGAACACTTTATGCTTTTGGCTACAAAATGTGAAGTTGAATGTATGATGTTTTTCAATAACGTCACATGTGTGAAAAAATATGCCTTACGTTGTGGCCCATAATTCTTAAACCATACAATCTGGATCCATAATTCTGAGTGCAGCATACAGTTACCATCATGCCACTGCCTGCCCTGTGGTCATTGTCATGCCTGTGCCATGCTTAGAAGTGGTGAGAATCATTCAGTGATTAAACGCATGTTTTATAAAATTTGCCTCCATTTTTTGCAAAATGAGTCACGTATATTGTGTCATCAGTCATGATCCATACTAGATAGAGCTTGATTTCCAACTGCAACACATTCTATAGCATACCCTACTACATTGTGTCATTTTAAATGCATGTGGCTTACACGTAAGGTACATACAACGCAATATGAATCCATACGACGCGATTTTCAATTTGCGGCCATCTGGTCGTCCCATTGAAATGGATAGGATATTATACATAGCAGAATGTGCGCTATAATTCTTGAAGCATATAAGTTAAAGACTTAATTTCAATTGCAGACTCTAGCTAAGATTCGTATGCATTGTTGTACCAATTCTTATGCATGTGGCCCACATAGAAAGTGCACGAAATGGAAGTTGAATCCATACGAGGCGATTTTCGATTTCCGGCCATCTGGTCACCCAAATCTCAAAGATTATTGTTAATAATTCAGTGTGTTTTTATGCTATTTAGCTAATAATGCATGAACCTGTTTATTAACATGTGCATAATGAGATACCAAAGAGAAAATAATGAAAATGTATTGGTAAACCGTATTTTGGTAGACTTTAAAAAACCCCATTGAAAAACACATGCATCACCAATGCTGCTTTTTGCTTGTGCCTAAAACGAAAATGTGTTATTAAAAAGTGAATATAACACATAGAGATGTTTTTTCTTTTGTTTATGAAGCCTAATGTGAAGGCAGGTCACACCTATGTTTTACTTTGAAAAAATCTCTTTTCTAAAATTTACGGCGTTACCTTGTTTTTTAATATAGCTAAAAAAACAATTGTTAAAGTCGCTAATAAAAAAGTGATCGTAAATGCTATTCTGTTTTTTTTTTCAGCTTGAGGTTCAGTTTAATATGAGTCTTAATTTGATGTATCACTTGCCCTAGTAAACAATCCCCAAAGTCTATTTTTTTTCAATTTTCCCAAGCTCAATGTTAAACACATGCATCACCAATGATGCAAAAAGTCAAGTCAGAAATTTCAAACAGCAATAAAAAAGTGAGAAAAACAGATATTTGAAAAATTCCTTTTGTTTATGCGGCCTTATGTCCAAAGCCATCCAACAAGAGCATTTTTTTTTAATTCGGTCGATTTAAAAAAAATCTGCGAACTATTTTATTTCTCTCAAAAAAGTGCCAAAAAGTGACTTTTTGTGCAAAAAAGTGCCCGTACAATATTTTTTCATCTAATAAACTTTTTATGACTCAGAATACACTTAGGCTTCAGGTCAATGTGTTTTCGTTTGGGGGAGGGGCCCAGGGAAAAAAACACCTTTTTTTTCTCGGATTGGTCAAAGGTCAGGCTACCAGCTTGACTCTTGTTGCACCAGTGCTGCTTCGGCTGCACCAGTGCTGCTTCGGCTGCAGTGGTGCAGCTTCTCAGACTTGAGGCGTTGCACCAGTGCAGCATAGAAAAGAAACTTTTTAATAAAAGGATTTAAAACTAATTCAAGATATACATTATCTAAGGAATGTTATAAAAACTCAGATATGGAGAATATTTTTCATTTTCGTCCATTTTTGACCGTTTTGGAGCACTTTGAAGCACTGATGCAGCTTTGGGATTTTTATGGTTATTTTGATCAGAGATGCTCCTAATGTGTTTAAAATTCATGGGGGATGTATCCAAGACACTGCCATCACACCTATATAGTTTTTAAATGATTTTGATGTATTAAAATTTTGACCTCCATAAGGGGGGAAAGGTTGAACTTTTACCCCGCTCGGAGTTTCATGACTTTCGTGACCTTGTCCCCCTGAAATTTAAAATTGCATTTTCAAAGTAATGTGTACAACTATTCATTCTGTGTCATTCATTGTGTGTTTAGCATGCTATTGGGCCACTGTAGCACTTGTTTTTTTTCGTTTTTATGCATTTTTGACCGTTTTTGAACACTTTGATGCTCCAAATGGTCTTTGGACTTAGTCACTTTTTGCTTCATGGAGATTTCAAAAGTGTTAGAAAGTCACTTTGGAGGCACACAGGACAGTGCAAATGCACCTATATAGCAATCAGGACACTCCAATCACACCTATATAGTTTTTAAATGATTTTGATGAATTAAAAATTTTGACCTCCATGAGGGGTGGAAAGTTTGAACTTTTACCCCGCTCGAGTTCCATGACTTCTGTGACCTCGTCCCCCTGAAATTTAAAATAGCATTTTCCAAGTAATTTCTAAATATATTCATTCTGGGTCATTCATTGTGTGTTTAGCTTGCTATTGGGCCAGTGTAGCACTTTGTTTTTTTCATTTTTATGCATTTGTGACCGTTTTTAAACACTTTCATGCACCAATGATGTCTTTGTACTTCGTCATTTTTCACTTCATGGGGACTTCAAAAGTGTTAGAAATTCATTTTGGAGGCCCACAGAACAGTGCAAATGCAGTTACATAGCATTCAGGACACTGCAATTACACCTATATAGTTTTTAAAAGATTTTGATGTAATAACATTTTTGACCTCCATGGGGAGGGCCCTTAAGCTGAACTTTTACCCAGCTCGGAGTTCCATGACCTTGTCCCCCTGAAATTGAAAATCGAATTTTCAAAGTGTTTAGTAAAACTGTTCATTCTGTGTCATTCATTATGTCTTTAGCCTGCTATTGGACCACTGCAGCACTATGTTTTGTTAATTTTAACCCAATGTTGACCTTTTTTGACCACTTTGATGCACCAGTGAAGTTTTTGGACTTAGTCATTTTTCACTTCATGGAGACTTCAAAAGTGTTAGAAATTCATTTTTTAAATACCTAGAACGGTGCAAATGCAGCCATATAGCATTCAGGGCACTACAATTACACCTATATAGTTTTTAAATGATTTTGATGCAATAACATTTTTGACCTCCATGGGGAGGGCACTCAAGCTAAACTTTTACCCAGCTCCGAGTTCCACGACCTTGGGTGGAAAAAGTGACTTTGCCCCCTTAAACCCCAAAACTTCAAAAAGTCACCCCTGGAGGCCAGAAATGGGTCTTAGACACTCTTGGTATGTCATCTGAGGTATACTATGGTGTTCTTGGGTCCAGAACTAGAAATGTGATGTGACTCTGATATCTAGGGCCTATAATGGAAAAAATGAATTTGACAGCAAACACCTCAAAATGTCTGAAATAGGACTCAGACATGTACCTGGAGGCTGGAAATGAGCCCTAGACACTCTTGCTATATCACCTGAGATATAATATAGGGTCCTGGTGGCCACAGGGACCCAAAAACAGTCAGGTGGGTTGATACTGAAAATTAGCAAAAATCGTCCCAAATTTTTTTTTTACAAGATTTGCTAATTTTCCAAATAGCTCAGAATGGATATCAGAGACACTGTTTGAGTGTGCAAGATATGAATACACTTGTTAGAAAGGTCAGCTCTGATGCTTTCATGTGATATATATAACTTTGATATTATATAAAGTTTTTTTTCCGCTACCAACCAAGGGAAACACCTGATATCGTACCCGATTTTGAGAACATTGGGCTGGGTGGAAAAAGTCACTTTGCCCCCTTAAACCCAAAAACTTCAAAAAGTCACCCCTGGAGGCCAGAAATGGGTCTTAGACACTCTTGGTATGTCATCGGAGGTATACTATGGTCTTCTTGGGTCCAGAACTAGAAATCTGATGTGACTCTGATATCTAGGAGCTATAATGGAAAAAAATGAATTTGACACCAAACACCTCAAAATGTCACAAATAGGAGTCAGACATGTACCTGGAGGCTGGAAATGAGCCCTAGCCACTCTTGTTATATAATCTGAGATATATTATGGGGTCCTGGTGGCTACAGGGACCTGAAAACAGTCATGAGGGTTGATACCGAAAATTAGCAAAAATCGTCAAAAAAAGTTTTTTTGACAAGATTTGCTAATTTTCCAAATAGCTCAGAATGGATATCACAGTCACTTTGTGAGTACCCAGGACCTAAATATACTTGTTAGAAAGCTCAGATCTGATGCTTTCATTTGATCTATCTACCTTTGCTATTATCTGAAGTTTTTTTTTCAGCTTCCAGCCATGGGAAAAACCTGACATTGTACCCGATTTTGAGCACCTTAGGCTGGATGGAAGAAGTGACTTTGCCCCCTTAAACCCCAAAACTTCAAAAAGTCATCCCTGGAGGCCAGAAATGGGTCTTAGACACTCCTGGTATGTCATCTGAGGTATACTAAGGGGTCCTTAGGTCCAGAACTAGAAATTTAATGTGACTCTGAGCTCAATGTGATGTGACTCTGAGCTATATGGCCTATAATGGAAAAAATGAGTTTGACCCCAAACACCTCGAAATGTCACAAATAGGAGTCAGACATGTACCTGGAGGCTGGAAATGAGCCCTAGCCACTCTTGTTATATCATCTGAGATATATTATGGGGTCCTGGTGGCTACAGGGACCCGAAAACAGTCATGAGGGTTGATACCGAAAATTAGCAAAAATCGTCAAAAAAAGTTTTTTTGACAAGATTTGCTAATTTTCCAAATAGCTCAGAATGGATATCACAGTCACTTTGTGAGTACCCAGGACCTAAATATACTTGTTAGAAAGCTCAGATCTGATGCTTTCATTTGATCTATCTACCTTTGCTATTATCTGAAGGTTTTTTTTCAGCTTCCAGCCATGGGAAAAACCTGACATTGTACCCGATTTTGAGCACCTTAGGCTGGATGGAAGAAGTGACTTTGCCCCCTTAAACCCCAAAACTTCAAAAAGTCATCCCTGGAGGCCAGAAATGGGCCTTAGACACTCCTGGTATGTCATCTGAGGTATACTAAGGGGTCCTTAGGTCCAGAACTAGAAATTTGATGTGACTCTGAGCTCAATGTGATGTGACTCTGAGCTATATGGCCTATAATGGAAAAAATGAGTTTAACCCCAAACACCTCGAAATGTCACAAATAGGAGTCAGACATGTACCTGGAGGCTGGAAATGAGCCCTAGCCACTCTTGTTATATCATCTGAGATATATTATGGGGTCCTGGTGGCTACAGGGACCCGAAAACAGTCATGACGGTTGATACCGAAAATTAGCAAAAATCGTCAAAAAAAGTTTTTTTGACAAGATTTGCTAATTTTCCAAATAGCTCAGAATGGATATCACAGTCACTCTGTGAGTACCCATGACCTAAATATACTGGTTAGAAAGCTCAGATCTGATGCTTTCATTTGATCTATCTACCTTTGCTATTATCTGAAGTTTTTTTTTCAGCTTCCAGCCAAGGGAAGAACCTGACATCGTACCCGATTTTGAGCAACGTAGCCTGGATGGAAGAAGTGACTATGCCCCCTTAAACCCCAAAACTTCAAAAAGTCATCCCTGGAGGCCAGAAATGGGTCTTAGACACTCCTGGTATGTCATCTGAGGTATACTAAGGGGTCATTAGGTCCAGAACTAGAAATTTGATGTGACTCTGAGCTCAATGTGATGTGACTCTGAGCTCTATGGCCTATATTGGGAAAAATGAGTTTGATCCCAAACACCTCGAAATGTCACAAATAAGAGTCAGACATGTACCTGGAGGCTGGAAATGAGCCCTAGCCACTCTTGTTATATCATCTGAGATATATTATGGGGTCCTGGTGGCTACAGGGACTTGAAAACAGTCATACAAAGCAATTTGAATCCATACGAGGCAATTTTTAATTTGCGGCCATCTGGTCACCCTTTGAAATGGATAGGATATACTACAGAGGATGTAGTGCACTCTATTTCTTGAAGCATATGATGTACTGACTTAATTTCAATTGCAGTATGTAGCTAAGACATTTACAATTCATAGTGGTAACTCTCATGGTTGTGGCTTATAGGGACAAGGTACAAATCAAGTGTAACCTTCAGGTAAGTTTTTATTTTTCACTTTCATGTGTGTTGTAGAACACTTTATACTTTTGGCTATAATTCATAGTCTGTACATTATAGAGACATAATTTAAACAGCACTTTGTTCCTAGTGATGTGCATCTTACCCATGTGAATTATTATGTGTGTGGCGTATTGTAAAGTTGTCAAAATTTGAGGTTGAATGTATGACGTTTTTCAATACCGTCGCATGTACGAAAAAGTATGCCTTACATTTTGTCCCATACTTCTAAAACCATACAATCTGGATCCATAATTGGAAGTGCAGCATTAAGCTAACATGATGCCACTGTCCTGTGTTCATTTTCATGCATGTGGAAAGCTTCAAAGTGGTGTGAATCTTTCAGCGATTAAACACATATTTTTTAAAAAAATTCCTTCAGCTTTTGCAAAATGTGTCACGTATGTTATGTCATCAGTCAAGATCCATATTAGATAGAGCTTGATTTCCAACTGCAACACATTCTATAACATAGCCTACTACAGTGTGCCATTTTATATGCATGTGGCTCACACACAAGGTGCATACAAAGCAATTTGAATCCATACGAGGCGATTTTTAATTTGCGGCCATCTGGTCACCCATTGAAATGGATAGGATATATTACATAGTATGTGGTGCACTATAAATCTTGCACCATATGAGGTACCGACCTAATTTCAATCACAGTATGTAGCTAAGACATCTACACTTTATAGTGGTAACTCTCATATTTGTGGCTTATAGGGACAAGGTACAAATCAAGTGTAATCTTCAGGAAAAGTTTTTATTTTTCACTTTCATGTGTGTTGAAGAACACTTTATGCTTTAGGCTACAAAATGTGAAGTTGAATGTATGATGTTTTTCAATAACGTCACATGTGTGAAAAAATATGCCTTACGTTGTGGCCCATAATTCTAAAACCATACAATCTGGATCCATAATTCTGAGTGCAGCATACAGTTACCATCATGCCACTGCCCTGTGGTCATTGTCATGCCTGTGCCATGCTTAGAAGTGGTGAGAATCATTCAGTGATTAAACGCATGTTTTATAAAATTTGCCTCCATTTTTTGCAAAATGAGTCACGTATATTGTGTCATCAGTCATGATCCATACTAGATAGAGCTTGATTTCCAACTGCAACACATTCTATAGCATACCCTACTACATTGTGTCATTTTAAATGCATGTGGCTTACACGTAAGGTACATACAACGCAATATGAATCCATACGACGCGATTTTCAATTTGCGGCCATCTGGTCGTCCCATTGAAATGGATAGGATATTATACATAGCAGAATGTGCCCTATAATTCTTGAAGCATATAAGTTAAAGACTTAATTTCAATTGCCGATTCTAGCTAAGATTCATATGCATTATTGTACCAATTCTTATGCATGTGGCCCACATAGAAAGTGCACGAAATGGAAGTTGAATCCATACGAGGCGATTTTCGATTTCCGGCCATCTGGTCACCCAAATCTCAAAGATTATTGTTAATAATTCAGTGTGTTTTTATGCTATTTAGCTAATAATGCATGAACCTGTTTATTAACATGTGCATAATGAGATACCAAAGAGAAAATAATGAAAATGTATTGGTAAACCGTATTTTGGTAGACTTTAAAAAACCCCATTGAAAAACACATGCATCACCAATGCTGCTTTTTGCTTGTGCCTAAAACGAAAATGTGTTATTAAAAAGTGAATATAACACATAGAGATGTTTTTTTCTTTTGTTTATGAAGCCTAATGTGAAGGCAGGTCACACCTATGTTTTACTTTGAAAAAATCTCTTTTCTAAAATTTACGGCGTTACCTTGTTTTTTAATATAGCTAAAAAAACAATTGTTAAAGTCGCTTATAAAAAAGTGATCGTAAATGCTATTTTGTTTTTTTTTTCAGCTTGAGGTTCAGTTTAATATGAGTCTTAATTTGATGTATCACTTGCCCTAGTAAACAATCCCCAAAGTCTATTTTTTTTCAATTTTCCCAAGCTCAATGTTAAACACATGCATCACCAATGATGCAAAAAGTCAAGTCAGAAATTTCAAACAGCAATAAAAAAGTGAGAAAAACAGATATTTCAAAAATTCGTTTTGTTTATGCGGCCTTATGTCCAAAGCCATCCAACAAGAGCATTTTTTTTTAATTCGGTCGATTTAAAAAAAATCTGCGAACTATTTTATTTCTCTCAAAAAAGTGCCAAAAAGTGACTTTTTGTGCAAAAAAGTGCCCGTACAATATTTTTTCATCTAATAAACTTTTTATGACTCAGAATACACTTAGGCTTCAGGTCAATGTGTTTTCGTTTGGGGGAGGGGCCCAGGGAAAAAAACACCTTTTTTTTTCTCGGATTGGTCAAAGGTCAGGCTACCAGCTTGACTCTTGTTGCACCAGTGCTGCTTCGGCTGCACCAGTGCTGCTTCGGCTGCACTGGTGCAGCTTCTCAGACTTGAGGCGTTGCACCAGTGCAGCATAGAAAAGAAACTTTTTAATAAAAGGATTTAAAACTAATTCAAGATATACATTATCTAAGGAATGTTATAAAAACTCAGATATGGAGAATATTTTTCATTTTCGTCCATTTTTGACCGTTTTGGAGCACTTTGAAGCACTGATGCAGCTTTGGGATTTTTATGGTTATTTTGATCAGAGATGCTCCTAATGTGTTTAAAATTCATGTGGGATGTATCCAAGACACTGCCATCACACCTATATAGTTTTTAAATGATTTTGATGTATTAAAATTTTGACCTCCATAAGGGGGGAAAGGTTGAACTTTTACCCCGCTCGGAGTTCCATGACTTTCGTGACCTTGTCCCCCTGAAATTTAAAATTGCATTTTCGAAGTAATGTGTACAACTATTCATTCTGTGTCATTCATTGTGTGTTTAGCATGCTATTGGGCCACTGTAGCACTTGTTTTTTTTCGTTTTTTATGCATTTTTGACCGTTTTTGAACACTTTGATGCTCCAAATGGTCTTTGGACTTAGTCACTTTTTGCTTCATGGAGATTTCAAAAGTGTTAGAAAGTCACTTTGGAGGCATACAGGACAGTGCAAATGCACCTATATAGCAATCAGGACACTCCAATCACACCTATATAGTTTTTAAATGATTTTGATGAATTAAAAATGTTGACCTCCATGAGGGGTGGAAAGTTTGAACTTTTACCCCGCTCGGAGTTCCATGACTTCTGTGACCTCGTCCCCCTGAAATTTAAAATAGCATTTTCCAAGTAATTTGTAAATATATTCATTCTGGGTCATTCATTGTGTGTTTAGCTTGCTATTGGGCCAGTGTAGCACTTTGTTTTTTTCATTTTTATGCATTGGTGACCGTTTTTAAACACTTTCATGCACCAATGATGTCTTTGTACTTCGTCATTTTTCACTTCATGGGGACTTCAAAAGTGTTAGAAATTCATTTTGGAGGCACACAGAACAGTGCAAATGCAGTTACATAGCATTCAGGACACTGCAATTACACCTATATAGTTTTTAAAAGATTTTGATGTAATAACATTTTTGACCTCCATGGGGAGGGCCCTTAAGCTGAACTTTTACCCAGCTCGGAGTTCCATGACCTTGTCCCCCTGAAATTGAAAATCGAATTTTCAAAGTGTTTAGTAAAACTGTTCATTCTGTGTCATTCATTATGTCTTTAGCCTGCTATTGGACCACTGCAGCACTATGTTTTGTTAATTTTAACCCAATGTTGACCTTTTTTGACCACTTTGATGCACCAGTGAAGTTTTTGGACTTAGTCATTTTTCACTTCATGGAGACTTCAAAAGTGTTAGAAATTCATTTTTTAAATACCTAGAACGGTGCAAATGCAGCCATATAGCATTCAGGGCACTACAATTACACCTATATAGTTTTTAAATGATTTTGATGCAATAACATTTTTGACCTCCATGGGGAGGGCACTCAAGCTAAACTTTTACCCAGCTCCGAGTTCCACGACCTCGGGTGGAAAAAGTGACTTTGCCCCCTTAAACCCAAAAAGTTCAAAAAGTCACCCCTGGAGGCCAGAAATGGGTCTTAGACACTCTTGGTATGTCATCTGAGGTATACTATGGTGTTCTTGGGTCCAGAACTAGAAATGTGATGTGACTCTGATATCTAGGGCCTATAATGGAAAAAATGAATTTGACACCAAACACCTCAAAATGTCTGAAATAGGACTCAGACATGTACCTGGAGGCTGGAAATGAGCCCTAGACACTCTTGCTATATCACCTGAGATATAATATAGGGTCCTGGTGGCCACAGGGACCCAAAAACAGTCAGGTGGGTTGATACTGAAAATTAGCAAAAATCGTCCCATAAATTTTTTTGACAAGATTTGCTAATTTTCCAAATAGCTCAGAATGGATATCAGAGACACTGTTTGAGTGCGCAAGATATGAATACACTTGTTAGAAAGGTCAGCTCTGATGCTTTCATGTGATATATATAACTTTGATATTATATA
Source organism: Lissotriton helveticus (assembly GCF_964261635.1). Classification (NCBI taxonomy): domain Eukaryota; kingdom Metazoa; phylum Chordata; class Amphibia; order Caudata; family Salamandridae; genus Lissotriton; species Lissotriton helveticus. Next base: position 199,500 of record NW_027611650.1, on the reverse strand, counting down.
AAGTTTTTTTTCCGCTACCAACCAAGGGAAACACCTGATATCGTACCCGATTTTGAGAACATTGGGCTGGGTGGAAAAAGTCACTTTGCCCCCTTAAACCCAAAAACTTCAAAAAGTCACCCCTGGAGGCCAGAAATGGGTCTTAGACACTCTTGGTATGTCATCTGAGGTATACTATGGTCTTCTTGGGTACAGAACTAGAAATCTGATGTGACTCTGATATCTAGGAGCTATAATGGAAAAAAATGAATTTGACACCAAACACCTCAAAATGTCACAAATAGGAGTCAGACATGTACCTGGAGGCTGGAAATGAGCCCTAGCCACTCTTGTTATATAATCTGAGATATATTATGGGGTCCTGGTGGCTACAGGGACCTGAAAACAGTCATGAGGGTTGATACCGAAAATTAGCAAAAATCGTCAAAAAAAGTTTTTTTGACAAGATTTGCTAATTTTCCAAATAGCTCAGAATGGATATCACAGTCACTTTGTGAGTACCCAGGACCTAAATATACTTGTTAGAAAGCTCAGATCTGATGCTTTCATTTGATCTATCTACCTTTGCTATTATCTGAAGTTTTTTTTTCAGCTTCCAGCCATGGGAAAAACCTGACATTGTACCCGATTTTGAGCACCTTAGGCTGGATGGAAGAAGTGACTTTGCCCCCTTAAACCCCAAAACTTCAAAAAGTCATCCCTGGAGGCCAGAAATGGGTCTTAGACACTCCTGGTATGTCATCTGAGGTATACTAAGGGGTCCTTAGGTCCAGAACTAGAAATTTGATGTGACTCTGAGCTCAATGTGATGTGACTCTGAGCTATATGGCCTATAATGGAAAAAATGAGTTTGACCCCAAACACCTCGAAATGTCACAAATAGGAGTCAGACATGTACCTGGAGGCTGGAAATGAGCCCTAGCCACTCTTGTTATATCATCTGAGATATATTATGGGGTCCTGGTGGCTACAGGGACCCGAAAACAGTCATGAGGGTTGATACCGAAAATTAGCAAAAATCGTCAAAAAAAGTTTTTTTGACAAGATTTGCTAATTTTCCAAATAGCTCAGAATGGATATCACAGTCACTTTGTGAGTACCCATGACCTAAATATACTTGTTAGAAAGCTCAGATCTGATGCTTTCATTTGATCTATCTACCTTTGCTATTATCTGAAGTTTTTTTCTCAGCTTCCAGCCAAGGGAAGAACCTGACATCGTACCCGATTTTGAGCAACGTAGCCTTAATGGAAGAAGTGACTATGCCCCCTTAAACCCCAAAACTTCAAAAAGTCATCCCTGGAGGCCAGAAATGGGTCTTAGACACTCCTGGTATGTCATCTGAGGTATACTAAGGGGTCCTTAGGTCCAGAACTAGAAATTTGATGTGACTCTGAGCTCAATGTGATGTGACTCTGAGCTCTATGGCCTATATTGGGAAAAATGAGTTTGATCCCAAACACCTCGAAATGTCACAAATAGGAGTCAGACATGTACCTGGAGGCTGGAAATGAGCCCTAGCCACTCTTGTTATATCATCTGAGATATATTATGGGGTCCTGGTGGCTACAGGGACCTGAAAATAGTCATACAAAGCAATTTGAATCCATACGAGGCAATTTTTAATTTGCGGCCATCTGGTCACCCTTTGAAATGGATAGGATATACTACAGAGGATGTAGTGCACTCTATTTCTTGAAGCATATGATGTACTGACTTAATTTCAATTGCAGTATGTAGCTAAGACATTTACAATTCATAGTGGTAACTCTCATGGTTGTGGCTTATAGGGACAAGGTACAAATCAAGTGTAACCTTCAGGTAAGTTTTTATTTTTCACTTTCATGTGTGTTGTAGAACACTTTATACTTTTGGCTATAATTCATAGTCTGTACATTATAGAGACATAATTTAAACAGCACTTTGTTCCTAGTGATGTGCATCTTACCCATGTGAATTATTATGTGTGTGGCGTATTGTAAAGTTGTCAAAATTTGAGGTTGAATGTATGACGTTTTTCAATACCGTCGCATGTACTCTAGAAGTAGATCTGAGGTTTGCGGGATCCTTGTTTGTTGAACTGTCGATTTTAGGTCGGATATCAAATCGCCTAACATAGATGGTAAGAATGATAGTTTATCTAAGATTGGATCACAGGGTAGTAATTGTGATGGAGCTAGTTGAGCAGCAGAAACGGCGTCTTGACCCCTCCTTATCAGACCGTTCAGTTCCGAAATTTTCCAGTCGATTCCTGAGATGGAATCGGCCATTGTCTGCAGAACTGAAAGCTGCGGGTCCATTTTATGAGACTGAAATTCCAAGGCTGTGGCCGAGTGTTGCAGGGTGTTCAAGATTGTTAGCCATATAGACTTGGAGGCAGGCTTCCCTGGGTTACTACTCCTCTTTAATGATGGAGATGCGTCGATGGATAGCTTCCCTTCCGATGGTTTGAGGGTATAAGTAGCAACTAGTTCCTCCCACTCCAGTGCTGCTATGGAAGACATGTCATTATTTATGGAGTTATTGATTGATTGAGAATCATTGTATGGTATTAATTTACGGCGTTGGGATGGATTTGGCGTTGCTAACTTGTTGCTTGAGACTGTTTGTTCAGGAGTGTTACACAGGTTTAATTGAAGTGACTTTGTGAGAAGTTGGCCTGATAGGTGATGTTTCCAATTCTGGAACCACCTATTATCAGACCAAACAATCCCTTATGGTGTCAGGTTGTAAGTCAACCTTGTTAGACAAGCTATCCTAGGGGTAGCATGGACTAAGCAGCCTAAAGGCTTAACTTAAGAGGTCGTGTTAAGCGAGCTGTTTTACCACATACAATCCTGTAATATCAAATGAAAGGACACCACACAAGTATATATTATAAAAATATATGTGTTTATTACTAAAAACAATCCCCAGTATTCTTTATGAATAAAGGGGCACAAGCGTTAAATCAAAAGCACAGTTAAAACATACAAAGTTGCACAATTATGGATGAGGGCGGGTGGCCACTCAAACCATATACTAAACAAGTGGTATAAGAGATACCAATCGAACAGTGGTTAGGCCTAGGGCCTAGGGAATCGCTGGGAGCAGTCAGGACAAGCAGTGCTGAAGTCGGGAGAGGCCCACGGGATTCGGGAGCAGTGCGGAAAGCGCACGCATGCACCAATGTTAACCAATGGTGCGTAAAAGTTACAAAGTTAAAGTTTAAGGACACTTCCGCTGAACCTAGAGGAACAAAACTTAAGACACAGACCCTAGAGATGTGTACCAGTGTGGGAACACCGGCGGAGCAAAGTTACCTCACCCACAGGAAGCGGGTGCACAGGGTCGAAGTTGAGTCGGGTTTCGTCACGCAGGCTCTTGGTGCTTGAAGCTGAAAGGGCTGCAGGCGGGGTGAAAGAGAAGTGTCCGGTGGAGTCCAAGGGTGGACTCGGGTCGAAAAGTACCTGAAAGCAGAGGGGACAGAGTCTGGGTCACTCAGCAGTGACCAGGGTGGAACCAGGACGGAACCAGGCAATGTCGGGCGCAATCAGGTTGCTGTCGAGGTGCTTCTCTCCGCTGTCACGTGGGCTCTGGGGCATCTACGACGTCCAGGAGCAGGTCACGATCTGTCCCACGCAGGCTCTCGCCGTCGGCGCTGTCGCCTTCAAGATTGGAGCAAACAACACTTGGCAAAAGCAATCCACGCGGAACCGGGAGATTGCTTCTCACTCAAACCAGGAGGGTCAGAGTGGGGGCTCCTTTTCAGGGGAGCTGGTGCAGATCTGGAGCAACCAGATTCACAAGTCGATTTCAAGTTTTCCTCGGCACAGGGGCCACTAGCCGGCTGGCAAGTGACCGGGCCAACGCGTTGAGCCAAAAGAAGCAGAAGGGCCCCACGCAGCACTCGTCGAGTGTGGAGGGCTGAACTTCGGTGCAAGTGTGGATCAGGGTTGGGGCTTCTCAAACCCCGGTGTACAGCTTCAAGGGTCACTCGTGGGCTGCACGGTCAGCGTCTCATGGTCAATTCAAGATGGCGTGCCCCACGCTTCCGGTCGCCTCCACGGGTCTCAGCTCTGCAGGGACTGTGGATCGGGCTGTTGGAAAGCAGGCAAGCTTAATCTCGTCGATCTCTGTCGCTCGAGTTCTGGCGGGAACTGCAACAAAGTAGACGTCGATAGCTGGATGGTGCCTGTTTGCACAGGGTGGTCACTCCTTGACCACAAGGGAGATTCTTCGGGCTTCTACGTCGAGTAGGATGTCGAAGGGTCCAGAAGTTCATTTCTTATGTTTCTTCAGGATAATCTGAAGTGCATTGGCACTGCTCCCAGTCTTATACTAATTTTGGGGGCTGGATTACCTGCTAGGTCCCCTCCTATGGGTGGGACCCAGGAAGTGGGTGGATACACCCCCTTCCTTTGATCCAGGCCGCCCTGGCACGAGGGCTGGAGTGCCCCAGAACCGGTTTGGCCGGATTATGCAAGGGGCAGCCTTGTGCGCCCCAGGCAGTGTCTGGTTTCTTTCAAACCTCCCTGCTACAATCCACTATCTCCTGTCTGGAGGGTGGTAACACCCCCCTGCGACAGGAAACCCTTTGTCCAGGCCCCATTTGGCTGAGTTTCGGTCAGCTTCAGGGGGTCAGACTCTTGTCTGTGGCAGAGGCATCCATTTTGTGGATCTAAGGCCCTTTTAGAAATTAACCGCATTTAAGTAAAGTAACATGTCTTACCCCTCTAGAGGGGTGGAATGCTATCCCCGTCGCCAGAACTGGCGAGGGGATAGTATTCCAAATCGTATGACACCTTACACGACATGTTTTGATAAAGCCAAACCAAAGTTGCTATATAACCGCGAGGATTATAAGGCACTTAAGAGTATATGGTATGGCATTATCCTGAAACAGCTTAGGGAGTTGTTCCCGACAGCTGCAGACAGGCTCAGCTCATGCTAGAGCTCCATCTCACATTAAACCACGCACTCTGCCTCCAGGATTGATGAGGCCTTCCATAGGAGTGGCTCACAGGTTTATATGTGTCCAGATATAGGTTTAGATATAGGTATACTATATCTAAGTAAGGGGTGATTGCACCACCTTACCCCAGCTGAGTGATCAGCCAGTTGTGTCAATTTAAGAACCAGCCAGGGGTGGCAAAAGATATGCTGCAGCCCCCGGTAGGCCTTGGTGGCCCCTATGCCCTGGGCACCTATAGTGCATTATACAGGGGCTGACAAGGGGTCCATTTCCAATTGTGTTATGTACCTAGGGTACATGGAATCCATTTTACAGAGAGAGCAGATGGCCTGGGGCCCTGATTAGCAGGGAACCAGGTCAACTAAGTCAAAAAACCAGCTAAACACAGGCAAAAAATCTGGGGTAACCATAGTCAGGTAGCCACCTTCCTACACAACCCCCCCCAAACGAAAGGAGATAAGGCTATCCTTGGCCAGGTAAGCCTATATTGCCTGAGTGGACATATAAGGAAGTACCTGCACTAGCATGGGTACCCCCTGTCTCATGGTCCACTAAGCAGTCCCTCACCCTTGGGGTATTAGATGGTCTCCACCATAGGGAATCACTACCTTGGGTGTGTTTATGCAAAGTTAAAGGCTGGTTTGGATATGGAGTACTGAAGTGAGGCTCTACTAATTTAGGGCTTAGCTTCCTCCAATTATCTTCCACCATGTGTGCCTTTCTTTCTTTAACTGAGTTGCACTGTGCTCTCAGGGTCAATCTCTGGCTACCTAAAGCTGGAGGCTGGGTCCCTCTGTTTGGCTTGCTGGAGGGACAGTTCAGGTTTGGGCCCTTTGGGTCCCAGGTTTGGCTGTGCCCAACAGAATCCATCTGTGGGAGGTCCCTAACTGTATTTAAGGGGGCTCCCTCAGGAGTTTTTAAAGTTTTCACCTCACTAGGGCTACTAGTTTTGGTGCCCCTAATCTGTTGATGGGGGTGCTTTATGTGACAGGGGGCCCTCCGGGTCTCACTGTCCTTCTTGTCCTCTGCAGCCCTGGGCTGGCTAAGGCAAGGGAGAGAGGGGCAGGTTACCTGCTCCAGACTGGGTCCCACCTGAGAAGGGTCCACTGACATCAGAGGTTCTGTCAGGCTAGGCCCAACCACCTCTGGGGCAGTTCCTTCATCAGGGGTAAGATCAGTTCCCTGAGGAGGCTGATCCTGTCCTAAAGTCTGGTGAGGGGGAGATTTCTCTTCCTCCTCCATGCTCTCAGTTTGTGTGGAGTTATCCATCATTTCAGGTTTCACAACACACATATCAGTTTGAGTTTGGGCTGTGGCCATCACAGCCCCGCCAACCTTTTCAGGAGGAGACTCAGTTTGGGTTTCTGCTGTTATCATAACAGCTTTGCTATTCTGTTCAGGAAGAGCTTTTGCTAAAGATGGGGCAGAGAGTTTCTCAGCCCTACCAACCTTTTCAGGAAGGACATCTTGGATTGGGGCTGTAGCCATTACAGCCCCACTAACCTTTCCATTGGAATTTACTCTTGTTGCACCAGTGCTGCTTCGGCTGCACCAGTGCTGCTTCGGCTGCACTGGTGCAGCTTCTCAGACTTGAGGCGTTGCACCAGTGCAGCATAGAAAAGAAACTTTTTAATAAAAGGATTTAAAACTAATTCAAGATATACATTATCTAAGGAATGTTATAAAAACTCAGATATGGAGAATATTTTTCATTTTCGTCCATTTTTGACCGTTTTGGAGCACTTTGAAGCACTGATGCAGCTTTGGGATTTTTATGGTTATTTTGATCAGAGATGCTCCTAATGTGTTTAAAATTCATGTGGGATGTATCCAAGACACTGCCATCACACCTATATAGTTTTTAAATGATTTTGATGTATTAAAATTTTGACCTCCATAAGGGGGGAAAGGTTGAACTTTTACCCCGCTCGGAGTTCCATGACTTTCGTGACCTTGTCCCCCTGAAATTTAAAATTGCATTTTCGAAGTAATGTGTACAACTATTCATTCTGTGTCATTCATTGTGTGTTTAGCATGCTATTGGGCCACTGTAGCACTTGTTTTTTTTCGTTTTTTATGCATTTTTGACCGTTTTTGAACACTTTGATGCTCCAAATGGTCTTTGGACTTAGTCACTTTTTGCTTCATGGAGATTTCAAAAGTGTTAGAAAGTCACTTTGGAGGCATACAGGACAGTGCAAATGCACCTATATAGCAATCAGGACACTCCAATCACACCTATATAGTTTTTAAATGATTTTGATGAATTAAAAATTTTGACCTCCATGAGGGGTGGAAAGTTTGAACTTTTACCCCGCTCGGAGTTCCATGACTTCTGTGACCTCGTCCCCCTGAAATTTAAAATAGCATTTTCCAAGTAATTTGTAAATATATTCATTCTGGGTCATTCATTGTGTGTTTAGCTTGCTATTGGGCCAGTGTAGCACTTTGTTTTTTTCATTTTTATGCATTGGTGACCGTTTTTAAACACTTTCATGCACCAATGATGTCTTTGTACTTCGTCATTTTTCACTTCATGGGGACTTCAAAAGTGTTAGAAATTCATTTTGGAGGCACACAGAACAGTGCAAATGCAGTTACATAGCATTCAGGACACTGCAATTACACCTATATAGTTTTTAAAAGATTTTGATGTAATAACATTTTTGACCTCCATGGGGAGGGCCCTTAAGCTGAACTTTTACCCAGCTCGGAGTTCCATGACCTTGTCCCCCTGAAATTGAAAATCGAATTTTCAAAGTGTTTAGTAAAACTGTTCATTCTGTGTCATTCATTATGTCTTTAGCCTGCTATTGGACCACTGCAGCACTATGTTTTGTTAATTTTAACCCAATGTTGACCTTTTTTGACCACTTTGATGCACCAGTGAAGTTTTTGGACTTAGTCATTTTTCACTTCATGGAGACTTCAAAAGTGTTAGAAATTCATTTTTTAAATACCTAGAACGGTGCAAATGCAGCCATATAGCATTCAGGGCACTACAATTACACCTATATAGTTTTTAAATGATTTTGATGCAATAACATTTTTGACCTCCATGGGGAGGGCACTCAAGCTAAACTTTTACCCAGCTCCGAGTTCCACGACCTCGGGTGGAAAAAGTGACTTTGCCCCCTTAAACCCAAAAAGTTCAAAAAGTCACCCCTGGAGGCCAGAAATGGGTCTTAGACACTCTTGGTATGTCATCTGAGGTATACTATGGTGTTCTTGGGTCCAGAACTAGAAATGTGATGTGACTCTGATATCTAGGGCCTATAATGGAAAAAATGAATTTGACACCAAACACCTCAAAATGTCTGAAATAGGACTCAGACATGTACCTGGAGGCTGGAAATGAGCCCTAGACACTCTTGCTATATCACCTGAGATATAATATAGGGTCCTGGTGGCCACAGGGACCCAAAAACAGTCAGGTGGGTTGATACTGAAAATTAGCAAAAATCGTCCCATAAATTTTTTTGACAAGATTTGCTAATTTTCCAAATAGCTCAGAATGGATATCAGAGACACTGTTTGAGTGCGCAAGATATGAATACACTTGTTAGAAAGGTCAGCTCTGATGCTTTCATGTGATATATATAACTTTGATATTATATAAAGTTTTTTTTCCGCTACCAACCAAGGGAAACACCTGATATCGTACCCGATTTTGAGAACATTGGGCTGGGTGGAAAAAGTCACTTTGCCCCCTTAAACCCAAAAACTTCAAAAAGTCACCCCTGGAGGCCAGAAATGGGTCTTAGACACTCTTGGTATGTCATCTGAGGTATACTATGGTCTTCTTGGGTACAGAACTAGAAATCTGATGTGACTCTGATATCTAGGAGCTATAATGGAAAAAAATGAATTTGACACCAAACACCTCAAAATGTCACAAATAGGAGTCAGACATGTACCTGGAGGCTGGAAATGAGCCCTAGCCACTCTTGTTATATAATCTGAGATATATTATGGGGTCCTGGTGGCTACAGGGACCTGAAAACAGTCATGAGGGTTGATACCGAAAATTAGCAAAAATCGTCAAAAAAAGTTTTTTTGACAAGATTTGCTAATTTTCCAAATAGCTCAGAATGGATATCACAGTCACTTTGTGAGTACCCAGGACCTAAATATACTTGTTAGAAAGCTCAGATCTGATGCTTTCATTTGATCTATCTACCTTTGCTATTATCTGAAGTTTTTTTTTCAGCTTCCAGCCATGGGAAAAACCTGACATTGTACCCGATTTTGAGCACCTTAGGCTGGATGGAAGAAGTGACTTTGCCCCCTTAAACCCCAAAACTTCAAAAAGTCATCCCTGGAGGCCAGAAATGGGTCTTAGACACTCCTGGTATGTCATCTGAGGTATACTAAGGGGTCCTTAGGTCCAGAACTAGAAATTTGATGTGACTCTGAGCTCAATGTGATGTGACTCTGAGCTATATGGCCTATAATGGAAAAAATGAGTTTGACCCCAAACACCTCGAAATGTCACAAATAGGAGTCAGACATGTACCTGGAGGCTGGAAATGAGCCCTAGCCACTCTTGTTATATCATCTGAGATATATTATGGGGTCCTGGTGGCTACAGGGACCCGAAAACAGTCATGAGGGTTGATACCGAAAATTAGCAAAAATCGTCAAAAAAAGTTTTTTTGACAAGATTTGCTAATTTTCCAAATAGCTCAGAATGGATATCACAGTCACTTTGTGAGTACCCATGACCTAAATATACTTGTTAGAAAGCTCAGATCTGATGCTTTCATTTGATCTATCTACCTTTGCTATTATCTGAAGTTTTTTTTTCAGCTTCCAGCCAAGGGAAGAACCTGACATCGTACCCGATTTTGAGCAACGTAGCCTTAATGGAAGAAGTGACTATGCCCCCTTAAACCCCAAAACTTCAAAAAGTCATCCCTGGAGGCCAGAAATGGGTCTTAGACACTCCTGGTATGTCATCTGAGGTATACTAAGGGGTCCTTAGGTCCAGAACTAGAAATTTGATGTGACTCTGAGCTCAATGTGATGTGACTCTGAGCTCTATGGCCTATATTGGGAAAAATGAGTTTGATCCCAAACACCTCGAAATGTCACAAATAGGAGTCAGACATGTACCTGGAGGCTGGAAATGAGCCCTAGCCACTCTTGTTATATCATCTGAGATATCTTATGGGGTCCTGGTGGCTACAGGGACCTGAAAACAGTCATACAAAGCAATTTGAATCCATACGAGGCAATTTTTAATTTGCGGCCATCTGGTCACCCTTTGAAATGGATAGGATATACTACAGAGGATGTAGTGCACTCTATTTCTTGAAGCATATGATGTACTGACTTAATTTCAATTGCAGTATGTAGCTAAGACATTTACAATTCATAGTGGTAACTCTCATGGTTGTGGCTTATAGGGACAAGGTACAAATCAAGTGTAACCTTCAGGTAAGTTTTTATTTTTCACTTTCATGTGTGTTGTAGAACACTTTATACTTTTGGCTATAATTCATAGTCTGTACATTATAGAGACATAATTTAAACAGCACTTTGTTCCTAGTGATGTGCATCTTACCCATGTGAATTATTATGTGTGTGGCGTATTGTAAAGTTGTCAAAATTTGAGGTTGAATGTATGACGTTTTTCAATACCGTCGCATGTACTCTAGAAGTAGATCTGAGGTTTGCGGGATCCTTGTTTGTTGAACTGTCGATTTTAGGTCGGATATCAAATCGCCTAACATAGATGGTAAGAATGATAGTTTATCTAAGATTGGATCACAGGGTAGTAATTGTGATGGAGCTAGTTGAGCAGCAGAAACGGCGTCTTGACCCCTCCTTATCAGACCGTTCAGTTCCGAAATTTTCCAGTCGATTCCTGAGATGGAATCGGCCATTGTCTGCAGAACTGAAAGCTGCGGGTCCATTTTATGAGACTGAAATTCCAAGGCTGTGGCCGAGTGTTGCAGGGTGTTCAAGATTGTTAGCCATATAGACTTGGAGGCAGGCTTCCCTGGGTTACTACTCCTCTTTAATGATGGAGATGCGTCGATGGATAGCTTCCCTTCCGATGGTTTGAGGGTATAAGTAGCAACTAGTTCCTCCCACTCCAGTGCTGCTATGGAAGACATGTCATTATTTATGGAGTTATTGATTGATTGAGAATCATTGTATGGTATTAATTTACGGCGTTGGGATGGATTTGGCGTTGCTAACTTGTTGCTTGAGACTGTTTGTTCAGGAGTGTTACACAGGTTTAATTGAAGTGACTTTGTGAGAAGTTGGCCTGATAGGTGATGTTTCCAATTCTGGAACCACCTATTATCAGACCAAACAATCCCTTATGGTGTCAGGTTGTAAGTCAACCTTGTTAGACAAGCTATCCTAGGGGTAGCATGGACTAAGCAGCCTAAAGGCTTAACTTAAGAGGTCGTGTTAAGCGAGCTGTTTTACCACATACAATCCTGTAATATCAAATGAAAGGACACCACACAAGTATATATTATAAAAATATATGTGTTTATTACTAAAAACAATCCCCAGTATTCTTTATGAATAAAGGGGCACAAGCGTTAAATCAAAAGCACAGTTAAAACATACAAAGTTGCACAATTATGGATGAGGGCGGGTGGCCACTCAAACCATATACTAAACAAGTGGTATAAGAGATACCAATCGAACAGTGGTTAGGCCTAGGGCCTAGGGAATCGCTGGGAGCAGTCAGGACAAGCAGTGCTGAAGTCGGGAGAGGCCCACGGGATTCGGGAGCAGTGCGGAAAGCGCACGCATGCACCAATGTTAACCAATGGTGCGTAAAAGTTACAAAGTTAAAGTTTAAGGACACTTCCGCTGAACCTAGAGGAACAAAACTTAAGACACAGACCCTAGAGATGTGTACCAGTGTGGGAACACCGGCGGAGCAAAGTTACCTCACCCACAGGAAGCGGGTGCACAGGGTCGAAGTTGAGTCGGGTTTCGTCACGCAGGCTCTTGGTGCTTGAAGCTGAAAGGGCTGCAGGCGGGGTGAAAGAGAAGTGTCCGGTGGAGTCCAAGGGTGGACTCGGGTCGAAAAGTACCTGAAAGCAGAGGGGACAGAGTCTGGGTCACTCAGCAGTGACCAGGGTGGAACCAGGACGGAACCAGGCAATGTCGGGCGCAATCAGGTTGCTGTCGAGGTGCTTCTCTCCGCTGTCACGTGGGCTCTGGGGCATCTACGACGTCCAGGAGCAGGTCACGATCTGTCCCACGCAGGCTCTCGCCGTCGGCGCTGTCGCCTTCAAGATTGGAGCAAACAACACTTGGCAAAAGCAATCCACGCGGAACCGGGAGATTGCTTCTCACTCAAACCAGGAGGGTCAGAGTGGGGGCTCCTTTTCAGGGGAGCTGGTGCAGATCTGGAGCAACCAGATTCACAAGTCGATTTCAAGTTTTCCTTGGCACAGGGGCCACTAGCCGGCTGGCAAGTGACCGGGCCAACGCGTTGAGCCAAAAGAAGCAGAAGGGCCCCACGCAGCACTCGTCGAGTGTGGAGGGCTGAACTTCGGTGCAAGTGTGGATCAGGGTTGGGGCTTCTCAAACCCCAGTGTACAGCTTCAAGGGTCACTCGTGGGCTGCACGGTCAGCGTCTCATGGTCAATTCAAGATGGCGTGCCCCACGCTTCCGGTCGCCTCCACGGGTCTCAGCTCTGCAGGGACTGTGGATCGGGCTGTTGGAAAGCAGGCAAGCTTGATCTCGTCGATCTCTGTCGCTCGAGTTCTGGCGGGAACTGCAACAAAGTAGACGTCGATAGCTGGATGGTGCCTGTTTGCACAGGGTGGTCACTCCTTGACCACAAGGGAGATTCTTCGGGCTTCTACGTCGAGTAGGATGTCGAAGGGTCCAGAAGTTCATTTCTTATGTTTCTTCAGGATAATCTGAAGTGCATTGGCACTGCTCCCAGTCTTATACTAATTTTGGGGGCTGGATTACCTGCTAGGTCCCCTCCTATGGGTGGGACCCAGGAAGTGGGTGGATACACCCCCTTCCTTTGATCCAGGCCGCCCTGGCACGAGGGCTGGAGTGCCCCAGAACCGGTTTGGCCGGATTATGCAAGGGGCAGCCTTGTGCGCCCCAGGCAGTGTCTGGTTTCTTTCAAACCTCCCTGCTACAATCCACTATCTCCTGTCTGGAGGGTGGTAACACCCCCCTGCGACAGGAAACCCTTTGTCCAGGCCCCATTTGGCTGAGTTTCGGTCAGCTTCAGGGGGTCAGACTCTTGTCTGTGGCAGAGGCATCCATTTTGTGGATCTAAGGCCCTTTTAGAAATTAACCGCATTTAAGTAAAGTAACATGTCTTACCCCTCTAGAGGGGTGGAATGCTATCCCCGTCGCCAGAACTGGCGAGGGGATAGTATTCCAAATCGTATGACACCTTACACGACATGTTTTGATAAAGCCAAACCAAAGTTGCTATATAACCGCGAGGATTATAAGGCACTTAAGAGTATATGGTATGGCATTATCCTGAAACAGCTTAGGGAGTTGTTCCCGACAGCTGCAGAGAGGCTCAGCTCATGCTAGAGCTCCATCTCACATTAAACCACGCACTCTGCCTCCAGGATTGATGAGGCCTTCCATAGGAGTGGCTCACAGGTTTATATGTGTCCAGATATAGGTTTAGATATAGGTATACTATATCTAAGTAAGGGGTGATTGCACCACCTTACCCCAGCTGAGTGATCAGCCAGTTGTGTCAATTTAAGAACCAGCCAGGGGTGGCAAAAGATATGCTGCAGCCCCCGGTAGGCCTTGGTGGCCCCTATGCCCTGGGCACCTATAGTGCATTATACAGGGGCTGACAAGGGGTCCATTTCCAATTGTGTTATGTACCTAGGGTACATGGAATCCATTTTACAGAGAGAGCAGATGGCCTGGGGCCCTGATTAGCAGGGAACCAGGTCAACTAAGTCAAAAAACCAGCTAAACACAGGCAAAAAATCTGGGGTAACCATAGTCAGGTAGCCACCTTCCTACACAACCCCCCCCAAACGAAAGGAGATAAGGCTATCCTTGGCCAGGTAAGCCTATATTGCCTGAGTGGACATATAAGGAAGTACCTGCACTAGCATGGGTACCCCCTGTCTCATGGTCCACTAAGCAGTCCCTCACCCTTGGGGTATTAGATGGTCTCCACCATAGGGAATCACTACCTTGGGTGTGTTTATGCAAAGTTAAAGGCTGGTTTGGATATGGAGTACTGAAGTGAGGCTCTACTAATTTAGGGCTTAGCTTCCTCCAATTATCTTCCACCATGTGTGCCTTTCTTTCTTTAACTGAGTTGCACTGTGCTCTCAGGGTCAATCTCTGGCTACCTAAAGCTGGAGGCTGGGTCCCTCTGTTTGGCTTGCTGGAGGGACAGTTCAGGTTTGGGCCCTTTGGGTCCCAGGTTTGGCTGTGCCCAACAGAATCCATCTGTGGGAGGTCCCTAACTGTATTTAAGGGGGCTCCCTCAGGAGTTTTTAAAGTTTTCACCTCACTAGGGCTACTAGTTTTGGTGCCCCTAATCTGTTGATGGGGGTGCTTTATGTGACAGGGGGCCCTCCGGGTCTCACTGTCCTTCTTGTCCTCTGCAGCCCTGGGCTGGCTAAGGCAAGGGAGAGAGGGGCAGGTTACCTGCTCCAGACTGGGTCCCACCTGAGAAGGGTCCACTGACATCAGAGGTTCTGTCAGGCTAGGCCCAACCACCTCTGGGGCAGTTCCTTCATCAGGGGTAAGATCAGTTCCCTGAGGAGGCTGATCCTGTCCTAAAGTCTGGTGAGGGGGAGATTTCTCTTCCTCCTCCATGCTCTCAGTTTGTGTGGAGTTATCCATCATTTCAGGTTTCACAACACACATATCAGTTTGAGTTTGGGCTGTGGCCATCACAGCCCCACCAACCTTTTCAGGAGGAGACTCAGTTTGGGTTTCTGCTGTTATCATAACAGCTTTGCTATTCTGTTCAGGAAGAGCTTTTGCTAAAGATGGGGCAGAGAGTTTCTCAGCCCTACCAACCTTTTCAGGAAGGACATCTTGGATTGGGGCTGTAGCCATTACAGCCCCACTAACCTTTCCATTGGAATTTACCATTCTAGAATGGGTTTCCTGTTCAGCCTCAGCCCAGGCTGAGATTTCCAAATCATTACCAAGTAGGCAGTTTACAGGCAAGTTTGATGACACTGCCACTCTCTTTGGGCCAATGACACCTCCCCAGCTGAGACTTACTACTGCCATGGGATGATTGTTTTTGACGCCATCAATGTTTGTTACCTGGTATGTGGCACCTGGTAAAAGTTGCTTAGAGGGGACTATACAGTCAGCCACCATGGTGATGCTAGCCCCTGTGTCTCTAAAAGCTTCAACTTTCAAACCATTGATGATGGGCTCTTGTCTATACTTGCTCAAGGTATTTGGGCAATCAGAGAAGTTGGCAAACCCCATGCCAGTCTCATAAACAAGATCATTTGGTGATGGGGACCTGGATAGGCCAGGGTCCACCTGAGCTCCAAAAGTAAACCCACCCAGATTCCGGGGTGTGCTCCCACTTCCTGGGGGATTACTGCTGACAGTAACAGGAGGTGTTGGAGCTGGCTTTGGAGGTATATTCTCTTTATTGTTATTCTTGGGACAACAGTTGTCTGTTTTGTAATGCCCAACCTGTTTACAGGCATAACAATAAGGCTTTTTCTCAGTTGAAGAAGTGTCTTGGGACCCACCCCCATTCTTGGAGTTTTGGGGCCCTGGGGAAGTCTTTTCTTTATTTTTATCCCCACCCTTATCTTGAGGCTTGGTAGACTCCTTCGTCTGGTTACTGTCCTGATTCTTAGGCCTAATCCTGGTTCTGACCCACTTGTCTGCCTTCTTTCCCAATTCTTGGGGAGAGGTCAGATCAGAGTCCACCAGGTGCTGGTGTAAGAGCTGGTTCTGACAATTACTTAGGATCTGCTCCCTCATAATCAAATTATACAATCCTGTAAAGTCATGTACTTTGCTGCCATGTAGCCAACCCTCCAGAGCCTTAGTTGCACAATCAACAAAATCAGTCCAGTCCTGTGTCTGTATCTTCTGGGTGTCTCTGAACTTCAACCTGTACTGTTCAGTGCTTAAGCCAAACCCATCTATTAGGACACTCTTCAGGACTTTGTCATTGTTTGCATCCTCATGTCTGACAGTGAGGAGCTTATCTCTCCCTTTCTCTGAAAAGGAGTATCATAAGATTGCTGCCCACTGTTCCTCAGGAACCTGCTGTACCATGCAGGCTCTCTAAAGAGCAGTTATCCACTTGTGGATGTCATCCCCTTCCTTGTAGGGGGGCACAATCTTTGTCAGGTTTCTACTATCATAGGACATGGGTTTCTCTTTAGGAATATTGCTGCCACCAGTGGCATCTAAGCCACACAATTTCTGCTCTCTTGCCAAGGCAAGTCTAGCTTGAGCCAAGGCTACCTCCTCCCTCTCTATTTGGAGTTTGACAGCCCTCATTCTGGCGCTATGCTCTAGCTTTTGAGAAGCAGTCATGCCTCTCTGAGATTCTCTTGAGGCACTAGAAAGATGAGAGTCCCCTGAGGGAGATCTCACTCTTCTGTTGCCTGGGAGAATGTCATGGTAGGATCTGGGGAGGTGCTGGCCCTCTCCATTTCCCAGTAGGTCTAAGTTGGCCTGGCTAAGCCTGGCAACTTTACCTTGGTTAACCCCTAGCTCCTGATCTTCAGGTCCATCTATGTCTGAACCATCCTCCTCCTCTTCCTCCTCTTCTTCTTCCTCCTCTGGAGTGGTATCAGTTACAGGGGGGTTCACTCCATCTCCTGACTCTAAGGGAACTTCATTCGCCTTCTCTGAGTCATCCTGTTCTAGAATGGCTATCAGGATAGGACAGGTGGGACTTCTGCCCCTTTTTAACCCTCTTGAGATGCACAAGGCAATCAAGTCCTTTCGGGTTAATTTGTCATAGCTGGAAGTTGCCTTGGTAAGGTCAACTGTCACAGGAGCAGACCCTGAGGCTTTTCCTGTGTCAGACATGACTCTAGTGTGGTGTAAGTGACGCACCTACCTACACTAAGTGTTTCCCTACTGTACCTTGCTAGTGAGTTGTAGTCAGGGTGTGCTAATCCCTTCAACCTACAACTACTAAGTTCAGTAGAACTTAAATATGCTAAGCTTTTGATTTATATGTACCTAGAGGTACTTGATGTGATCTTTCAATTTGATAAAAAGATTGCAATGGTAAAACAACATCAAGCTCAAATCCGCACCGCTGCTCACCAATGTGAGAAGTTGGCCTGATAGGGGATGTTTCCAATTCTGGAACCACCTGATATCAGACTGTAGGAAGGTGGCTACCTGACTATGGTTACCCCAGATTTTTTGCCTGTGTTTAGCTGGTTTTTTGACTTAGTTGACCTGGTTCCCTGCTAATCAGGGCCCCAGGCCATCTGCTCTCTCTGTAAAATGGAT
Source organism: Lissotriton helveticus (assembly GCF_964261635.1). Classification (NCBI taxonomy): domain Eukaryota; kingdom Metazoa; phylum Chordata; class Amphibia; order Caudata; family Salamandridae; genus Lissotriton; species Lissotriton helveticus. The sequence continues at coordinate 182,086 of NW_027611650.1, read as the reverse complement.
TCCATGTACCCTAGGTACATACCACAATTGGAAATGTACTCCTTGTCAGCCCCTGTATAATGCACTATAGGTGCCCAGGGCATAGGGACCACCAAGGCCTACCAGGGGCTGCAGCATATCTTTTGCCACCCCTGGCTGGTTCTTAAATTGACACAACTGGCTGATCACTCAGCTGGGGTAAGGTGGTGTAAACACCCCTAACTTAGGTATAGTATACCTATATCTAACCCTATATCTGGACACATATAAACCTGTGAGCCACTCCTATGGAAGGCCTCATCAATCCTGGAGGCAGAGTGCGTGGTTTAATGTGAGATGGAGCTCTGGCATGAGCTGAGCCTGTCTGCAGCTGTCGGGAACAACTCCCTAAGCTGTTTCAGGATAATGCCATAGCATATACTCTTAAGTGCCTTATAATCCTCGCGGTTATATAGCAACTCTGGTTTGGCTTTATCAAAACATGTCGTGTAAGGTGTCATACGATTTGGAATACTATCCCCTCGCCAGTTCTGGCGACGGGGATAGCATTCCACCCCTCTAGAGGGGTAAGACATGTTCCTTTACTTTAATGCGGTTAATTTCTCCAAAGACCTTAGATCCACAAAATGGATGCCTCTGCCACAGACAAATGTCTGGACCCCTGCAGCTGACCGAAACTCGGCCAAATGGGTCCTGGACAAAGGGTTTCCTGTCACAGGAGGGTGTCACCGCCCTCCAGACAGGAGATAGTGGATTGTAGCAGGGAGGTCTGAAAGAAACCAGACACTGCCTGGGGCGCACAAGGCTGCCCCTTGCATAATCCGGCCAAACCGGTTCTGGGGCACTCCAGCCCTCGTGCCAGGGCGGCCTGGATCAAAGGAAAGGGGTGTATCCACCCCCTTCCTGGGTCCCACCCATAGGGGGGGACCTAGCAGGTAATCACGCCCCCCAGATTCGAATAAGAGTGGGAGCAGTGCCAATGCACATCAGATTTCCTGGAAGAAACATTAGAAACGAAACTCTGGACCCTTGGACCTCCATCTCAACGTGGAAGCCCGAAGAATCTCCCTTGTGGTCAAGGAGTGACCACCCTGCAGCAGCAGGCACCATCCAGCCCTCGACATCTACTTAGTTGCAGTTCCTGCCGGAACTCGAGCGACTGAGATCGACGAGATCAAGCTTGCCTGCCTTCCAACAGCCCGATCCACAGTCCCTGCAGAGCTGAGACCCGTGGAGGCGACCGGAAGCGTGGGGCACGCCATCTTGAATTGACCATGAGACGCTGACCGTGCAGCCCACGAGTGACCCTCGAAGCTGTGCACTGGGGTTTGAGAAGCCCCCACCCTGAGCTACTCTTGAGCCGAAGTTCAGCCCTCCACACTCGACAAGTGCTGCGTGGGGCCCTTCTTCTCCATTTGGCTCAACGCGTTGGCCCGGTCACTTGCCAGCCGGCTAGTGGTCCCTGTGCCGACGAAACTACAAAGAAGACTCGTGAATCTGGTTGCTCCAGATCCACACCAGCTCCTCTGAAAAGGAGCCCCCACTCTGACCTTCCTGGTTCGAGTGAGAAGCAATCTCCCGGTTCCGCGTGGATTGCTCTTGCCAAGTGTTGTTTGCTCCAAACTTGAAGCCGACAGCGCCGACGGTGAGAGCCTGCGTGGGACAGATCGTGACCTGCTCCTGGACGTCGCAGATGCCCCAGAGCCCACGTGACAGCGGAGAGAAGCTCCTCGACGACCACCTGATTGCGCCCGACATTGCCTGGTTCCGTCCTGGTTCCACCCTGGTCACTGCTGAGTGACCCAGACTCTGTCCCCTCTGCTTTCAGGTACCCTTCGACTTGAGTCCACCCTTGGACTCCACCGGACACTTCATCTTCAACCTGCCTGCAGCCCTTTCAGCTTCAAGCACCAAGAGCCTGCGTGTCAAAACCCGACGCCACTTCGACCCTGTGCACCCACTTCCTGTGGGTGAGGTAACTTTGCTCCGCCGGTGTTCCCACACTGGTGCACATCCCTAGGGTCTGTGTGTTAAGTTTTGTTCCTCTAGGTCCAGCGGAAGTGTCCTTAAACTTTAACTTTATAACTTTTACGCACCATTGGTTAACATTGGTGCATGCGTGCGCTTTCCGCACATCTCCCGAATCCCGAGGGCCATTCCCGACTTCAGCATTGCTTGTCCTGACTGCTCCCAGCGATTCCCTAGGCCCTAGGCCTAACCACTGCTCGATTGGTATCTCTTATACCACTTGTTTAGTATATGGTTTGAGTGGCCACCCGCCCTCATCCATAATTGTGCAACTTGTATGTTTAAACAGTGCTTTTTGATTTAACGCTTGTGCCCCTTTATTCATAAAGAATACTGGGGATTGTTTTTAGTAATAAACACATATATTTTTATAATATATACTTGTGTGGTGTCCTTTCATTTGATATTACCTCCCCCAAACGAAAACACATTGACCTGAAGCCTAAGTGTATTCTGAGTCATAAAAAGTTTATTAGATGAAAAAATATTGTACGGGCACTTTTTTGCACAAAAAGTCACTTTTTGGCACTTTTTTGAGAGAAATAAAATAGTTCGCAGATTTTTTTTAAATCGACCAAATTAAAAAAAAATGCTCTTGTTGGATGGCTTTGGACATAAGGCCGCATAAACAAAAGGAATTTTTCAAATATCTGTTTTTCTCACTTTTTTATTGCTGTTTGAAATTTCTGACTTGACTTTTTGCATCATTGGTGATGCATGTGTTTAACATTGAGCTTGGGAAAATTGAAAAAAAATAGACTTTGGGGATTGTTTACTAGGGCAAGTGATACATCAAATTAAGACTCATATTAAACTGAACCTCAAGCTGAAAAAAAAAACAAAATAGCATTTACGATCACTTTTTTATAAGCGACTTTAACAATTGTTTTTTTAGCTATATTAAAAAACAAGGTAACGCCGTAAATTTTAGAAAAGAGATTTTTTCAAAGTAAAACATAGGTGTGACCTGCCTTCACATTAGGCTTCATAAACAAAAGAAAAAACATCTCTATGTGTTATATTCACTTTTTAATAACACATTTTCGTTTTAGGCACAAGCAAAAAGCAGCATTGGTGATGCATGTGTTTTTCAATGGGGTTTTTTAAAGTCTACCAAAATACGGTTTACCAATACATTTTCATTATTTTCTCTTTGGTATCTCATTATGCACATGTTAATAAACAGGTTCATGCATTATTAGCTAAATAGCATAAAAACACACTGAATTATTAACAATAATCTTTGAGATTTGGGTGACCAGATGGCCGGAAATCGAAAATCGCCTCGTATGGATTCAACTTCCATTTCGTGCACTTTCTATGTGGGCCACATGCATAAGAATTGGTACAATAATGCATACGAATCTTAGCTAGAATCTGCAATTGAAATTAAGTCTTTAACTTATATGCTTCAAGAATTATAGGGCACATTCTGCTATGTATAATATCCTATCCATTTCAATGGGGCGACCAGATGGCCGCAAATTGAAAATCGCGTCGTATGGATTCATATTGCGTTGTATGTACCTTACGTGTAAGCCACATGCATTTAAAATGACACAATGTAGTAGGGTATGCTATAGAATGTGTTGCAGTTGGAAATCAAGCTCTATCTAGTATGGATCATGACTGATGACACAATATACGTGACTAATTTTGGAAAAATTGAGGCAAATTTTATAAAACATGCGTTTAATCACTGAATGATTCTCACCACTTCTAAGCATGGCACAGGCATGACAATGACCACAGGGCAGTGGCATGATGGTAACTGTATGCTGCACTCAGAATTATGGATCCAGATTGTATGGTTTTAGAATTATGGGCCACAACGTAAGGCATATTTTTTCACACATGTGACGTTATTGAAAAACATCATACATTCAACTTCACATTTTGTAGCCAAAAGCATAAAGTGTTCTTCAACACACATGAAAGTGAAAAATAAAAACTTTTCCTGAAGATTACACTTGATTTGTACCTTGTCCCTATAAGCCACAAATATGAGAGTTACCACTATAAAGTGTAGATGTCTTAGCTACATACTGTGATTGAAATTAGGTCGGTACCTCATATGGTTCAAGATTTATAGTGCACCACATACTATGTAATATATCCTATCCATTTCAATGGGTGACCAGATGGCCGCAAATTAAAAATCGCCTCGTATGGATTCAAATTGCTTTGTATGCACCTTGTGTGTGAGCCACATGCATATAAAATGGCACACTGTAGTAGGCTATGTTATAGAATGTGTTGCAGTTGGAAATCAAGCTCTATCTAATATGGATCTTGACTGATGACATAACATACGTGACACATTTTGCAAAAGCTGAAGGAATTTTTTTTAAAATATGTGTTTAATCGCTGAAAGATTCACACCACTTTGAAGCTTTCCACATACATGAACATGAACACAGGACAGTGGCATCATGTTAGCTTAATGCTGCACTTCCAATTATGGATCCAGATTGTATGGTTTTAGAAGTATGGGACAAAATGTAAGGCATACTTTTTCGTACATGCGACGGTATTGAAAAACGTCATACATTCAACCTCAAATTTTGACAACTTTACAATACGCCACACACATAATAATTCACATGGGTAAGATGCACATCACTAGGAACAAAGTGCTGTTTAAATTATGTCTCTATAATGTACAGACTATGAATTATAGCCAAAAGTATAAAGTGTTCTACAACACACATGAAAGTGAAAAATAAAAACTTACCTGAAGGTTACACTTGATTTGTACCTTGTCCCTATAAGCCACAACCATGAGAGTTACCACTATGAATTGTAAATGTCTTAGCTACATACTGCAATTGAAATTAAGTCAGTACATCATATGCTTCAAGAAATAGAGTGCACTACATCCTCTGTAGTATATCCTATCCATTTCAAAGGGTGACCAGATGGCCGCAAATTAAAAATTGCCTCGTATGGATTCAAATTGCTTTGTATGACTGTTTTCAGGTCCCTGTAGCCACCAGGACCCCATAATATATCTCAGATGATATAACAAGAGTGGCTAGAGCTCATTTCCAGCCTCCAGGTACATGTCTGACTCTTATTTGTGACATTTCGAGGTGTTTGGGATCAAACTCATTTTTCCCAATATAGGCCATAGAGCTCAGAGTCACATCACATTGAGCTCAGAGTCACATCAAATTTCTAGTTCTGGACCTAAGGACCCCTTAGTATACCTCAGATGACATACCAGGAGTGTCTAAGACCCATTTCTGGCCTCCAGGGATGACTTTTTGAAGTTTTGGGGTTTAAGGGGGCATAGTCACTTCTTCCATCCAGGCTACGTTGCTCAAAATCGGGTACGATGTCAGGTTCTTCCCTTGGCTGGAAGCTGAAAAAAAAACTTCAGATAATAGCAAAGGTAGATAGATCAAATGAAAGCATCAGATCTGAGCTTTCTAACCAGTATATTTAGGTCATGGGTACTCACAGAGTGACTGTGATATCCATTCTGAGCTATTTGGAAAATTAGCAAATCTTGTCAAAAAAACTTTTTTTGACGATTTTTGCTAATTTTCGGTATCAACCCTCATGACTGTTTTCGGGTCCCTGTAGCCACCAGGACCCCATAATATATCTCAGATGATATAACAAGAGTGGCTAGGGCTCATTTCCAGCCTCCAGGTACATGTCTGACTCCTATTTGTGACATTTCGAGGTGTTTGGGGTCAAACTCATTTTTTCCATTATAGGCCATATAGCTCAGAGTCACATCACATTGAGCTCAGAGTCACATCAAATTTCTAGTTCTGGACCTAAGGACCCCTTAGTATACCTCAGATGACATACCAGGAGTGTCTAAGACCCATTTCTGGCCTCCAGGGATGACTTTTTGAAGTTTTGGGGTTTAAGGGGGCAAAGTCACTTCTTCCATCCAGCCTAAGGTGCTCAAAATCGGGTACAATGTCAGGTTTTTCCCATGGCTGGAAGCTGAAAAAAAAACTTCAGATAATAGCAAAGGTAGATAGATCAAATGAAAGCATCAGATCTGAGCTTTCTAACAAGTATATTTAGGTCCTGGGTACTCACAAAGTGACTGTGATATCCATTCTGAGCTATTTGGAAAATTAGCAAATCTTGTCAAAAAAACTTTTTTTGACGATTTTTGCTAATTTTCGGTATCAACCCTCATGACTGTTTTCAGGTCCCTGTAGCCACCAGGACCCCATAATATATCTCAGATTATATAACAAGAGTGGCTAGGGCTCATTTCCAGCCTCCAGGTACATGTCTGACTCCTATTTGTGACATTTTGAGGTGTTTGGTGTCAAATTCATTTTTTTCCATTATAGCTCCTAGATATCAGAGTCACATCAGATTTCTAGTTCTGGACCCAAGAAGACCATAGTATACCTCAGATGACATACCAAGAGTGTCTAAGACCCATTTCTGGCCTCCAGGGGTGACTTTTTGAAGTTTTTGGATTTAAGGGGGCAAAGTGACTTTTTCCACCCAGCCCAATGTTCTCAAAATCGGGTACGATATCAGGTGTTTCCCTTGGTTGGTAGCGGAAAAAAAACTTTATATAATATCAAAGTTATATATATCACATGAAAGCATCAGAGCTGACCTTTCTAACAAGTGTATTCATATCTTGCGCACTCAAACAGTGTCTCTGATATCCATTCTGAGCTATTTGGAAAATTAGCAAATCTTGTAAAAAAAAATTTTGGGACGATTTTTGCTAATTTTCAGTATCAACCCACCTGACTGTTTTTGGGTCCCTGTGGCCACCAGGACCCTATATTATATCTCAGGTGATATAGCAAGAGTGTCTAGGGCTCATTTCCAGCCTCCAGGTACATGTCTGAGTCCTATTTCAGACATTTTGAGGTGTTTGGTGTCAAATTAATTTTTTCCATTATAGGCCCTAGATATCAGAGTCACATCACATTTCTAGTTCTGGACCCAAGAACACCATAGTATACCTCAGATGACATACCAAGAGTGTCTAAGACCCATTTCTGGCCTCCAGGGGTGACTTTTTGAAGTTTTTGGGTTTAAGGGGGCAAAGTCACTTTTTCCACCCGAGGTCGTGGAACTCGGAGCTGGGTAAAAGTTTAGCTTGAGTGCCCTCCCCATGGAGGTCAAAAATGTTATTGCATCAAAATCATTTAAAAACTATATAGGTGTAATTGTAGTGCCCTGAATGCTATATGGCTGCATTTGCACCGTTCTAGGTATTTAAAAAATGAATTTCTAACACTTTTGAAGTCTCCATGAAGTGAAAAATGACTAAGTCCAAAAACTTCACTGGTGCATCAAAGTGGTCAAAAAAGGTCAACATTGGGTTAAAATTAACAAAACATAGTGCTGCAGTGGTCCAATAGCAGGCTAAAGACATAATGAATGACACAGAATGAACAGTTTTACTAAACACTTTGAAAATTCGATTTTCAATTTCAGGGGGACAAGGTCATGGAACTCCGAGCTGGGTAAAAGTTCAGCTTAAGGGCCCTCCCCATGGAGGTCAAAAATGTTATTACATCAAAATCTTTTAAAAACTATATAGGTGTAATTGCAGTGTCCTGAATGCTATGTAACTGCATTTGCACTGTTCTGTGTGCCTCCAAAATGAATTTCTAACACTTTTGAAGTCCCCATGAAGTGAAAAATGACGAAGTACAAAGACATCATTGGTGCATGAAAGTGTTTAAAAACGGTCACAAATGCATAAAAATGAAAAAAACAAAGTGCTACACTGGCCCAATAGCAAGCTAAACACACAATGAATGACCCAGAATGAATATATTTACAAATTACTTGGAAAATGCTAATTTCAGGGGGACGAGGTCACAGAAGTCATGGAACTCAGAGCGGGGTAAAAGTTCAAACTTTCCACCCCTCATGGAGGTCAAAATTTTTAATTCATCAAAATCATTTAAAAACTATATAGGTGTGATTGGAGTGTCCTGATTGCTATATAGGTGCATTTGCACTGTCCTGTGTGCCTCCAAAGTGACTTTCTAACACTTTTGAAATCTCCATGAAGCAAAAAGTGACTAAGTCCAAAGACCATTTGGAGCATCAAAGTGTTCAAAAACGGTCAAAAATGCATAAAAACGAAAAAAAAACAAGTGCTACAGTGGCCCAATAGCATGCTAAACACACAATGAATGACACAGAATGAATAGTTGTACACATTACTTTGAAAATGCAATTTTAAATTTCAGGGGGACAAGGTCACGAAAGTCATGGAACTCCGAGCGGGGTAAAAGTTCAACCTTTCCCCCCTTATGGAGGTCAAAATTTTAATACATCAAAATCATTTAAAAACTATATAGGTGTGATGGCAGTGTCTTGGATACATCCCACATGAATTTTAAACACATTAGGAGCATCTCTGATCAAAATAACCATAAAAATCCCAAAGCTGCATCAGTGCTTCAAAGTGCTCCAAAACGGTCAAAAATGGACGAAAATGAAAAATATTCTCCATATCTGAGTTTTTATAACATTCCTTAGATAATGTATATCTTGAATTAGTTTTAAATCCTTTTATTAAAAAGTTTCTTTTCTATGCTGCACTGGTGCAACGCCTCAAGTCTGAGAAGCTGCACCAGTGCAGCCGAAGCAGCACTGGTGCAGCCGAAGCAGCACTGGTGCAACAAGAGTCAAGCTGGTAGCCTGACCTTTGACCAATCCGAGAAAAAAAAAGGTGTTTTTTTCCCTGGGCCCCTCCCCCAAACGAAAACACATTGACCTGAAGCCTAAGTGTATTCTGAGTCATAAAAAGTTTATTAGATGAAAAAATATTGTACGGGCACTTTTTTGCACAAAAAGTCACTTTTTGGCACTTTTTTGAGAGAAATAAAATAGTTCGCAGATTTTTTTTAAATCGACCGAATTAAAAAAAAATGCTCTTGTTGGATGGCTTTGGACATAAGGCCGCATAAACAAAAGGAATTTTTCAAATATCTGTTTTTCTCACTTTTTTATTGCTGTTTGAAATTTCTGACTTGACTTTTTGCATCATTGGGGATGCATGTGTTTAACATTGAGCTTGGGAAAATTGAAAAAAAATAGACTTTGGGGATTGTTTACTAGGGCAAGTGATACATCAAATTAAGACTCATATTAAACTGAACCTCAAGCTGAAAAAAAAAACAAAATAGCATTTACGATCACTTTTTTATAAGCGACTTTAACAATTGTTTTTTTAGCTATATTAAAAAACAAGGTAACGCCGTAAATTTTAGAAAAGAGATTTTTTCAAAGTAAAACATAGGTGTGACCTGCCTTCACATTAGGCTTCATAAACAAAAGAAAAAAACATCTCTATGTGTTATATTCACTTTTTAATAACACATTTTCGTTTTAGGCACAAGCAAAAAGCAGCATTGGTGATGCATGTGTTTTTCAATGGGGTTTTTTAAAGTCTACCAAAATACGGTTTACCAATACATTTTCATTATTTTCTCTTTGGTATCTCATTATGCACATGTTAATAAACAGGTTCATGCATTATTAGCTAAATAGCATAAAAATACACTGAATTATTAACAATAATCTTTGAGATTTGGGTAACCAGATGGCCGGAAATCGAAAATCGCCTCGTATGGATTCAACTTCCATTTCGTGCACTTTCTATGTGGGCCACATGCATATGAATTGGTACAATAATGCATACGAATCTTAGCTAGAATCTGCAATTGAAATTAAGTCTTTAACTTATATGCTTCAAGAATTATAGGGCACATTCTGCTATGTATAATATCCTATCCATTTCAATGGGACGACCAGATGGCCGCAAATTGAAAATCGCGTCGTATGGATTCATATTGCGTTGTATGTACCTTACGTGTAAGCCACATGCATTTAAAATGACACAATGTAGTAGGGTATGCTATAGAATGTGTTGCAGTTGGAAATCAAGCTCTATCTAGTATGGATCATGACTGATGACACAATATACGTGACTCATTTTGCAAAAAATGGAGGCAAATTTTATAAAACATGCGTTTAATCACTGAATGATTCTCACCACTTCTAAGCATGGCACAGGCATGACAATGACCACAGGGCAGTGGCATGATGGTAACTGTATGCTGCACTCAGAATTATGGATCCAGATTGTATGGTTTTAGAATTATGGGCCACAACGTAAGGCATATTTTTTCACACATGTGACGTTATTGAAAAACATCATACATTCAACTTCACATTTTGTAGCCTAAAGCATAAAGTGTTCTTCAACACACATGAAAGTGAAAAATAAAAACTTTTCCTGAAGATTACACTTGATTTGTACCTTGTCCCTATAAGCCACAAATATGAGAGTTACCACTATAAAGTGTAGATGTCTTAGCTACATACTGTGATTGAAATTAGGTCGGTACCTCATATGGTGCAAGATTTATAGTGCACCACATACTATGTAATATATCCTATCCATTTCAATGGGTGACCAGATGGCCGCAAATTAAAAATCGCCTCGTATGGATTCAAATTGCTTTGTATGCACCTTGTGTGTGAGCCACATGCATATAAAATGGCACACTGTAGTAGGCTATGTTATAGAATGTGTTGCAGTTGGAAATCAAGCTCTATCTAATATGGATCTTGACTGATGACATAACATACGTGACACATTTTGCAAAAGCTGAAGGAATTTTTTTAAAAATATGTGTTTAATCGCTGAAAGATTCACACCACTTTGAAGCTTTCCACATGCATGAAAATGAACACAGGACAGTGGCATCATGTTAGCTTAATGCTGCACTTCCAATTATGGATCCAGATTGTATGGTTTTAGAAGTATGGGACAAAATGTAAGGCATACTTTTTCGTACATGCGACGGTATTGAAAAACGTCATACATTCAACCTCAAATTTTGACAACTTTACAATACGCCACACACATAATAATTCACATGGGTAAGATGCACATCACTAGCAACAAAGTGCTGTTTAAATTATGTCTCTATAATGTACAGACTATGAATTATAGCCAAAAGTATAAAGTGTTCTACAACACACATGAAAGTGAAAAATAAAAACTTACCTGAAGGTTACACTTGATTTGTACCTTGTCCCTATAAGCCACAACCATGAGAGTTACCACTATGAATTGTAAATGTCTTAGCTACATACTGCAATTGAAATTAAGTCAGTACATCATATGCTTCAAGAAATAGAGTGCACTACATCCTCTGTAGTATATCCTATCCATTTCAAAGGGTGACCAGATGGCCGCAAATTAAAAATTGCCTCGTATGGATTCAAATTGCTTTGTATGATTGTTTTCAGGTCCCTGTAGCCACCAGGACCCCATAATATATCTCAGATGATATAACAAGAGTGGCTAGGGCTCATTTCCAGCCTCCAGGTACATGTCTGACTCTTATTTGTGACATTTCGAGGTGTTTGGGATCAAACTCATTTTTCCCAATATAGGCCATAGAGCTCAGAGTCACATCACATTGAGCTCAGAGTCACATCAAATTTCTAGTTCTGGACCTAAGGACCCCTTAGTATACCTCAGATGACATACCAGGAGTGTCTAAGACCCATTTCTGGTCTCCAGGGATGACTTTTTGAAGTTTTGGGGTTTAAGGGGGCATAGTCACTTCTTCCATCCAGGCTACGTTGCTCAAAATCGGGTACGATGTCAGGTTCTTCCCTTGGCTGGAAGCTGAAAAAAAAACTTCAGATAATAGCAAAGGTAGATAGATCAAATGAAAGCATCAGATCTGAGCTTTCTAACCAGTATATTTAGGTCATGGGTACTCACAAAGTGACTGTGATATCCATTCTGAGCTATTTGGAAAATTAGCAAATCTTGTCAAAAAAACTTTTTTTGACGATTTTTGCTAATTTTCGGTATCAACCCTCATGACTGTTTTCGGGTCCCTGTAGCCACCAGGACCCCATAATATATCTCAGATGATATAACAAGAGTGGCTAGGGCTCATTTCCAGCCTCCAGGTACATGTCTGACTCCTATTTGTGACATTTCGAGGTGTTTGGGGTCAAACTCATTTTTTCCATTATAGGCCATATAGCTCAGAGTCACATCACATTGAGCTCAGAGTCACATCAAATTTCTAGTTCTGGACCTAAGGACCCCTTAGTATACCTCAGATGACATACCAGGAGTGTCTAAGGCCCATTTCTGGCCTCCAGGGATGACTTTTTGAAGTTTTGGGGTTTAAGGGGGCAAAGTCACTTCTTCCATCCAGCCTAAGGTGCTCAAAATCGGGTACAATGTCAGGTTTTTCCCATGGCTGGAAGCTGAAAAAAAAACTTCAGATAATAGCAAAGGTAGATAGATCAAATGAAAGCATCAGATCTGAGCTTTCTAACAAGTATATTTAGGTCCTGGGTACTCACAAAGTGACTGTGATATCCATTCTGAGCTATTTGGAAAATTAGCAAATCTTGTCAAAAAAACTTTTTTTTACGATTTTTGCTAATTTTCGGTATCAACCCTCATGACTGTTTTCGGGTCCCTGTAGCCACCAGGACCCCATAATATATCTCAGATGATATAACAAGAGTGGCTAGGGCTCATTTCCAGCCTCCAGGTACATGTCTGACTCCTATTTGTGACATTTCGAGGTGTTTGGGGTCAAACTCATTTTTTCCATTATAGGCCATATAGCTCAGAGTCACATCACATTGAGCTCAGAGTCACATCAAATTTCTAGTTCTGGACCTAAGGACCCCTTAGTATACCTCAGATGACATACCAGGAGTGTCTAAGACCCATTTCTGGCCTCCAGGGATGACTTTTTGAAGTTTTGGGGTTTAAGGGGGCAAAGTCACTTCTTCCATCCAGCCTAAGGTGCTCAAAATCGGGTACAATGTCAGGTTTTTCCCATGGCTGGAAGCTGAAAAAAAAACTTCAGATAATAGCAAAGGTAGATAGATCAAATGAAAGCATCAGATCTGAGCTTTCTAACAAGTATATTTAGGTCCTGGGTACTCACAAAGTGACTGTGATATCCATTCTGAGCTATTTGGAAAATTAGCAAATCTTGTCAAAAAAACTTTTTTTGACGATTTTTGCTAATTTTCGGTATCAACCCTCATGACTGTTTTCAGGTCCCTGTAGCCACCAGGACCCCATAATATATCTCCGATTATATAACAAGAGTGGCTAGGGCTCATTTCCAGCCTCCAGGTACATGTCTGACTCCTATTTGTGACATTTTGAGGTGTTTGGTGTCAAATTCATTTTTTTCCATTATAGCTCCTAGATATCAGAGTCACATCAGATTTCTAGTTCTGGACCCAAGAAGACCATAGTATACCTCAGATGACATACCAAGAGTGTCTAAGACCCATTTCTGGCCTCCAGGGGTGACTTTTTGAAGTTTTTGGGTTTAAGGGGGCAAAGTGACTTTTTCCACCCAGCCCAATGTTCTCAAAATCGGGTACGATATCAGGTGTTTCCCTTGGTTGGTAGCGGAAAAAAAACTTTATATAATATCAAAGTTATATATATCACATGAAAGCATCAGAGCTGACCTTTCTAACAAGTGTATTCATATCTTGCACACTCAAACAGTGTCTCTGATATCCATTCTGAGCTATTTGGAAAATTAGCAAATCTTGTAAAAAAAAAATTTGGGACGATTTTTGCTAATTTTCAGTATCAACCCACCTGACTGTTTTTGGGTCCCTGTGGCCACCAGGACCCTATATTATATCTCAGGTGATATAGCAAGAGTGTCTAGGGCTCATTTCCAGCCTCCAGGTACATGTCTGAGTCCTATTTCAGACATTTTGAGGTGTTTGCTGTCAAATTCATTTTTTCCATTATAGGCCCTAGATATCAGAGTCACATCACATTTCTAGTTCTGGACCCAAGAACACCATAGTATACCTCAGATGACATACCAAGAGTGTCTAAGACCCATTTCTGGCCTCCAGGGGTGACTTTTTGAAGTTTTTGGGTTTAAGGGGGCAAAGTCACTTTTTCCACCCGAGGTCGTGGAACTCGGAGCTGGGTAAAAGTTTAGCTTGAGTGCCCTCCCCATGGAGGTCAAAAATGTTATTGCATCAAAATCATTTAAAAACTATATAGGTGTAATTGTAGTGCCCTGAATGCTATATGGCTGCATTTGCACCGTTCTAGGTATTTAAAAAATGAATTTCTAACACTTTTGAAGTCTCCATGAAGTGAAAAATGACTAAGTCCAAAAACTTCACTGGTGCATCAAAGTGGTCAAAAAAGGTCAACATTGGGTTAAAATTAACAAAACATAGTGCTGCAGTGGTCCAATAGCAGGCTAAAGACATAATGAATGACACAGAATGAACAGTTTTACTAAACACTTTGAAAATTCGATTTTCAATTTCAGGGGGACAAGGTCATGGAACTCCGAGCTGGGTAAAAGTTCAGCTTAAGGGTCCTCCCCAATGGAGGTCAAAAATGTTATTACATCAAAATCTTTTAAAAACTATATAGGTGTAATTGCGGTGTCCTGAATGCTATGTAACTGCATTTGCACTGTTCTGTGTGCCTCCAAAATGAATTTCTAACACTTTTGAAGTCCCCATGAAGTGAAAAATGACGAAGTACAAAGACATCATTGGTGCATGAAAGTGTTTAAAAACGGTCACAAATGCATAAAAATGAAAAAAAACAAAGTGCTACACTGGCCCAATAGCAAGCTAAACACACAATGAATGACCCAGAATGAATATATTTACAAATTACTTGGAAAATGCTATTTTAAATTTCAGGGGGACGAGGTCACAGAAGTCATGGAACTCCGAGCGGTGTAAAAGTTCAAACTTTCCACCCCTCATGGAGGTCAACATTTTTAATTCATCAAAATCATTTAAAAACTATATAGGTGTGATTGGAGTGTCCTGATTGCTATATAGGTGCATTTGCACTGACCTGTGTGCCTCCAAAGTGACTTTCTAACACTTTTGAAATCTCCATGAAGCAAAAAGTGACTAAGTCCAAAGACCATTTGGAGCATCAAAGTGTTCAAAAACGGTCAAAAATGCATAAAAACGAAAAAAAACAAGTGCTACAGTGGCCCAATAGCATGCTAAACACACAATGAATGACACAGAATGAATAGTTGTACACATTACTTTGAAAATGCAATTTTAAATTTCAGGGGGACAAGGTCACGAAAGTCATGGAACTCCGAGCGGGGTAAAAGTTCAACCTTTCCCCCCTTATGGAGGTCAAAATTTTAATACATCAAAATCATTTAAAAACTATATAGGTGTGATGGCAGTGTCTTGGATACATCCCACATGAATTTTAAACACATTAGGAGCATCTCTGATCAAAATAACCATAAAAATCCCAAAGCTGCATCAGTGCTTCAAAGTGCTCCAAAACGGTCAAAAATGGACGAAAATGAAAAATATTCTCCATATCTGAGTTTTTATAACATTCCTTAGATAATGTATATCTTGAATTAGTTTTAAATCCTTTTATTAAAAAGTTTCTTTTCTATGCTGCACTGGTGCAACGCCTCAAGTCTGAGAAGCTGCACCAGTGCAGCCGAAGCAGCACTGGTGCAGCCGAAGCAGCACTGGTGCAACAAGAGTCAAGCTGGTAGCCTGACCTTTGACCAATCCGAGAAAAAAAAAGGTGTTTTTTTCCCTGGGCCCCTCCCCCAAACGAAAACACATTGACCTGAAGCCTAAGTGTATTCTGAGTCATAAAAAGTTTATTAGATGAAAAAATATTGTACGGGCACTTTTTTGCACAAAAAGTCACTTTTTGGCACTTTTTTGAGAGAAATAAAATAGTTCGCAGATTTTTTTTAAATCGACCGAATTAAAAAAAAATGCTCTTGTTGGATGGCTTTGGACATAAGGCTGCATAAACAAAAGGAATTTTTCAAATATCTGTTTTTCTCACTTTTTTATTGCTGTTTGAAATTTCTGACTTGACTTTTTGCATCATTGGTGATGCATGTGTTTAACATTGAGCTTGGGAAAATTGAAAAAAAATAGACTTTGGGGATTGTTTACTAGGGCAAGTGATACATCAAATTAAGACTCATATTAAACTGAACCTCAAGCTGAAAAAAAAAACAAAATAGCATTTACGATCACTTTTTTATAAGCGACTTTAACAATTGTTTTTTTAGCTATATTAAAAAACAAGGTAACGCCGTAAATTTTAGAAAAGAGATTTTTTCAAAGTAAAACATAGGTGTGACCTGCCTTCACATTAGGCTTCATAAACAAAAGAAAAAACATCTCTATGTGTTATATTCACTTTTTAATAACACATTTTCGTTTTAGGCACAAGCAAAAAGCAGCATTGGTGATGCATGTGTTTTTCAATGGGGTTTTTTAAAGTCTACCAAAATACGGTTTACCAATACATTTTCATTATTTTCTCTTTGGTATCTCATTATGCACATGTTAATAAACAGGTTCATGCATTATTAGCTAAATAGCATAAAAACACACTGAATTATTAACAATAATCTTTGAGATTTGGGTGACCAGATGGCCGGAAATCGAAAATCGCCTCGTATGGATTCAACTTCCATTTCGTGCACTTTCTATGTGGGCCACATGCATAAGACTTGGTACAATAATGCATACGAATCTTAGCTAGAATCTGCAATTGAAATTAAGTCTTTAACTTATATGCTTCAAGAATTATAGGGCACATTCTGCAATGTATAATATCCTATCCATTTCAATGGGACGACCAGATTGCCGCAAATTGAAAATCGCGTCGTATGGATTCATATTGCGTTGTATGTACCTTACGTGTAAGCCACATGCATTTAAAATGACACAATGTAGTAGGGTATGCTATAGAATGTGTTGCAGTTGGAAATCAAGCTCTATCTAGTATGGATCATGACTGATGACACAATATACGTGACTCATTTTGCAAAAAATGGAGGCAAATTTTATAAAACATGCGTTTAATCACTGAATGATTCTCACCACTTCTAAGCATGGCACAGGCATGACAATGACCACAGGGCAGTGGCATGATGGTAACTGTATGCTGCACTCAGAATTATGGATCCAGATTGTATGGTTTTAGAATTATGGGACACAACGTAAGGCATATTTTTTCACACATGTGACGTTATTGAAAAACATCATACATTCAACTTCACATTTTGTAGCCTAAAGCATAAAGTGTTCTTCAACACACATGAAAGTGAAAAATAAAAACTTTTCCTGAAGATTACACTTGATTTGTACCTTGTCCCTATAAGCCACAAATATGAGAGTTACCACTATAAAGTGTAGATGTCTTAGCTACATACTGTGATTGAAATTAGGTCGGTACCTCATATGGTGCAAGATTTATAGTGCACCACATACTATGTAATATATCCTATCCATTTCAATGGGTGACCAGATGGCCGCAAATTAAAAATCGCCTCGTATGGATTCAAATTGCTTTGTATGCACCTTGTGTGTGAGCCACATGCATATAAAATGGCACACTGTAGTAGGCTATGTTATAGAATGTGTTGCAGTTGGAAATCAAGCTCTATCTAATATGGATCTTGACTGATGACATAACATACGTGACACATTTTGCAAAAGCTGAAGGAATTTTTTAAAACATATGTGTTTAATCGCTGAAGGATTCACACCACTTTGAAGCTTTCCACATGCATGAAAATGAACACAGGACAGTGGCATCATGTTAGCTTAATGCTGCACTTCCAATTATGGATCCAGATTGTATGGTTTTAGAAGTATGGGACAAAATGTAAGGCATACTTTTTCGTACATGCGACGGTATTGAAAAACGTCATACATTCAACCTCAAATTTTGACAACTTTACAATACGCCACACACATAATAATTCACATGGGTAAGATGCACATCACTAGGAACAAAGTGCTGTTTAAATTATGTCTCTATAATGTACAGACTATGAATTATAGCCAAAAGTATAAAGTGTTCTACAACACACATGAAAGTGAAAAATAAAAACTTACCTGAAGGTTACACTTGATTTGTACCTTGTCCCTATAAGCCACAACCATGAGAGTTACCACTATGAATTGTAAATGTCTTAGCTACATACTGCAATTGAAATTAAGTCAGTACATCATATGCTTCAAGAAATAGAGTGCACTACATCCTCTGTAGTATATCCTATCCATTTCAAAGGGTGACCAGATGGCCGCAAATTAAAAATTGCCTCGTATGGATTCAAATTGCTTTGTATGACTGTTTTCAGGTCCCTGTAGCCACCAGGACCCCATAATATATCTCAGATGATATAACAAGAGTGGCTAGGGCTCATTTCCAGCCTCCAGGTACATGTCTGACTCTTATTTGTGACATTTCGAGGTGTTTGGGATCAAACTCATTTTTCCCAATATAGGCCATAGAGCTCAGAGTCACATCACATTGAGCTCAGAGTCACATCAAATTTCTAGTTCTGGACCTAAGGACCCCTTAGTATACCTCAGATGACATACCAGGAGTGTCTAAGACCCATTTCTGGCCTCCAGGGATGACTTTTTGAAGTTTTGGGGTTTAAGGGGGCAAAGTCACTTCTTCCATCCAGCCTAAGGTGCTCAAAATCGGGTACAATGTCAGGTTTTTCCCATGGCTGGAAGCTGAAAAAAAAACTTCAGATAATAGCAAAGGTAGATAGATCAAATGAAAGCATCAGATCTGAGCTTTCTAACAAGTATATTTAGGTCCTGGGTACTCACAAAGTGACTGTGATATCCATTCTGAGCTATTTGGAAAATTAGCAAATCTTGTCAAAAAAACTTTTTTTGACGATTTTTGCTAATTTTCGGTATCAACCCTCATGACTGTTTTCGGGTCCCCGTAGCCACCAGGACCCCATAATATATCTCAGATGATATAACAAGAGTGGCTAGGGCTCATTTCCAGCCTCCAGGTACATGTCTGACTCCTATTTGTGACATTTCGAGGTGTTTGGGGTCAAACTCATTTTTTCCATTATAGGCCATATAGCTCAGAGTCACATCACATTGAGCTCAGAGTCACATCAAATTTCTAGTTCTGGACCTAAGGACCCCTTAGTATACCTCAGATGACATACCAGGAGTGTCTAAGGCCCATTTCTGGCCTCCAGGGATGACTTTTTGAAGTTTTGGGGTTTAAGGGGGCAAAGTCACTTCTTCCATCCAGCCTAAGGTGCTCAAAATCGGGTACAATGTCAGGTTTTTCCCATGGCTGGAAGCTGAAAAAAAAACTTCAGATAATAGCAAAGGTAGATAGATCAAATGAAAGCATCAGATCTGAGCTTTCTAACAAGTATATTTAGGTCCTGGGTACTCACAAAGTGACTGTGATATCCATTCTGAGCTATTTGGAAAATTAGCAAATCTTGTCAAAAAAACTTTTTTTGACGATTTTTGCTAATTTTCGGTATCAACCCTCATGACTGTTTTCAGGTCCCTGTAGCCACCAGGACCCCATAATATATCTCAGATTATATAACAAGAGTGGCTAGGGCTCATTTCCAGCCTCCAGGTACATGTCTGACTCCTATTTGTGACATTTTGAGGTGTTTGGTGTCAAATTCATTTTTTTCCATTATAGCTCCTAGATATCAGAGTCACATCAGATTTCTAGTTCTGGACCCAAGAAGACCATAGTATACCTCAGATGACATACCAAGAGTGTCTAAGACCCATTTCTGGCCTCCAGGGGTGACTTTTTGAAGTTTTGGGGTTTAAGGGGGCAAAGTGACTTTTTCCACCCAGCCCAATGTTCTCAAAATCGGGTACGATATCAGGTGTTTCCCTTGGTTGGTAGCGGAAAAAAAACTTTATATAATATCAAAGTTATATATATCACATGAAAGCATCAGAGCTGACCTTTCTAACAAGTGTATTCATATCTTGCACACTCAAACAGTGTCTCTGATATCCATTCTGAGCTATTTGGAAAATTAGCAAATCTTGTAAAAAAAAAATTTGGGACGATTTTTGCTAATTTTCAGTATCAACCCACCTGACTGTTTTTGGGTCCCTGTGGCCACCAGGACCCTATATTATATCTCAGGTGATATAGCAAGAGTGTCTAGGGCTCATTTCCAGCCTCCAGGTACATGTCTGAGTCCTATTTCAGACATTTTGAGGTGTTTGCTGTCAAATTCATTTTTTCCATTATAGGCCCTAGATATCAGAGTCACATCACATTTCTAGTTCTGGACCCAAGAACACCATAGTATACCTCAGATGACATACCAAGAGTGTCTAAGACCCATTTCTGGCCTCCAGGGGTGACTTTTTGAAGTTTTTGGGTTTAAGGGGGCAAAGTCACTTTTTCCACCCGAGGTCGTGGAACTCGGAGCTGGGTAAAAGTTTAGCTTGAGTGCCCTCCCCATGGAGGTCAAAAATGTTATTGCATCAAAATCATTTAAAAACTATATAGGTGTAATTGTAGTGCCCTGAATGCTATATGGCTGCATTTGCACCGTTCTAGGTATTTAAAAAATGAATTTCTAACACTTTTGAAGTCTCCATGAAGTGAAAAATGACTAAGTCCAAAAACTTCACTGGTGCATCAAAGTGGTCAAAAAAGGTCAACATTGGGTTAAAATTAACAAAACATAGTGCTGCAGTGGTCCAATAGCAGGCTAAAGACATAATGAATGACACAGAATGAACAGTTTTACTAAACACTTTGAAAATTCGATTTTCAATTTCAGGGGGACAAGGTCATGGAACTCCGAGCTGGGTAAAAGTTCAGCTTAAGGGCCCTCCCCATGGAGGTCAAAAATGTTATTACATCAAAATCTTTTAAAAACTATATAGGTGTAATTGCAGTGTCCTGAATGCTATGTAACTGCATTTGCACTGTTCTGTGTGCCTCCAAAATGAATTTCTAACACTTTTGAAGTCCCCATGAAGTGAAAAATGACGAAGTACAAAGACATCATTGGTGCATGAAAGTGTTTAAAAACGGTCACAAATGCATAAAAATGAAAAAAACAAAGTGCTACACTGGCCCAATAGCAAGCTAAACACACAATGAATGACCCAGAATGAATATATTTACAAATTACTTGGAAAATGCTATTTTAAATTTCAGGGGGACGAGGTCACAGAAGTCATGGAACTCCGAGCGGTGTAAAAGTTCAAACTTTCCACCCCTCATGGAGGTCAAAATTTTTAATTCATCAAAATCATTTAAAAACTATATAGGTGTGATTGGAGTGTCCTGATTGCTATATAGGTGCATTTGCACTGTCCTGTGTGCCTCCAAAGTGACTTTCTAACACTTTTGAAATCTCCATGAAGCAAAAAGTGACTAAGTCCAAAGACCATTTGGAGCATCAAAGTGTTCAAAAACGGTCAAAAATGCATAAAAACGAAACAAAACAAGTGCTACAGTGGCCCAATAGCATGCTAAACACACAATGAATGACACAGAATGAATAGTTGTACACATTACTTTGAAAATGCAATTTTAAATTTCAGGGGGACAAGGTCACGAAAGTCATGGAACTCCGAGCGGGGTAAAAGTTCAACCTTTCCCCCCTTATGAAGGTCAAAATTGTAATACATCAAAATCATTTAAAAACTATATAGGTGTGATGGCAGTGTCTTGGATACATCCCACATGAATTTTAAACACATTAGGAGCATCTCTGATCAAAATAACCATAAAAATCCCAAAGCTGCATCAGTGCTTCAAAGTGCTCCAAAACGGTCAAAAATGGACGAAAATTAAAAATATTCTCCATATCTGAGTTTTTATAACATTCCTTAGATAATGTATATCTTGAATTAGTTTTAAATCCTTTTATTAAAAAGTTTCTTTTCTATGCTGCACTGGTGCAACGCCTCAAGTCTGAGAAGCTGCACCAGTGCAGCCGAAGCAGCACTGGTGCAGCCGAAGCAGCACTGGTGCAACAAGAGTCAAGCTGGTAGCCTGACCTTTGACCAATCCGAGAAAAAAAAAGGTGTTTTTTTCCCTGGGCCCCTCCCCCAAACGAAAACACATTGACCTGAAGCCTAAGTGTATTCTGAGTCATAAAAAGTTTATTAGATGAAAAAGTATTGTACGGGCACTTTTTTGCACAAAAAGTCACTTTTTGGCACTTTTTTGAGAGAAATAAAATAGTTCGCAGATTTTTTTTAAATCGACCGAATTAAAAAAAAATGCTCTTGTTGGATGGCTTTGGACATAAGGCCGCATAAACAAAAGGAATTTTTGAAATATCTGTTTTTCTCACTTTTTTATTGCTGTTTGAAATTTCTGACTTGACTTTTTGCATCATTGGTGATGCATGTGTTTAACATTGAGCTTGGGAAAATTGAAAAAAAATAGACTTTGGGGATTGTTTACTAGGGCAAGTGATACATCAAATTAAGACTCATATTAAACTGAACCTCAAGCTGAAAAAAAAAACAAAATAGCATTTACGATCACTTTTTTATAAGCGACTTTAACAATTGTTTTTTTAGCTATATTAAAAAACAAGGTAACGCCGTAAATTTTAGAAAAGAGATTTTTTCAAAGTAAAACATAGGTGTGACCTGCCTTCACATTAGGCTTCATAAACAAAAGAAAAAACATCTCTATGTGTTATATTCACTTTTTAATAACACATTTTCGTTTTAGGCACAAGCAAAAAGCAGCATTGGTGATGCATGTGTTTTTCAATGGGGTTTTTTAAAGTCTACCAAAATACGGTTTACCAATACATTTTCATTATTTTCTCTTTGGTATCTCATTATGCACATGTTAATAAACAGGTTCATGCATTATTAGCTAAATAGCATAAAAACACACTGAATTATTAACAATAATCTTTGAGATTTGGGTGACCAGATGGCCGGAAATCGAAAATCGCCTCGTATGGATTCAACTTCCATTTCGTGCACTTTCTATGTGGGCCACATGCATAAGAATTGGTACAATAATGCATACGAATCTTAGCTAGAATCTGCAATTGAAATTAAGTCTTTAACTTATATGCTTCAAGAATTATAGGGCACATTCTGCTATGTATAATATCCTATCCATTTCAATGGGACGACCAGATGGCCGCAAATTGAAAATCGCGTCGTATGGATTCATATTGCGTTGTATGTACCTTACGTGTAAGCCACATGCATTTAAAATGACACAATGTAGTAGGGTATGCTATAGAATGTGTTGCAGTTGGAAATCAAGCTCTATCTAGTATGGATCATGACTGATGACACAATATACGTGACTCATTTTGCAAAAAATGGAGGCAAATTTTATAAAACATGCGTTTAATCACTGAATGATTCTCACCACTTCTAAGCATGGCACAGGCATGACAATGACCACAGGGCAGTGGCATGATGGTAACTGTATGCTGCACTCAGAATTATGGATCCAGATTGTATGGTTTTAGAATTATGGGCCACAACGTAAGGCATATTTTTTCACACATGTGACGTTATTGAAAAACATCATACATTCAACTTCACATTTTGTAGCCTAAAGCATAAAGTGTTCTTCAACACACATGAAAGTGAAAAATAAAAACTTTTCCTGAAGATTACACTTGATTTGTACCTTGTCCCTATAAGCCACAAATATGAGAGTTACCACTATAAAGTGTAGATGTCTTAGCTACATACTGTGATTGAAATTAGGTCGGTACCTCATATGGTGCAAGATTTATAGTGCACCACATACTATGTAATATATCCTATCCATTTCAATGGGTGACCAGATGGCCGCAAATTAAAAATCGCCTCGTATGGATTCAAATTGCTTTGTATGCACCTTGTGTGTGAGCCACATGCATATAAAATGGCACACTGTAGTAGGCTATGTTATAGAATGTGTTGCAGTTGGAAATCAAGCTCTATCTAATATGGATCTTGACTGATGACATAACATACGTGACACATTTTGCAAAAGCTGAAGGAATTTTTTTAAAAATATGTGTTTAATCGCTGAAAGATTCACACCACTTTGAAGCTTTCCACATGCATGAAAATGAACACAGGACAGTGGCATCATGTTAGCTTAATGCTGCACTTCCAATTATGGATCCAGATTGTATGGTTTTAGAAGTATGGGACAAAATGTAAGGCATACTTTTTCGTACATGCGACGGTATTGAAAAACGTCATACATTCAACCTCAAATTTTGACAACTTTACAATACGCCACACACATAATAATTCACATGGGTAAGATGCACATCACTAGGAACAAAGTGCTGTTTAAATTATGTCTCTATAATGTACAGACTATGAATTATAGCCAAAAGTATAAAGTGTTCTACAACACACATGAAAGTGAAAAATAAAAACTTACCTGAAGGTTACACTTGATTTGTACCTTGTCCCTATAAGCCACAACCATGAGAGTTACCACTATGAATTGTAAATGTCTTAGCTACATACTGCAATTGAAATTAAGTCAGTACATCATATGCTTCAAGAAATAGAGTGCACTACATCCTCTGTAGTATATCCTATCCATTTCAAAGGGTGACCAGATGGCCGCAAATTAAAAATTGCCTCGTATGGATTCAAATTGCTTTGTATGACTGTTTTCAGGTCCCTGTAGCCACCAGGACCCCATAATATATCTCAGATGATATAACAAGAGTGGCTAGGGCTCATTTCCAGCCTCCAGGTACATGTCTGACTCTTATTTGTGACATTTCGAGGTGTTTGGGATCAAACTCATTTTTCCCAATATAGGCCATAGAGCTCAGAGTCACATCACATTGAGCTCAGAGTCACATCAAATTTCTAGTTCTGGACCTAAGGACCCCTTAGTATACCTCAGATGACATACCAGGAGTGTCTAAGACCCATTTCTGGCCTCCAGGGATGACTTTTTGAAGTTTTGGGGTTTAAGGGGGCATAGTCACTTCTTCCATCCAGGCTACGTTGCTCAAAATCGGGTACGATGTCAGGTTCTTCCCTTGGCTGGAAGCTGAAAAAAAAACTTCAGATAATAGCAAATGTAGATAGATCAAATGAAAGCATCAGATCTGAGCTTTCTAACCAGTATATTTAGGTCATGGGTACTCACAGAGTGACTGTGATATCCATTCTGAGCTATTTGGAAAATTAGCAAATCTTGTCAAAAAAACTTTTTTTGACGATTTTTGCTAATTTTCGGTATCAACCCTCATGACTGTTTTTGGGTCCCTGTAGCCACCAGGACCCCATAATATATCTCAGATGATATAACAAGAGTGGCTAGGGCTCATTTCCAGCCTCAGGTACATGTCTGACTCCTATTTGTGACATTTCGAGGTGTTTGGGGTTAAACTCATTTTTTCCATTATAGGCCATATAGCTCAGAGTCACATCACATTGAGCTCAGAGTCACATCAAATTTCTAGTTCTGGACCTAAGGACCCCTTAGTATACCTCAGATGACATACCAGGAGTGTCTAAGGCCCATTTCTGGCCTCCAGGGACGACTTTTTGAAGTTTTGGGGTTTAAGGGGGCAAAGTCACTTCTTCCATCCAGCCTAAGGTGCTCAAAATCGGGTACAATGTCAGGTTTTTCCCATGGCTGGAAGCTGAAAAAAAAACTTCAGATAATAGCAAAGGTAGATAGATCAAATGAAAGCATCAGATCTGAGCTTTCTAACAAGTATATTTAGGTCCTGGGTACTCACAAAGTGACTGTGATATCCATTCTGAGCTATTTGAAAAATTAGCAAATCTTGTCAAAAAAACTTTTTTTGACGATTTTTGCTAATTTTCGGTATCAACCCTCATGACTGTTTTCAGGTCCCTGTAGCCACCAGGACCCCATAATATATCTCAGATTATATAACAAGAGTGGCTAGGGCTCATTTCCAGCCTCCAGGTACATGTCTGACTCCTATTTGTGACATTTTGAGGTGTTTGGTGTCAAATTCATTTTTTTCCATTATAGCTCCTAGATATCAGAGTCACATCAGATTTCTAGTTCTGGACCCAAGAAGACCATAGTATACCTCCGATGACATACCAAGAGTGTCTAAGACCCATTTCTGGCCTCCAGGGGTGACTTTTTGAAGTTTTTGGGTTTAAGGGGGCAAAGTGACTTTTTCCACCCAGCCCAATGTTCTCAAAATCGGGTACGATATCAGGTGTTTCCCTTGGTTGGTAGCGGAAAAAAAACTTTATATAATATCAAAGTTATATATATCACATGAAAGCATCAGAGCTGACCTTTCTAACAAGTGTATTCATATCTTGCACACTCAAACAGTGTCTCTGATATCCATTCTGAGCTATTTGGAAAATTTGCAAATCTTGTAAAAAAAAAATTTGGGACGATTTTTGCTAATTTTCAGTATCAACCCACCTGACTGTTTTTGGGTCCCTGTGGCCACCAGGACCCTATATTATATCTCAGGTGATATAGCAAGAGTGTCCAGGGCTCATTTCCAGCCTCCAGGTACATGTCTGAGTCCTATTTCAGACATTTTGAGGTGTTTGCTGTCAAATTCATTTTTTCCATTATAGGCCCTAGATATCAGAGTCACATCACATTTCTAGTTCTGGACCCAAGAACACCATAGTATACCTCAGATGACATACCAAGAGTGTCTAAGACCCATTTCTGGCCTCCAGGGGTGACTTTTTGAAGTTTTTGGGTTTAAGGGGGCAAAGTCACTTTTTCCACACGAGGTCGTGGAACTCGGAGCTGGGTAAAAGTTTAGCTTGAGTGCCCTCCCCATGGAGGTCAAAAATGTTATTGCATCAAAATCATTTAAAAACTATATAGGTGTAATTGTAGTGCCCTGAATGCTATATGGCTGCATTTGCACCGTTCTAGGTATTTAAAAAATGAATTTCTAACACTTTTGAAGTCTCCATGAAGTGAAAAATGACTAAGTCCAAAAACTTCACTGGTGCATCAAAGTGGTCAAAAAAGGTCAACATTGGGTTAAAATTAACAAAACATAGTGCTGCAGTGGTCCAATAGCAGGCTAAAGACATAATGAATGACACAGAATGAACAGTTTTACTAAACACTTTGAAAATTCGATTTTCAATTTCAGGGGGACAAGGTCATGGAACTCCGAGCTGGGTAAAAGTTCAGCTTAAGGGCCCTCCCCATGGAGGTCAAAAATGTTATTACATCAAAATCTTTTAAAAACTATATAGGTGTAATTGCAGTGTCCTGAATGCTATGTAACTGCATTTGCACTGTTCTGTGTGCCTCCAAAATGAATTTCTAACACTTTTGAAGTCCCCATGAAGTGAAAAATGACGAAGTACAAAGACATCATTGGTGCATGAAAGTGTTTAAAAACGGTCACAAATGCATAAAAATGAAAAAAACAAAGTGCTACACTGGCCCAATAGCAAGCTAAACACACAATGAATGACCCAGAATGAATATATTTACAAATTACTT
The DNA here is from genome assembly GCF_964261635.1 of Lissotriton helveticus. NCBI lineage: Eukaryota > Metazoa > Chordata > Amphibia > Caudata > Salamandridae > Lissotriton > Lissotriton helveticus. Next base: position 154,764 of record NW_027611650.1, on the reverse strand, counting down.
GGAAAATGCTATTTTAAATTTCAGGGGGACGAGGTCACAGAAGTCATGGAACTCCGAGCGGGGTAAAAGTTCAAACTTTCCACCCCTCATGGAGGTCAAAATTTTTAATTCATCAAAATCATTTAAAAACTATATAGGTGTGATTGGAGTGTCCTGATTGCTATATAGGTGCATTTGCACTGTCCTGTGTGCCTCCAAAGTGACTTTCTAACACTTTTGAAATCTCCATGAAGCAAAAAGTGACTAAGTCCAAAGACCATTTGGAGCATCAAAGTGTTCAAAAACGGTCAAAAATGCATAAAAACGAAACAAAACAAGTGCTACAGTGGCCCAATAGCATGCTAAACACACAATGAATGACACAGAATGAATAGTTGTACACATTACTTTGAAAATGCAATTTTAAATTTCAGGGGGACAAGGTCACGAAAGTCATGGAACTCCGAGCGGGGTAAAAGTTCAACCTTTCCCCCCTTATGAAGGTCAAAATTGTAATACATCAAAATCATTTAAAAACTATATAGGTGTGATGGCAGTGTCTTGGATACATCCCACATGAATTTTAAACACATTAGGAGCATCTCTGATCAAAATAACCATAAAAATCCCAAAGCTGCATCAGTGCTTCAAAGTGCTCCAAAACGGTCAAAAATGGACGAAAATTAAAAATATTCTCCATATCTGAGTTTTTATAACATTCCTTAGATAATGTATATCTTGAATTAGTTTTAAATCCTTTTATTAAAAAGTTTCTTTTCTATGCTGCACTGGTGCAACGCCTCAAGTCTGAGAAGCTGCACCAGTGCAGCCGAAGCAGCACTGGTGCAGCCGAAGCAGCACTGGTGCAACAAGAGTCAAGCTGGTAGCCTGACCTTTGACCAATCCGAGAAAAAAAAAGGTGTTTTTTTCCCTGGGCCCCTCCCCCAAACGAAAACACATTGACCTGAAGCCTAAGTGTATTCTGAGTCATAAAAAGTTTATTAGATGAAAAAGTATTGTACGGGCACTTTTTTGCACAAAAAGTCACTTTTTGGCACTTTTTTGAGAGAAATAAAATAGTTCGCAGATTTTTTTTAAATCGACCGAATTAAAAAAAAATGCTCTTGTTGGATGGCTTTGGACATAAGGCCGCATAAACAAAAGGAATTTTTGAAATATCTGTTTTTCTCACTTTTTTATTGCTGTTTGAAATTTCTGACTTGACTTTTTGCATCATTGGTGATGCATGTGTTTAACATTGAGCTTGGGAAAATTGAAAAAAAATAGACTTTGGGGATTGTTTACTAGGGCAAGTGATACATCAAATTAAGACTCATATTAAACTGAACCTCAAGCTGAAAAAAAAAACAAAATAGCATTTACGATCACTTTTTTATAAGCGACTTTAACAATTGTTTTTTTAGCTATATTAAAAAACAAGGTAACGCCGTAAATTTTAGAAAAGAGATTTTTTCAAAGTAAAACATAGGTGTGACCTGCCTTCACATTAGGCTTCATAAACAAAAGAAAAAACATCTCTATGTGTTATATTCACTTTTTAATAACACATTTTCGTTTTAGGCACAAGCAAAAAGCAGCATTGGTGATGCATGTGTTTTTCAATGGGGTTTTTTAAAGTCTACCAAAATACGGTTTACCAATACATTTTCATTATTTTCTCTTTGGTATCTCATTATGCACATGTTAATAAACAGGTTCATGCATTATTAGCTAAATAGCATAAAAACACACTGAATTATTAACAATAATCTTTGAGATTTGGGTGACCAGATGGCCGGAAATCGAAAATCGCCTCGTATGGATTCAACTTCCATTTCGTGCACTTTCTATGTGGGCCACATGCATAAGAATTGGTACAATAATGCATACGAATCTTAGCTAGAATCTGCAATTGAAATTAAGTCTTTAACTTATATGCTTCAAGAATTATAGGGCACATTCTGCTATGTATAATATCCTATCCATTTCAATGGGACGACCAGATGGCCGCAAATTGAAAATCGCGTCGTATGGATTCATATTGCGTTGTATGTACCTTACGTGTAAGCCACATGCATTTAAAATGACACAATGTAGTAGGGTATGCTATAGAATGTGTTGCAGTTGGAAATCAAGCTCTATCTAGTATGGATCATGACTGATGACACAATATACGTGACTCATTTTGCAAAAAATGGAGGCAAATTTTATAAAACATGCGTTTAATCACTGAATGATTCTCACCACTTCTAAGCATGGCACAGGCATGACAATGACCACAGGGCAGTGGCATGATGGTAACTGTATGCTGCACTCAGAATTATGGATCCAGATTGTATGGTTTTAGAATTATGGGCCACAACGTAAGGCATATTTTTTCACACATGTGACGTTATTGAAAAACATCATACATTCAACTTCACATTTTGTAGCCTAAAGCATAAAGTGTTCTTCAACACACATGAAAGTGAAAAATAAAAACTTTTCCTGAAGATTACACTTGATTTGTACCTTGTCCCTATAAGCCACAAATATGAGAGTTACCACTATAAAGTGTAGATGTCTTAGCTACATACTGTGATTGAAATTAGGTCGGTACCTCATATGGTGCAAGATTTATAGTGCACCACATACTATGTAATATATCCTATCCATTTCAATGGGTGACCAGATGGCCGCAAATTAAAAATCGCCTCGTATGGATTCAAATTGCTTTGTATGCACCTTGTGTGTGAGCCACATGCATATAAAATGGCACACTGTAGTAGGCTATGTTATAGAATGTGTTGCAGTTGGAAATCAAGCTCTATCTAATATGGATCTTGACTGATGACATAACATACGTGACACATTTTGCAAAAGCTGAAGGAATTTTTTTAAAAATATGTGTTTAATCGCTGAAAGATTCACACCACTTTGAAGCTTTCCACATGCATGAAAATGAACACAGGACAGTGGCATCATGTTAGCTTAATGCTGCACTTCCAATTATGGATCCAGATTGTATGGTTTTAGAAGTATGGGACAAAATGTAAGGCATACTTTTTCGTACATGCGACGGTATTGAAAAACGTCATACATTCAACCTCAAATTTTGACAACTTTACAATACGCCACACACATAATAATTCACATGGGTAAGATGCACATCACTAGGAACAAAGTGCTGTTTAAATTATGTCTCTATAATGTACAGACTATGAATTATAGCCAAAAGTATAAAGTGTTCTACAACACACATGAAAGTGAAAAATAAAAACTTACCTGAAGGTTACACTTGATTTGTACCTTGTCCCTATAAGCCACAACCATGAGAGTTACCACTATGAATTGTAAATGTCTTAGCTACATACTGCAATTGAAATTAAGTCAGTACATCATATGCTTCAAGAAATAGAGTGCACTACATCCTCTGTAGTATATCCTATCCATTTCAAAGGGTGACCAGATGGCCGCAAATTAAAAATTGCCTCGTATGGATTCAAATTGCTTTGTATGACTGTTTTCAGGTCCCTGTAGCCACCAGGACCCCATAATATATCTCAGATGATATAACAAGAGTGGCTAGGGCTCATTTCCAGCCTCCAGGTACATGTCTGACTCTTATTTGTGACATTTCGAGGTGTTTGGGATCAAACTCATTTTTCCCAATATAGGCCATAGAGCTCAGAGTCACATCACATTGAGCTCAGAGTCACATCAAATTTCTAGTTCTGGACCTAAGGACCCCTTAGTATACCTCAGATGACATACCAGGAGTGTCTAAGACCCATTTCTGGCCTCCAGGGATGACTTTTTGAAGTTTTGGGGTTTAAGGGGGCATAGTCACTTCTTCCATCCAGGCTACGTTGCTCAAAATCGGGTACGATGTCAGGTTCTTCCCTTGGCTGGAAGCTGAAAAAAAAACTTCAGATAATAGCAAATGTAGATAGATCAAATGAAAGCATCAGATCTGAGCTTTCTAACCAGTATATTTAGGTCATGGGTACTCACAGAGTGACTGTGATATCCATTCTGAGCTATTTGGAAAATTAGCAAATCTTGTCAAAAAAACTTTTTTTGACGATTTTTGCTAATTTTCGGTATCAACCCTCATGACTGTTTTTGGGTCCCTGTAGCCACCAGGACCCCATAATATATCTCAGATGATATAACAAGAGTGGCTAGGGCTCATTTCCAGCCTCAGGTACATGTCTGACTCCTATTTGTGACATTTCGAGGTGTTTGGGGTTAAACTCATTTTTTCCATTATAGGCCATATAGCTCAGAGTCACATCACATTGAGCTCAGAGTCACATCAAATTTCTAGTTCTGGACCTAAGGACCCCTTAGTATACCTCAGATGACATACCAGGAGTGTCTAAGGCCCATTTCTGGCCTCCAGGGACGACTTTTTGAAGTTTTGGGGTTTAAGGGGGCAAAGTCACTTCTTCCATCCAGCCTAAGGTGCTCAAAATCGGGTACAATGTCAGGTTTTTCCCATGGCTGGAAGCTGAAAAAAAAACTTCAGATAATAGCAAAGGTAGATAGATCAAATGAAAGCATCAGATCTGAGCTTTCTAACAAGTATATTTAGGTCCTGGGTACTCACAAAGTGACTGTGATATCCATTCTGAGCTATTTGAAAAATTAGCAAATCTTGTCAAAAAAACTTTTTTTGACGATTTTTGCTAATTTTCGGTATCAACCCTCATGACTGTTTTCAGGTCCCTGTAGCCACCAGGACCCCATAATATATCTCAGATTATATAACAAGAGTGGCTAGGGCTCATTTCCAGCCTCCAGGTACATGTCTGACTCCTATTTGTGACATTTTGAGGTGTTTGGTGTCAAATTCATTTTTTTCCATTATAGCTCCTAGATATCAGAGTCACATCAGATTTCTAGTTCTGGACCCAAGAAGACCATAGTATACCTCCGATGACATACCAAGAGTGTCTAAGACCCATTTCTGGCCTCCAGGGGTGACTTTTTGAAGTTTTTGGGTTTAAGGGGGCAAAGTGACTTTTTCCACCCAGCCCAATGTTCTCAAAATCGGGTACGATATCAGGTGTTTCCCTTGGTTGGTAGCGGAAAAAAAACTTTATATAATATCAAAGTTATATATATCACATGAAAGCATCAGAGCTGACCTTTCTAACAAGTGTATTCATATCTTGCACACTCAAACAGTGTCTCTGATATCCATTCTGAGCTATTTGGAAAATTTGCAAATCTTGTAAAAAAAAAATTTGGGACGATTTTTGCTAATTTTCAGTATCAACCCACCTGACTGTTTTTGGGTCCCTGTGGCCACCAGGACCCTATATTATATCTCAGGTGATATAGCAAGAGTGTCCAGGGCTCATTTCCAGCCTCCAGGTACATGTCTGAGTCCTATTTCAGACATTTTGAGGTGTTTGCTGTCAAATTCATTTTTTCCATTATAGGCCCTAGATATCAGAGTCACATCACATTTCTAGTTCTGGACCCAAGAACACCATAGTATACCTCAGATGACATACCAAGAGTGTCTAAGACCCATTTCTGGCCTCCAGGGGTGACTTTTTGAAGTTTTGGGGTTTAAGGGGGCAAAGTCACTTTTTCCACCCAAGGTCGTGGAACTCGGAGCTGGGTAAAAGTTTAGCTTGAGTGCCCTCCCCATGGAGGTCAAAAATGTTATTGCATCAAAATCATTTAAAAACTATATAGGTGTAATTGTAGTGCCCTGAATGCTATATGGCTGCATTTGCACCGTTCTAGGTATTTAAAAAATGAATTTCTAACACTTTTGAAGTCTCCATGAAGTGAAAAATGACTAAGTCCAAAAACTTCACTGGTGCATCAAAGTGGTCAAAAAAGGTCAACATTGGGTTAAAATTAACAAAACATAGTGCTGCAGTGGTCCAATAGCAGGCTAAAGACATAATGAATGACACAGAATGAACAGTTTTACTAAACACTTTGAAAATTCGATTTTCAATTTCAGGGGGACAAGGTCATGGAACTCCGAGCTGGGTAAAAGTTCAGCTTAAGGGCCCTCCCCATGGAGGTCAAAAATGTTATTACATCAAAATCTTTTAAAAACTATATAGGTGTAATTGCAGTGTCCTGAATGCTATGTAACTGCATTTGCACTGTTCTGTGTGCCTCCAAAATGAATTTCTAACACTTTTGAAGTCCCCATGAAGTGAAAAATGACGAAGTACAAAGACATCATTGGTGCATGAAAGTGTTTAAAAACGGTCACAAATGCATAAAAATGAAAAAAACAAAGTGCTACACTGGCCCAATAGCAAGCTAAACACACAATGAATGACCCAGAATGAATATATTTACAAATTACTTGGAAAATGCTATTTTAAATTTCAGGGGGACGAGGTCACAGAAGTCATGGAACTCCGAGCGGGGTAAAAGTTCAAACTTTCCACCCCTCATGGAGGTCAAAATTTTTAATTCATCAAAATCATTTAAAAACTATATAGGTGTGATTGGAGTGTCCTGATTGCTATATAGGTGCATTTGCACTGTCCTGTGTGCCTCCAAAGTGACTTTCTAACACTTTTGAAATCTCCATGAAGCAAAAAGTGACTAAGTCCAAAGACCATTTGGAGCATCAAAGTGTTCAAAAACGGTCAAAAATGCATAAAAACGAAAAAAAGTGCTACAGTGGCCCAATAGCATGCTAAACACACAATGAATGACACAGAATGAATAGTTGTACACATTACTTTGAAAATGCAATTTTAAATTTCAGGGGGACAAGGTCACGAAAGTCATGGAACTCCGAGCGGGGTAAAAGTTCAACCTTTCCCCCCTTATGGAGGTCAAAATTTTAATACATCAAAATCATTTAAAAACTATATAGGTGTGATGGCAGTGTCTTGGATACATCCCACATGAATTTTAAACACATTAGGAGCATCTCTGATCAAAATAACCATAAAAATCCCAAAGCTGCATCAGTGCTTCAAAGTGCTCCAAAACGGTCAAAAATGGACGAAAATGAAAAATATTCTCCATATCTGAGTTTTTATAACATTCCTTAGATAATGTATATCTTGAATTAGTTTTAAATCCTTTTATTAAAAAGTTTCTTTTCTATGCTGCACTGGTGCAACGCCTCAAGTCTGAGAAGCTGCACCAGTGCAGCCGAAGCAGCACTGGTGCAGCCGAAGCAGCACTGGTGCAACAAGAGTCAAGCCTCCCTGACCTGACCTTTGACCAATCCGAGAAAAAAAAAGGTGTTTTTTTCCCTGGGCCCCTCCCCCAAACGAAAACACATTGACCTGAAGCCTAAGTGTATTCTGAGTCATAAAAAGTTTATTAGATGAAAAAATATTGTACGGGCACTTTTTTGCACAAAAAGTCACTTTTTGGCACTTTTTTGAGAGAAATAAAATAGTTCGCAGATTTTTTTTAAATCGACCGAATAAAAAAAAAATGCTCTTGTTGGATGGCTTTGGACATAAGGCCGCATAAACAAAAGGAATTTTTCAAATATCTGTTTTTCTCACTTTTTTATTGCTGTTTGAAATTTCTGACTTGACTTTTTGCATCATTGGGGATGCATGTGTTTAACATTGAGCTTGGGAAAATTGAAAAAAAATAGACTTTGGGGATTGTTTACTAGGGCAAGTGATACATCAAATTAAGACTCATATTAAACTGAACCTCAAGCTGAAAAAAAAAACAAAATAGCATTTACGATCACTTTTTTATAAGCGACTTTAACAATTGTTTTTTTAGCTATATTAAAAAACAAGGTAACGCCGTAAATTTTAGAAAAGAGATTTTTTCAAAGTAAAACATAGGTGTGACCTGCCTTCACATTAGGCTTCATAAACAAAAGAAAAAACATCTCTATGTGTTATATTCACTTTTTAATAACACATTTTCGTTTTAGGCACAAGCAAAAAGCAGCATTGGTGATGCATGTGTTTTTCAATGGGGTTTTTTAAAGTCTACCAAAATACGGTTTACCAATACATTTTCATTATTTTCTCTTTGGTATCTCATTATGCACATGTTAATAAACAGGTTCATGCATTATTAGCTAAATAGCATAAAAACACACTGAATTATTAACAATAATCTTTGAGATTTGGGTGACCAGATGGCCGGAAATCGAAAATCGCCTCGTATGGATTCAACTTCCATTTCGTGCACTTTCTATGTGGGCCACATGCATAAGAATTGGTACAATAATGCATACGAATCTTAGCTAGAATCTGCAATTGAAATTAAGTCTTTAACTTATATGCTTCAAGAATTATAGGGCACATTCTGCTATGTATAATATCCTATCCATTTCAATGGGACGACCAGATGGCCGCAAATTGAAAATCGCGTCGTATGGATTCATATTGCGTTGTATGTACCTTACGTGTAAGCCACATGCATTTAAAATGACACAATGTAGTAGGGTATGCTATAGAATGTGTTGCAGTTGGAAATCAAGCTCTATCTAGTATGGATCATGACTGATGACACAATATACGTGACTCATTTTGCAAAAAATGGAGGCAAATTTTATAAAACATGCGTTTAATCACTGAATGATTCTCACCACTTCTAAGCATGGCACAGGCATGACAATGACCACAGGGCAGTGGCATGATGGTAACTGTATGCTGCACTCAGAATTATGGATCCAGATTGTATGGTTTTAGAATTATGGGCCACAACGTAAGGCATATTTTTTCACACATGTGACGTTATTGAAAAACATCATACATTCAACTTCACATTTTGTAGCCTAAAGCATAAAGTGTTCTTCAACACACATGAAAGTGAAAAATAAAAACTTTTCCTGAAGATTACACTTGATTTGTACCTTGTCCCTATAAGCCACAAATATGAGAGTTACCACTATAAAGTGTAGATGTCTTAGCTACATACTGTGATTGAAATTAGGTCGGTACCTCATATGGTGCAAGATTTATAGTGCACCACATACTATGTAATATATCCTATCCATTTCAATGGGTGACCAGATGGCCGCAAATTAAAAATCGCCTCGTATGGATTCAAATTGCTTTGTATGCACCTTGTGTGTGAGCCACATGCATATAAAATGGCACACTGTAGTAGGCTATGTTATAGAATGTGTTGCAGTTGGAAATCAAGCTCTATCTAATATGGATCTTGACTGATGACATAACATACGTGACACATTTTGCAAAAGCTGAAGGAATTTTTTTAAAAAATATGTGTTTAATCGCTGAAAGATTCACACCACTTTGAAGCTTTCCACATGCATGAAAATGAACACAGGACAGTGGCATCATGTTAGCTTAATGCTGCACTTCCAATTATGGATCCAGATTGTATGGTTTTAGAAGTATGGGACAAAATGTAAGGCATACTTTTTCGTACATGCGACGGTATTGAAAAACGTCATACATTCAACCTCAAATTTTGACAACTTTACAATACGCCACACACATAATAATTCACATGGGTAAGATGCACATCACTAGGAACAAAGTGCTGTTTAAATTATGTCTCTATAATGTACAGACTATGAATTATAGCCAAAAGTATAAAGTGTTCTACAACACACATGAAAGTGAAAAATAAAAACTTACCTGAAGGTTACACTTGATTTGTACCTTGTCCCTATAAGCCACAACCATGAGAGTTACCACTATGAATTGTAAATGTCTTAGCTACATACTGCAATTGAAATTAAGTCAATACATCATATGCTTCAAGAAATAGAGTGCACTACATCCTCTGTAGTATATCCTATCCATTTCAAAGGGTGACCAGATGGCCGCAAATTAAAAATTGCCTCGTATGGATTCAAATTGCTTTGTATGACTGTTTTCAGGTCCCTGTAGCCACCAGGACCCCATAATATATCTCAGATGATATAACAAGAGTGGCTAGGGCTCATTTCCAGCCTCCAGGTACATGTCTGACTCTTATTTGTGACATTTCGAGGTGTTTGGGATCAAACTCATTTTTCCCAATATAGGCCATAGAGCTCAGAGTCACATCACATTGAGCTCAGAGTCACATCAAATTTCTAGTTCTGGACCTAAGGACCCCTTAGTATACCTCAGATGACATACCAGGAGTGTCTAAGACCCATTTCTGGCCTCCAGGGATGACTTTTTGAAGTTTTGGGGTTTAAGGGGGCATAGTCACTTCTTCCATCCAGGCTACGTTGCTCAAAATCGGGTACGATGTCAGGTTCTTCCCTTGGCTGGAAGCTGAAAAAAAAACTTCAGATAATAGCAAAGGTAGATAGATCAAATGAAAGCATCAGATCTGAGCTTTCTAACCAGTATATTTAGGTCATGGGTACTCACAGAGTGAATGTGATATCCATTCTGAGCTATTTGGAAAATTAGCAAATCTTGTCAAAAAAACTTTTTTTGACGATTTTTGCTAATTTTCGGTATCAACCCTCATGACTGTTTTCGGGTCCCTGTAGCCACCAGGACCCCATAATATATCTCAGATGATATAACAAGAGTGGCTAGGGCTCATTTCCAGCCTCCAGGTACATGTCTGACTCCTATTTGTGACATTTCGAGGTGTTTGGGGTTAAACTCATTTTTTCCATTATAGGCCATATAGCTCAGAGTCACATCACATTGAGCTCAGAGTCACATCAAATTTCTAGTTCTGGACCTAAGGACCCCTTAGTATACCTCAGATGACATACCAGGAGTGTCTAAGGCCCATTTCTGGCCTCCAGGGATGACTTTTTGAAGTTTTGGGGTTTAAGGGGGCAAAGTCACTTCTTCCATCCAGCCTAAGGTGCTCAAAATCGGGTACAATGTCAGGTTTTTCCCATGGCTGGAAGCTGAAAAAAAAACTTCAGATAATAGCAAAGGTAGATAGATCAAATGAAAGCATCAGATCTGAGCTTTCTAACAAGTATATTTAGGTCCTGGGTACTCACAAAGTGACTGTGATATCCATTCTGAGCTATTTGGAAAATTAGCAAATCTTGTCAAAAAAACTTTTTTTGACGATTTTTGCTAATTTTCGGTATCAACCCTCATGACTGTTTTCGGGTCCCTGTAGCCACCAGGACCCCATAATATATCTCAGATGATATAACAAGAGTGGCTAGGGCTCATTTCCAGCCTCCAGGTACATGTCTGACTCCTATTTGTGACATTTCGAGGTGTTTGGGGTCAAACTCATTTTTTCCATTATAGGCCATATAGCTCAGAGTCACATCACATTGAGCTCAGAGTCACATCAAATTTCTAGTTCTGGACCTAAGGACCCCTTAGTATACCTCAGATGACATACCAGGAGTGTCTAAGACCCATTTCTGGCCTCCAGGGATGACTTTTTGAAGTTTTGGGGTTTTAGGGGGCAAAGTCACTTCTTCCATCCAGCCTAAGGTGCTCAAAATCGGGTACAATGTCAGGTTTTTCCCATGGCTGGAAGCTGAAAAAAAAACTTCAGATAATAGCAAAGGTAGATAGATCAAATGAAAGCATCAGATCTGAGCTTTCTAACAAGTATATTTAGGTCCTGGGTACTCACAAAGTGACTGTGATATCCATTCTGAGCTATTTGGAAAATTAGCAAATCTTGTCAAAAAAACATTTTTTGACGATTTTTGCTAATTTTCGGTATCAACCCTCATGAATGTTTTCAGGTCCCTGTAGCCACCAGGACCCCATAATATATCTCAGATTATATAACAAGAGTGGCTAGGGCTCATTTCCAGCCTCCAGGTACATGTCTGACTCCTATTTGTGACATTTTGAGGTGTTTGGTGTCAAATTCATTTTTTTCCATTATAGCTCCTAGATATCAGAGTCACATCAGATTTCTAGTTCTGGACCCAAGAAGACCATAGTATACCTCCGATGACATACCAAGAGTGTCTAAGACCCATTTCTGGCCTCCAGGGGTGACTTTTTGAAGTTTTTGGGTTTAAGGGGGCAAAGTGACTTTTTCCACCCAGCCCAATGTTCTCAAAATCGGGTACGATATCAGGTGTTTCCCTTGGTTGGTAGCGGAAAAAAAACTTTATATAATATCAAAGTTATATATATCACATGAAAGCATCAGAGCTGACCTTTCTAACAAGTGTATTCATATCTTGCACACTCAAACAGTGTCTCTGATATCCATTCTGAGCTATTTGGAAAATTAGCAAATCTTGTAAAAAAAAAATTTGGGACGATTTTTGCTAATTTTCAGTATCAACCCACCTGACTGTTTTTGGGTCCCTGTGGCCACCAGGACCCTATATTATATCTCAGGTGATATAGCAAGAGTGTCTAGGGCTCATTTCCAGCCTCCAGGTACATGTCTGAGTCCTATTTCAGACATTTTGAGGTGTTTGCTGTCAAATTCATTTTTTCCATTATAGGCCCTAGATATCAGAGTCACATCACATTTCTAGTTCTGGACCCAAGAACACCATAGTATACCTCAGATGACATACCAAGAGTGTCTAAGACCCATTTCTGGCCTCCAGGGGTGACTTTTTGAAGTTTTAGGGTTTAAGGGGGCAAAGTCACTTTTTCCACCCAAGGTCGTGGAACTCGGAGCTGGGTAAAAGTTTAGCTTGAGTGCCCTCCCCATGGAGGTCAAAAATGTTATTGCATCAAAATCATTTAAAAACTATATAGGTGTAATTGTAGTGCCCTGAATGCTATATGGCTGCATTTGCACCGTTCTAGGTATTTAAAAAATGAATTTCTAACACTTTTGAAGTCTCCATGAAGTGAAAAATGACTAAGTCCAAAAACTTCACTGGTGCATCAAAGTGGTCAAAAAAGGTCAACATTGGGTTAAAATTAACAAAACATAGTGCTGCAGTGGTCCAATAGCAGGCTAAAGACATAATGAATGACACAGAATGAACAGTTTTACTAAACACTTTGAAAATTCGATTTTCAATTTCAGGGGGACAAGGTCATGGAACTCCGAGCTGGGTAAAAGTTCAGCTTAAGGGCCCTCCCCATGGAGGTCAAAAATGTTATTACATCAAAATCTTTTAAAAACTATATAGGTGTAATTGCAGTGTCCTGAATGCTATGTAACTGCATTTGCACTGTTCTGTGTGCCTCCAAAATGAATTTCTAACACTTTTGAAGTCCCCATGAAGTGAAAAATGACGAAGTACAAAGACATCATTGGTGCATGAAAGTGTTTAAAAACGGTCACAAATGCATAAAAATGAAAAAAACAAAGTGCTACACTGGCCCAATAGCAAGCTAAACACACAATGAATGACCCAGAATGAATATATTTACAAATTACTTGGAAAATGCTATTTTAAATTTCAGGGGGACGAGGTCACAGAAGTCATGAAACTCCGAGCGGGGTAAAAGTTCAAACTTTCCACCCCTCATGGAGGTCAAAATTTTTAATTCATCAAAATCATTTAAAAACTATATAGGTGTGATTGGAGTGTCCTGATTGCTATATAGGTGCATTTGCACTGTCCTGTGTGCCTCCAAAGTGACTTTCTAACACTTTTGAAATCTCCATGAAGCAAAAAGTGACTAAGTCCAAAGACCATTTGGAGCATCAAAGTGTTCAAAAACGGTCAAAAATGCATAAAAACGAAAAAAAACAAGTGCTACAGTGGCCCAATAGCATGCTAAACACACAATGAATGACACAGAATGAATAGTTGTACACATTACTTTGAAAATGCAATTTTAAATTTCAGGGGGACAAGGTCACGAAAGTCATGGAACTCCGAGCGGGGTAAAAGTTCAACCTTTCCCCCCTTATGGAGGTCAAAATTTTAATACATCAAAATCATTTAAAAACTATATAGGTGTGATGGCAGTGTCTTGGATACATCCCACATGAATTTTAAACACATTAGGAGCATCTCTGATCAAAATAACCATAAAAATCCCAAAGCTGCATCAGTGCTTCAAAGTGCTCCAAAACGGTCAAAAATGGACGAAAATGAAAAATATTCTCCATATCTGAGTTTTTATAACATTCCTTAGATAATGTATATCTTGAATTAGTTTTAAATCCTTTTATTAAAAAGTTTCTTTTCTATGCTGCACTGGTGCAACGCCTCAAGTCTGAGAAGCTGCACCAGTGCAGCCGAAGCAGCACTGGTGCAGCCGAAGCCCCTGACCTGACCTTTGACCAATCCGAGAAAAAAAAAGGTGTTTTTTTCCCTGGGCCCCTCCCCCAAACGAAAACACATTGACCTGAAGCCTAAGTGTATTCTGAGTCATAAAAAGTTTATTAGATGAAAAAATATTGTACGGGCACTTTTTTGCACAAAAAGTCACTTTTTGGCACTTTTTTGAGAGAAATAAAATAGTTCGCAGATTTTTTTTTAAATCGACCGAATTAAAAAAAAATGCTCTTGTTGGATGGCTTTGGACATAAGGCCGCATAAACAAAAGGAATTTTTCAAATATCTGTTTTTCTCACTTTTTTATTGCTGTTTGAAATTTCTGACTTGACTTTTTGCATCATTGGTGATGCATGTGTTTAACATTGAGCTTGGGAAAATTGAAAAAAAATAGACTTTGGGGATTGTTTACTAGGGCAAGTGATACATCAAATTAAGACTCATATTAAACTGAACCTCAAGCTGAAAAAAAAAACAGAATAGCATTTACGATCACTTTTTTATAAGCGACTTTAACAATTGTTTTTTTAGCTATATTAAAAAACAAGGTAACGCCGTAAATTTTAGAAAAGAGATTTTTTCAAAGTAAAACATAGGTGTGACCTGCCTTCACATTAGGCTTCATAAACAAAAGAAAAAACATCTCTATGTGTTATATTCACTTTTTAATAACACATTTTCGTTTTAGGCACAAGCAAAAAGCAGCATTGGTGATGCATGTGTTTTTCAATGGGGTTTTTTAAAGTCTACCAAAATACGGTTTACCAATACATTTTCATTATTTTCTCTTTGGTATCTCATTATGCACATGTTAATAAACAGGTTCATGCATTATTAGCTAAATAGCATAAAAACACACTGAATTATTAACAATAATCTTTGAGATTTGGGTGACCAGATGGCCGGAAATCGAAAATCGCCTCGTATGGATTCAACTTCCATTTCGTGCACTTTCTATGTGGGCCACATGCATAAGAATTGGTACAATAATGCATACGAATCTTAGCTAGAATCTGCAATTGAAATTAAGTCTTTAACTTATATGCTTCAAGAATTATAGGGCACATTCTGCTATGTATAATATCCTATCCATTTCAATGGGACGACCAGATGGCCGCAAATTGAAAATCGCGTCGTATGGATTCATATTGCGTTGTATGTACCTTACGTGTAAGCCACATGCATTTAAAATGACACAATGTAGTAGGGTATGCTATAGAATGTGTTGCAGTTGGAAATCAAGCTCTATCTAGTATGGATCATGACTGATGACACAATATACGTGACTCATTTTGCAAAAAATGGAGGCAAATTTTATAAAACATGCGTTTAATCACTGAATGATTCTCACCACTTCTAAGCATGGCACAGGCATGACAATGACCACAGGGCAGTGGCATGATGGTAACTGTATGCTGCACTCAGAATTATGGATCCAGATTGTATGGTTTTAGAATTATGGGCCACAACGTAAGGCATATTTTTTCACACATGTGACGTTATTGAAAAACATCATACATTCAACTTCACATTTTGTAGCCTAAAGCATAAAGTGTTCTTCAACACACATGAAAGTGAAAAATAAAAACTTTTCCTGAAGATTACACTTGATTTGTACCTTGTCCCTATAAGCCACAAATATGAGAGTTACCACTATAAAGTGTAGATGTCTTAGCTACATACTGTGATTGAAATTAGGTCGGTACCTCATATGGTGCAAGATTTATAGTGCATCACATACTATGTAATATATCCTATCCATTTCAATGGGTGACCAGATGGCCGCAAATTAAAAATCGCCTCGTATGGATTCAAATTGCTTTGTATGCACCTTGTGTGTGAGCCACATGCATATAAAATGGCACACTGTAGTAGGCTATGTTATAGAATGTGTTGCAGTTGGAAATCAAGCTCTATCTAATATGGATCTTGACTGATGACATAACATACGTGACACATTTTGCAAAAGCTGAAGGAATTTTTTTAAAAATATGTGTTTAATCGCTGAAAGATTCACACCACTTTGAAGCTTTCCACATGCATGAAAATGAACACAGGACAGTGGCATCATGTTAGCT
The DNA here is from genome assembly GCF_964261635.1 of Lissotriton helveticus. Lineage (NCBI taxonomy): Eukaryota > Metazoa > Chordata > Amphibia > Caudata > Salamandridae > Lissotriton > Lissotriton helveticus. The sequence continues at coordinate 138,627 of NW_027611650.1, read as the reverse complement.
TAATGCTGCACTTCCAATTATGGATCCAGATTGTATGGTTTTAGAAGTATGGGACAAAATGTAAGGCATACTTTTTCGTACATGCGACGGTATTGAAAAACGTCATACATTCAACCTCAAATTTTGACAACTTTACAATACGCCACACACATAATAATTCACATGGGTAAGATGCACATCACTAGGAACAAAGTGCTGTTTAAATTATGTCTCTATAATGTACAGACTATGAATTATAGCCAAAAGTATAAAGTGTTCTACAACACACATGAAAGTGAAAAATAAAAACTTACCTGAAGGTTACACTTGATTTGTACCTTGTCCCTATAAGCCACAACCATGAGAGTTACCACTATGAATTGTAAATGTCTTAGCTACATACTGCAATTGAAATTAAGTCAGTACATCATATGCTTCAAGAAATAGAGTGCACTACATCCTCTGTAGTATATCCTATCCATTTCAAAGGGTGACCAGATGGCCGCAAATTAAAAATTGCCTCGTATGGATTCAAATTGCTTTGTATGACTGTTTTCAGGTCCCTGTAGCCACCAGGACCCCATAATATATCTCAGATGATATAACAAGAGTGGCTAGGCCTCATTTCCAGCCTCCAGGTACATGTCTGACTCTTATTTGTGACATTTCGAGGTGTTTGGGATCAAACTCATTTTTCCCAATATAGGCCATAGAGCTCAGAGTCACATCACATTGAGCTCAGAGTCACATCAAATTTCTAGTTCTGGACCTAAGGACCCCTTAGTATACCTCAGATGACATACCAGGAGTGTCTAAGACCCATTTCTGGCCTCCAGGGATGACTTTTTGAAGTTTTGGGGTTTAAGGGGGCATAGTCACTTCTTCCATCCAGGCTACGTTGCTCAAAATCGGGTACGATGTCAGGTTCTTCCCTTGGCTGGAAGCTGAAAAAAAAACTTCAGATAATAGCAAAGGTAGATAGATCAAATGAAAGCATCAGATCTGACCTTTCTAACCAGTATATTTAGGTCATGGGTACTCACAGAGTGACTGTGATATCCATTCTGAGCTATTTGGAAAATTAGCAAATCTTGTCAAAAAAACTTTTTTTGACGATTTTTGCTAATTTTCGGTATCAACCCTCATGACTGTTTTCGGGTCCCTGTAGCCACCAGGACCCCATAATATATCTCAGATGATATAACAAGAGTGGCTAGGGCTCATTTCCAGCCTCCAGGTACATGTCTGACTCCTATTTGTGACATTTCGAGGTGTTTGGGGTTAAACTCATTTTTTCCATTATAGGCCATATAGCTCAGAGTCACATCACATTGAGCTCAGAGTCACATCAAATTTCTAGTTCTGGACCTAAGGGCCCCTTAGTATACCTCAGATGACATACCAGGAGTGTCTAAGGCCCATTTCTGGCCTCCAGGGATGACTTTTTGAAGTTTTGGGGTTTAAGGGGGCAAAGTCACTTCTTCCATCCAGCCTAAGGTGCTCAAAATCGGGTACAATGTCAGGTTTTTCCCATGGCTGGAAGCTGAAAAAAAAACTTCAGATAATAGCAAAGGTAGATAGATCAAATGAAAGCATCAGATCTGAGCTTTCTAACAAGTATATTTAGGTCCTGGGTACTCACAAAGTGACTGTGATATCCATTCTGAGCTATTTGGAAAATTAGCAAATCTTGTCAAAAAAACTTTTTTTGACGATTTTTGCTAATTTTCGGTATCAACCCTCATGACTGTTTTTGGGTCCCTGTAGCCACCAGGACCCCATAATATATCTCAGATGATATAACAAGAGTGGCTAGGGCTCATTTCCAGCCTCCAGGTACATGTCTGACTCCTATTTGTGACATTTCGAGGTGTTTGGGGTCAAACTCATTTTTTCCATTATAGGCCATATAGCTCAGAGTCACATCACATTGAGCTCAGAGTCACATCAAATTTCTAGTTCTGGACCTAAGGACCCCTTAGTATACCTCAGATGACATACCAGGAGTGTCTAAGACCCATTTCTGGCCTCCAGGGATGACTTTTTGAAGTTTTGGGGTTTAAGGGGGCAAAGTCACTTCTTCCATCCAGCCTAAGGTGCTCAAAATCGGGTACAATGTCAGGTTTTTCCCATGGCTGGAAGCTGAAAAAAAAACTTCAGATAATAGCAAAGGTAGATAGATCAAATGAAAGCATCAGATCTGAGCTTTCTAACAAGTATATTTAGGTCCTGGGTACTCACAAAGTGACTGTGATATCCATTCTGAGCTATTTGGAAAATTAGCAAATCTTGTCAAAAAAACTTTTTTTGACGATTTTTGCTAATTTTCGGTATCAACCCTCATGACTGTTTTCAGGTCCCTGTAGCCACCAGGACCCCATAATATATCTCAGATTATATAACAAGAGTGGCTAGGGCTCATTTCCAGCCTCCAGGTACATGTCTGACTCCTATTTGTGACATTTTGAGGTGTTTGGTGTCAAATTCATTTTTTTCCATTATAGCTCCTAGATATCAGAGTCACATCAGATTTCTAGTTCTGGACCCAAGAAGACCATAGTATACCTCCGATGACATACCAAGAGTGTCTAAGACCCATTTCTGGCCTCCAGGGGTGACTTTTTGAAGTTTTTGGGTTTAAGGGGGCAAAGTGACTTTTTCCACCCAGCCCAATGTTCTCAAAATCGGGTACGATATCAGGTGTTTCCCTTGGTTGGTAGCGGAAAAAAAACTTTATATAATATCAAAGTTATATATATCACATGAAAGCATCAGAGCTGACCTTTCTAACAAGTGTATTCATATCTTGCACACTCAAACAGTGTCTCTGATATCCATTCTGAGCTATTTGGAAAATTAGCAAATCTTGTAAAAAAAAAATTTGGGACGATTTTTGCTAATTTTCAGTATCAACCCACCTGACTGTTTTTGGGTCCCTGTGGCCACCAGGACCCTATATTATATCTCAGGTGATATAGCAAGAGTGTCTAGGGCTCATTTCCAGCCTCCAGGTACATGTCTGAGTCCTATTTCAGACATTTTGAGGTGTTTGCTGTCAAATTCATTTTTTCCATTATAGGCCCTAGATATCAGAGTCACATCACATTTCTAGTTCTGGACCCAAGAACACCATAGTATACCTCAGATGACATACCAAGAGTGTCTAAGACCCATTTCTGGCCTCCAGGGGTGACTTTTTGAAGTTTTGGGGTTTAAGGGGGCAAAGTCACTTTTTCCACCCAAGGTCGTGGAACTCGGAGCTGGGTAAAAGTTTAGCTTGAGTGCCCTCCCCATGGAGGTCAAAAATGTTATTGCATCAAAATCATTTAAAAACTATATAGGTGTAATTGTAGTGCCCTGAATGCTATATGGCTGCATTTGCACCGTTCTAGGTATTTAAAAAATGAATTTCTAACACTTTTGAAGTCTCCATGAAGTGAAAAATGACTAAGTCCAAAAACTTCACTGGTGCATCAAAGTGGTCAAAAAAGGTCAACATTGGGTTAAAATTAACAAAACATAGTGCTGCAGTGGTCCAATAGCAGGCTAAAGACATAATGAATGACACAGAATGAACAGTTTTACTAAACACTTTGAAAATTCGATTTTCAATTTCAGGGGGACAAGGTCATGGAACTCCGAGCTGGGTAAAAGTTCAGCTTAAGGGCCCTCCCCATGGAGGTCAAAAATGTTATTACATCAAAATCTTTTAAAAACTATATAGGTGTAATTGCAGTGTCCTGAATGCTATGTAACTGCATTTGCACTGTTCTGTGTGCCTCCAAAATGAATTTCTAACACTTTTGAAGTCCCCATGAACTGAAAAATGACGAAGTACAAAGACATCATTGGTGCATGAAAGTGTTTAAAAACGGTCACAAATGCATAAAAATGAAAAAAACAAAGTGCTGCACTGGCCCAATAGCAAGCTAAACACACAATGAATGACCCAGAATGAATATATTTACAAATTACTTGGAAAATGCTATTTTAAATTTCAGGGGGACGAGGTCACAGAAGTCATGGAACTCCGAGCGGGGTAAAAGTTCAAACTTTCCACCCCTCATGGAGGTCAAAATTTTTAATTCATCAAAATCATTTAAAAACTATATAGGTGTGATTGGAGTGTCCTGATTGCTATATAGGTGCATTTGCACTGTCCTGTGTGCCTCCAAAGTGACTTTCTAACACTTTTGAAATCTCCATGAAGCAAAAAGTGACTAAGTCCAAAGACCATTTGGAGCATCAAAGTGTTCAAAAACGGTCAAAAATGCATAAAAACGAAAAAAAACAAGTGCTACAGTGGCCCAATAGCATGCTAAACACACAATGAATGACACAGAATGAATAGTTGTACACATTACTTTGAAAATGCAATTTTAAATTTCAGGGGGACAAGGTCACGAAAGTCATGGAACTCCGAGCGGGGTAAAAGTTCAACCTTTCCCCCCTTATGGAGGTCAAAATTTTAATACATCAAAATCATTTAAAAACTATATAGGTGTGATGGCAGTGTCTTGGATACATCCCACATGAATTTTAAACACATTAGGAGCATCTCTGATAAAAATAACCATAAAAATCCCAAAGCTGCATCAGTGCTTCAAAGTGCTCCAAAACGGTCAAAAATGGACGAAAATGAAAAATATTCTCCATATCTGAGTTTTTATAACATTCCTTAGATAATGTATATCTTGAATTAGTTTTAAATCCTTTTATTAAAAAGTTTCTTTTCTATGCTGCACTGGTGCAACGCCTCAAGTCTGAGAAGCTGCACCAGTGCAGCCGAAGCAGCACTGGTGCAGCCGAAGCAGCACTGGTGCAATAAGAGTCAAGCCTCCCTGACCTGACCTTTGACCAATCCGAGAAAAAAAAAGGTGTTTTTTTCCCTGGGCCCCTCCCCCAAATGAAAACACATTGACCTGAAGCCTAAGTGTATTCTGAGTCATAAAAAGTTTATTAGATGAAAAAATATTGTACGGGCACTTTTTTGCACAAAAAGTCACTTTTTGGCACTTTTTTGAGAGAAATAAAATAGTTCGCAGATTTTTTTTAAATCGACCGAATAAAGAAAAAAATGCTCTTGTTGGATGGCTTTGGAGGCGATCTTTATGTATATTTGCGTGTCATCTGCATACATGTGATAGGATATCTGTGATTTTCGGAGAATTTCTGTAAGAGGTTCGACGTATAGGTTAAACAGGTCTGGGGATAGCGTCGATCCTTGAGGGACTCCAATTGAGTTAGGGCTTGGAGGTGAGATTGATTGGTTGACCAGGAATCGTTGTGTTCTGTTCCGTAAAAAAAAATCGAACCATTTCAGCACATTTCCAGACAATCCCATCCTGTCCTGCAGCCTGGTCAGTAATGCTTCGTGATTTACCGTGTCAAAAGCCGATGACAGGTCAAGGAGAATCAGTAAGCATGCTTGATTTTGGTCAAGGGCCTGTAGCGCGTCATCAACAATATGGAGGATCGCTGTTTCCGTGCTATGCCCTGCTCTGAATCCTGATTGACATTCATCTAGCAAGGAGAACTTGGTGATGTGTTGGCTCAGTTGGTTCTGCACGCATTTCTCAATTAGTTTGGCCAGTAACGGGATGTTGGTCAGTGGGCGAAAGTTGTTCGGATCTGATGTATCAGCTGAAGGTTTTTTGATTATGGGAACAACTTGGCCTGTTTCTATTCAGTCGGGAGGATCCCTTGTGATAGTGAAGCATTTATTATTTTGGTCCAGATGGGAACCAAAATGTGGCTGATTTCTCTTAAGCATTTTGCGGGAAGGGGGTCTTGGTAGTGGTTGTTAGGTTTGATTTCTGAGAGCGTCTTGGTGATCATGTACTGGTCATATAGTTCGAATGTTTCCCAATTTGCCTTGTTTTTTGTCTTAGTACACTCCGTTGTAGAGTCAGTATCGCTCGTAGGCAATGGTTCGATGGGAAGGTTCGCCGCGGCGCTTTTGAGCTCTACTTCAAGCGATTTGGCCTTCTCCGTGAAAAAGGTGGAAAATTCCTCGCAGCTTAAGGGTGTTTTTGAGTTCTCTTGAACGGATTTGGCTAGTTTGTTTGACTGTTGCTTTAGGATTTCAAAGAGTTTTTGTGGTCTGTTTTTGGCATTGTCCAGTTCTGATCTTATAAATTCCTTTTTTGAATTGATGATATTTTTGTTATATTGGTTTCTAATTTTTCTGAGGGCTTTCAGCTCAGGGGATGAAGGGTGTTGTCTCCATTTTCTTTCGGCCATTCTCAATTTGCGCCTTTCTTCATTTAGTGACCCATTAAACCAAGGATTTTTTGTCTTCTCCGAGACTCTTTTCAGTTTTAATGGCATGGTGTTGTTGACAATATTTTCGACTGTTGTTATGTAGTGATCGGTCAGCTCATTAACATTCTGCAGGTTGCTAGGTGGCTTTAGGTCTCTCTCACAGCTTTCGACCAGTAGCTCAATATTCGCCTCTTTTGTGTCTCGAATCCATTTTTCGGGTTTGAAGGGTTGCACGGTCATGCCTTTTTTCACTATGGGTATCACGAATGTTATGGCGTGATGATCAGACCAGTCACACGGAGTTATGGAGAGGATTGATGTATCTTTGTTTCTTGAAATAATCCAATCTAATGTCGCTCCTTTCGAGTGTGTAGGTTGCGTGCATGCTTGGGTGAGGTTTAGTTCGACGAGGAAATCTTTAAGCGTGTTGACCAGTTTGTCATTGCAGTCATCCCAATGTCAACATTACAAAATGGCTCTGATTATGGGTCAGGAGGAGCAGAATATTCATAGGAAGTTCAGGTTTTACAGGTGTAGGAGCACTGGACTCTATTTTTCTGGCCAACGATCCAGCTAGAAAACAGTATTCAGATGAAATATCAAAAATTGTGTGAGATATATATTGTGTGCTTGAAATATTGTGGTAGTTAATATTGAGGAGAACAATTACAAAATTAGGCAATGTATTGAATATTAGTGATAAAATATCAAAGCCAAAATAATCTTGTATATAACATTGATAGTATAGTAAAATATAGTGTAAAATCTTGTTGATAATAGTAATTTCACAAAAATGTATTATTTTAGTATAATTTCTTTTAAGTAAGTAAAAATATTTGGTTTTATTTTTTTAGAAGTGAGGTGTTCAGTTTATAGGGGATGAGGGTGGAGAGTGATTTAAAAACTTTTCTAGCATTTTTTTTATATATAGGATGATATTTATTTATTTATTTATTATAAAGTTTTGTATAGCGTGAACAAGACCCGTGGGTATCAGATCGCTTAACATAGAGGAAGTTAAGGATTAACAAATATATTAACAGTTATAAGAACAACAGTTATGAGGTAGATGGTATATATTCATAACACATGTGCAGATTGCATTAATAGTAAGTTGCGGCTTCACTTATATCATAAGCTATATACATAAACATAAATGAGGTAGATCATTATAAGCTTTTTGTGGGATGCAGTTATAAGTCCACATTGACATGAGGCTGCGGTAAGGATATAGTTTAGTGTTATACATGAGGTCAGTCGCATGTCATCGATTAGCGTTCGTGTTATTCCTGTCTATGCTTCCCTTTCTGATGACATAAATGTTGTGTGTTAGGGCAGCGATAGATCAAAACAGTGATCAATAAGCTTCTCTATGTAACGTATTTTCTCATCATATGGCTCTTCACTTCCCGCTTGAATGTTGCAATTTTGTGAATCTTCCTAATGCTTGGAGGGAGTGAGTTCCAGTTTCTGGGGGCAGCTCCTGAGAACGCTCTGTCATACGTTTTTTCTTTCGGAAGATAGCTGGCCGTAACTGCAACTCCTCAGCGCTTCCAGCTGGTCTGTTACCTCCGGATAGCTGAATTTTCTTGGCTAGGTATCTTGGAGTGTTGTAGTGGAGCGCTTTATGGGTGATACATGCTATCTTCATTTGGATTCTGGCTTCATAAGGTAGCCAGTTTAATGCTTTTAAGTGAGGGGATATATGATCAAATTTCCTAGATCCCGTGATAAGTCTTGCCGCAGCGTTAAGGCATGCTTTTAGTGGTGCTATGGACGTTTTTGGTAAGCCAGCTAGGGTGGTGCAGCCATATTCAATCCTCGAGATAACTAAGGATTGGATTGCCAGTTTGAGATCCGCCTCTGAGATGAATGGTTTCACTTTTCTTGAGTAATTCAGGCGGAAGCGGGCACTTTTAGCCATTGAATTAATGTGGGCTTTCATGTCCAGGTTCTCGTCTAAGGTGATTCCTAGCGATTTAGCTGAGTTGACTAGGGTTGGGGTGCAGTTTAGCGCAGTCACAAACTTAGTCCATTCCTTTATTTCCGTATGGCTCCTTGGTGGTGAAATTAGTAGGAACTCTGTTTTGTGAGCATTTAGCTTCAGGTGATTGGTAGTTAACCATTGTACTGTCATTTTTAATGTCTCATTCATTAGTTCCATGTCTTCTAGGGAGGCGATCTTTATGTATATTTGCGTGTCGTCTGCATACATGTGATAGGATATCTGTGATTTTCAGAGAATTTCTGTAAGAGGTTCGATGTATAGGTTAAACAGGTCTGGGGATAGCGTCTATCCTTGAGGGACTCCAATTGAGTTAGGGCTTGGAGGTGAGATTGATTGGTTGACCAGGAATCGTTGTGTTCTGTTCCGTAAAAAAGAATCGAACCATTTCAGCACATTTCCAGACAATCCCATCCTATCCTGCAGCCTGGTCTGTAATGCTTCGTTATTTACCGTGTCAAAAGCCGATGACAGGTCAAGGAGAACCAGCAAGCTTGATTTTGGTCAAGGCCCTGTAGCGCGTCATCAACAATATGGAGGATCGCTGTTTCCGTGCTATGCCCTGCTCTGAATCCTGATTGGCATTCATCTAGCAAGGAGAACTTGGTGATGTGTTGGCTCAGTTGGTTCTGCACGCATTTTTCAATTAGTTTGGCCAGTAACGGTTGGTCACTGGGCGAAAGTTGTTCGGATCTGATGTATCAGCTGAAGGTTTTTTGATTATGGGAACATCTTGGCCTGTTTTTAGGCAGTCGGGGAGGATCCCTTGTGATAGTGAAGCATTTATTATTTTGGTCCAGATGGGAACCAAAATGTGGCTGATTTCTCTTAAGCATTTTGCGGGAAGGGGGTCTTGGTAGTGGTTGTTAGGTTTGATTTCTGAGAGCGTCTTGGTGATCATGTACTGGTCATATAGTTCGAATGTTTCCCAATTTGCCTTGTTTTTTGTCTTAGTACACTCCGTTGTAGAGTCAGTATCGCTCGTAGGCAATGGTTCGATGGGAAGGTTCGCCGCGGCGCTTTTGAGCTCTACTTCAAGCGATTTGGCCTTCTCCGTGAAAAAGGTGGAAAATTCCTCGCAGCTTAAGGGTGTTTTTGAGTTCTCTTGAACGGATTTGGCTAGTTTGTTTGATTGTTGCTTTAGGATTTCAAAGAGTTTTCGTGGTCTGTTTTTGGCATTGTCCAGTTCTGATCTTATAAATCGTTTTTTGAATTGATGATCTTTTTGTTATATTGGTTTCTAATTTTTCTGAGGGCTTTCAGCTCAGGGGATGAAGGGTGTTGTCTCCATTTTCTTTCGGCCATTCTCAATTTGCGCCTTTCTTCATTTAGTGACCCATTAAACCAAGGATTTTTTGTCTTCTCCGAGACTCTTTTCAGTTTTAATGGCATGGTGTTGTTGACGATATTTTCGACTGTTGTTATGTAGTGATCGGTCAGCTCATTAACATTCTGCAGGTTGCTAGGTGGCTTTAGGTCTCTCTCACAGCTTTCGACCAGTAGCTCAATATTCACCTCTTTTGTGTCTCAAATCCATTTTTTGGGCTTGAAGGGTTGCACGGTCATGCCTTTTTTCACTATGGGTATCACGAATGTTATGGCGTGATGATCTGACCAGTCACACGGAGTTATGGAGAGGATTGATGTATCTTTGTTTCTTGAAATAATCCAATCTAATGTCGCTCCTTTCGAGTGTGTAGGTTGCGTGCATGCTTGGGTGAGGTTTAGTTCGACGAGGAAATCTTTAAGCGTGTTGACCAGTTTGTCATTGCAGTCATCCCAATGTAAGTTGAAATCGCCTAGAAATATGTTATTGGCTTCGTTGTTAGAGTTGGCCGTTATGATCTCCATTAACTGGTCTGAGAACTTTGCGTTATCTCCTGGTGGGTGGTAAAAAGCATGCAAGTTGCATCTTTGCTTGCTAGCTGATCTTATATTAAGACCTAGATATTCGCAGGATTCTAGAGGGTCGGCTTGAATTTGTTTGACCTCTATATCTGATCGATGAATGTAGGCTATACCTCCCCCTGACTTTTTAAGTCTATCAAGTCTCATAATGTTATATTGAGGTGGTACTAAGAGATCTATGGTTGGGGATGATGATTCCGTTAGCCAAGTTTATGTAAGGATTGCCAGATCAATATCCTTGTTGATGATGAGGGCCGCTATGTCTGATGCATGTTTGGTTGCCGAACGACAATTGAGTAGTAGGCCAGTCAGAGGTTTCTCTGGGTTACTAAGGTTCACATTTTCGGATTCGGTTGTTGTTAGCTGGACGTGCTGCAAATTGTGAGGGTTGGATTTTCTATCATTCTTTCTGGATGTTCTGTTAGAGTCGAGTGGGACTGTTTTGATTCTTTCCTCTCCCTCGTGGTCCGGTAGTTCATATGTTCGGATTAAGGCAAGGGTTTCCTCTTTTGACAATGATTTCGTCCTATCTGGTCGGTTGTGCCTATTTTTTAAAGGCATGGCAATCTCGTTACTCTTTCTTTGTGAGGAGTGTACGAGATTTTGGATATGCGTGACCGACATCTCCCAAATGTTTTCAATCGCTTGTAAGGTATTAATAGTGTCTTGTGCCAGCTTGCCAACTAGTTTCTGAAGCTCTTTAATATCTTTCCTGTTTTGAAGTGATTTCTTAGGGATGATTAACCTGTTTATCCGAGGTTTGCATTTTGCTCTTCTCTGTTTTGGATCTGTTCTCAGTTCCGCCGTCATTTTCTTTGTATCCCTTGTTTGGTTGTCAGTTCCGTATCTATTGGAGATGTCGAAAGTGTTAACTAAGTTATGTGATGCTGGGAGTGCTTTTGTGGGTGAGGGTCTACAAGACTCTAGTATAGTACTAGAGAGAGGTAAAGGAAGGTTGGTATCTTCTACCTCATCCAATTCCTGGTTATCATAGGGTAATACACTCGGGCCGATGTACGCTCTATGTGTGAGGTCTCATTGTTTGGAAGTGACGACGACTCTTCTCTTTGGAGCTGGTCCTGTTCTTTGTTCGCCTGACAAGTAGACCTCTTTGTTCTTTCTGTCTCGTTCTCAGGTACTGTCATTTCTATTTCAAATATATCTCCCGAATTAGAGATTTGAGCATGGTGGCCCCTAGTTATATTGGCGCCTCTGATAGTAATATTGTTGCTGTCAGGAGTGTCTACTGGTGGGGTCAGGTGTAGTTGGTATCTTGGGCCCTCTAGTGATTCTTTTACCGTTTGGAATATCTTGTCAAACTTCTCTAGTTCTTTGTTTGCTGCTTGTATCATCACAATTCCAGATTTATATATGGTAATGCATAGTTCAGCTCTGCATCTTTTTGATGGTGTGGTCATTATTTTTGTGCCATGAGGGATGTTTTTCATAGCTTTTATGGCAAGCATCCTTGTGAAGGCATTGCGCCATTTAGCTGTTCTATTTGTGTAAAATATCAGGTCATTCATTATCACACCTTTAACTGCATTAAAATATAGTTCAGAGAATAGTGTGTCCGGGTATAGATGATAGATGTTTAAACGTTTTAGTAGTGGGATGCTGGGCATATAGGGTGTACGGGTATATACACAAAAATTGATGAAATTGGTGTAAATATTTGGACACATTTAAATATTTAGGAAAAATTTAATTAATTGGATGATATTCTTAATTGGATTGTTGTTATTTCAATGGATATGAGTGTTAACATAAATTTCAATAAAAAATCCTATTTAAAAAACAGAATATTTAAAAGATTGAGATATTGGTATAGTAAGTCATAAGTGTGGCTAGCAATTTAAAATTGAGAAACTTGGAATACATTTTAATCAATAATTAATATTTGATAAAAATGTTTAGATATTTTAGTGATATATATCATGGGTGGTATTAAAAAAACCCATTAAAAATCGATTTAAAATGTACACTAACATATTGGTAATATGTTAATAAAAATATTTGTGTTTGCACAACATATAACATATATTTATTTCATGTTTGTGATTTGTTTGATATTAGTTGTTATTTAAAATGTAATTGAATATTTAGAAATGTTTTAAGAATATTCCAAAATAAAAAAAATTTAAGTCCCGACTTTGACTTTGGCGCCATTGCGCCTGCTATCCTCCAGCACAGCTGTCCCAAAGCAAGGCAAGGACTGCACACTGCATTACGAGTTGAACTCATGTACAGCAGCCAGTGCTTCTTTTTTTATGTTTCTGGGGTTTCATATAGCGCAAACTTGAGCCAAAGTTATCAGGAATCAAAACGCTTTACATGAGCACAAGGACACATTCGATTTTGTTAGGCACGGGGAGATTAAGTAATTTGCCCAGAATCACAGGATGTTGAGCATCATTACTGAGACTCAAACCTGGTTCTCCAGATTTGAGATCAACCTCCCTAGCCTGTTAGGCCCTATTTAAAATGTTTTGTATAGCGCGAACAAGACCCCAAAGGGTATCAGAGTGCTTCACAGTAGTGGGATGGGGGACAAAGTAAGGAAACATTGAGGTAAGAGGGCTAACATGATGAGCTAATAACATTGCCGTAAATCAATCGGGGGGAGACAGGAGTTGCGATTCATTCAGCTTCCTTACCATATTATCCAAAATCAATGGGGAATGAATGACTTGACCTGAGTAACCAGGGCTAGTAACTTTGTAATAAGAAGCCCTCAATCACGTTCAGCAAGGTTGGAAAGCGGTATATCTTGGTTCTCCACCAGGTCTAAAAACGTGTAAGCGTCATCCTTGGGCTCCCTTTTGTAGTTTGCTTACCTCCACCAGGAGGAATACCACTGGTTATTGCAGTAGTGATTGAAGATGCGGTGAAAGTGCTCAAGGGAAGTGAAATGTTAAAAACCTTTTTTGTCCTTGACCAAAAGGAATTTTAATGAGACAGGAATCAAGTGTTAATAAAAACAAAGTGGTGCGTGTGTGGACAAACTACCAGTCCTACGCAATACTAGTGTCCAATGAATCGGTCATCATATTTCAGCCCTGTGTATATGCCTGTACGGTCAATGGGGCTTTCTTCAGGACTTCAAAAGGAAGTGTGGAAGTATCTTGCGTGTTGCACAAGTGTCTATTAGGAACTACAATGGTTCCATACTTTGTGGAGAGTAATTTATTTCTATAATGAAAAAATCAGGAGATTACATGTTACTGTCATGTTGTCTCTAAGATGTCTTACAATGTGACAGCCATGTGCTTCATTGAGCAGTATCATACTTAAAAAACACTATGTGAAGTAATGTCAAAATAAGTAACCGGAAAATGGCAATTCTTTTCTTTATCTGCCGTCTCAGTGACGTGATTAACACAAACATTCTAATACACAAAATGGCCCGTGGTGCATAGCAATGTGGCACAGTTGGCTTTGTTAGTACACATCCGCTTGATTGTGCATTCATATGTCTCACATTTCACGGTGATCAATAATATCGGGCTATAAAATTGCAAGGCGAAGTAGTTGGTCTCAATAGTGTCTTTTCTCATTAATAGTCAAAAGTACAACAGGTTTAATGTTAATCGTATCGTTAGTGGCTTAGTGTGAGCCCCATCCCATGCATACAAGGGTGTATACCCCATCATGGTTATCTTCATAGATACATGGTGAAGCTGGTCTATGCATGTCAATGAGCAGTTAAACAGAAGGAAATATGGGAGTTAAATACATCGGAGCTCTGCTTATGCGGTACCGCTTTTGTGACTTTATGTGTATCTCGTACCTTCAAGCTTGACATTGCGGCCTTCATCAGGGGACCGGCGTGCACTTTATACCTAACAGGGTATAGCAAACCCATGAAGGAAAAAAATATTAGTGAGGGGGTTGGGGGATTTTGTACTTATCTTCGTAGCGTAGTTTCATCGTGTTTGCACCTTCTGCTTTGTAGGGTCGTGGCATCTTGTGCTCACTTTTCTCTTGGCGGCCTGGAAAACTTCGGCACCGGAGGTTGAGCGAGCAGATGAAGCATTTTGGCAGAAACAGAAAGCAGACTATGCTCACCTCAACCGAGGGAGAGAGGAGAAGAGAGGCTCCAATTCTTCGTGTTGTAGAAGTTTTTAATTCACATGATAGAAGTTCTATAAATACATTTTAAGTAATTCCTTAATCATAATTATCAAAATAAATTGAAGAACTTGTATTGAGAAAGACTTCTATTTTAAAGCAGTTGGCATGATATTGGGCAGGAGGCACTGATTCGCTGAGTTAGCTTAAGAAAGGGGAGATATTAACATTATTGGGATACTTCGTTAGTGAGAGGATGAGCTGGGTTTGGTCAGCATAGGATACAATGCGGAGCCCATGCTGTCTGACAATGGGAGTGAGTGGGGCCATGTAGATATTGAAGAGCATGAGGCTGAGTGATGATCTCCTGCTGTGTAGACAAGTTTGCACCCTTCTGTCCCCACCAAACAACGCCAGCTGAAAGCCGCCTGGAATACTACCAGCTCATTATTTTTGAGATGGAAGTAGGAGCTGACCTTGTCGCAGAGATCCTGGGAAGGCGTGATGTCCATGGCTTCGCTGGAGGTTTTTACGAACTGCTGTATGACGTTGAACAGTTACTTGGCGTTGGTCGCGTTGGTCTGTCTCTTATGAAGGTCCATTTGGTTTCTCTTTTACGTTGGTGGTATTCCTTCAGAGCGTACCAGTGGTGCTCTGTGCTTCTGCTTTTTTCCGGTTTCACCAGGTTTTCTCTAGGCGTCTGTAGGAACGTCTGGCTTCTTGTAGTTCTGTAGTGAACCAGGCCGCCTTCGGAAGGCGTTGTTTGGCGGGAAGGGTGGTGAGCTTGTCAGCGCAGCAGGAGATCCAGCAGTAAAATTCTTTGACTCCGGAGTTGGTGTCGGTCGTAGTGCTGGGGGGTATGGAGGAGGGTGTTGTTGAGGTGTTCCTCTGTGACCTTGCTCCAGTTCCATTGTGGAGGGCGCGGGGTGGGCTTGGGTACAGAGGTTGTGTGGAAGGTGAAATGGACGCAGTTGTGGTCCGTCCAGAGGGAGTGGGTGGTGTGGCTGAAGCGGATGTGTGTCCTTCCCTGCAAAGATGGGGTCAAGGGTGTGTCCAGCTCTGTGGATTGGCATGTTGACCAGCTGCTTTAGTCTGAGGTTGGCAAGGTTGTTGAGGAAAGTGGTGGTGTCGGGGTCATTGCCGCTGTCCAGTTCGAAGTTCAGGTCCCTGAGTAGAATGTAGTCCATGAAGATGATGGCGTGGGGTCCCTGAGTAGAATGTAGTCCATGAAGATGATGGCGTGGGGTGTGGCGACCTCTGCGATGGTAGTAGCGGGCAGGGTGTGAGGTCCTGGGGGTTGTAGATGAGGGTGGCACATAGCGTGGTCTTGGGGTTGGTCTAAATCTGGAAGTGGAGGTGCTCAGTGTTGGAGTGAGGGTCACTCATGCTGGATGTGGAGAGCCGGAGGGGGTCTTGTGAGCAATGGTGAGTCCTCCTCCCGGGTGGAGGTGGCCGTCCTTTCTCTGGATCTTGTAGCCATCTGGGATGGCCGTGGCGATGTCGGGCTGGAGGATTAGATGGTCAAGGTTTCTGTGAAAAAGGTGAAAATCGTGTGAGAGGGTATCGATCAGGTCTCAGATTTCTATGGCGTGTCAGTGCATGGAGCGCACTTTGAGGAGAATGCATGTCAGGGTTTCGGTGGTGTGTGTATCAGGCGGGCCTTCGACAGTAGTGGGAGCTATATCGATGGTGAAGGATCTGCTGCAGGGTCTGCAGAGAACTGTCCATGGGTGGTGTTTGGCGAGGGCCTTGAGCAGTTGGCGTGTCATCCGGGATTTAGTGCGTGGAGGTTGGTCGAGTTGTAGCAATGTGGCCTAGGACTAGGAGAACCAGGATTTCTGCGCTGTCAGCGGTCGGGTCGCGGACGGGCGCATACAGGCTTGCCTTAGGCGCGCCCGCTGAGCGCGTCCACTGTGCAAATGTGCAGTGGCCGCCATGAGTAGGGGAGGGGGCGGGACTGGAGGGGGAGGTGGGATCGAGGGCTGAGTCAGGGGAAGGGGCCGCAGGGGCAGCAGTGGTGGGTAAAATGGCAGAACCTGTGACAAAGGGAAAAAAGACAACCACAGAGCAACTAATACACACCAATGCCTGAATACAATGAAATTATACGTCAATGAGGCCAAGTGGGCACTCACCGAGATACCGGGCAAAAGCTAAGAGGAAGGCTGCCGGCGCGAACACTGGAGACAGGAGGAGGGCTCTAGCAGAGGCGCTGCACGTGGAGCTGATGAGGTGAGTGCTGACCTGGACCGGTGGTCTAGGTATCATACGCACTCCCCTGCAACGGCTGCCATAAGTAGAGGAGGAGGGCGGGACTAGAGGAGGGAGGCAGGACCAGGGGCTGAGCCAGGGGGAGGGGCCACAGGGGAGCACCCGTGGTAAAAATGGCAGAACCTGTGACAAAGGTAAAAAAATACAACAACAGAGCAACTAATACACACTAATGCCTGAATACAATGACATTATACGTCAATGAGACTACGTGGGCACTCGCTGAGATCCAAAAATGGCAGAACCTGTGGCAACAGAGCAAATCAAACCTCAATCTGTCACTCCAGCAATACTGAAAAGATCTGCATGTTCAAATGAGCAAACTACCACGCAGCAGTCAATCTCGCCAATACCTCAAGACCCTGACAGGTGATTTGATGTGCTTTATAAATGTCAGATTGATTGAGTGACTGATTGAGGCAGAAAATACTCCACCCTGTGGTAAATACCCCTAAGTAGATTATTTATAATTATGACTCCTAGTTATATTTTGTATATGTTTGTTTGGTAGGAATTGAGATCAGCAATTATAATCATGGCCTCAGCACAATTTGGTATTTACTCAATAAATGTGCAGTACATCATTTCATACAGTTAATTTCAATATATTTCTAAGCGATGATGCCAGAAACCAGAGACATGCTCCCAGTCACAGACAACGGTTCAGCCACATCCTGTGAACATAATTTAAGTATCCTGTGTCCCACCCCCTCTGTGAGAGTATAAAAGGCATGCCCTGAGCATGAGCTGTGCAGAAGACCCAGGCAGTGATCCAGGTCAGAGACTCCATCACCCTACACCGTACTCTTCTAGCACCATGAGGGCCTTCCTTGCAGCTGTGACCATGCTCCAGGCACTGATAACTGGAAGTAAGATGGTCATGCCCTTGTACAGTCTTGATTGTTGTGAGTATACACAAAGGCACACATAGATATTAAGAGAGTAATGTTCAGGGCCAAGCTTAATTCGCTCCAAAACTTTGCTGTAAGTTTAAATGTCCCCAGCTGTCTTCATCTACTGTCATATTATTGCCCTTTGTTCCTTGTTCCTGCCTTTCCCTCTTTTTTCATTTTTTATCTCAATTTAGACAACATGTAAATGCCAGGGAACCCTCATCCCACAAACTAGGGGGGGCTATAGGAAAAAATATTTAGCATGACGTATATTCTTTAGGGGGTCTTGAACTGCACCTTAGGTTGTGCTTGAAGTTTGGCCAGGCTGGACCTTGCTAAGGTTTTAAGTTCTGTACCTTGGGGCTTGTCCTGCTAGCCTTCCAATGAAATTGAGAAACAAATAGAAGCCAGCGGGAAAGAGGTTCAGGTCATAAACCTTTCTTTGTAAACCACTCACTTCAGACATGATCTCTCTCCCGAGTAAGGGATTTAGCTTCAATCCCTATGCCTCAGGTGACATTTTCAAACTCAAAATTGATTTGTTTAAATTTATCAGGGGTCTCAAAATTAAGAAACACTTTTCATGTAACCAATCCGTGAATAAAACAGTAAAAAACATCCCTATTGAGTGTGGGTCTGATGTTTTGACCATTAATGTTATTCCAGCGGCACTACTTGAACAGTCACCCTATGATATGGAATTACTAATTGAACAACTTAACATTGAATCTGATTACAGCATGGCTAGTGGTCTCAAATATAAATCCGAATGGATACCCACTCTCCCAGGGGGCACTTCTATTGACAATTTTTACAAATGTGTACTAGAAGACATTGATAAACTTGAGAGGAGAAATCCTAAAACATCCTTTAAGTATAAAGACAATCTGACACTGAGGGAACACCTAGCACTCAAGATACTTAGCAGCGATCCTGAGATCCTCATAAGAGAAGCAGATAAGGGTGGGGATGTAGTGGTCATGAATCATAGCAATTACCACAATGAGATTCGGACTCAACTTAATGACACCACCTGATATGAACGTCTCACCCACGATCCAAAAGAACCACTCACCATTGAAATCAACAAGAAACTCACCAGCTGACACACTGCTGGATTGCTGAATGAAGACGAATACCTTTATTTAAAAGTCTTTAGACCCACTTACCGATGGCTCTACACTCTTCCCAAAGTCCACAAATACCTCCCGTTCCCTCCTGGCAGACCCATACTATCAGGGATGGGAGGCCCCACAGAGAGGCTCGCAGAATACATAGATCTCTTCCTTGGACCATTGGTACGTAACCTTCCTTCATATATTCAATACACAAAACATATTCTCAGTCTACTGGCAGATCTACATTGGCAGCCCGGCACCATACTGTGCACATTAGATGTACTATCTTTCTATACTAGCATAAGACCGAACCTAGGACTGCAAGTGGTAACACAACGTTTGCACAACAGACCAGCGACCTTATGGCAACATACAAACATGTTAGTCTTGTGGAAAAGTAAATTTTGCCATGTTCTGTGTCCCTACGTGTCATCCATCATATGTTATGTGTGCATGATTAAATATGCATATGTACTCCCTATGTTCGATTAATGACGCAATTACAGTTGTGTCCACCTCTAGTATGTCAGTTTCCAGTCCTCGTGAATACTACGAATATCAGGCCTATGTAAAGCTACGTTGCCACGTTTCCCAGTGTGCACGTTATTCTATTGTAAAGTCCCCGTTTCTAGGCCTCAAAAGGGCCTGGACACCAGATTCAGCTCCTGTCTCCTGAAGCCCTCGCTGAGGAGCGATACAGCCCCCACCTGTATCCTCGACCCTTCACTTACTTTCCTGCCTCACAGTGCCCGGTGCAGCCTGGCTCAGCCTCTGAGTCTGCCAAGAGTATGTTATAGTTCCAGTTATCAGTTCAGTCCTCCTTCTCTGCATTCCTAAGCTACTGAACTGCATCAATAGTTTCCGTCATTGTCTAGCCTTCTCGTCTCCATGTTAGAGAAATACTGTATTTAATGGTCATTTAATATTCTTCATCACGCACTACATGTAGAATAATGCATGGTCCAGTCTTAGAATCAAGTTAGCCTTTCCCCTCTTGACTTCTAGTTTATATCAACATGTTCTCTAAACATCAGATACTAGATACTGTTTAGGTACATGTCGCCCTGACTCTCCAGACTTCAGTCTCTGCTCCTAGCACAGAGTTCATAGCCCCAGCTTCTCCTAGTGATACGTCATTGCTAGTTTGCGCGCACCATCAGGTTAGAGGTCCCGGCTCCTTAGGTAGCCCCCTCCATGGTTTCCGCCCCATTCATGACATATTCTGTTACGTTTGCATCACATGTCTATGTATACGCCCAGTTACACCTACTTTACCCTTATCTTTCGCGACTGCTACGCGTCACACCTTCTGCTCCACCCACTGCTACGCCTACTGCAATGTAATGCTATGTGTTTGCGTTATGTATATATGCTCATGTATTGTTATTAAAAGTCAGCGCGCTCATCCCAGATCCAGCCCCAGCAGCTGCTGGGCCCTGTCATCCTATTCCTATGCAGGTTGTCCTGATCCTGTCCTTATGCTGTAATAAACCTGCAAAACTCCTACTACCTCGAATCTTGACTCTTATTTATTGAGCTATCTGTTATGATATATGTCTAGTCAAAAATAGGGTATTATTTATTTATTTACCACATAATGGCGCCCGAATAGGGACCTGCCCTTTCCCCACGCGTCGGTGAAGCCACGCCGACCCCCTGACCCTCTGCAGTCGTGACGGAACTCTTCTGCGCAGTGGCAGATATTTCTGCTCAAGTATCCCTCAGGCCCACGGAGGAGACGGAGGAGGCGGTCCAGCATCCAGACGAGACGGTGGAGGAACGCGGCGAGTCCCGACCAGAGCCCAAGCCAAGAGTCCAAGGTCCGAGGTATCCGGAGGTCCGCCCGTAACTGAAGTCCGAAGTCCGAAGTTCATCGTCCGTCGTCGTAGCAGTCCAGTCCAGTCTGAGGCCTTCCGTTCTTGCTGCCCGGTGAGTACCGTTACTGGGGTGGTATCTAGACAGGGTCAATTTAAGTGACTCTGGTCTGTGGGTTGGTGGTACACAGTCCCACAAACGAAGTGTCCACTTCGGTGGATACGGGTCCTGACGTGTCTCTTTACGAGACCGGTAAGTTTCGTACTGTTTCAGCAGTGCATCTAGTTTCTGTTCTAGTCAGTTTCTGTTCTCGAGAAAATTTATGTGTTTTGTTCTCAGTATTTCCAGGTAGTATTCTGTTCGAACTGTTATTTTAAATGTTTTTCATGTATTTCAATGTCGTGGTATGAATGAGAAATAAGTATCGTGTTCATTGTGTATTGTATTGTGTCTAGATTACAGTCCAGTCATGCCACTCTTTTCGAAGTTACGTCAGTTAAAAACTAGAAAGGGTCTGCTGGAAGCAGCAGTTCCCGTCCCGCCCAGGGACAGTCCAGGTCACTTTATGTATCAGAAACATGGCATAAGCGCCATATTGTATCTAGATTTATGGGTAGAGTATACCAAACAGTTAGAAGAAAAGTATAGATGGCCCGTATCGGGTACATGGGATGCTGAGTGCATCATGCGAGTAGAAGAGGCATTATGGAAAAAGAAAGCCAGACAGTCACAGAAAGATGCCATCGAGTTATGGCGCAAAGAAGCTCATAAAAGAACCGAAAAAGAAATCAGAAAGTCAGAATTAAGTAGAGAATCCTTAGAACGAGCACAAGAAAAAGAATTAATCGAGATAGGTGAACAAGTCAAAGCCGAACAGTCAGACAGACAGAGGAATGCCCTTATTAAGGGTATGTACCCTCTTCTTGCCGAGGGCTTGCCAAAAGCGACCCCGGAGGCATCCAGTAATTTCCCGCCACCATTAGTTCCGACCAAGCTACGTCACAAACAGACCGCAGCTGATATTTTTATTTCGTCCTATTTGGACGACACAGTCCCAGAATATGCAAATCCTGTTCGCGCTCCGCCAGTCCCAGTAAATCAGGCACATCCTGCTTCTCCAGACACCGGGGCACCCCATGCAGTACCTGCTACGGTACCCCCGGTCCAGCCAGCATTTCAATTTCCCGCTCCGCCACGAAGAATATCAGTCGACGATTCTAGTCTAGGGGCCGCAGGAGGAGGTCCTCCTCAAACCCCGCCGCCACGCAAGCGTTTATCAGCACTCGAATTACATGCTCAAGCATCACAGCGTACTCCCAAGAGTAATAAGTCTGTTGCAGAAATCAGGCAAGCCCTTGGCGAATGTGCCTATGACCCAGTCCCAGGCGAGAATAATATGGTTTTATATTCAGTACGCATAAGGAGGGTGACCGAGTATCTAGTCACCCTACCCAATATGAAAGAAGATCTAGACAGAATATATCGTTTCATCCGTACAGGGGATGATCCAGAAAGTATTAGTGATGCCATGTCTCAAAGGAAAGCTGAGATCCAGCGTATGATATTAAAGTTTTTAATTAACTGTCTAATAAGAGAACAAGATTACCCGTCTAAAGATCCGGCCGAAATGAAAACCCTGACAAAGTGGAGTGATAATATAGCCGAGGGTAAGCACAATACCATTAGTGCCATGGAGAGTATGTACAAGAAAATCCGTAGAGAAATAATAAAGATACACGAACAACGTAAAGCAGCACAAGTAAGCGAGAAAGAAAGTAACTCTGATACTGAAGAGGTAGACGATGAGAACACTGCCAGAATAGCGTATGTAGGAAGATCTAGATTTCCAGATCGCCATTTACGCCTAGAACACAAGTCTACTTTCCATCATCCAGCACCAGAACAAGGTTCCCTAGAACAAGTATTTCAAGCTACCGATCACATTCTGAAATCACGAATCGGTTACAGTGAGTTAAGTACTATGCATGAACAAGAAATAGTTCGGTCAGCAGTCCGATGGATTACTGATTCTACCACTTTTCCAGACGAAATAGTGGCACAAATGTTTCTGAAATTGCCCCCAGCCGAGCAGCGACTGGTGGGTATGTATATGATCCAGCACCTCATTACATTGTATGAGGGTCAGCACTCTGATCCAGGTCCGTTACACGATATCCTGAACGAGTTACTCCAGTATAGATGGAAAGGTCTAGGTACCGACTTAATTAGTGTCATTCTAGAGCAGCGCCACAAATATAGAACGTTTCTGAACCCGCATTTTGTTCATGTCTCACCCCCAGAAAGTAAACCATTTTACATGGAAAGACAGAACCCGTTACGAGAAGTGCATCCAGTTAAGACAGGGGACGGTGAAATGCAACGAGTGTTTGTATACACTCCAATAACAAAGATGGAACTCCTCGAGATGAAGAAATTAATTCCCTGTCATGACAAAGATCCAGCAGGGTTCCACCGAGAATTAAAAGACATGCTCCGTATGGGAGAATACACTTACCCAGATATCATTAAAATGTTAAAGGTCCTGTTGCCCGCAGGGGTGTATGAAAAGCTAAAAGAAAAAGAATGGGAGGTGGGAGAGAAAAAGATAGATTGGGCAGTTCTAGAAGCTGAAGACAAGGCACGAGTACCAGGTACCGGTCTTGGAGATAAATGTAAAGAATTACCAGAATTATTGATTCAAGTTTTACCCAGATTATTGACAACTAGAAAAGAAGACTGGGATGCAATCTCAGCCTGTAAACAGAAACAAGATGAAGATATTAGTGATTTTTATTCTAGGTTTGAAAAATGTTTCAGTATCAATAGTGGCCTCAAGACAAGTAGTGAGTCATACCCTCACCTTTTTGTTACTAAATTAGTCGAGAATTCAAGTCCACAAGTTAAAAATCGAGTTTTGAAAGTCGAAAGTACATGGCAAGCTAATACCCCGTCCCAAATGCTCCAGATGCTCCAGTACCACCAGAATAGAATCAGGGAAGAGCAAGAACACGAGAGAAAACGTATGAAAGACACGAAAATGAAAGTACTAGTTGCACAATCTGTTCCTCAAGACAGTCAGAAGAGGGGTCCGAATCAAGCCAGTCATCCTGCAGCTCCCGTTAAAGGGAATTGCAATTATTGTAAACAGCCAGGTCATTTTATAAATGAGTGTGCAGTTCTGAAACATAACATAGTTACTGGTAAGACTAAAGAAAGACCACGTCCGCCTAGACAAGAACAAGTTTCCCAGATTCCTCAGTCACAGAATGCACAACAGACAGTTACAGCACCGCAGCCTATCGCTGCAACACAGCATGTTACACAGCAGATGTACCAGTATGCACAGTCTGAGTATCCAGAGTACCAGCAGTATTCATGAAACAGCCTAGAGAGGGAGGTAGGCTTGCCTCTCATCGAGATACCTGTAGATCAAGAAGGTCCCTATGTTCACAGTCAAGTATTAGGGAAAGACAGAAAGTTTTTGATTGATACAGGGGCAAGTAGGACCACAATTAGTCACGCCGAAGTTCCAGGGGCTCCGCTCTCAGGCTCAAGAAATGTTTCCCTTGGATTTTCAGGAAAACCCATTGTAAATGAAATATCAAAGCCAGTTACTCTAGAAGTAGGTCCATTGTCCCGCACTACTGATCTGTTACTTACTAAATCATGTCCAGAAAACCTATTAGGCATTAAGACACTGAAAGAGCTAGGTGCAGTTATATGTTGTTCCCCAGAGGGAATACGATTGTTCTTACGTGACTTCAAGGGTCACTATGTATTACGAGATTTTGATTCGAGACTGTCTAATGTTCCGCAGCATTTATGGGCGCAAGGTCCAACTGATGTAGGTTACATGCAAATCACACCCTATCGTGTGACTCTCAAACCAGGTGTAGTGTTACCACGAATCAGACAGTACAGATTGCCACCCGAGGCTGTAGCAGCCTTATCCAAAATTATTGACGAGCTCATGGCTCAAGGAGTAGTTGTAGAAACTGACTCCAATGTATGTAACTCTCCGATCATTCCAGTCATGAAACGTACTGATCCAAATGCACCCCCAGTATATCGATTAGTGATCGACCTACGAGAGCTTAATAAATGTATTATTCCGCAGTACCCAGTTGTCCCAGACATCTCTTCCCTATTGACAGCCATTGATTCCGAAGCCACGTTCTTTACAGTAATCGACCTCAAGAATGCATTTTTTAGTGTTCCAATTCATCCAGACAGCCAGTTTCTTTTCGGATTCTGTTTAAATGGAAGGAGCTATATGTTCACACGCGCTCCTCAAGGTTTCACAGAAAGTCCTAGTATTTACAGTCAAGCACTCAAGAGACAACTAGACAACATTCACATGCCAACTGACACTGCCCTGCTCCAGTATGTCGATGATCTACTGATCACAGCCCGTTCTGAACGTGATTGCGAGCGAGCGTCACTGACGGTTCTGTATTTCCTAGCCGAGATGGGGCACAAGGTGTCCCCTTCTAAGCTTCAATTCTGTGTCCAGCAAGTGGTATACTTAGGACACTTACTGTCCAAGAGGGGTAGGCAGTTGACACCAGACCGTATCCAGTTAATAGCGAGTCTTCCTCAGCCCAAGACCCAGAAGGAGGTACGTGCTTTTATCGGCCTTACTTCTTATTGTAGACAATGGATTCCTCAGTATGCATTTCTAGCCAAACCACTGATACAGTTAACGACACAGGAGGCAGCCGTATCGACTGTCCTCCCTTGGACATCTGAACATACACTGAGTTTCAATGAGTTAAAGAAAGCTTTATGCCAAGCTCCAGTTCTAGCGACACCGAACTACAGTAAGCCTTTTACACTTTTCGTCACTGAACGTGAAGGTACAGCATTATCTGTTCTCACACAAGATCAAGCAGGACAATACAAGCCCTGTGCTTATTTTTCTAGCACACTAGATCCAGTCGCCCAGGCTCTGCCTGCGTGCCTCAAGTCAGTTGCAGCCACAGCGCTAGCTATCAGACAAAGTGATTCCATAGTCTTAGGACATACCTTGACAGTACAAGTTCCACATTCCGTGGAAGTTCTTCTGAACCGAACACAGACTCAGCACTTGACAATTGCACGTTTAACAGGTTATGAATTGACACTGTTCCAGCCACACATAGAAATCAGACGCTGCAACATCCTGAATCCTGCTACATTATTACCATCAGTTACTTCGAATTCTGCCACACATGACTGTGTGGAAGTAGTTAACATTACGACAAAACCAAGACAAGATCTGACAGATATTCCGTTACCAGACCCTGACCTGACACTTTATGTGGATGGTTCATGTATGAGAACAAGTACAGGAGAACTAGTCGCCGCATATGCAGTGACTACTGACACCGAAGTTATTAAGACACACCGTATTGACACCCTGTCCGCTCAAGCAGCAGAGCTAGTTGCTCTGACACAAGCCTGTATACACGCCAAGAACCTGAAAGTTAATGTTTACACAGATTCACGCTACGCATTTGGAGTCGTACACGACTTCGGAGTGCTCTGGCAGGAGAGAGGTTTCCTGACTTCTCATGGAACCAAGATTCAGCATGGTCTCCTTATTCAAGCTCTATTAGATGCCATACACTTACCGACATCTATCGCTATCATGAAGTGCAAAGCACATACGAAAGTTACTGACATTATTTCCCAGGGTAACGATCTAGCAGATCGCACAGCCAAGCTTACAGCACAGACTCCAGACATTCAAGTTAATCCGACACAGACACATACTCCAGATCCGACCACATGTATGACAGTTAAGGACCCTACTCAAGATGTCATAGATATCCAGTTACATGCTACTCCCGATGAAATCAAGAAATGGTCCGAACAAGGAGGGGTCCAGACAGATCAAGGATGGTTAACGAAGGGTAGAGCCACATGGTTTCTCCCCGACTCTATGGTTCAAGTCATTATTAATACCGCACATAGTCCAGCACATTTAGGAGAAAAAGCTATGTTAGATAGTATCCAGAACATTTGGTTCAACAAGCATTTACGAGCTGCAGCCAAGCAGAAAGTCCGTACCTGTATGATATGTTGTCAGTTTAATCCAGGTAAAAGTGTCCCGGTGGAACAAGGTGGATTCCAGCCCCCTGACCACCCTTTTGAAGTCCTCCAGATGGATTATATTCAGATGGAGCGATGTCGAGGTTTCAAGTATGTCCTTGTAGTTGTATGCGCTTTGTCCAGATGGACAGAAGCATATCCAGTCCCAGATTACACAGCCGCGACCACTGCCAAGCAGTTGGTTCGTGAGTTCTTCCCCCGTTATGGACTCCCTAGAGTCGTATATTCTGATAACGGCCAGCCATTCTCCTCAGAGTTAATGAAGCACGTTTCCCTTTTGTTAGGGTACCAGTGGAAGTTTCATTGTGTACGCCATCCTGAAGCAGCCGGTCTAGTTGAGAGACATAATCAGACTCTGAAAATCCGAATTGCAAAAGTCTGCAAAGAAAAAGGTGTGGACTGGCTAGTAGCTCTGCCAGTCGCTTTATTTTATATGCGCATGGTTGCACATTCCAGATCAGGTCTGTCCCCGTACGAGGTCGTTTTCGGCCGCCCCCCTAACATGTGGGGTACTCCTAGACCCCGAAGTATTACCGATGTTTCAAGTAATATGCTGACAGATTACCTAGCTTCCTTGATGTCTGCCCTCAACTCATGTCGTTCACAGGTTGCCGCCGCATTTCCAGACAATACCGAGGTGGCACCGCATGAAATCGTTCCAGGATCCATGGTGATGGTCCGCAACTTTGACAGATCAAGTCCGCTGGAGCCTCGTTGGAAAGAGCCCCGACAGGTCCTCCTCACCACCCGTACAGCCGTGAAGTTGGAAGGACGCAAAGGCTGGGTGCACCTTTCTCATGTCAAACTTTTTAATGGACTAAAACCCGTCTTAAAGAACATTTCCCAGGATTTGAAGGATTGCCAAAATATTGTTTTAAAGGACTGTCCCGCAAAAGACATTGCTACAAACCCTCCCCTGTTAGAGAAAACTCCGCAGCAGGAGTATAAACAGAAACTACGGTCTAGTAAATTAAGTCAGCCAGTTTGATTGTCTAAGTCCTCCCCTAGGTGAAACGGTTAGACTGTTTCTGACATGTATAAAATAGACCCCCATAGTGAGAGAGTTAGTCAAAACTCAATCCGATGTATCGTTTTTCTATGTTTCATATTATTTCTCAGCATTATGATTTCCTGCACCAGTTATGCATTTTACCTGTGTTTCCCAGTTTCACATGTAAATAAGTCTTTCAATGTCACAGTAGAGCACACGTTTAGTGATCTGCCTCCTCACGAGCTGTCTTACCGCCTCGCTATGCGTAACAACTCATTTATCCGTATGTTACATTACTCACACCAGACCAGCAATGCCACTAATTGTTGGGTGTGTGGTCGACTCCCCCCTTTCCAGACACCGAAGGGAGTTCTGCCACTTTTTTCTTATCCATTTTCACATAATGGTTCGTGTGGAGCATGGTCCACGTTAACGTCATCCTCAACAGATATGTCTTTTCTTAACAGTACATGTTTTCCAGACAAGCAAGGTCTCCCTCACCGAACAGGGTTAGATCTAGAAAATGAAGTGTATAATTTAGGTAATTATTCGTCGAATTTTATGGTCCTGAATGTTCAGTCTGATACTACTCCAGACTCACCTGCTATTTCAGTACTACCAGTCAAAGGCGAATTATGTGTCCGAAATAATGGTTCCGTACATGTAGGACATAGTGATTGTACTACTATTGTCAAGTATAGTGACAGTGGGAAATCTATTTTCAAAGCTTCACGTCATTCTTATTTTATTTGTGGTCAAACTGCATATGTTCGTCTGCCCCTCGATTGGGAGGGAACCTGTTACATTGCCTTCCTACTGCCACCAGTTTTTCTAGCCCCACCTGACTACCATAGGAATTCCTACCTAGTACATACTAGACACAAGAGAAATCTCCCGATTGTCGACTATACTGAAACTGCTGCAGAGCAATTCATTGATATTGATAAAGGTGTTTTCCCTTATTTAGGTACAGTTGTAAATAGTAAACTAATCCGTAGATTAACCAGAACCCTCGAAGTTGTAGTAAATGAGACTGCCTCTGCTCTAGGTAACTTAACCGAAGAGCAATCTGCTATGAGATTTGTCGTTTTACAAAATCGTCTCGTCCTTGACGTCATACTGGCCGATAGGGGCGGGGCTTGTAGAGTCATCGGATCTAGTTGCTGCATTTTCATTCCAAATAACGCGCCGTCTGTTTATTCAGCTATAACCAGACTCCATAAAATTGCCCATCTGATACACCAAGATCCAGGCACCTGGACATGGTCCGGTTGGTTCTGGAATATAATTTCCGCATGGGGATGGAAAGTCTTGTCCTTTCTAGGTATAGCAGTAGCGATCATATTCAGCTGCTGCCTCTGTATACAATGTGGCCCTGCGATTTGCGGCATTTGTGCTACCTCTTGTATTCCTAGTCCCAAGCCCCGTTCTAAATCCCGTTCCAGGATAATTCGAGACGAGCAAATGATACTGTATGAAATGATAGATGGTATCATGAATATTGATGTTTCCTGATGGAAACGTACTGACAAGGAGGGAATGTGGAAAAGTAAATTTTGCCATGTTCTGTGTCCCTACATGTCATCCATCATATGTTATGTGTGCATGATTAAATATGCATATGTACTCCCTATGTTCGATTAATGACGCAATTACAGTTGTGTCCACCTCTAGTATGTCAGTTTCCAGTCCTCGTGAATACTACGAATATCAGGCCTATGTAAAGCTACGTTGCCACGTTTCCCAGTGTGCACGTTATTCTATTGTAAAGTCCCCGTTTCTAGGCCTCAAAAGGGCCTGGACACCAGATTCAGCTCCTGTCTCCTGAAGCCCTCGCTGAGGAGCGATACAGCCCCCACCTGTATCCTCGACCCTTCACTTACTTTCCTGCCTCACAGTGCCCGGTGCAGCCTGGCTCAGCCTCTGAGTCTGCCAAGAGTATGTTATAGTTCCAGTTATCAGTTCAGTCCTCCTTCTCTGCATTCCTAAGCTACTGAACTGCATCAATAGTTTCCGTCATTGTCTAGCCTTCTCGTCTCCATGTTAGAGAAATACTGTATTTAATGGTCATTTAATATTCTTCATCACGCACTACATGTAGAATAATGCATGGTCCAGTCTTAGAATCAAGTTAGCCTTTCCCCTCTTGACTTCTAGTTTATATCAACATGTTCTCTAAACATCAGATACTAGATACTGTTTAGGTACATGTCGCCCTGACTCTCCAGACTTCAGTCTCTGCTCCTAGCACAGAGTTCATAGCCCCAGCTTCTCCTAGTGATACGTCATTGCTAGTTTGCGCGCACCATCAGGTTAGAGGTCCCGGCTCCTTAGGTAGCCCCCTCCATGGTTTCCGCCCCATTCATGACATATTCTGTTACGTTTGCATCACATGTCTATGTATACGCCCAGTTACACCTACTTTACCCTTATCTTTCGCGACTGCTACGCGTCACACCTTCTGCTCCACCCACTGCTACGCCTACTGCAATGTAATGCTATGTGTTTGCGTTATGTATATATGCTCATGTATTGTTATTAAAAGTCAGCGCGCTCATCCCAGATCCAGCCCCAGCAGCTGCTGGGCCCTGTCATCCTATTCCTATGCAGGTTGTCCTGATCCTGTCCTTATGCTGTAATAAACCTGCAAAACTCCTACTACCTCGAATCTTGACTCTTATTTATTGAGCTATCTGTTATGATATATGTCTAGTCAAAAATAGGGTATTATTTATTTATTTACCACAGTCTCCATGATGGAACTGATTTTGTACAACAAGGTCTTCATGTTTGACAAACATTGGTACAGACAAACCAGGGGAATGGCCATGGGATCCAAATTTTCGCCATCCTTTGTGAATCTGTTTATGGGTACATTGGAAGCCGATTTGATTTGGGGAACCATTATCTTTTTGAGTTGATACATTGATGATTGTCTCTTACTATGGTCAAACACACAGGACCATTTGGAAGAGTTTTCACACATCTGAACACTAACACATGGGGAATGAAATTCACCATTGAATCCAGCACTACGAGATTAGAATTCTTAGATTTTGAACTGTACATTAAGAATTACCAATTACACAGGTTTTTCCGCAAGAAAACCGCATGCAATGCTGTTCTGAATGCTGATAATTCCCATCCTCCGCACCAGATCCAAGCGATACCCTTTGGGGAGTTTTTGAGGGCCAGGAAGAATTGCAGTGAAGACACTGAATTTCAGACATGTTTCATGGATATGAAACAGAGGTTCTCCAAAAGGAGTTCACATGCGAGAAGAATAAGGTGCGCGCTCCAGCTATTTCTGGTGGCTCTCTGACAGCTTCTGGCCTTCTGATCACGTGTCCTCAACCCGGAACACAGTGATTGGCCGGGAGGTGTTCTGGCTTACAAGCCTCAGGTAGGATTAACGATGCCCACGCTCTTATACAATGTTTCCAATCTTTAATCTTAACTTTCCTGATGCACGTGATTAACGTACGAATGATCTGCTTTTCAGATCTACTCACGTTACTGAAATTCTCTGTCTTACACAGAGTCTCCCTTATGGCTCCCACAACGAAATACTACCAATACCTCGGTAACTTTGTTTATTGTTGTGCTGCCTTTCTACACTAGGAATAAAGTATAATTTCAAAGTGCCCTGCCGATAAGCTCATTATTTTTTGCTTCTTGTCCATTACTCCAGGACTCTATCAAACGTGCCGGATGTTTCTTTTTTACATCCCTTTGGTCAGCGAGTCTTATTATGATCTTAGGTGGTGTTCAGTCACTCAGCATCTTGAATATTTCCGTGCTTGCCATATCTGATGGCGCAATGAGATTCTGAATCAGTTTCACTTTTCAATTTCTAGGTACCCCTAAGTCAGCCAAATCTGCTTGAGTGTTTAGCCCAGCCGGGTTGGAATTATCACCGGCTGAGTGATAAACACTCGTTTTATTTTCTATCTTCAACTATATATTTTTGGTTTTGTTTCCCACCCTCCTTTTTCTTTCCCCTTTCCTTTCATGGGGGCATATCATCAAGGCCATAATTATCGCTCAGCGCTCTTAGCGTGAGGATAATTATCGCCGGCCAACTCTGATTTTTATCACAGATCTCCAAAGCGATAAAATTCAGAGCGCAAGCTGCCGATTGTGCGATTATCCTTGGAAATACAGTGATAATCGCACAAGGTTTGGCGAAAGCTTGCTGATAGGGCAAGGCCTACTTAGCCATGATATCCACCTTACCTAGGATATAATGGCTAAGTCAGGTTTGAAGCAGGTGTAAGGAAAGTAGCAATAACAGAGGTTAT
Organism: Lissotriton helveticus; assembly: GCF_964261635.1. Classification (NCBI taxonomy): domain Eukaryota; kingdom Metazoa; phylum Chordata; class Amphibia; order Caudata; family Salamandridae; genus Lissotriton; species Lissotriton helveticus. The sequence goes on along the minus strand of NW_027611650.1, from coordinate 106,918 downwards.
CTCTACTGTTGCTTGGTGACATTTCTCCAGTTATGTCAAGGCAGGAACGCCCACTTTGCATCTCATTAGAGATGCACAGATGGGCGATTTGGGAAAGGGTGATAATGCATGGATTCACGCGATAGCTTGACCTTTCTAATTTGGCGATAAAATTATCGCCGCTTTCTGTCCAAAATTTACGCTAAAGCGGAGATAATTTTATATCCGGGGCTTGATGATATGCCCCATAGTTTGTCCTTTTACTAGTCTGACTAAGACTGGTCCTCTAAATGTCATCTTTACAAGCTTAAGTTTCTATTCCTATGGCTATTTCCTTATTGTTTTCCCACCTCTTTCTCTGTTCTTCTCATAGACGGCCAAGACAAATATCCTTTGTATACAGGTACATTATAAGTATCTTCAGACACACTTGTCAAATGACTTATATCCCTCACATCCTACATAGTATCCAAGCATGATATTTTGCTAGTCATAGTCTCATTCTTAGGGCACTTGAAATGTCATGTTTGTTTGACTGTATTTTCCACCAAGGACATGAACACTTGCTGTACATCTTTAGCTATGCTGATTCTCGTATTGTTGACACGGTCTTAATGTGATGTGGGTTGCACATATTTGTATTTAGTTAACACCAACTCCGTTTCACAATACTCTTTTTAGTGTTTTGTCATGACATGTGTATCATCCATACTCCTTGTATCATTCCCAGGACTGAGGAAGTCGCAGATTTATTTTTCAAATGCGACGAAACACGTGTCGGATGGTTTTCTTCTGTTCGTTGGCTCTTTGCTAAAGAAAAATAAAAGACTGACAGTTACTCAACTCATCTGAAGATATTTCTTTTGAAATTGTGGCTTCTACGCTGTAGTTTTTTGTATTTACCTACATACTGTTTGTTTACTATTATGTGTGCCTAGATTTTTGCTTTAATTGTTATTGTGAGGGAGTTACCCACACAAAATTGAGGAGTTACAGGGCTTATCCGCTCACCTGGTTGCACCATACTGATTTGTTTTTCATCCAAACACTTGCGTTAATTAGCAGAGTGCCAATAATGTTCACTGGCCACTAAAAACCCTTTCCCAAAGTGTTCCCCATGACCTCAGAACAATTTGGTGTTTACTTAATAAATGTGCAGTACATCATTTCATCCAGTTAATTTCACTATATTTCTAAGGGATGATGCCAGAAACCAGAGACGTGCTCCCAGTCACAGACAAAAGCACAGCCACATCCTGTGCACATAACTCAGGTATCCTGTGCCCCACCCCCTCTGTGAGAGTATAAAAGGCATGCCCTGAGCATGAGCTGTGCAGAAGACCCAGGCAAGTGATCCAGGTCAGAGACTCCATCACCCTACACCTCACTCTTCTAGCACCATGAGGGCCTTCCTTGCAGCTGTGACCATGCTCCAGGCACTGATAACCGCAGGTAAGACGGTCATGCCCTTGTACAGTCTTGATTGTTGTGAGTATACACAAAGGCGCACATAGATATTAAGAGAGTAATGATCAGGACAGAGCTTAATTCGCTCCAGAACTTAGCTGTAAGTTTAAATGTTCACAGTTGTCTTTATCTTCTATCATATTGTTGCCCATTTTCCTTGTTCCTGCCTTTCACTCTTTTTTTCATTTTTTATTTCAATTTAGACAACTTGTAATTGCCAGGGAACCCCCATCCCACAAACTAGGAGGGGATATAGGTAAAAATATTCAGAATGACGTATATTCTTTAGGGGTTCTTGAACTGTACCTTAGGTCAGCTTGAAATTCAGCCAGGCTGGGCCTTGCTCTGGTTCTGAGTTCTGTACCTTGGGGCTTGTCCTGCCAGCCTTCCTATGAAAATGCAATCTAATAACCTCATAGCAATTTAGCACTTTTTTTTTACTGTTTTAATGAATGTTAATTATCACTAACATAATGAGGATTGTATTTTCAATATTGATCATACACATTGCAAGAGGTGCAATGGAAGAAAGATCACAATTATCTTGTAATAATCAGCTTTTTTCTTTATTTTGTATTTTCATTTTCACTTCACACCTTTCATTTCTTGTTACAAATGTGAGTGTGAGTCTTTAAAAAATCTGATTTTTATGATGTAAAATAAAATGTCCAAGAATACTGCTTGAATCCTGTGATAGTGATACAATTCCAAATTATCAGGTTGTGAATTGTAGTTTACCACGAGGTGATCTACACTCACACACATGTTCATTAGAAAACACATTTCATGTTTTATTTTTAGTTTCTTCCATGAAGAAAACAACATAATGATGAGTTCCGACTTCTCTCAGGCTTCTCTAAAGCAGCAGATGCTACCTTTGTTCAATTGACATAGCAGAGAAGTTTCAAAGGATAAAGCTGGTGTAAGATCTAGTTTCATTTGAGCCTCTAGCTCTCTTCTGGTAGCCAAAGCCTGAACTTTACCAAGGACCTTTCTTTATCTCCATTTGGGACGGCAAGGGTGTAAGCAAGCTTCACAGGCCGGACCTGGACATATGTATGTTTGAGTGGTAGCAAGTGGCTAGTGCAAATAGCCATTAACTAGGTTGCCTGTGCCCGTAGTGTCGATACACAGCTGGAAACTACTGTTTTCGCAGTCATCTTTCCGAGGCAGTTCTATGCTGGGAATGGTTCACGTTTTAAGTGGTGTAACTAGTCAGCCATTGCTGATAATCTTAATGCGGAAGAACTAGTGGTTTAGGCATTAAGCAAAATATTACTGCATGAAGCCCAGTACTGTGGGTTGACAGACAAACCACCAAAGGAACCTGAATAAAATCTGTCCAGTTTGTTTCGAACTGTGTGCATGGCATATGAGAGCTACGCCGGCTATGCCCATATCTAGCATCACAAACAGCCACCAAATAATCCAAATTATGTCTCACTTATTTTATTCTCTTCAGATAATCACACATAGTGATAGAAGAAATCTTAAGTTACAATTCACTATACCAGTACTGCATGTGGTAGCTTTCATGTGGTCATCAATTATGAATGACACAATACTGAAGGGACATCTCGGTCCTGAAGAAAGCCATACTGACCCTGTAGGCACTTTATTAGATGGCTGAAACATGTAGAATGAGGATATGGGAGATCATCGCCATCTCATATCATACCCAGCTATGTGTTTAACCTTACCAGAAGTTTCCATTATTAAAATTGTCTTGAGTTGTGGGTAACCTTCAGTTCATTTTAATCCTCTGATTCCTGCAACACTCTGAAAAAGCTGCTGTTCTGAAATTCAGGTGTCACAGCACACCCAAGAACAGGAACTCTGTGACAAAGCATGCCACTAACTTGCTTTAGTGGAAGAGGGTCCCTTTAAACACCTAAAGGGTTTCTGAACTCTCTTGAGCGAGGGGCATCTAAAGATGTTTTGAACTGGGCTAGAGAGTTCCTTTTCATTAGGGAAGAAAAGTGAGCCATAACTCTTCTCACTCTCTCGTTTTGTTCTTCTCTGCACTTTTAAAATAACTATGCTGGAGTTCTGAAGGTAAATGAGCAATAAAGATGTGTTTATATTTTGTTTTTATCAGGTTATATTTGCTGTGCTTCAAAGCCAGAGGTCCAATCCTAGGCATGGGTGTACATTCTATAAACATTGAGATTGTTTTTTGCTTTCTCTACCTGTGAAGCAAGACTGGACATCGGAATGAATTGTGTAGTATATCGCAGTCCTCCTGTGGGCAACTTTAGCAGGTAGATCGGCATAGTAAACTTGCTGTCTTGAGTTTTTGTGGTGACGAGTGTCAGTTTTGAAGAATTTTGAGGAGAGTATCATTCTGGCCTCTCTGATTCCCTTATCCATGTTCAAAATAACATCGGCCCATTCCTCGTCAGAATTTAGCTACAGTAATTAACCCTTGCCATTTGACTGAGGTTTTGCTAGTATTGGGTATGAGTGTAATGTATACACTGTGAGATTATAAAATCCAGAGACTGCACCTTTGAATTCCCCCCCCAATTTTTAAGTATTGTAACACATGGTCTTAGTCTACGAAATAAGGCTTGTTTTACTGGTATTTCCCCGTTTGGAAGAAAGGGAGTTGGAATTATACCTGAAGTATTTCAAATGCTTTAAGATCACCTTCTAAAGTGAGTAAGTGATCCAATATTAGAATACCTGCTCTCTCCCATATATCCGAGGACATAGTCTGGTTACATATCCTAATATCGGTTTTATGCCACATGGGGGCCTTTCCATGTAGTCTCTGGTTACTCTTTAGGAGTTTGTGGGCATGCATTCAAATCTTAAGCATAGATTGAATAATTGGGTTGGAAGTTTGTGACGTAGGTGATTTATGGCTGCAAAACATTTGCAAATCTGAAGTTGCTTGTAAACTTTGTCTTTCAGTATGAACCCATAGTGGGGCATCATCATCTTATTGCCGCAGCCAGCAGTTCAAGTGCAAAAGGAATAAAACTGGCGATAAAGGGCCACCCTGGTGGCTTCATCTTTGTACTAAACTTTTTTTTGAAAGGAAATCCCCACAATTCACTTGTCGGAAGCTGTCTCATATAACCATTTGACCTTAAAGATATATGCATACCCTAATCCAAACCTATGTAGTGTACAGAACCTATAGCTGCATTCAATACGGTCAAAGGTCTTCTCTGCATCTAAGGATAAGGTTAATCCGTCTCCTTCAACATCCTTGGAAAGCCAGAGTATGTGATCCAAAGTGCGTAGATGGTTATGAGAGTTTCTGCCTTGCATGAATCTCAGTTGAGAACTGTGTATGAGTTTAGCGATAACTTGTTTAAGTTTTTTGGTGGGTAATATCTTTTAATCAGTATTCAGAAAGGAAATTGGATGCTAGCTACTGCAGTATAATGGATCTATCTCAGGTTTGGGAAAGACCTAGCTTTATTTGTGAGTGAGGTGAGATTACCAGTTTCCTCTGCTTCTTTATAGGTATCATAAAGGGCACCTATTGCTTCTGTTTTTACCCAACGGTAACATTCCCCATGAAAACCATCTTCTACCAGTGTAATATTGCATGGAAGATTAGAGATAGCTTGGGCAATTTTATCATTTGTTATTTTGCCTGCCAGTATGAGCCAATCCTGCTTATTGAGGCTTAAGTTTTATTTTCTGAAAAAAATCCTGATCTTTGTGGTGATCATCATCAATCTCTGAGCACTATCGCTTCCTGAGTCTCAGTTATTAGCTTGCCTCCAGAGTTATAAGTAGCCGGAATAACTGTCATAGTTTCTCTCTGTTTTTTTTTTTCGTCCTCATCAGCCCAGGTCAACAGAAACCGAACTCCGGGGCCTCCCTGGAAGTAGCACCATCTGGAGCCCTTTTGTTTTAGACCTAAGATGGGTCACACTATACCTTGCTTCTCTCACTCTGACCATAGGAAGCCTTACAATCGACAGGACCCTCGCAGAGGGCACCACTGGAGTAATCTAGCAAAATCGTATAAAGGCCTAATCATAGGACCATAATTATACATTTACACCGGGGTTTACCCAGTTCTCAAAGGGGAGCCAGAACTCATTAGGCTTAAGCTTAGAAGCTCTGCCTAGCAGAACTAGCAGAACCATAGATTTGTTTGAAGCCAACCATTCTGCTTTGTTTGGAGCGTAGCTTTAATCCAATTCTTACAAATGTCCCTGCGTTCAAGCAATATTAAATAAAAAAATACTTGTTTTTAATATTTTGTGCAACGATTCATAGTTAAACGGAAGCCCAAGAAAGACAAGATATTTGCTTACCTGGAGCGACCCTCCAGGTATTAAAGATACTTTGTTACTTACATCCCTCCAAAAATCTTGGAGTACTGGGCAATCCAAGAACATATGTTTGCCATTGCTTTCTTCTTTCCCATATTTGGGACAACTTGGCCTAACACCTTTCGCAAATTCCTCTGTTTTTATTGCGCTGTTAGTAAATAACATATTTCCTGCTTTTGAAGTATATAGCGTCTTTAGCCCCATTTTGCTTTTTTCAATCTAGATCTGGAAGCTTCAGTTGGATTGGGAAAGTGAGCATGTGTCAGGGTTTTGACATCATTTTCTAAAATTATCTGTTGTTCTGTTCTGCGTTTATTGGCTATGGCAGAATCTCTCATAATTTGCCCCTACTGGTGGCTTCACAGCTGTCCAAAAACTTAACTTTTGTTGTCTATAAGTAGTCAAATGTGAAAATAATTGGGATTTTCCAGTCAGTAGTTTTAATCGGGATATTTTTAAATGCCATTGTTTCCTACAAGGGTGTTTCGAACCCCAATCAAGCTGTAGACTGATAGGAGCATGATCGGAAAGTGCTATTTCTCAAATGTCACACTCAAGTACTTGTGGTATGATAGAATGTGAAATAAGACAATATTATATTCCAGAATAGGAATCATGTACTGCAGGGTGTTTACTAAACCCTTATCTGAAGATATGTCAGAAAATCCATGATCCTCACAGATGTCTCCTAATATTGCTTTCTGCCATGTGTCATATCTAGGGGGCTCATTCTGTCTAAGATAACATCCGGAGCAAGACACTGACCATCTGCATCTGACCAGGACTGAAGTATTTGAAAATGCAGTGTTTTCCATATCAGAACGGCTACACTACATTTTCTAGTATTAGTATGTGATATAGGATCTCCTGTCTTGTAAGAAGGGGGTTTACATCTGTAAAGAATCTGGCTACCCAATTGCATTATAATTTTTCTAATTCTATACCGGATAGATGTGTCTCGTGAATGAAAGCAATAACTATGTTTGGGGACTTAGAGGCCGATTACAATGTAGTTCGGAAACTCTTCTGACCTAATCGGTTGTGGAATCATTTTTGACTGAATCAGCTTCTGCAAGTCTGACTAACCAATTATGATGCTTTCCACCATCATTGGGTCAGACTTGTATTGATTTCAATGGGAACCTATGTTCCGGATGAGAACACAGGATTCCATTGAAAAAAGGGGTGTTTGGAGAAAACCTTGCACCCTGTGGTGGGCACCCCATGATGTCTGCCACACTGAGCAAGGTTGAGAAGATGGGTCCATTGGATACCCCCCTGGGCCCCAACCGGAGGCCTTAGGGTGAAGGTGGACCTGCAAAGTCAGAATCTGATAGCCGCTTTGTGTCCGGCAGACCACATCGGAACAGCTGTCCATATCGGTCATCCCAATTGCTTGCTCAAAACTTTGCCCATAGAGCTGAACGATTCACCTCCGAAAGACTTGGTCTGTGTAAATGCCTTTCGGATCCAAATTGGGCAGCCCCAGGCATTGTAATTGGTTGGTTGGAAATGTGTGCAATTTGGTCGTAAACATAGGTTCCCAATCGGATTCTGAGTTTCCGAATCCCATTCGGAGCCTTTCCGAACAACATCGTAATCGACCCCTAAGTAGGAAAGAATGTTCTTCCTTTTAATGGAATTAGTAAAGCCCAACATCATCTGCGGCGTCACCAAGGGCTCATCCCTCAGCCCGATGCTGTTCAACGTCTACATGGCCCCCCTCACACAAGTGGCCTGCCATCACAACCTCAACATCATCTCCTACGCCGACGAGACCCAGCTCATCCTATCCCTCACCAAGGACCCACACACCGCCAAAACCAACCTCCACAAGGGAATGAAGGCCGTCGCCGACTGGATGAGGAGCAGCCTTCTGAAGCTGAACTCGGACAAAACGGAGGTCCTCATCCTCGGACCCACCCCCTCAGCCTGGGAAAACTCCTGGTGGCCGACCACACTGGGAATAGCACCAACATCCACCGACCATGCACGCAACCTAGGATTCATCCTCGACTTCTCCCTCTCCATGTCGAAACAAGTCAACGCCGTCTCCTCCTCCTGCTACAACACCCTCCGCATGCTCTGCAGGATCTACAAGTGGACCCCCACTGAAACAAGAAGAACGGTGACGCAGGCCCTCGTCAGCAGCAGACTAGACTACAGCAATGCACTCTACACAGGAATCCCAGCCAAACACCTATGACGACTACAACGCATTCAAAACGCCTCCGCCCGACTGATCATCAACATCCCCCACTGCAGCCACATCATGCCCCACCTGAGAGACCTACACTGGCTCTCTGTCGACAAGAGGATCACCTACAATCTCCTCACCCACGCACACAAAGCACTCCGCAACACCGGACCAGCCTACCTGAACAGCTTCCACACCCCCACCCGCCAGCTCCACTAACGGCCTCCGGCGGCAGATCCTTCTCCTACCTCGCCACCAAGACCTGGAACACAATCCCTACCCACATACGGCAGACCGAAGTCCTTCTCACCTTCAGAAGGCTCCTCAAGACCTGGCTCTTTGAGCAGTAGCAGCATCCCCCACCCCTACCCTCAGCGCCTTGAGACCCTTACGGGTAAGTAGCACGCTTTACAAGTACGCTGATTGATTGATTGATACAATGTGCATAGAATTAGTTGTCATGATGCTCACTGGAAATGTCGGAGTATGTTTGATTTGTGTTACAGAAACAAAAAACTATACAGAGTATAAGAAACCTGAAACTAATATGTGCAAATACAATCACAGAATAATATTAATACTAACCTTTAAATGGTGTAAGTACACCGTTCCAACTGCTAGAAAGGAAAAGAACACCACAGATCAAACAATGTATATCTTTTGTCGGTTGATCTAAACCTCAATGTGAGACGCACACTCCGGTTGGGGAGAACAGAAAACAACTTATGGTAAACGGATTATGATACGCCATGGAGTTACAAAGTCCATCTAGGAGATTTGCATGTGCAAATACATTATGAGATATAAATGGTGTATTGAACAACAATGTAGGAGAAAAGGAAATGAATCACATCCATCAGAGGTAATCACTGCAGTAAAACAGTAAGAAAATTGCGATTCTCCTATTTACATGACCAGAGAATCTGGATTTCATTAAAGACACGGAGGCTAACATTATGCATACAACTTTTAATGCAGTCCAAGCATAGCCGCATATGTCACAAAGCAAAAGTTCCAACTTAGAATACATATGAATCAACAATAGCATGAATCACTAGGCAATCACCCTCTTTTAAATGTGGTGACAATGAAAAAGGAAAAGTCCAAACAAATCCAATGAAACATCAAACTTGAAGAAGGATGACGGAAGAAAACACCATCCACGATTGATACACAGGTGTGAAATCAAGAAGACAAGTTATCTGCAAGGCAAAGAAAGGTTGTTAATAAATCCAAATAAAAGTATTAAGGACAAGAATAATAAACAATCATCTAAATAACAATTCCTGACAAAGGAAAGGATGTAAGTAATCCTGCAAAGGAAAATAATGTTGGTTTGTAAGTAAAAAATTCAAATAAGCATATCATAACATATATTATATATATATATATATATATATATATATTATATCATTTAATCAACCACCCAGGGAAGGGTGGGAGGGATAATGTTAGCCTCCGTGTCTTTAATGAAATCCAGATTCTCTGGTCATGTAAATAGGAGAATCGCAATTTCATTACAAGACCGGAGGCTACCATTATGCATGTTGGTAGCCATGTAAATCAACATCAGACATGTGAGAAACAGGTTTGCAATAATGATGAGCAAAGGTTCTAGAATTAGACCAATCAGCAGCCATTAGAATATCATCTAACTTACCACCTGAGCAGAATGACTTACTGGCCATTGCGCCTCTAATAGAATGTGGTTTAAAAATATTCAAATTGATTCCAGGAAGTTTCATGACTGTTTTAACCCATCCAGCAATAGAGCTAGAAGAAATTCCTTTATGGGGTTTAACAAAAGAGAGGAGTAACTGAGATACATTCAAAGGACGAAGAGAGTTCATTCTCACATCATATTCTTTCATACATTGAACAACACAGAGTTTAGTGCAAGTATCAAAACGAGGATAGAAAATAGAATCTGACATGGTTTTAGTTCTTCTATGTATTTCAAATTTTACTCCAAACATATCGTTAGATCTAAAAGAAATATCTAGAGCTTTAACATCAGAGACTCTAATGCATGAAATTAAGCAAAGAAGAGTAGCTAATTTGATAGAAAGATTCTTCCTGCTGAGAAGAGAATTAACTGGCCAAGAACAAAAAAGGTCAAGAATTAAATTAACATCCCAAAGAGATTGATAGCTAGGTTGAGGAGGTCTTCTAAGTCTGATACTTTTAAGTATTCTACAAATATTAGGATTTTTACCTACCGTTTTATTGTTAATTAGAGAATGTCCTGCAGATATAGCAGATCTAAAACAATTGAGAGATCTGTAACTTGAACCTCTATCGAATTGTTCTCCAAGAAAATTAACTATATCAACAATAGGTGCCTCCACGGGATCCAAGTCCCTTTCCAAGCACCAACGTGACCAGACTTTCCAAATGTTGTTGTACCCGTAATGTGTTCCAGGGGCCCATGACTCTCCAAGGAGAGTTGAAGCTGTTGACGAAAGTCTAGCGAGATTGTTAGACTTGGGATGGCCAAAAAGGAGTTACTAGGACAATTGAGGATCGTTCTTGTCTCACTTTCTGAAGGAGTCTCTGGATCATTGCAAATGGAGGGAAGGCATAAGCGTTGATCCCTACCCAAGGTTGGAGAAAGGCATTCACTGCTAGAGCACCAGGATCGGGCATCCAGCTAAAATAAGATATCAATTGGGTAGTCAATCTGCTCGCAAATAAATCTATTTGGGATGGGCCCCAGAAATGATTGAGGGAGTTGAAAACAGAAGTGTTGAGCTTCCAGTCGCTGTAATCCAAGATGAATCTTGAATTCCAATCTGCGCAAAGATTGGATTTCCCTGGAAGGTATTCTGCTCTCAGAGAGATTTTGTGTTCTAGGCAGAAAAACCAAAGCTTCTTTGCTAGAATGGAGAGGTCTTCTGACTTGGTCCCTCCTAGACGGTTTATGTAAGCAACGGCAGACATATTGTCCATTTTCAATATGACATCTTCCTTGAAGAAAGCGTTTGAAGCTCATTAGAGCATAAAGTCCTGCAGTTAATTCTAGATAATTGATGTAGTGCAGGGACTCTTGTTGGGACCAAATTCCTCCAGTGTTCTGGTTCAGTAGACAAGCACCCCAGCCATGAAGGCTGGCATCCGATTCTAGAATAAAATCTGGTGCTGAACCAAAGATTGCTCTCCCATTCCATGCATCTAGATTGTCTAAACACCATGTTAAGTTCTAAGATTGCATCTGGGTTTAAGGAAATTCGATCTCCGTACCAAAGACCTGACCTGAGAGCTCTTGCTTTTATTCTCTGAAGGGCTCGATAATTCAGTGGTCCCGGAAAAATGGCCTGAATGGAGGAAGATAGAAGGCCTAGAAGTCTTGCTAGTTCTCTTAGGGAGAGATTTTCTTGTTTCAATACATGTCTTATCACCTTTATTATTTTGGCAATCTTCTTGGGAGGGAGAAGGAGAAGACATTCTGTTGTGTCTACTGTGAAGCCCAGGAACTCCATCTTCTTTGAGGGGACTAGAATGGATTTTTCCCAGTTTATGATAAAACCCAGACTTTCTAAGAGGTCTATAACTGTCTTCAGATCTTTGATGATTTGAGCATAGTCTTGAGAAAGAATCAGGATGTCGTCTAAGTAAATGATGAGACAAATCCCTTTTTCTCTTAGACATGAGGCAACTGCTCTCATTACCTTGGTGAAACACCATGGGGCAGAAGAGAGGCCGAAGGGAAGAGTCTGAAATTGAAAGAGATGTTTTTTCCAAATGAACTGAAGAAAGGGTTGGTGTTCCTTTGTCATGGGAATTGTAAAGTAGGCGTCCGTCAGATCTAATTTGACTAGCCAGTCTCCTTCTAGTAAGAGGTCTCTGAGAAGATGGATGCCCTCCATCTTGAAATGACGGTAGACAAGGAATTTGTTGAGTTCCATGAGATTTATAACCGGTCTCCAACCCTTGTCTTTCTTTTCCACAAGGAAGAGAGTACTTATGAATGTCATAAATTCCATGGGTACCTCTAGAATTGCTCCTTTTTTTAGCATTGAGGAAATTTCTTCTTCTATGATTTTTTCTTGATCTAGTGTAAGGGGTGTCGGTCTTGGAAGAGAGTACTGTATTGGAGTCTTGGTGAAATCTAAACAAAAACCTTGAACGGTGTTCAGAACCCAGGGATCTTGTGTGATAATTTTCCAATTGTGGTAAAAGAATCTTAGTCTGCCACCTACTTTTGGATTCAAAGAAAGGGAAGGGGAAGGAGTACTCACTTGAGGGGTGGAGTCAGCAGGTGCTCCTCGTGCTCGGAATTCTCTGGAGCGGAAACCTCTTCCTCTGGGTGGATAAAACTGTGGTTAGTTGGGTGGTTGGTACCCTCTACCAAAATTGCCTCTGTTTCTTGGGAAGGGGCGTCGATTAAAGCGGCCGGGAGATTGCCCCCTTCTTCCAGCCCTTCCAAAAAGGTTGCTGTTGTAGTTAAAAACTTTTTTCATGTTTTGATGCGCTCTATCTAAAGCGGTAAAGGTTGATACATATTAAAACTTCTCCAAAAAGTAAACCTTTTGGATTAATGGGGGTTTCTTTTTCAGCCATATTGATTAATTTTGGACTCATTTTATTGAGGACTACTCTTCTTCTTTCACAATTAAGTCCTGCGTTGGCATTTCCTAAGAGGACAAGTGCTCTTTGGCTCCATCCTCGAATGGAGTGTGTGTCAAGAGGGGAACCATTAAGGTAACTCTCCTCAGCTGCGTCAATTATTTTAGTAAGTGGACCTAGGATGTCGAGAACTTTATCTTGGCAGAGCTTAAGCGACCTTTCCAAGCATTTGCGTGGGTCTCTTCCTAATTTAAAAAGATAAGTAATTAGTTCCGGATCAAGGTTAGGAGTTTGACAGACTTTACCTTCAATTGAAGGTCTGGTGCATTCTGCCCTCAAAAGATTGCAAGTTTCCCTTTCTAAAGGGTTCCTAATCCATTTAGATATGAATTTAGAAACCTGCTCATGTGGAGTCCACTCTGAGCTTCTAGGATGTTTAATGTTAAAAGGGGAGAACATTTCTTCCCCTAAACGGTCCAAGATACTATCTTTAGAAGATGAAGGACCATTGTCGTCATTCAAGAGAAAGGAATCAATATCTTGATCGTCCTCATCTAGGTCAAGAATATATTCGTCAGGAAATTCTGAGCCATCAATATCACTTGGATCATTATCTAGAGCACTTTGGTGAATTGTGCCGCGAGGGACACCCATCAAATTTGTGCCGCTAAGGACACCTTTCAGATTTGTGCCGCTAAGGACACCTTTCAGATTTGTGCCGCTAAGGACACCTTTCAGATTTGTGCCGCGAGGGACACCTGAAGCAAATGAGGTGCGAGGACCTCCTGTAAAATTTGAGGTGCTACGACCTCCCGTGCTCTCTGGGGTATAATCAATATTATTACTTTTTTAATGCTTCTTACCCCTTTTTTCGGTGAGATCATTAATCTCAGCTATGTCCAAGTCAGATAGGTCATCATTATCATGGAACAAGGGTCTCTTAGATGACCTAACTTGGGAGAGAGTAGAAAACATACGTGATCTCATCTCCTTGTGGATAAGTTTTTTGATGGCATCATTATTAAAATCAGATTCAACAGTAATACTGTGAATTGAATCAGAATCTGACTCAGACATATTTTGAATTGAAAAAATAAATATATAAGAATGTCTGAAGCTTATATTGAATTCTTAACCTTTCTCTATAAACTTTCTATATATGTACAGCCTTTTTTTTTTATATGTTTATAGTAATCTTTTCAATATATATATATATCCTCTCCCTTTTAAAAAAAATTTTTTTTATTTTTTATTACCTTCAAATTAGTTTGTAAATATCAATCCTAATAGACTGATTATGGGAGGGAGGCGAGGGTAACACAGATAAATAATTAGATAAATTCACAAAGCGTCGTACCTCACAAGGTTTTGACAGTCTTAGGTATTGGGCACAATTATGAACGTCTGGGAGATTGTTCTGAAAATAAAAGCGGGTCACTGTGTTTTTTGAATAATTCGCGCGCGAGAGGAAAGAATTATAACTTTAAAATAAAGACAACTACAGGAAAGGAAAGCGGAAGCCAACCTCCGTAAATTGGAGGTTGGGGGTCTGGGTATAAGGAGTAAAAAAGTGTTACTCTACCTTATAAGATGGTATATAAAACAGGTACATTGTATATATATATAAATATTACTCCTGTAGGGATTAAGGGGTTAATCAGTATATAGTAACAAATATAGATTAATAATAAAATACAAGTCTTAAACATGAAATTACAATATTATAAGAGCTAAGTAAGGAGGTGACTTATCTTGCTTGGAGCCGCATTTAAAAGAGGGTGATTGCCTAGTGATTCATGCTATTGTTGATTCATATGTATTCTAAGTTGGAACTTTTGCTTTGTGACATATGCGGCTATGCTTGGACTGCATTAAAAGTTGTATGCATAATGGTAGCCTCCGGTCTTGTAATGAAATTGTATTACACATATATACTCATGTAGCTGGAGGAGGCAACAGTTGAAGGTTTACCATCAGATACTTTAATACAGATTTGGATGACTTCAGAGGAGACCTCTGTCACACTGTCTCCTACAGGTATGGCTGTGTAATCTACCAGTAGGGTGGCTTTGAAGATCATTCTGTAATTGAAGTTGACTGTTCATAGTGCATGTGTTGGTCCTCTAAACTCTCCAGGAAGCGTACCAGATCCCCAGACTCTGTGTATTCCCTTGATTTTCCATCCATTGTGATCCACATTGTAGCAGGTTCTGAAAGACCATTTTTAATATCCCATTTCCTAAGTCCTGACCTAAGTTGTAGGATCGGTTTTCATTTTTCATTCGTTTCAGTGGAGAAGTTCACAGCAATAAATGTTTTATGGCCTTCCAAGGCATAAGGACCATGTTTAAGAGCAGCTGTTAGTAATTGACAGACCTATTATTGACACAGGAGACAAGCAATAAATGGTCCAGGTCTACATTCAAGGGTTGAAGTTGAAGTAATTGACCAAATCCTTTGATCTCGCTGCAACTCAAGGGGATGCTCAAAAGATATGTTCAGTAACCGCAGTATTGAGGTTAGTAGCAAGTTCTTCACATCATTATTCATTTCCATTTTTTCTGGAACTCCATGAAAGCAAACATTATTTCTTCGGGCCGTGTACTCCATGTCTTTTTTTTTGTTTTGAAATGCCAGATATCTGGAACCCAATACTTTGCATTATCTAATATTTGTTCCAAAAGGGTGGTTTTTTTATCTAGAGTTTGCACTTTGGTATGAAAAGAGTTTAGGTCCAACCTTATTGACTTCATTTCGGTCGCGAGAAATGAGATTTTGACATCCATAGATCCCAATCATAAAATAATGTCTATAGAAGTAGTATCTTGTGGGACAGTAGTACAAGTGCCCGAAGGTAGAGTCTTCCCTACAACTTGTGTAAACAAAGGCTTTCTATTTGGTGTTTCACTGGCCATACTGTTATACTTCAATGTTAGTGAAAACAAGACATAAGTACTGCGTAGTAACCATATATGATATCCAGTCACCTCAAAAAGCAGTTAGGTAGTAACCCTATAAACGCAAATACATATCTGGATATGGATAGACTTCTGGAATTCTCCAAAATGATGGCTGTATGTTTTCAAACACTGAGCGCTGAAAACTAATTTATCAGAAATGTCACACAGCTTTCCTCTGCTTAACTAAATTTGGTCTGTACCCTTTGCTGGTAGAACTGTCCGTGTCTACTTAATGTGTAGCAGAGTCTAAGCTGTCAAATGAAGAAAAATACCACAGGTTTGAAAGTTCTAATATGCTTCCCCTTCGCCCTGTAGAAAGCACAACAGTAATTCAAAAACACCCAGCATCCGTTCCACTTCAAGAAAAGGAATTCCATTCAATTCTTCAGAATCAGGTTGTGTTTCCTGACAAAATTAATCATTTTTTTCATAGACTTCTGGGATTCTGAAAATTATGGCTTCATGCTTTCAAACAGGGGTAGCCGAAAAACAGAGTATCAGAAATGTCACACAGCTCTTTCCTGCCTAGCCAAGTTTTCTCCTCAAAACTCTCTTCTGATAGGAATTCCCATGTTGCATAGCAGAGTCTACGCTGTCACCTGTGGCCTGTGAAAAATAAAACAGCCCTCCTCGACACCGTATATAAACATGACGACCTCCCGTCCGCGCAGCGGGCGGGCCGAAGGCGCGTCAAAGGCAAGCCCGTCTGTGCCCGTCCGTGCCTGGACTGGGCCGAGGGCCATGCCCCCTACATCTCAGCCGCCAAATGCCAGGTACTATAGCTCGGAAGCCCTCCACAGTATGAGGCCTTTAGGAATCGAATGCTGTTCCCATTCTTTTTATGCTATAGAGCTACCAGTGATCTGCCCAAGGTGTAAAGAGATCCCTAAGCCCATGCAGCTACGGGACGCGAAACGGGGCTACTGCATGCTATTGCTAAACTGTAGATCCCTTCCAAAACATAGGATGGAATTTGCCCTTCTGTTAGAAGAACGTATGCCAGATTCAGTCTTTCTCACAGAAACGTGGCTTACGACGGACTCTGACCCCGACATACCAACAGCCCTCCCTTCAGGCTTTCAAATTACTCAGCAAGATCGCCCTGAAGGGAGAGGAGGAGGTCTAGCCATCATATATAAAGAGCAATATTACTGTTGAGTTACTCCTGAACTAATTCCAGATTGCGAGAGTCTTGCATTTAGTCTGGAATTTTCCCCGAATAACTGTTTTTCAGGCACTGTCGTATATCGCCCCCCGGGACCCTCTAAACAGTACCACAATCACCTTCCGCCCATTTTAGCTGAACGAGTCAGAACCGCCTCGAACTATACTCTGTTAGGGGACCTTAATTTCCATTTTGATGTCGCCCTGGACCATACTGCTATGTCACTTGCAGATGATCTAGCGGCATTACAGTTAGTCCAACAACTGCAGGCACCTACCCACATTAAAGGTCACTTACTGGATCCTGTGTTCAGTAATTGTACAGAGCTTGTGATGCGGTTGCCAATCCCCCTCCCATGGACTGACCACCTATTAGTGCCCTTCACCTGGACTATACTTAAGCCAGTCCTTCCTAGACCCATCGTAAGGAAGGCTAGAAGTTGGGCCCGACTATCAGTTGAATCCTGGTCTAGCAAACTCGGGATTGACCAGCCCTCTTATAATGAGGACCCATGTGTGGCCAATCAGGAATATGAACACTGGATTGCACAGTCCCTCGAGGCCACCCTACCCCTAAGTAAAATCACATTGAAACGCTCCCAAAAAACCACCCCCTGGTACTCAGAGGCCCTTAGGGAAAAGAAACGCCACTGCAGGAAAATAGAAAGACGGTGGCGCTTAGGCTACGCATTGGATGATAAAGCCCAATATAGAGAGGCAATTAAATCCTATAAAGCTGAGGTCAAATCAGCCAAATCTATGTACTTCTCTGATAAAATCATGCGAGCTAAGTCCAAGCCCAAGGAAATCTTTCAAATAGTGAAGAATTTGACTAAACTTCCCTCTCCTAATAGGCATTTGAATAAATCTACAGCCCACTGCAATGACTTGGCAGAATTCTTCCACCAGAAAGTTAATCAAATGTATTCTTCTTTTCTCTCTATAGCCCCAGTGCCCACAGCCCAGGGTCAGACAAACTTGGGGAATATTCCATCTCAATGCCTGATAACTCTTGATCACTTTCCACCATTAGACCCTGAATCCTTAGATTCTATAGCCCGCAAGGTCAAATCTGGGTCTCCATGCGATCCAGCACCCCCAGAAGTCATGATGTTGGCACCGCAGGTTATTTTACCGATCATCTTGAACCTCCTGAATGCCTCCATCACCTCCTGTACCGTTCCTCCTGCTTGGAAGCGGGCCATGGTGCGTGCTTTGTTAAAAAAAAAATCTGGACCCCGGTGACTTCAGTAGCTACCGTCCGATCCCTCTGCTCCCCTGGGTGAGCAAAATTCTCGAGAGGCACATCAATACCCACCTGGTGCACTTCCTCGAGAATAACCAGCTGTTAGATGCCACCCAGACAGGCTTTAGACCCAGACATGGGACGGAGACCGCTCTGCTGATAGTCACCGAGAAAACAAGAAAGATCCTGGATCAAGGGGGATCAGTGGCAGTGATCCTCCTTGACCTAAGCGCGGCATTCGACACGGTCAGCCACGACACCTTGCTGAGCCGTCTTTCGAATGTCGGAATAACTGGCGGAGCATGGCTATGGCTCAAATCTTTTCTGAGCGACAGGTCCTTTCAAATTTTTGATGGAGACACAGTATCCACAAGCAGGCCACTGAGGTGTGGAGTCCCGCAGGGCTCATCCCTAAGCCCTGCGCTTTTTAACATCTACATGAGACCACTGGCTGAGGTTGCCTGTCCGTTTGGCATTAAGATCATTTCTTACGCGGATGACACTCAGCTAGTGGTCTTCCTGGCGCAGGAGCTGGGTTCACCATCCTCAGGTGGGCTGGCAAAATGCTTAGAGGAGGTAAAGGGATGGATGACTTCTTCTTCCCTTAAGTTCAATGCGGACAAAACAGAGCTGATGCTCTTGGGTCCCACAAACCCCACTCTTTTCAACTCCTTGTGGCCCCCGTGTCTTGGTACCCCTCCAACACCCAAGGACAATATAAAGAGCCTTGGGGTTTGGCTGGACAAAGCCCTATCTTTTAACACCCAGGCTACAAAACTCTCGGCTACCTGCTTTGGTCTCCTTAGGGTGTTGAAGGAAGTTCTCCCTCTTTTGCCTGTGGAGGCAAAGCAGGTGGCCATTCAGGGTTGGATTGAGTCCCGTTTGGACTTTAACAACGTCCTCTATCTTGGTGCCCCGGATTATACATTGCGCAAGCTTCAGATTGTGCAAAACTGTGCGGCTCGCACATTGCTCCAGCTACCGCGCAGACTGTCCGGGACCTAATAACACAGTATCAACCTAGCAGAAATCTTCGTTCCAGCCAGGCATGTATGGCTATAGTCCCCAGAATACAAAAGACAAGGGCTGGCGGCAGGATGTTCACTCACAATGCCGCCAAGCTATGGAACTCACTTCCTTTTCAACTCAGGTCCAACCCCAATCTCTCCTCTTTTCGGAAAGAGCTGAAGACCTTTCTTTTTAATGTTCCACACTAACTACTTAGCGATTCCTCTTTCTTAAGCAATTTTATAACTGGCCGCTAGCGCTTGGACGCCTCAGGGCAGCAATCGCGCTCTACAAATTTACATTTCATTTTATTTCATTTCATTTCAAAAAACAATTTAAAAACACAGGGCAGCCTTGAAGAAAGGGAATTTCTCTTAACTCTTTAGATTCAGGCAGCTTCCTTCCTCAGCTACAGCAATGGTGTTTTAATTTTCCCTCCACAAATCTGTTGACATGAAAACTCCTCCCCTTCCACTCTGCCAGTGCAATGAGTCCAACCAGAGTTCAAGAGTAATTTAAATCCACTGAAGCAGCATCTGTGTTTAAAAGCAAGAAAAGTCACTAATCTCTTAACCAACTGACTGTTTCCTGACAGAATGAGTTGTGAGGCTCAGATGAAGGAAAGACCAGGCTTCAGGACTGCATTGAAGAACTGAGTTTAACTGTAATTACTCATGTGGAAAATAACCTCAAATGTATGTTGCTGTTGTCTCATTCATGTTGCTTTTCTTCAGTCTCCTTGAGCCTCTCCTGACAGCTGTGTGGAAAATTCTCCCCTCTGGAGTCTCAAAGCTCTACCCTGAGGTGGCCATGTCAGTCGGTGGCCAGACTCCCTATCTATCCCTTTGAGTGTTTTTATCGGTCTCTTTCTGTCTCAATCTATTACAATCTTCATTCTGCCTCCGATTGTGCTCATCTCTCCCTACAAACCCTTTTGTGTTTCCATGACTTCACTTTTCTATCATCCAAACAACTGGAATTCTCTGATACATTTCCTATTTTTTGTTTTATTTTGTACCACTGAACAATAGAACTTCCTTGGGTTCTCCTTATTCCTAAAACATTTCCACAGGAATAGTAAATGGGCCCGCTCTAAGGCTAAATCATCTATACTTGTTTTTCACCCTTATTTCTCTCTGTTTGAATGAAATGCTCAATTATGCTCAGATTTCTAGATTGATTTTCTTTTTCCAGCAGATTGCCTAATGTGCGAGCGGTGTCTTGCTACCGGCACCAGCCAATGCTCAGGTATCTTCAAGCAATGCCCTCCCGATGTCACTCACTGCATCAAAGGGCTGGAGAACAACACCGTTGGTAAGTGCCACATATCTGTTCCGTGACTCAATCCTCAACATTCTGGCCAGTGCTTAATTTGTAAAATAATAGGTGCCAGGGCCTGGGATATTTCTTAGGAGGCCACTGCAGCGTGCACCGCCTGCAGTCCTTGTCAACTATGCCAGATACCAGTACAAATGGCACACCTACAGGAATGAAGAAATGAATGAATGAATACTGAGATTTCTTGAGTGCCTGGCAATTCCATGGAGTGTTCTGGCCTGAGTGGAATGTAAGAGGGCGAAGGAAGAGGGGACTAGATATACAAGAGCCAACATGCCATTAAAGACCTAAATGTATGACAATTTGGACTATACTAGCTGAACCAAAGCTGTAAGAAAGGCCTGAGCTAGCACCTTGCTGTTAATAGTTTATAAATCCTATATTGATCTGGTAAACACTTTGCTCCTGTCTATTTTTAAGAACAGAAAGAGAGAGCCACCATGTGGTGGATTGTTACAAATATATATCACAGCCATGAGAGGAGGGCCAAGCACCAGCACAAATGAAGAACGTATTGTTGCCATCTACGGGCTGGTTGTAACATGCCTCCATGACCTCCAGAATGCCCTTCTATTGTATCCACATGGTAGCAAATGATTGGGGAACATTTACTGGCTGACCTACATTCCTTGCTTGCTGCGCCACCGGATCTATAATTCACTAATGAGGCCTAATAATGGTGTAATAGATTTGTGGTTTCTTGTGTTCCCTTCTAGAGAATGCCTTGCCTGGTAGTTCCAGATGGATTGTTCTCATGGGTATTAGGTTAGTACTGATTTGCATAAGACAGGCTTTTGTATGGAGTGGCACAGTTGGCAAAAAATGATAGGTTGGAAATCTACCCGGAGCTATTGAAAATGGGTTTTAACTGTGCAAAAAGTTGTAAAAATATGTGAGTTGAAAATTAGTGAAAGACGAGAAATCATTGTGGTAGAACAGGTAATGCGTGTCACCCCATTTAAAAAAACAAATCAGGAGGGATATTTTTCTCTACTTAAAAAATATATTTGGAGGATAAAAACTGAAATAAAGATATTAGTACACGTTAAACGCTTATTTTTTCTTGGTTTGGCTGTTTCACCCAGGCTCCTTTAAGGTAACCATGTCTGCTCAGGAACTCATACTGAGTTTTGTTTTTTGTTTAATCAAAACATGCATTTGTGCCAACAGGGGGTTATCCTATTCTAACTGCATACAAGGACTGTCTCGATGCTGCTGAACAAGCCGCCTGTGGAAGAGAGTTCTCCTTACAAAACACGTTGATGTCGTACCGGGTCAGTAGAGTATGCTGTGACTCCAACTTCTGCAACACAGGAGATGTGGAAGGTATGTACGAGAGTTTGTACTGACTCTAACATCCAGTACACAATCAATGTGCAGGGTATATGCTGTCTGTGACTCCGACATCTGTAACAGAGGAGTTGTGTATGGTTAAGTACAGTTGGTGACTTTGAAAACTGTAGCACAGGGGGTGTATTAGGTACATGCAGTCTGTGACTTCCACGTCTGTAATGGAGTGGATGGGAAGGGTACATACAGTGTGACTCTGACATCTGTAATTGAGAGTTGATGCAGGTTACATGGAGTCTGTGAATCCCATATATGTAACTCAGGTGGCATGCATGGCAGTGCACATCTGTAATAGGGGGTACAAAAGGGGACAGAAGGGATGTTCAGAGTATGTTCAGTCTCTGACTATGACATCTTCGATGGAGGGGATGTGCAAGGTAAATTCAGTCTGTGGCTTCCATATCTGTACCTCAGGGGGTGTGCAAGGTATGTGCAGTCTGTGAATCCAGCATCTGTAACAGAGAGTATGTGTAGGGTACAATGAGTGTGAATCCCACATCTGTAACTCAGGGGGTATGCAGGGCATGTGCAGTCCATGACTATAACATCTGTACCCCAGGGGTTGTGCAGTGTATGTTCTGTAACAGAGGGGCGTGCAGGGCACATACACTCTGTAACTCTGGCATGTGTAGCATCAGGGATATGCAGGGGATGTGCAGTCTGTGACTCCAATATTTATAACATGGGGGACATGCAGGGGAGTTAGAGTCTATGAATTCAACATCTGTAACTGAGAGATTGTGCCACCTGTGACAACTTTACAAGAGTGGATGTTTAGAGTATGTACAGTCCATGACACTGCCACCTGTAAAAGAGGGGTTGTGCAGGGCACATGCACTCTGTGATTCTGTCACCTGTAACTGAGGGATGTGCAGAGTACATGCAGTGTGTGACTGACGTTGTGACCTAAGGGAATTCAAGGTTTGTACAGTGAGATACTTCTGTGACATAGAGTATAAGGAAGGATTGTATAGACTGTGTCTCTGACTCCAGTAACAGAGGGGATGGGCAGCATATGTACTCAGAAAGTGGCACCACTTCTCACCACTAATCTTCAGTACTCTAAATCACTTTTCCTTGCCCTAACTCTTAAACCCAAAATCAAGAGCACCCACACCTCTGATGGATGTAAAGGAAAGAACAACATGGAGCACATAATATCAACTTTCATATAGATTGACTCCATAAAATGTCATATCAGGGTAAGCATATATAGGGAAGTAAAGATTGTGAGAGAGTACCCTTCCTAACAACTTCCTTATTGCCATCAAACATGTTCTCAAAGGTATGGGCCAGAGATAAAGTTTTTTCAAATGTAGATTTTTCTTAACCGTGAGTAAAAGGTTACTTGCCCTCCTCTACTATTTTTCTCCCACAATAAAGTAAACATTCATCAGTGGGTACTGGTCCCCACATTAAGTGTACATAGGAAGATCTCTTATTGAGAAACATGCACCTCAAAAAAAGGAAATATAGACAATTTTTTGGGACAAGGGGAAACAAGATACAAGCGTCCCCAGGCTTGATCATAGGACCAGTTGCTATAATCCCGAAAAGGCCCCTTAAAGGACCAAAACAGTGGCAGCTCATCAATGGGGTTTTCAGGTCCCTAAAACGCCATCTGTGAGCCACCACTAGTGCCGCTCACTTCTGGTCAGACTCCTATTCATTTATTGCTAGCAGTGCCCATGAGAACACAACTTTCATGAACACTGACAAAGCACAGGTCTGCCCCCTTGGCCTTTCCAGTCTCCTGATTACGGGAGTGATCCAGCGGCGTACCAACAACAGATATTCCACTACCATATACTCACCTGGGCCCATAAACATGCTTTTAAATTGAGTAAACCGCTGGAGTCAAAGTTTATGTTTTCACAATTTAACATTAGTTATTTCTTATTTCTAACTAACCTGTCACCGATCAAAAAGTTCATTACTCTGCTTGATGGACCATTGGTTGAACTAATTGATGGTGATAATGAACACAATATTAACTTTTCTATACCATTAATCAAATAACCACAGACTCAGTGTAAGTTTAAATCTTCATCTAAGTTAAATAGGTGTGAACCACTTCAAAAACACAATACAATCACCCTTTTTCATAGGAGAGAAAAACAGTTAAATCATCAAACAACATTTTTATGAACTTACTCAATGGACAGTGTCTAAGGAAAAGGAGAGGATAGAGAGAAAAGAACATCTAAATCATCTAAATCATGAAAAATATCATTACCAAGAATGGAGTGAAGGCCAACTCCCGGGCCAAAGGAATGGTAAGAGTCCCCTGGGATAGATCAGGCGACAAAGGCTTCAGGACAGGATAGTTACCTCTCTAAGATACTGACAACAGCATTGCACCGCTCTCTGACACTCTCTTCCTTCTCGAGATTATTCCACGATCTTCTTTCTATTTCAATTAGTTATGATAATAGGTTCTGCATTTGGTTCTTCATCAGCTTCTCAAAGCATCTCTCCCTCAGCTTTCGGTTCTCTCATCTCTCGTTCCAGCAGTTCTGACTAACTAACTAAGACTACCTCAATTACACCTTTTGTTCTACATGTTCCACCCATTTATGTTTCAATATCGTAAAAATACTAAATCGGATTAGTCAGGCAAGGGGGGAGATCATCACTTGATGCTCACATATCACTTTATTCCATTAAATAATTGTTCGCAAACCCATCCCTTAATTTTTATTCACAACTTTTGTTCCCATCCGCATTCTCATTGCATCTACAACAATTGGTAAAAAATGCGACATGTGAATCCTTTCACTGTAACTTTTCACCGCTTGTTCTCAGGTTCAAACATCCTGAGACCCTGTCCATCTCCCGAACTTAGTGTCATCATTCGGGATTAGCTTTCAATGTCCATGCACGAATATCACGTGGTTCAGCCCACTCCAGCCTTACATGAGAGGCCCAAATATGCCCTAGTGATAAAGTCAGAAAGACATATATTACTTTAAAAAATAAATGTTTCACTGTATACCACCCATTTCTACTCTATTCCCCTTTACTTTTTTAAAACGTTCCCCGCATTAACATTAGTACAATTGCACATTTTCATTTTAAGCAAGCAGATGCCATGGACACGAGTCTTCAAGACTCCATTACCTTTTGCTCATGCTCAAGAATTTCCCTCCAAGCATTAATACGTCTTACCACGTAGATGCAGTTGACGCAAGGCCAGAAAAGATTTCCCCGTTAAAAGAAGTTTAGTCCTTCGATCATGTTATTAGTGTTAGCAAACACATAAACATGCTTCACTAACCTGCATATTTATGTGGTGCGCATTAGTTTTACATGAAACTGTTTATAATACTTGTTAAGTTAAAGGAGCAGATTTTTCTATGAGTCCTTGCTCTATCAAGAGGAGGAAGGAGCTGAGCCACAAGTCATCTACTGAATGAGGCTTCACTATGTAGACAAAAGTCTGGAGTGAGTATGTATGAGGGACGTAACCAAATTACCGTCCACTCTCATAGGCACAATCCATTTTATTTAGCAGACATGCTGTGCATAACTCAGGTAAACCAGAATATCTGCTATAATGGAGCTTTCAGGCACTGGGTAAAGTACCTCTGAATCAGATGAAGAGAGACACAGGACAGCAGGAGTGAGATCCAGCACTTTGGAAGATGGAGGGATGCTTGTGGCAAGTCTTCTGCTCTGTCTGGCTCCTTGTTCCTGGTGTAGGAATCATGCATTGCTAAGTGAGTGTACTGTGGAGGATTCCTACCCTGCTGCTACAATGAGTCACCAAGGGAGGAATCAACAGAAGAAAGAAAAGTTGTTGTTTTGTGCATTTTTGAGAGTGAGTGTGTGAGAGTGTATGTGTGACAGAAAGTGATTGTGTTCATATATATATGTGTGTGTGTGTGTGTGTGTGTGTGTGGAGGAGTGACAATCACTAAGAGTAGGCATCTGAGTGGGTTTATGAGTGTGACTGTGGATGAATATGAATGGGAATCAACAAGGGTGAGTGTATATGTGAGTGATTCTGATTGAAAGTGAGTAATTAAAAATGAAGCTGAGTAGCAAAGTGGAAGTGGGAGAGTGAGTGGCTGGGGAGAGTGCACACATGAACGTCAGGGAGGGTGTGTGGATTTAGTGAGTGATGATAAGTGAATGAGGGATAAAGAGAGAACATATGAAAGAGTGACTTTGTGTGGAGTGTCTGCGTGAATGAATGAGAATCTGTGAGTATGAGGGCACATGTCTAGCAAGGATTCATGGTTTGTTCTTAACCAAAGCTTCCATCCCCACAAGTACTGACTGCATTTTTCTACACTCACACAAGCTAGCATTTCTTTCTCTATACCCGAATACCTCATTTCCACTTCCTTCATTCTCCTTGCTACAAATCCCACTGTAACTTCATTCCCTCCAACCATTTGTGATAGAGCTACCACAATACCATTTGAACTGCCATCAACTGTAACATACGTCTCACGGCCCTCAACATATGCTTAGAGTGCAGGAACTGTTATTGTGCAGTGTTTGATCTGGACAGTTTAAGATCCAAAAACAATCTGCACCTTTCCTTAAGAGACTCCTGAAACATGCTGTAAGGCCTGCACAATTTCAAATAGACTTTACACACAACTCACAAATCCCAATAAATTAACATAGTTGTTCTGTATCTATTGGATGGGGTGCTTTAATAATGCATTCCATAATGCTGGGTTTGGGTTCGACCCCATCCTTTTAAAAAGGAGGTGCCCTAAATATTAAATTGTGTTCACGCCAAATAACACTTATCCTATTCTTCTGCAAGGTCACTAAAGCCTCTTCCAACACTTTATTGTGTCTCTCTCAGCAGGCACAAGAATGTTGTCTTTGAAGACAGCTAAATTAGGAATATCATTCGGCATCCTAGTCAAAACCCTTTTGCAATATTGATGCCACTGAGACTAGTCCAAATGATTGTAAAACCGGGATGCCCCAACAGGTGTGACAAAAGCTGTTGAGTGAACAGAATGTCTGTTCTGTGCTACCTGATGGTACGTTGCTCAAAGATCCAATTTCGAGAACCATTTGAAGTGACCTACTTCTGTAATCAGATCATCAATTTATGGTAGAGGGTAGCTCTCAACCCTGATTGTATTGTTGAGAGATATTAGATCCACACAAGCACAAATTGCCTACTTTCTACTTTACTAGAATATAGGTGACAACAGTGGTGTAGAATCCACTTTTTCAATATCTTTCTCCTGAATGCACTTCAACATCTAAGTCAACTCACTCCTAATGCTATGCAATGCATTGCGGTACTTTGAATTGAATCTACATACTGTTTGATACTAAATCAATTTATGATGTGAACCGCTCAAACTCACAGTAACTTGCCAACATTTTTAAAGCTGTCACTTAAACGTCAATTGATTAATTATTCCAGACCTTTGCAAATAAAATGCAAAAAAAATGTGTTTGTGAACAACAAGATAAACTTTTCTTTCAAAATATACACTCAGTTGCAAATTGAAAATCATTAATTTCTTTATGGTCCACATCAGTGTATTCTGGTAAATGGCCAAATACATTTTGACCTTCAGTTCCCAGATAGTAATAAAGTAAACTTAATGTCCTGTCCGCTTTAAATTTCGTACCATCTGTTTCACCTCAGTATGCATTTAAAGATTGATGGCAAAATTGCCATTTTACTGGTGGCTCACCTGGTTCCTGTAAGAAAGGGCTGGGTAGAATAACAGTTTGCATTATAACCAATCTAATGATATACCACGAAACATTAGAGCACCCTTGCACAGAAATAAAGCACATCAAATGACTCACAAGGAAAAGCAAATAAGAAAATTTATCAAATATTTTTTTTTTATAGCAACCTTGCCAATCACTGTTGTCACATGTAGTATACTGATTTTGTGCAAGTCCTTTTCAGAAAAGGTTGCCAATTTCTGTTGACGCATGTAAATATCAAGTTAAATGAATGTTAAGCTTTTGCCAAAATGAAATACTGAGCATATCATCAGAGATTTGATCTTAGCTGGTGTCCATAGCGCCAACCAACTGATTTAAAAAATGTAGACTGCCTCCACTGTGTGCTCAAAATGGCCACAGCCTGTTTCCCTTGTTTACGTGACAAAAGTAAGGACATCATTGCGGTGCTGGTCGGACTCTCATCCAACGGGCCGTGTTTCACACATGCTGTATTACAGTACTTGAGAACCAACACATGTGATGAGATCTCCAGAAGTGGATGCAAACCTCAAGCCATTTCGGGGAGTTAAAAAACGATTTGGTTGCTTTTAATGTACGTATCACTGATACAATACAGTGTCAATTGACGCCGGAACGCAAATCATGCCAACTTAAGATGGCCGCCATCAAACATGGTGTGCATGAATGTCCACAGACCTTGTTTAGGAATTGGTGCAACAACACGCTGTGACCGCACCCAGAAACAGGCCCACACACTGGCAGCATGCACTAGTTCTAGTAACTCCGCTGCACAAAAGACCATCCATGCTCCACCAGCAGCTCTCTCAGCATAATTAATGCACTCCAATGGTGATCATAAGAGATTTGGGACCCTCTCTATGGTTAATTCAGTTGACCGGGGATAAGAGAGGACAAAACACAACTAATACTAGTAGAGATCCCCCGTGGTCAAATTATAATTCTTCATATGGCATAAGCTCACAACATTAAATCAAGGCCCTACAAAATGATTACAGGTACGACAAAAGTTTTTTTCTTATTTCATTTTTGCATTTTATTTCTTTTTTCATATTTGTATCAAAAGTATTTTTCATTTTTTAAAATTTTTTTACTTGAATATATAACCTGTCACAAACATAATTTAATTCATGTTATAATGTACATACAATATGTTTGGAAACCTACAGTGCCTGGCGTTGATATGGCACAACTAATATCTGTGCTACCTCAGCTGTAGAAATGGGTTTATTTCTGTGTCCTTTCTGAATTTCTTTGAGTCTTTCGTTAAATTTGTGTGTTATGTTGTCAAGTGGTGTGTATGAGTAAGTGTATATGTTGGTTGGTGTGTGACTAACAGGGTATTATGTTTTATTGTAAGGCACTGTAGGTTTCCAAACATATTGTATGTTGTGAGAAGTTGGCCTGGTAGGGGATGTTTCCAATTCTGGAACCACCTACTACCTGACCAAACAATCCCCTTATGGTGTCTGGTTGTAAGTCAACCTTATTAGACAAGCTATCCTAGGGGTAGCATGGACTAAGCAGCCTAAAGGCTTAACTTAAGAGGTCGTGTTAAGCGAGCTGTTTTACCACATACAATCCTGTAATACCAAATGAAAGGACACCACACAAGTATATATTATAAAAATATATGTGTTTATTACTAAAAACAATCCCTAGTATTCTTTATGAATAAAGGGGCACAAGCGTTAAATCAAAAGCACTGTTTAAACATACAAAGTTGCACAATTATGGATGAGGGCAGGGGGCCACTCAAACCATATACTAAACAAGTGGTATAAGAGAGGCCACTCGAACAGTGGTTAGGCCTAGGGCCTAGGGAATCGCTGGGAGCAGTCCGGACAAGCAATGCTGAAGTCGGGAAAGGCCCTCGGGATTCGGGAGATGTGCGGAAAGCGCACGCATGCACCAATGTTAACCAATGGTGCGTAAAAGTCAAATAGTTAAAGTTTAAGGACACTTCCGCTGAACCTAGAGGAACAAAACTTAACACACAGACCCTAGAGGTGTGCACCAGTGTGGGAACACCGGCGGAGCAAAGTTACCTCACCCACAGGAAGTGGGTGCACAGGGTCGAAGTGGCGTCGGGTTTTGACACGCAGGCTCTTGGTGCTTGAAGCTGAAAGGGCTGCAGGCAGGGTGAAGACGAAGTGTCCGGTGGAGTCCAAGGGTGGACTCAAGTTGTAGAGTACCTGAAAGCAGAGGGGACAGAGTCTGGGTCACTCAGCAGTGACCAGGGTGGAACCAGGACGGAACCAGGCAATGTCGGGCGCAATCAGGTGGTCGTCGAGGCGCTTCTCTTCGCTGTCACGTGGGCTCTGGGGCATCTGCGACGTCCAGGAGCAGGTCACGATCTGTCCCACGCAGGCTCTCACCGTCGGTGCAGTCGGCTTCCGGTTTGGAGCAAACAAGCCTTGGTAAGAGCAATCCACGCGGGATTGGAAGATGGCGTCTCACTCGGACCAGGAAGGTCAGAGTCGGGGCTCCCTTTCAGGGGAGCTGGTGTGGATCTGGAGCAACCAGAATCACGAGTCTTCTTTTGTAGTTCGTCGGCACAGGGACCACAAGCCAGCTGGCAAGTGACCGGGCCAACGCGTTGAGCCAAATCGTGCCAAAGGGCCCCACGCAGCACTCGTCGAGTGTGGAGGGCTGAACTTCGGCTCAGGAGTAGCTCAGGGTGGGGGCTTCTCAAACCCCGGTGTACAGCTTCGAGGGTCACTCGTGGGCTGCACGGTCAGCGTCTCGTGGTCACTTCAAGATGGCGTGCCCCACGCTTCCGGTCGCCTCCACGGGTCTCAGCTTTGCAGGGACTGTGGATCGGGCTGTTAGAAGCTGGGCAGGCTTGATCTCGTCGATCTCAGTCGCTCGAGTTCCGGCGGGAACTGCAACTAAGTAGACGTCGAGGGCTGGATGGTGCCTGCTGCTGCAGGGTGGTCACTCCTTGACCACAAGGGAGATTCTTCGGGCTTCCACGTTGAGATGGAGGGCGAAGGGTCCAGAATATCGTTTCAAATGTTTCTTCCAGGAAATCTGATGTGCATTGGCACTGCTCCCACTCTTATTCGAATCTGGTGGGCGTGATTACCTGCTAGGTCCCCTCCTATGGGTGGGACCCAGGAAGTGGGTGGATACACCCCCTTCCTTTGATCCAGGCCGCCCTGGCACGAGGGCTGGAGTGCCCCAGAACCGGTTTGGCCGGATTATGCAAGGGGCAGCCTTGTGCGCCCCAGGCAGTGTCTGGTTTCTTTCAAACCTCCCTGCTACAATACACTATCTCCTGTCTGGAGGGCGGTGACACCCTCCTGTGACAGGAAACCCTTTGTCCAGGACCCCCTTGACTGGGTTTCGGTCAGCTCCAGGGGTCCAGACATTTGTCTGTGGCAGAGGCATCCATTTTGGGGATCTTAAGGTCTTTGGAGAAATCAACCGCATTAAAGTAAAGTAACATGTCTTACCCCTCTAGAGGGGTGGAATGCCATCCCCGTCGCCAGAACTGGCGAGGGGATGGTATTCCAAAGCGTATGACACCTTACACGACATGTTTTGATAAAGCCAAACCAGAGTTGCTAAATAACCGCGAGGATTATAAGGCACTTAATAGTATATGGTATGGCATTATCCTGAAACAGCTTAGGGATTTGTTCCCGACGGCTGCAGACAGGCTCAGCTCATGCTAGAGCTCCATCTCACATAAAAACCAAGCACCCAGCCTCCAGGATTGGTGAGGCCTGTCTATAGGAGTGGCTCACAGGTTTACATGTGTCCAGATATAGGGTTAGACATAGGCATACTATATCTAAGCAAGGGGTGTGTACACCACCTTACCCCAGCTGAGTGATCAGCCAGTTGTGTCAATTTAAGAACCAGCCAGGGGTGGCAAAAGATAT
Organism: Lissotriton helveticus; assembly: GCF_964261635.1. Classification (NCBI taxonomy): domain Eukaryota; kingdom Metazoa; phylum Chordata; class Amphibia; order Caudata; family Salamandridae; genus Lissotriton; species Lissotriton helveticus. The sequence continues at coordinate 75,749 of NW_027611650.1, read as the reverse complement.
GCTGCAGCCCCTGGTAGGCCTTAGTGGCTCCTGTGCCCTGTGCACCTATAGTGCATTCTACAGGGGCTGACAAGGAGTCCATTTCCAATTGGTATGTGCCTATAGCACATGTGTCATTAATTTAGTGAGAGAACAGCAGGCTGGGGGTCTGATCAGCAGGCCCACAGCCTCAGTAGTCGAAAACCAGTGAAGCAAAAAGCAAAAATTTGGGGTGACCATAGGATAGCAGACCCTACTTTCCTACACAACCCCCCCCCAAACGCAGGGACATTAAACTAACCTTGACCAGATAAGTCTTCATGTTCTAAGTGGAAGTACCTGGAGAGACCATCTGCATTACCATGGTCAGTCCCTGGGCGGTGCTCCACTGTAAAGTCCATCCCCTGTAGGGAAATGGACCACCTGAGCAGTTTGGGATTTTCACCCTTCATCTGATTAAGCCATAAGAGGGGCTTATGGTCTGTTTGCACTAGGAAGTGAGTTCCAAACAAGTAGGACCTCAACTTCTTTAATGCCCAAACCACAGCAAAGGCCTCCCTCTCAATGGCTGACCAACGTTTTTCTCTTGGGGTTAGCCTCCTGCTAATGAAAGCAATTGGCTGGTCTTGACCATCTTGATTAAGTTGTGAGAGTACAGCTCCCACCCCCAACTCAGAAGCATCTGTCTGAACAATGAACTGTTTGGAGTAGTCAGGACTCTTTAGGATAGGTGCAGAGCACATGGCCTTCTTCAGGTCTTCAAATGCCTTCTGACAGCTAACTGTCCACTGAACCTTTTTTGGCATCTTCTTGGATGTCAAGTCATTTAATGGTGTCACTATAGACCCATAGTTTTTCACAAACTTTCTGTAATACCCAGTCAGGCCCAAGAAGGCTCTGACTTGTGTCTGGGTAACTGGAGGAGCCCAGTCCTGTATGGCCTGGATTTTGCTTTCCAGTGGCTGAACCTGGCCTCCACCTACTAGGTGGCCCAGGTATACAACCTTACTCTGCCCTATCTGGCACTTTGTGGCCTTGATAGTTAGGCCTGCCTTTTGCAGGGCCTCCAAAACTTTCTTCAGGTGGATCAGGTGATCCTCCCAGGTGGAGCTAAAGACAGCAATATCATCCAGATAAGCTGCACAAAAGTCATCCAACCCAGTAAGGACTTGGTTCACCAACCTTTGAAAAGTGGCAGGTGCATTCTTCAAACCAAAGGGCATTACCACAAACTGATAATGTCCACTAGGGGTAGAGAATGCTGTTTTGGCTTTTGACTCCTCAGCTAGTCTGATTTGCCAGTAGCCAGCTGTCAGATCAAATGTGCTCAGAAACTTGGCAGAAGCCAATCTGTCAATGAGCTCATCTGCTCTTGGAATGGGGTGAGCATCTGTCCTAGTGACAGCATTGAGACCCCTGTAATCCACGCAAAACCTCATTTCTCTCTTACCATCTTGGGTATGAGGTTTTGGCACCAGGACTACTGGGCTGGCCCATGGGCTCTCTGATGGCTCAATCACTCCAAGCTCCAACATCTTTTGCACCTCAGCCTTGATGCAATCCCTGACATGATCAGGTTGCCTGTAGATCTTATTCTTGACAGGCAGACTGTCACCAGTGTCCACAACATGGGTACACCAGTCAGTTTGGCTGGGTGTGAGTGAAAACATTTGCCTGTGAGCCTGCAAAACTTGTCTGCAGTCCCTCTGTTGCTGGTCAGTGAGGCTGCCTGCCAAGGCTACTCCATCAACTGAACCATCATCAGGGTTCTGGGAAAGCAGGTCTGGGAGAGGGTCACTCTCTTCCTCCTGTTCCCCATCTGTGGCCATGAGCAAGCTCATGTCCTCCCTGTCTACAAATGCTTTCAAGCGATTCACATGGATTACCCTGTGAGGGCTCCTGGGTGTTCCAAAGTCTACCAAGTAGGTGACTTCCCCTTTCTTCTCAATAATAGGATAGGGTCCACTCCATTTGTCTTGGAGTGCTGCTGGAGCCACTGGCTCCAGTACCCATACCTTCTGTCCTGGTTGGAACTCTACCAGCACAGCCTTTTGGTCATGCCAAGCTTTCTGCAATTCTTGGCTGGCCTCCAGGTTTTTGGATGCTCTTTCCATGTACTCAGCCATCCTGGAGCGGAGACCAAGTACATAGTCCACTATGTCTAGTTTGGGCTTTTTGAGAGGTAACTCCCATCCTTCCTTCACCAAACACAATGGACCTCTCACAGGGTGGCCAAACAAAAGTTCAAAAGGGCTGTAGCCAACCCCCTTCTGTGGGACCTCTCTGTAAGCAAAGAGCAGGCAGGGTAAAAGAATGTCCCATTTCCGCCTGAGCTTCTCTGGTAATCCTTTTATCATGCCTTTAAGGGTCTTGTTAAATCTCTCCACAAGCCCATTGCATTGTGGATGATATGGGGTGGTAAACTTGTAGTTTACTCCACATTCCTTCCACATTGCTTTTAGATAGCTGGACATAAAATTTGTCCCCCTATCTGATAGTACCTCCTTAGGAAAGCCCACTCTTGAGAAAACTGCAATGAGGGCTTTTGCCACCACAGGTGCTGTGGTGGTCCTTAGGGGAATAGCCTCTGGGTACCTGGTGGCATGATCCACTACCACCAGTATGAATCTGTTCCCAGATGCTGTTTGGGGGTCCATTGGACCCACAATATCAATTCCAACTCTCTCAAAGGGGACCCCCACCACAGGTAGTGGTATTAGGGGGGCCTTTGTTGTGCCACCTGACTTACCACTGGCTTGGCAAGTGACACAGGAGCGACAAAACTCCTTGACATCCTCTGACATGTGAGGCCAGTGAAAGTGTGGAACAAGCCTGTCCCACGTCTTGTTCTGGCCTAAGTGTCCTGCAAGGGGAATATCATGGGCCAAGGTAAGGAGGAATCCCCTAAACTGCAGAGGTATCACCAACCTCCTGGTCATGCCAGGCTTGGGGGCTCTAGCCTCTGAGTAAAGGAGTCCCTCATCCCAATACACAGTATGGGTACCTTGGGCATCCCCAGCAGCCTCAGCAGCAGCCTGCTGTCTGAGGGGTTCAAGGGAAGGGCAATCTAATTGAGCCTGCCTCAGGTCTGCCCTTGAGGGTCCCCCTGTCCCCAGAAACTCAACCTGGTCAGGTTCAAGCTCCTCAGAGACAGTCTCCTCTTGGACTGCAGAATCAGTTTCCTCTGAAACCTGATCCTCAACCTGGGGCAAGGTGGAAGGCGAGGCCTTTCCTCTCTTGCTCCTTCTCTTGGGTTGTGGCTGGTCTATTGTCTCAAGATCCACCACTGGTTCAGGAAGGCACTTCTTAGCCTGAGCCCTTGTCATGGCAAGGACATGCTCCGAAATCCCTAGCATTTCTGCATGAGTCCTGTACTCCACTTCTGACCATGCTGAGCTTTCAAGGTCATTGCCTAACAGACAGTCTACTGGTAGGTCTGCACTCACCACAACTTTCTTTAGGCCATCAACCCCTCCCCAGGAGAAGTTCACAACTGCCACACTATGGGAGGTAGTGGAGTTGCTTGCATTGGTTACTAGGTAGCTCTCTCCTAGTACAATCTGTCCAGGGTCCACAAAGCCAGGGGTCACCATGGTGACACTAGCACATGTGTCCCTGTAAGCTTGAGCCAGTTTCTCATTTATTAAGGGAGTCTGCCTGTATTTGCCCAGGTTAGTGGGGCTTACTGCAGTGGGCAACTCAATGTCCACATCATACAGGAGAACTGCCTGTGTAGGGATTCTGACTAGGCCAGATCCTACTTCAATACCCAGGGTCAACCCAGCTACACCCTTGGACTGTGTTCCACCACTGCTTACTGTACTTGGGGTTGCAGTTGCTTTAGGAGCTGTAGTGGTGGGAACTGGATTTGCCTTGGTGCACTCACTGCCCCAGTGTGAAACTGATTTGCAGGTATTACACCAAGGTGTCTTTGGACCTTTGTTCTTCTTCTTCTTGTTACCATTTTGGGAACCACCCTCCTTACTATTAGTTTGGGGGCCTGAAGACTTCTGGTCTTTTTCTTTATCTTTCTGATTCTGATTACCACCCTTCTGGTCTGTTTTCTTCTGGTCACCACCTTGGTTCTGGGGTTTCTGCTTAATCCTTGTTCTGACCCATTTGTCTGCCTTCTTTCCCAATTCTTGGGGAGAGGTCAGATCAGAGTCAATAAGGTATTGATGCAACAGCTGGTTTGTACAGTTATTAAGGATCTGTTCTCTCATCATAAGATTGTACAATCCTGTATAGTCTGAAACTTTACTTCCCTGTAACCAACCCTCCAAAGCCTTAGTGGCACACTCCACAAAATCAGTCCAGTCTTGAGTCTGTGCTTTCTGGGTGTCTCTGAACAACAACCTGTATTGCTCAGTGGTTAGGCCATACCCTTCAATGAGAGCACTCTTCAAAACAGAGTAGTTTTTGGCATCCTCAGGTCTAACTGTGAGGAGCCTGTCTCTCCCTTTCTCAGAAAAGGAGTACCACAAAATTGCAGCCCACTGGTTCTCAGGAACCTGCTGTACCATGCAGGCTCTCTCAAGAGCAGTCATCCATTTGTGGATGTCATCCCCTTCTTTAAAGGGGGGCACAATCTTGGTCAGGTTTCTATTGTCATAGGCCCTGTCTTTTTCTCTTGGAAAATTGCTGCCACCAGTGACATCTAAGCCACTTAATTTCTGCTCTCTTGCCAAGGCAAGTCTAGCTTGAGCCAAGGCTACCTCCTCCCTCTCTATCTGGAGTTTGACAGCCCTCATTCTGGCCCTATGCTCTAACTTTTGAGAAGCATTCATGCCTCTCTGTGATTCCCTGGAGGCACTAGAAAGATGAGAGTCTCCTGAGGGAGATCTCACTCTTCTGTTGCCTGGGAGAATCATTTGTTGGGATCTGGGGAGGTGCTGGCCCTCTCCATTTCCCAGTAGGTCCAAGTTGGCCTGGCTAAGCCTACCAACTGGAACCTGGCTACCCTGATCCTGTACTTCTAAGTCCTCAACTTCTGAGTCCTCATCCAAGTCATCATCATCCTCCTCTTCAGGGGGATCAACTGCAGGGGGGTTCCCTCCAGTTCCTGTATCTAGGGAAGCTGCTTTTGCCCTCTCTAAGTCATCCTGTTCTAGGAGTCCTATCAGGATTAGGCAGGTGGGGCTTCTGCCCCTTTTTAACCCTCTTGCTTTGCACAAGACAATCAAGTCTCTGCGGGTTAGTTTGTCATATCCAGAAGTTGCCTGGGTAGGGTCAACTGTCACAGGACTAGACCCTGAGGCCTTTCCTGTGTCGGACATGGTTACTAGTGAGGTGTAAGTGGTGCACTTACCTACACTAAGTGTTTTCCTACTGGACCTTGCTAGTGAGTTGTAGTCAGGGGTGTGCTACTCCCTTCAACCTACAACTACTAAGTTCAGTAGAACTTAATATGCTAAGCTTTTGATTTTATATGTACCTAGAGGTACTTGATGTGATCTTTCAATTTGATATAAAGATTGCAATGGTAAAACAACAGCAAGCTCAAATCCGCACCGCTGCTCACCAATGTGAGAAGTTGGCCTGGTAGGGGATGTTTCCAATTCTGGAACCACCTACTACCTGACCAAACAATCCCCTTATGGTGTCTGGTTGTAAGTCAACCTTATTAGACAAGCTATCCTAGGGGTAGCATGGACTAAGCAGCCTAAAGGCTTAACTTAAGAGGTCGTGTTAAGCGAGCTGTTTTACCACATACAATCCTGTAATACCAAATGAAAGGACACCACACAAGTATATATTATAAAAATATATGTGTTTATTACTAAAAACAATCCCTAGTATTCTTTATGAATAAAGGGGCACAAGCGTTAAATCAAAAGCACTGTTTAAACATACAAAGTTGCACAATTATGGATGAGGGCAGGGGGCCACTCAAACCATATACTAAACAAGTGGTATAAGAGAGGCCACTCGAACAGTGGTTAGGCCTAGGGCCTAGGGAATCGCTGGGAGCAGTCCGGACAAGCAATGCTGAAGTCGGGAAAGGCCCTCGGGATTCGGGAGATGTGCGGAAAGCGCACGCATGCACCAATGTTAACCAATGGTGCGTAAAAGTCAAATAGTTAAAGTTTAAGGACACTTCCGCTGAACCTAGAGGAACAAAACTTAACACACAGACCCTAGAGGTGTGCACCAGTGTGGGAACACCGGCGGAGCAAAGTTACCTCACCCACAGGAAGTGGGTGCACAGGGTCGAAGTGGCGTCGGGTTTTGACACGCAGGCTCTTGGTGCTTGAAGCTGAAAGGGCTGCAGGCAGGGTGAAGACGAAGTGTCCGGTGGAGTCCAAGGGTGGACTCAAGTTGTAGAGTACCTGAAAGCAGAGGGGACAGAGTCTGGGTCACTCAGCAGTGACCAGGGTGGAACCAGGACGGAACCAGGCAATGTCGGGCGCAATCAGGTGGTCGTCGAGGTGCTTCTCTTCGCTGTCACGTGGGCTCTGGGGCATCTGCGACGTCCAGGAGCAGGTCACGATCTGTCCCACGCAGGCTCTCACCGTCGGTGCAGTCGGCTTCCGGTTTGGAGCAAACAAGCCTTGGTAAGAGCAATCCACGCGGGATTGGAAGATGGCGTCTCACTCGGACCAGGAAGGTCAGAGTCGGGGCTCCCTTTCAGGGGAGCTGGTGTGGATCTGGAGCAACCAGAATCACGAGTCTTCTTTTGTAGTTCGTCGGCACAGGGACCACAAGCCAGCTGGCAAGTGACCGGGCCAACGCGTTGAGCCAAATCGTGCCAAAGGGCCCCACGCAGCACTCGTCGAGTGTGGAGGGCTGAACTTCGGCTCAGGAGTAGCTCAGGGTGGGGGCTTCTCAAACCCCGGTGTACAGCTTCGAGGGTCACTCGTGGGCTGCACGGTCAGCGTCTCGTGGTCACTTCAAGATGGCGTGCCCCACGCTTCCGGTCGCCTCCACGGGTCTCAGCTTTGCAGGGACTGTGGATCGGGCTGTTAGAAGCTGGGCAGGCTTGATCTCGTCGATCTCAGTCGCTCGAGTTCCGGCGGGAACTGCAACTAAGTAGACGTCGAGGGCTGGATGGTGCCTGCTGCTGCAGGGTGGTCACTCCTTGACCACAAGGGAGATTCTTCGGGCTTCCACGTTGAGATGGAGGGCGAAGGGTCCAGAATATCGTTTCAAATGTTTCTTCCAGGAAATCTGATGTGCATTGGCACTGCTCCCACTCTTATTCGAATCTGGTGGGCGTGATTACCTGCTAGGTCCCCTCCTATGGGTGGGACCCAGGAAGTGGGTGGATACACCCCCTTCCTTTGATCCAGGCCGCCCTGGCACGAGGGCTGGAGTGCCCCAGAACCGGTTTGGCCGGATTATGCAAGGGGCAGCCTTGTGCGCCCCAGGCAGTGTCTGGTTTCTTTCAAACCTCCCTGCTACAATACACTATCTCCTGTCTGGAGGGCGGTGACACCCTCCTGTGACAGGAAACCCTTTGTCCAGGACCCCCTTGACTGGGTTTCGGTCAGCTCCAGGGGTCCAGACATTTGTCTGTGGCAGAGGCATCCATTTTGGGGATCTTAAGGTCTTTGGAGAAATCAACCGCATTAAAGTAAAGTAACATGTCTTACCCCTCTAGAGGGGTGGAATGCCATCCCCGTCGCCAGAACTGGCGAGGGGATGGTATTCCAAAGCGTATGACACCTTACACGACATGTTTTGATAAAGCCAAACCAGAGTTGCTAAATAACCGCGAGGATTATAAGGCACTTAATAGTATATGGTATGGCATTATCCTGAAACAGCTTAGGGATTTGTTCCCGACGGCTGCAGACAGGCTCAGCTCATGCTAGAGCTCCATCTCACATAAAAACCAAGCACCCAGCCTCCAGGATTGGTGAGGCCTGTCTATAGGAGTGGCTCACAGGTTTACATGTGTCCAGATATAGGGTTAGACATAGGCATACTATATCTAAGCAAGGGGTGTGTACACCACCTTACCCCAGCTGAGTGATCAGCCAGTTGTGTCAATTTAAGAACCAGCCAGGGGTGGCAAAAGATATGCTGCAGCCCCTGGTAGGCCTTAGTGGCTCCTGTGCCCTGTGCACCTATAGTGCATTCTACAGGGGCTGACAAGGAGTCCATTTCCAATTGGTATGTGCCTATAGCACATGTGTCATTAATTTAGTGAGAGAACAGCAGGCTGGGGGTCTGATCAGCAGGCCCACAGCCTCAGTAGTCGAAAACCAGTGAAGCAAAAAGCAAAAATTTGGGGTGACCATAGGATAGCAGACCCTACTCTCCTACATATGTACATTATAACATGAATTAAATTATGTTTGTGACAGGTTATATATTCAAGTAAAAAATTTAAAAAAAATGAAAAATACTTTTGATACAAATGTGAAAAAAGAAATAAAATGCAAAAATGAAATAAGAAAAAAACTTTTGTCGTACCTGTAATCATTTTGTAGGGCCTTGATTTAATGTTGTGAGCTTATGCCATATGAAGAATTATAATTTGACCACGGGGGATCTCTACTAGTATTAGTCATGCACTCCAATGGTGAGCCAATAGTCAAAGACTCCTCAGGCTGAAACAATGGCACTTCACCAATCAGGCAATGAGCATTACTATTAGGCCAAATGGGTTAAAAGGCCGCTTTATTGGAGAGGTACGCATTTTCATGTGTTACAATAATGGAAACAAAGGCTTCACTAATACATAGACATATTCTATCGCCCCCACCCTTAAACAATTCCCCACAACAAACTTCCCCAACATTGTCCTAACTAAGCCTCCTCCCCAACCCCTATCTTTCGACCCCTGCCGTCCTCCTGCCTCATTCCTCGCTGGCCTGTTTTCCTCTATCCGATGATAGTCTGAATGCACTTAGCCCTTCCTGCCTGTCTCGATCTCCTCGAATTCTGCCACCTGTCCAAGTGACCAAGAGTTAATAAATATTCTATATTGAAACCTTCTCCTAGCAAATGATGAACATCTCTAATACAAGATTTTTAGGGTGGGTGGGAGGGACAAAAGTCAGTCAAGCGTGCCTCCTTCAAACTCTTGCTTCTGACTGAACTGGCGTTATGGTATGTTTGTGTATGTATAGAGCACATGGCTGACCTAGCAACAAGGTGTCCCAGCGCTAGATTTGGAAAAGGCAAGACCAGCAGGGGAAGACTAACCTAGACAGAGAATAGACAGGTATTCATGGCCCTTCTGTAGGCCCAGTGGTCATGGATACACCTGTTAGATAAAGGCAGAGAGTTCCTTAGGCTGTTGGCTTTTGAAAAGAAGGAGCGCCCATCGGCTCTTCCTCTTCTCACCCGGAGCACATTGGCTAAGTGGAGGTCCACTGAGTGCAAGGCACAAGAAGGTGCATAGGGGTGAAACAAGTTAGCAGAGATGGTGGTGCCAGAGCTTGTGTGGATTTTATGAGAAATAAATAGTGCCTTTAAGTGAATTGTATGCTCCTCTGGGAGTTACTGCTGTCAGTGAATAAAACCAGAGATAGAGCAATGCATCGGACGAGAAAAAAGAAGCCGTGCTGTAGCATTTTGGGCTAGCTGGAGCCTTTTGTTTACTGTCTTATTAGACCCAAGAAGCAAAGCATTGCAATAGTCCAGCCTAGACAAAATTTTGGACTGAATGATCATCTAACGTGAATCAGAGTCAAAGAGTTCCAGAATGGTTTTAGGGCTCGTAAGGCCTTGTAAGAGCTCAAAACAGATGCCTGCTACTGATTTTACCTGAGATTCAAAGGACAGGGTACTGTCTATCCAGACTCCCAAGTTCTTGACCGCAGGTGTAGGCTGCAGGATAGTCCTAGAGTGGGAGGCCTCTAGTGATTGACCCAAGGTGAGTATCTCTCCCCAGGAGAAGAATTTCAGATTCATTCAAGTTTAAATGAAGGCAATTGGCAACCATCCACTCGAAGATGACAACCAAGTCTTCTTGAAATTAGTAGATGTCTGTGTAGAGTGGTTGTCAGCGTAGGATACCAGGGTGATATTGTGAGATTTTGCAACCAAAGCCAAAGGAAGGATGTGAATATTGAAGAGAGTGGGGCTCAATAAAGAGCCCTGCAGGACCCCATAGAATAGCATTTGACTCTGGGAGTGTTCAGTTCAGTTCAGTTCAAGTTTATTGTATGATTAATTAAAATCGTTACAAATAGCCCAACAATTTAATATCTTTGCATTCACTGTTAAAACCAGACTGCATTAAATAATATCCTGTTGATTACACGTGTAGGTACTTTACCAACACATAAAATATTGAAAATACAATAATTAAAATTGAGTCCAACATCCATAACACCTAACCAGTTAAATTCTTAATATGTTTTACTTTGAGTCCATTTATTGCACAACTGGCTCCGCAGGGCCCATGCCCTGTCGTTGACACCTCTCTGATTTCCTCCTGATCAGCTTGACGTAAACGTTTTCTTACTTCTACCAGGTATTTTACTCCTCGGCAGGCCAGAATTATGGAGGAACAGTCCAGCCAGCGTATTACGGCTTGCCTACACGTGCGGATGTTCAGTTCTTTAAAAATAGCTTTTAAGTACTGTCTCCTCAGAGCCCTAACTGCTGAACCTACGTATAGAAGATGGATTAGGGATTCCTTTTGATAGCCACACAGGCGACACAGTGATGTTTGTTTAGATTGTTTCCAGGACGTCTGTAGGTCTTTCGAATCGTGCAAGCCCATCCGGTAGTCTATGAAACTCTTTTTTAAATGCCGGCTAAAGTAAGATGTTAAATATACTTGCGGTTTTAATAATTTGTAAGATGAGACTCTGGGAGTGGTAGGGCAGGGAGATGTCTTGGAAATATCTGTCAGAAAGGAAGGAACTGAACCAGTAAAGAGATTTACCACCGTTACTAATCTCCTGCAACCGGTGCAACATGATCTTACAAGAGACAGTATTGAATCTGCGCTTACTTCAAGCAGAGGATCTGCCTTCATCCAGTGAGACACGTAGAAGCTCTCTGACTACCAACAGAGCATATTCCGTGCTGTGCAGGGGTCTAATACCGTTTTTGGAGGTATCTGAAATAGAGCTGGAATCCAGAAACTGGGCTTGAGTGGCACTGATATGATATTCGATAAAATAAGCAAAAAAAGGAAGCAGAGAACTAGGGCAAAGTTTTCAGGCTGAGAAGCGTCTAGAGCTGTTTTTTAAGCAATGGAAACACTTTTGCATGTCTCCACAATTCCGGATCCGAGGCTGATGACAAAAACAGATACATCAATTTCAGACAATTAGGAAGCAGACAATCCTGAAACTTTAGAAAAGGTCGGGTCTGAGAGGGTCATCAGGGCAAACGGGGAAGGGTGTCTTAAGGACAGCACTGAATGTGAGTGCCAATTCTTGCTATCAGGACCAAAATTGTGGTAAACGCACTCTACTTTCCCAATGAAATACTTGGCCATTTCTTCACACTAAGCGTTAGTCGATATAATGTGTTTTCCAGCTAATGAGGGTTTCATTGTGCCCTTTAGATGAGAAAATGTTGTTTTAGTAGGGTTGCTGCTAGTTTATATTTTGTTTGCAAAACGATCCACCCTTGCCTTATGCTTCAGTTTATGATAAGCCTTAATGGTGTCAATGTAGCATGTTTGGCTTCGAGTTCATATGAGCATCTCCAAGCTCATTCTAGCACCCCACAGTTTTTTTAGCTAGGGTCAAGGACTCCTCAAACTAAAGATTGGCCTTAGGTCTTTTAGAATGAGTCAGCTTAGCAGGAAGGCACCTGTCTTGAGTGATCCAGTCCAGGAAGGAGCTATTAGCTGCCTCCATGTCTGAAGAACATTTGGGACTCTGAGTGCCAAGAATCAAGCTTCTGCCAACGGCATTCAATCGAAGGAGTATGATGTTACTGTAAATTAGTGCCTTCAAGACTTATAGATATAGAAATAAGAAAGTGCTTAGACCAAGTCATAGGGAGTGGGGTCTGGACCTTTAGGAAGGGAACATTAGAAAAAACAGGGTCCTGAAGGTGTCAAGCCAGATATGCGGTGCCTGAAACCAATTAAGTGAATTGACATGCTACCATGTCCCTTAAGAAACTCTAGATATCGGTGTCTAGGTTCAATTCAAGATAAAGGTTCAAATGACCTACAATATTAAAATTTGCTGTTTTTACTAACAGGGTGGAAACCACAGTCGTCAGAGTCACCCAATAATGCTTCCAAGTCCTGGCTTCTTCTGCATCTGCCTTCATTCTTTAGCTGAATGAAAGTAGCCCTTGCTTTGCTGATTAGAAAAAATGTGAGAGGAAACAATCAAGGTGGACTGTGGTCCTCATTTCTAAGTCTTCTGTGAGTTGTCCTCCATGGACTATCTTGCAGTTCATTCCCTGATAAGAGGCCCCGAAGATTCCTGACTGGTAGGCCACTGGATTCAAGCTAGCCTGGCTGATGACGAATGATACTCCAAAACCAATCCCAGGAAGCTTGTTTCCGGTCCAGGGCTGTCCTGGCTTGGCAGATCGGGCTGGACTGTTCCCATGAAGAGAGGGGTCAAGACTGATAGCATATGGCTGGTCTATATTGGAATGGTGTGGCGTACAAAAAAACAAATAATTAAACCCAGACCTTTGACTGAGGCTTAATGTTTGATTACTTCAGCATTCTGTCCATTATCTGTTCTTTTTGGATTTGGAAGTAGGAAGGGTATGCCCAGACATGGGTCTCGTGCTCACTAAAGCACCAGATTCAAGCTATCCTGGCTGATGATAGGTGATACTCCAAAACCAATCCCAGGATTCTTGTTTCCGGTCCAGGGCGGTCCTGGCTTGTCAGTTCGGGCTGGACTGTTCCAATGAAGAGAGGGGTCAAGACGGGTAGCATATTGCTGGGTCTAAACTGGAATGTTGTGGCATAAAAAACAATGCATTCAAACGAGATCTGTGACTGGAGGTAAATATTTGATTTGCTCAGGATTCCGTCCGTCATCTGCTCTTTTTGCATTTGTTACCCTAAGTGGGTAGGGTATGCCCAGACATTGGTCCCAAGCTCACTATGCCACTGGATTCAATTCAGCCTGGATGATAAGGGGTGATGCTCTAAAACCGGTCCCAGGATACTTGTTTCTTTTCCAGGTAGGACCTGGCTTAGCAGTTTGCTATTGACTGTTCCCAAGAGGAACAGGTTCAAGACTGATTTGCATATGGCTGTGTCTAGACTGGGGAGGCATGGTGAGCAAAATGACAATAGATTGTACCCAGATCCCTTGACTGGGGGTGAATTTTGGATTTGCTCTGCACTCCGTCCATCATCTGTGTGTCTTTTGCTTTCTCACTCTAAGTGCGCTGGGTATGACCAGACATGAGACCTGGGCTCACTGTGCCACTAGATTCAAGCTAGCCTGGCTGATGAGGTGTGATGCCCCAAAACTAGTCCCACAATGCTTGTTTCCAGTCCTGGGAGGACCTGGCTTTGCAGTTCTGGCTGGACTGTTCCAATGAGGATCACGGTCAAGACTGATTTGCAAATGGCTGGATCCAAACTAGGGTGGCTTTGTGAGCAAAAGAACAATGGATTCAACCCAGATCTCTGGACTGGAGTTGAGTAGTTAAAATGTGTCTGCACTCTGTCCATCATCTTGTTGTGGTTGCGGTGTTTAATTGGACCCAGTATCTCCTGGAAGTTTAATGTCACTGATTATTCGATCATCTCTTAAAGACTTTCTCCTGGCTCTCTCTCATCCTCTTGTTCTTGCAGGACTTGAAACCTTTTATTGAGGGTGACTGAGTATTCCGTTAATTTCCGTACATTTTTGAGGAGGGTGGTGTTATATCTCTGGCATTGTTTTTTTGGGGCTTTCCTCAGCTTTACTTTTATCCTGACTATGACCAGGTAACGGTTCACTGCAGCACCCGCTTCTCCCTCTACTCTCACAACCTGCAGGGACCTCTGGAACCTTTTGGCAGTGCAGACATTTTCAATCTGATTCTCTATTAAATGTTCTGGTGACATCCCTGTTGCCTTGTTGCCTTGTGTATTTCTCTTCTTCATCATCCTGGGCATGCCACAAAAGGTGGGCAAGGGTCAACAAATGATTGCTGGATACAGTCTGGTAAAAAACTGACCTGAGAAATATGGATCAATTGGGGAATAACCTTCCCTAGTCTGACTGCCAGGATTTTGGCTAAAATATTACATTCTACATGAATCAACTACATCGGGTGGTACTTAATACATTTCAGGGTGCCTTTATCCTCTTTGGGAATGAGAGCGAGTGCTGCCTTATTGTGAGAATTGTGGCCTATGGCCACCCTAAACACTTGTGTACAGAGGGGGCAGTGTTGCCTTTCCTGTATTGTAACATTCTCGAGGGAAGCTATCCTCACCTGGGGATTTACAGGTGGATAGGGATGATATGGCCTCCACCACTTTCTTCTCTGTAATATTACCTTACCCACAAGATACACCCGTCCATTAGCCACGAAGAAAGGTAGGCAAAGTGGTAAAAGGATATCATTTAACTTTGGCTGCAGAGGTGATAAATCGATGAGTAAAACTCTGAAAACTGGTTCACTATATCTAGGGAGTTCTAAGGGGGGCACCCCTGCCTGCGATATCTTGAGATATTGGTCTGCTAATTGGACAATGATGTCTCCATCCTCTACCAGGAAGTTGGACCAGAGAGGACAAAACTTCCTTGGACTGAGCACAGAGGCTCTGACACAGGAAAACAAAGGCAAATGTGATATAAATATTGGGGCCCTGACCCCAGGACTTTAGAACTCTTTTGGACTCAGAAACCTGCCAAAAGAAAGAGCTGGAGAAGTTGTGAGGAGGAACTATGTGTGCTTTACTGTGTTGACCTCCAGTTATTGCTTCTGTGTTGGGCAAAGGAAGAACTGGACTGAACTTTCTGCAACTTCTTTGTTTGAGTTTCTCCAAGGGTTTGAGTTGGAGCTTGCCTCCTGTTCAAGAAGTCCCAGGAACCGCAAAGACTTGGCCTTCCTCTGGGTACCGTCTCTGGGACCACGTGTCTGTGTTGCCAGAGAGGGAAACCGCAATCTCCCACCACCACCAAGACTGACATTGGTTCCATTACCTGAAGGGACCACAGAGAGCATTGCTGCACTGTGCACCACAACCCTGGTCTCACCGACGACGACGGCTAGAGCTGCCACTTTTAGAGCGGGCTGTGGGCACTGCACTTTGCACTGCCTCACTTCACTCTGCAACTCTGATCTCACCAAGGATGCTGTTGTCATCTGACATTGCTGCTGTGGTCTGCACCCTGGTCTGGGGGCACCGCTTGTAAGCTACATTAAGCACTGCCACGTCTCATCCCCATCGATGGCTGTTTAATACACTGCTGCATTTTGCACTGTGAACTACGACACGCACTGCCCACTTTACAGCGCAGCTCTGGTCTCACCAGAACCACTGGATGACTGCCACTGAACCACTGCCTGCCAACTGCGGGCACCGCAAGCCACACCACTCCACTACACACCACAGCCTTGCCGACTGCCGCCATTTGCCTGCAACGCCATGGTCAGCCAGAACAAAAGGTACTGTTTAGAATTATTCTGACCCTGATACCAGTCTGCACCAACGCAGTCAACCGAAACTGTTGGATTTGGTTGTTTTCAGCACCACGATAGCACCGGACAGAACTACTGACATCAAGGAACTGCAGTTTTAAGGTTATTCTTGCAAAATGCATATTTTTAGTATTGTATTATTTATAATTTTGGTCTTGTTTTACACAGATACATACTGGATATTTTTCTAAACTGGTATGATGTGTTTTCACTGTATTACTGTATGTTATGTGCACATGCTTTACACGCTGCTTCTGAGATCAGCCTGACTGCTTATGCCATGCTACCAAGGGGGTGAGCAGGGGTTATTCCAGTAGTGCATCACCCTTATCCTGACTAGGAAGAAGGTTACCTAATTGGACAGTGTAACAACCTGCCAACTTCTAACATTATTTGTCTTGGGTATGCAACTGTATGGTAAGCAAACATCCCACCGTTTTCTACCTCTCACAGTGGTGTTGCATGAGTTTCTGGAGCCTAGTTCCTACTTTCAAGGTAAGTGGTTGGTTAGGTCATATTGAACTTTTAATAGTCTGAATTACAGTCATTGTTTCCTTTAAGGTGTACGCCCAAGTCCGCAATGCCGTGGGTGTGTGGCGCGACACACATCCCCAAAGTACCCTCACCTCACCACTTTTAAAAGGCGAGCAGCGCAAAAAACTGCAATTTCCAGATTGCAGAGGTGGCAGCCTGTGGGAACAAGGAGGGAGCACTTGCCTAATGTCTGGGCTGCAGGGTGATTTATTGCTAGGTGTGACATTATATATAAAGCAATAGTGGCCAGAAAGAGCAAATCATTCTATTTCTTAGTATTTGTTTCACATTTCACTACCCAGTAACAGCTTTCAAATCAACCAACCAATAAACACTATTAGAGGTCTAATATGAGTTATTGACATTAAAATACATTCACAAAGTGAGATTTGCAATAGATAGAAGGTTGTAGGCTCGCGCTCTATTGTCAACAGTAATGAATAGAACTTATTAGGGCTGCTACTAGGGATAATAATGACGTCGTATCAATCGTAATAAATAATGTAGTAAAACCACATTAACAAATTGCATCCTATGTATCCCGAGCAAAATCAAATTATAAACAAAACAACTGTCAAATAAGACATCATGTTCCAAATTAGGTGTCAATCTTCTTCTTTAATTATTTAAATAATTGTAATTTTGGTTTTTGCTCAGTTTCTTTTGAGTCTTTCTTTGCACTTCTTGTCTTCTTTTTTCAAATGAAACAAAAACATTTTTTTGGTAACTTTTGGTTTATTCGAATATGGTGTATTCACATTGGGAGTGTTGATTGAATCTATTACCTTGACACATAGGTGAAATCTATATTTGAATGCTCCTGTCTTTTGAGGTTACATGTTTGTCACGGGGCTGAGAACAAAACTTGTCTCTTCTGAATTGCTTTTTTAAATATGTTTTATATGACATATTTAGTTTGTAACTGTTGTTTTTGTTATACATTCTAGCCCTGATGAAGTCTAAATGCATAAACTGCTATAATTAGACGAAACACGTGTTGGCTAGCAATCAAAGAGATGCTGTAACGAACATTATAGAAGAAGATTGACACCTAATTTGAAACATGATGTCTTATTTGTCAGTTGTTTTGTATATAATTTGATTTTGCTCGGGATACATTGCATACAAAGTGAGATTTGTTTCCAATCCCAGAGTGTCCCAAATACGCTTACAAGTGGAAGCACAAACCATTTGTCTCCGAGCCATGGAGTTTCTATCTTCAGCACTTCTCCTCCCTTTTCCACAAGAGCAGTTCAAGCAAGAATGGCAAAATATTCCAGTATGCACATGTTTTCTACATAATTATAGCTTTGACATATTTGCTATATAATACATCATCTGCTACATAATCTGATGATTTTAAGTAATACATTGTTTGTAGCTCAAACGGATCAAACGTTACTAAAAATGCTACTTGTGTTTCTGTGAAGCGGATGGCCCTTTGCAAAAGTTGACTGATCACCTTTCTCACTGCTGCATTTGTATGTTACACTGGTACTAATAAGGTAAAATCTTTGCAGATACTACATTATGCTGCAGCCCTTTTTTTGCTTCTTAATTTAGTTAACACTGCAGCATATTGTTGTCCTCTATTTCTGCATAATACCAGTGGGTCCAAAGCAGGCAGCACATGTTAAAAGTGCTTGTGCGTGAAGCAGAGAGACCTTGAATTTTGTGAACTTAGTTTGGTGTGTGTGCAAATCCTGCATTGCCGAGTTACAGAAACTATTGTTGAAACAAGGCCAACGGATTAACCAATGGGTGAGGCGGCCTTGCCTCAAGGGCAGGGCCGGCTTTAGCGATGGTGGAGCCCTGTGCAACAGTGTTTGTTGGTGCCCCTCGTTGACTTCCTCTACCACTGAGGGTGTCAGAGCACTGTACATCACCCTCATTACACAGAGACAATCATATGTGTGTAAATCTCTATATAGGAAATGTCACATAAGACAAAGGACTACAAGGTGTAGGAGTCTCATGACATCCATACAAGTAGGCAGTGTAGTTTAATAGTGATTGGTCTGGAGAAACCCAAACTCTGAATTTAGAACTTAATACCATGATTGGGGGTTCTCTTTCATAATCAGAATTGATTTCTATTCAAATGAACACCTTTTGCAACATTAGGCTAATCAGATGGTTAATAGCTCACTGTTCTATGTTAGGCTTTTGACTTATAAACTGCAAGTAACAAAAGAATCTCACTGATGAAAGCAGTAAACCACTGACCTATTTACATGTGCACTTTGTGATCTGGATGGTACATGTTCCTTGCATCAGGCAAATAAGCCCTATGTGCTACCTTTCCATGAGCCAAAACTTCCACTTGGCAAAACTCTGTCTCTCTCGGCAGAACATTAATCACCAGAGTTATCATGACACTTTTATTGTTGCCTACAATTGCTAGAGGCCAGGAAGGAGTCAGCAAGTGCTTTTATAAACTTAATATACTTGCAAGCTTGATACCCCACCCGAAGTCAGATCCGGTGTGATCGCACCGCCCTAGAGCCACCCTCTTCAAGGGTCCTGTGACATCAGTAACAGAGTCACTGTCCCGCTAGGGTGTGCTTCACTATGGATTGTGATTGTCAGGCATCTAAGGTTAACCCACACTTGCCACCGCTAGGGTCCACCTGCTGGTACTAAGACACCAGGGCTTCCAAGGTCTAGAGGGGTCTTCTAAGATCAAGCAAGGACATGTTGTCCCTCTTGAGAGTGGTCCGGTGTACTGGTCATGAAGGCTGAAACTAGTTCCCCTGTTTCAATTTCGGCAGCTCTGACCATAGTACCACATCCTCTCCTCCACCGAACACCATACTGCCCCCCTGAGAGAAACTTACACTGCCTTCAGCTACAACACAATTGTGCCCCGATATAAACACCAAGATGCTACTCAATTCAAACTATGCATTAGACGAGCGTAATATGCTGCCTAAAAAAAAGTAACATCCTGGAAAAAGCAAACACTCATAGGTAATGTAAGTTTAAGTAAAGCAAGTAAAATGTAAGCAGGAACAACATGGTTACCTTAATGCTTTTACACTCATTATTCAAAAATCAGTGAGTGCTTTTGCAAGGGGAAGAGCAGAAGTGGACACTGCCCTTGCCTACTCTGGGCAAGAAGGAAGAGACAGAGTCATTTTCCTTCTCTAACCACCCCACCCCGAAATGCCATGAATGCTGAGCCTTATCTGTGGGCCTTGGCTATTTCTGCCTTCCCAGGACATGCGTTTAAAAAAAACAGAAGGATAGCGGAATGTATTAAATTAAGGTATGGACCCACCATGCCCTGCCAATCCCACTCACTTTGACAATTGTGCTTTTAAGAAACAAGAAGACTACTTCAAGGTTTAATGATCGTCTTGCTACTAGAATGGCTGAGCTACAGTGCAGGAGGTGATTCAACATGATTGGACAGAGGGACTACAAAAAAATATAGGTGCTTGGAGTTGGAAAAGAAAGGGAATCCTATGGACATACGATGTACGGCAGTTAGGGGAGAAAACCCGGCAGAGCTGCGTGTTCATTCAATCGCTGAAAGATGTTTAATTCCCTTCTCTTTGCAGCTTGCAGATTATTCTAATGAAAGCTCCACTCTTTACTCTTGGGATCCTGAATCACGTACCAATCCTTTTCCCTGAAAACCTAATTCTTCAACCCTGAAATGATATGCCCTCAGCAGCAGCTACCATGTGACCAGGCAGTAGGACTGCTGCACCCCATCTTTGGGGAGAAGGTTGTAACTGAGGTAAGGGTTGGTTAGCGACCTGAAATTCAAGCAGTCCATTTTCCAAGAAAGAAATTGCCTTGGTTGGAGGTAAAGCAAGGTTCATTGATGGTGACACTAGTTAAACGACAATGATTCAAAAGTGTGGCAATGCAGATTATTTTCAAAACAAAGGGGCATATTACCAACAAGTAGCAATATTTATCGCTAAATAGGCTTAGCGACGATTTTTTTATTGCTGAGCATCGCCGGAATGTATCGCTGAGATAACGTGCTATTAGCAACGTTTATCTCGAAAGCGATACATTTTCCGGCGATAGTGGCGAAATGCGTGAATATCGCTGAGAACACATCGATATTCACACAATAAGGGCGAAATGCTCTTAGCCATGTTATCCACCTCCCATTAGATAACATGGCTAAGAACTGGTCTGGGCAGGTGTTAGTATTTGGAGATATTCGCGCTTAGCGCGCATATTTCTATCGCTACGCCTGCCTTGCTAATAGGTGATAGCGATGTTAGCGACTGTTTTCAGTCGCTAACAGTTTGGGGACACCCACTTTGCATGTCATTAGCAATAAATATCGCTAACATGCAAAGCGGACCACAAACCGCTCGCTATCACCTAAAAGCTGTCGCTAATTGCTGTTAGCAACAGCCTGCTAATAGGGCGATAGAATTATCGCTGCTTATCGGCCGAAAACGGCCGTTAAAGCGGAGAAAATTCAATATCGCCACCCTTGATAATATGCCCCCAAGTGTTTTGAAGTATATAAGAGAATATTGCTTTAAACCCAGATCATACAAAAATATTGATTATAGGTTTGTTTTTTAAAATGCCTCTTACCTCTGCCAGTCCCTCTTAAACACTTGTGTGCTGCTCTGACAACAATCAAGTCCCGGGATTAAGTGCCAAGACCAATACTGTGCCTAAGGCTCCTAAAAGTACACATGTCCAGAGGGCACGGCAGGGGCTGAGAAGTTGACGGTTTTGTCAACAATCTCTGTCCAGGCTGATGCAGGGCTTTGGAGTGAATGGGCCCAGCAGTCTGTAAAACTATAACATCCTGTGTAAGAGGCTCAGTTAATGTGACTTCTCTGCTGGTGGCTGCGGCAAGGAAAATCAAAGCTACTGCCCGCCAGTGTGTCCAATCTTCAAAGCATATGTGTGCTTCTGGTCACCAAAAGGGTGGTGTTATTGTGGGAAACAGCAGGCAAGACCAGCCCCATGGATCACACACGTGATGGCTGGTACCCCCAGAGTGGACTCACAGGAAGGCTGGTTGTGACACAGCTTTTTGATCTGTTAAACTCTGGCCTGCCTGCTCAGCGCTGTTCATGAACAAGCTATCTCTGAAACATGGCATTTTAAATTTGAAGGTGCAGTTGCCTGCTCGTATATGTTAGACAGTTTTAGCGTGCTGGTGCAGCCTCATTGGCAGTGAGCCTCAAATGCAGTATTGTCAGAGTAGCGCTAGAATGAGTGACATTGATGGTGACACTAGTTAAACGACAATGATTCAAAAGTGTGGCAATGCAGATTATTTTCAAAACAAAGGGGCATATTACCAACAAGTAGCAATATTTATCGCTAAATAGGCTTAGCGACGATTTTTTTATTGCTGAGCATCGCCGGAATGTATCGCTGAGATAACGTGCTATTAGCAACGTTTATCTCGAAAGCGATAAATTTTCCGGCGATAGTGGCGAAATGCGTGAATATTGCTGAGAACACATCGATATTCCCACAATAAGGGCGAAATGCTCTTAGCCATGTTATCCACCTCCCATTAGATAACATGGCTAAGAACTGGTCTGGGCAGGTGTTAGTATTTGGAGATATTCGCGCTTAGCGCGCATATTTCTATCGCTACGCCTGCCTTGCTAATAGGTGATAGCGATGTTAGCGACTGTTTTCAGTCGCTAACAGTTTGGGGACACCCACTTTGCATGTCATTAGCAATAAATATCGCTAACATGCAAAGCGGACCACAAACCGCTCGCTATCACCTAAAAGCTGTCGCTAATTGCTGTTAGCAACAGCCTGCTAATAGGGCGATAGAATTATCGCTGCTTATCGGCCGAAAACGGCCGTTAAAGCGGAGAAAATTCAATATCGCCACCCTTGATAATATGCCCCCAAGTGTTTTGAAGTATATAAGAGAATATTGCTTTAAACCCAGATCATACAAAAATATTGATTATAGGTTTGTTTTTTAAAATGCCTCTTACCTCTGCCAGTCCCTCTTAAACACTTGTGTGCTGCTCTGACAACAATCAAGTCCCGGGATTAAGTGCCAAGACCAATACTGTGCCTAAGGCTCCTAAAAGTACACATGTCCAGAGGGCACGGCAGGGGCTGAGAAGTTGACGGTTTTGTCAACAATCTCTGTCCAGGCTGATGCAGGGCTTTGGAGTGAATGGGCCCAGCAGTCTGTAAAACTATAACATCCTGTGTAAGAGGCTCAGTTAATGTGACTTCTCTGCTGGTGGCTGCGGCAAGGAAAATCAAAGCTACTGCCCGCCAGTGTGTCCAATCTTCAAAGCATATGTGTGCTTCTGGTCACCAAAAGGGTGGTGTTATTGTGGGAAACAGCAGGCAAGACCAGCCCCATGGATCACACACGTGATGGCTGGTACCCCCAGAGTGGACTCACAGGAAGGCTGGTTGTGACACAGCTTTTTGATCTGTTAAACTCTGGCCTGCCTGCTCAGCGCTGTTCATGAACAAGCTATCTCTGAAACATGGCATTTTAAATTTGAAGGTGCAGTTGCCTGCTCGTATATGTTAGACAGTTTTAGCGTGCTGGTGCAGCCTCATTGGCAGTGAGCCTCAAATGCAGTATTGTCAGAGTAGCGCTAGAATGAGTGACAAATGCATTTTAATGCGGTGATGTGAACACCAGCATTAAAATGCATTTGATGCAGCCCTACCCTAACCCAGCTGTGGTAAATAAATAAATAATACCTCTCTTTTTGACTAGACATATATCATAACAGATAGCTCAATAAATAAGAGTCAAGATTCGAGGTAGTAGGAGTTTTTGCAGGTTTAATATAGCATAAGGACAGGAACAGGACAACCTGCATAGGAATAGGATGACAGGGCCCAGCAGCTGCTGGGGCTGGATCTGGGATGAGCGCGCTGACTTTTAATAACAATACATGAGCATATATACATAACGCAAACACATAGCATTACATTGCAGTAGGCGTAGCAGTGGGTGGAGCAGAAGGCGTGACGCGTAGCAGTCGCGAAAGATAAGGGCGAAAGTAGGTGTAACTGGGCGTATACATAGACATGTGATGCAAACGTAACAGAATATGTCATGAATGGGGCGGAAACATTGGAGGGGGCTACCTAAGGAGCCGGGACCTCTAACCTGATGGTGCGCGCAAACTAGCAATGACGTATCACTAGGAGAAGCTGGGGGCTATGAACTCTGTGCTAGGAGCAGAGACTGAAGTCTGGAGAGTCAGGGCGACATGTACCTAAACAGTATCTAGTATCTGATGTTTAGAGAACATGTTGATATAAACTAGAAGTTAGGAGGGGAAAGGCTAACTTGATTCTAAGACTGGACCATGCATTATTCTACATGTAGTGCGTGATGAAGAATATTAAATGACCATTAAATGCAGTATTTCTCTAACGTGGAGACGTGAAGGCTAGACAATGACGGAAACCATTGATGCGATTCAGTAGTTTAGGAATGCAGAGGAGGAGGACTGAACTGATAACTGGAATCATAACATATTCTTGGCAGACTCAGAGACTGAGCCAGGCTGGGCCGGGCACTGCGAGGCAGGAAGTAAGTGAAGGGTCGAGGATACAGGTGGGGGCTGTATCGCTCCTCAGCGAAGTTTCAGGAGACAGGAGCTGAATCTGGTGTCCAGGCCCTTTTGAGGCCTAGAAACGGGGACTTTACAATGGAATAACGTGCACACTGAGAAACGTGGCAACGTAGCTTTACATAGGCCTGATATACGTAGTATTCACGAGGACTGGAAACTGGCATACTAGAGGTGGACACAACTGTAATTGCGTCATTAATCGAACATAGGGAATGCATATGCATATTTAATCATGCACACATAACATATGATGGATGACACGTAGGGACACAGAACATGGCAAAATTTACTTTTCCACATTCCCTCCTTGTCACTACGTTTCCATCAGGAAACATCAATATTCATGATACCGTCTATCATTTCATACAGTATCATTTGCTCGTCTCGAATTATCCTGGAACGGGATTTAGAACGGGGCTTGGGACTAGGAATACAAGAGGTAGCACAAATGCCGCAAATCGCAGGGCCACATTGTATACAGAGGCAGCAGCTGAATATGATCGCTACTGCAATACCTAGAAAGGACAATATTTTCCATCCCCATGCGGAAATTATATTCCAGAACCAACCGGACCATGTCCAGGTGCCTGGATCTTGGTGTATCAGATGGGCAATTTTATGGAGTCTGGTTATAGCTGAATAAACAGACGGCGCGTTATTTGGAATGAAAATGCAGCAACTAGATCCGATGACTCTACAGGCCCCGCCCCTATCGGCCAGTATGACGTCAAGGACGAGACGATTCTGTAAAACGACAAATCTCATAGCAGATTGCTCTTCAGTTAAATTACCTAGAGCAGAGGCAGTCTCATTTACTACAGCTTCGAGGGTTCTGGTTAACCTACGGATTAGCTTACTATTCTGGATAGGTCCTATAAAGAAAAAGAAACCTCTGTTGAAATCTGTATATTGTTCTAGAGCAGTTTCAGTATAATCGACAATTGGGGACTCCCTTTTATGTCTAATGTGTACTAGATGTGTATTTCTATGATAATCAGGTGGGGCTAGGAAAACTGGTGGCAGTAGGAAGGCAATGTAACAGGTTCCCTCCCAATCGAGGGGCAGACGAACATATGCAGTTTGACCACAAATAAAATAAGAATGACGTGAAGCTTTGAAAATAGATTTCCCACTGTCACTATACTTGACAATAGTAGTACAATCACTATGTCCTACGTGTATGGAACCCTTATTTCGGACACATAATTCGCCTCTGACTGGTAGTACTGAAATAGCAGGTAAGTCTGGAGTAGTATCAGACTGAACATTCAGGACCATAAAATTCGAAGAATAATTACCTAAATTATACACTTCATTTTCTAGATCTAAACCTGTTCGGTGGGGGAGACCTTGCTTGTCTGGAAAACATGTACTGTTAAGAAAAGACATATCTGTTGAGGATGACGTTAACGTGGACCATGCTCCACACGAACCATTATGTGAAAATGGATAAGGAAAAAGTGGCAGAACTCCCTTCGGTGTCTGGAAAGGGGGGAGTCGACCACACACCCAACAATTAGTGGTATTGCTGGACTGGTGTGAGTAATGTAACATGCGGATGAATGAGTTATTTCGCATGGCGAGGCGGTAAGAGAGTTCATGAGGAGGCAGATCACTAAACGTGTGCTCTACTGTAGCATTAGCAGACTTATTTACATGAAGAACTGGGAAATACAAGAAAAATGCATAACTGGTGCAGGAAATCATAATACTGAGAAACAATATGAAACATAGAAAAACAATACATCGGATTGAGTTTTGACTAACTCTCTCACTATGGGGGTCTATTTTATACATGTCAGAAACAGTCTAACCGTTTCACCTAGGGGAGGACTTAGACAATCAAACTGACTGACTTATTTTACTAGACCGGAGTTTTAACTTATACTCCTGTTGCGGAGTTTTCTCTAACAGGGGAGGGGTTGTAGCAATGTCTTTTGCGGGACAGTCCTTGAGAACAATATTTTGGCAATCCTTCAAATCCTGGGAAATGTTCTTTAAGACGGGTTTCAGTCCATTAAAAAGTTTAATATGAGAAAGGTGCACCCAGCCTTTGCGTCCTTCCAACTTCACGGCTGTACGGGTGGTGAGGAGGACCTGTCGGGGCTCTTTCCAACGAGGCTCCAGCGGAAATCTGTCAAAGTTGCGGACCATCACCATGGATCCTGGAACGATTTCATGCGGTGCCACCTCGGTATTGTCTGGAAATGCGGCAGCAACCTGTGAACGACATGAGTTGAGGGCAGACATCAAGGAAGCTAGGTAATCTGTCAGCATATTACTTGAAACATCGGTAATACTTCGGGGTCTAGGAGTACCCCACATATTAGGGGGGCGGCCGAAAACGACCTCATACGGGGACAGACCTGATCTGGAATGTGCGACCATGCGCATATAAAATAAAGCGACTGGCAGAGCTATCAGCCAGTCCACACCTTTTTCTTTACACACTTTTGCAATACGGATTTTCAGGGTCTGGTTATGTCTCTCTACGAGACCGGCTGCTTCAGGATGGCGTACACAATGGAACTTCCACTGGTACCCTAGCAAAAGGGAAACATGCTTCATGAGTTCAGATGAGAATGGCTGGCCGTTGTCAGAATATACGACTCTAGGGAGTCCATAACGGGGGAAGAACTCACGAACCAACTGCTTGGCAGTGGTCGCGGCTGTGTAATCTGGGACTGGATATGCTTCTGTCCACCTGGACAAAGCGCATACAACTACAAGGACATACTTGAAACCTCGACATCGCTCCATCTGAATATAATCCATCTGGAGGACTTCAAAAGGGTGGTCAGGGGGCTGGAATCCACCTTGTTCCACCGGGACACTTTTACCTGGATTAAACTGACAACATATCATACAGGTACGGACTTTCTGCTTGGCTGCAGCTCGTAAATGCTTGTTGAACCAAATGTTCTGGATACTGTCTAACATAGCTTTTTCTCCTAAATGTGCTGGACTATGTGCGGTATTAATAATGACTTGAACCATAGAGTCGGGGAGAAACCATGTGGCTCTACCCTTTGTTAACCATCCTTGATCTGTCTGGACCCCTCCTTGTTCGGACCATTTCTTGATTTCTTCGGGAGTAGCATGTAACTGGATATCTATGACATCTTGTGTAGGGTCCTTAACTGTCATGCATGTAATCGGATCTGGAGTGTGTGTCATATTAACTGGAATGTCTAGAGTCTGTGCTGTAAGCTTGGCTGTGCGATCTGCTAGATCGTTGCCTTGGGAAATAATGTCAGTAACTTTCGTATGTGCTTTGCACTTCATGATAGCAATAGATGTCGGCAAGTGTATGGCATCTAACAGAGCTTGAATAAGGAGACCATGCTGAATCTTGGTTCCATGAGAAGTCATGAAACCTCTCTCCTGCCAGAGCACTCCGAAGTCGTGTACAACTCCAAATGCGTAGCGTGAATCTGTGTAAACATTAACTTTCAAGTTCTTGGCGTGTATACAGGCTTGTGTCAGAGCAACTAGCTCTGATGCTTGAGCGGACAGGGTATCAATACGGTGTGTCTCAATAACTTCAGTGTCAGTAGTCACTGCATACGCGGCGACTAGTTCTCCTGTACTTGTTCTCATACATGAACCATCCACATAAAGTGTCAGGTCGGGGTCTGGTAACGGAGTATCTGTCAGATCTTGTCTTGGCTTTGTCGTAATGTTAACTACTTCCACACAGTCATGTGTGGCAGAATTCGAAGTAACTGATGGTAATAATGTAGCAGGATTTAAAATGTTGCAGCGTCTGATTTCTATGTGTGGCTGGAACAGTGTCAATTCATAACCTGTTAAACGTGCAATTGTCAAGTGCTGAGTTTGTGTTCGGTTTAAAAGAACTTCCACGGAATGTGGAACTTGTACTGTCAAGGTATGTCCTAAGACTATGGAATCACTTTGTCTGATAGCTAGGGCTGTGGCTGCAACTGACTTGAGGCACGCAGGCAGAGCCTGGGCTACAGGATCTAATGTGCTCGAAAAATAAGCACAGGGCTTGTATTGTCCTGCTTGATCTTGTGTGAGAACAGATAATGCTGTACCTTCGCGTTCAGTGACGAAAAGTGTAAAAGGCTTACTGTAGTTCGGTGTCGCTAGAACTGGAGCTTGGCATAAAGCTCTCTTTAACTCATTGAAACTAAGTGTATGTTCAGATGTCCAAGGGAGGACAGTCGATACGGCTGCCTCCTGTGTCGTTAACTGTATCAGTGGCTTGGCTAGAAATGCATACTGGGGAATCCATTGTCTGCAGTAAGAAGTGAGGCCGATAAAAGCACGTACCTCCTTCTGGGTCTTGGGCTGAGGAAGACTCGCTATTAACTGGATACGGTCTGGTGTCAACTGCCTACCCCTCTTGGACAGCAAGTGTCCTAAGTAGACCACTTGCTGGACACAGAATTGAAGCTTAGAAGGGGACACCTTGTGCCCCATCTCGGCCAGAAAATACAAAACTGTAAGGGATGCTTGCTCGCAAGCACGTTCAGAACGGGCTGTGATCAGTAGATCATCGACATACTGGAGCAGGGCAGTGTCAGTTGGCATGTGAATGTTGTCTAGTTGTCTCTTAAGTGCTTGACTGTAAATACTAGGACTTTCTGTGAAACCTTGAGGAGCTCGTGTGAACATATAGCTCCTTCCATTTAAACAAAATCCGAAAAGGAACTGGCTGTCTGGATGAATAGGAACACTAAAAAACGCGTTCTTGAGGTCGATTACAGTAAAGAACGTGGCTTCGGAATCAATGGCTGTCAATAGGGAAGAGATGTCTGGGACAACTGGGTACTGCGGAATAATACACTTATTAAGCTCTCGTAGGTCAATCACTAATCGATATACTGGGGGTGCATTTGGATCAGTACGTTTCATGACTGGAATGATCGGAGAATTACATACATTGGAGTCAGTTTCTACAACCACTCCTTGAGCCATGAGCTCGTCAATAATTTTGGATAAGGCTGCTACAGCCTCAGGTGGCAATCTGTACTGTCTGATTCGTGGTAACACTACACCTGGCTTGAGAGTCACACGATAGGGTGTGATTTGCATGTAACCTACATCAGTTGGACCTTGCGCCCATAGATGCTGCGGAACATTAGACAGTCTTGAATCAAAATCTCGTAATACATAGTGACCCTTAAAGTCACGTAGGAACAATCGTATTCCCTCTGGGGAACAGCATATAACTGCACCTAACTCTTTCAGTGTCTTAATGCCTAATAGGTTTTCTGGACATGATTTAGTAAGTAACAGATCAGTAGTGCGGGACAATGGACCTACTTCTAGAGTAACTGGCTTTGAAATCTCATTTACGATAGGTTTTCCTGAAAATCCAAGGGAAACATTTCTTGAGCCTGAGAGCGGAGCCCCTGGAACTTCGGCGTGACTAATTGTGGTCCTACTTGCCCCTGTATCAATCAAAAACTTTCTGTCTTTCCCTAATACTTGACTGTGAACATAGGGACCTTCTTGATCTACAGGTATCTCGATGAGAGGCAAGCCTACCTCCCTCTCTAGGCTGTTTCATGAATACTGCTGGTACTCTGGATACTCAGACTGTGCATACTGGTACATCTGGGATGTAACATGCTGTGCTGCAGCGATAGGCTGCGGTGCGGTAACTGTCTGTGGTGCATTCTGTGGCTGAGGAATCTGTGAAACTTGTTCTTGTCTAGGCGGACGTGGTCTTTCTTTAGTCTTACCAGTAGCTATGTTGTGTTTCAGAACTGCACACTCATTTATAAAATGACCTGGCTGTTTACAATAATTGCAATTCCCTTTAACGGGAGCTGCAGGATGACTGGCTTGATTCGGACCCCTCTTCTGACTGTCTTGAGGGACAGATTGTGCAACTAGTACTTTCATTTTCGTGTCTTTCATACGTTTTCTTTCGTGTTCTTGTTCTTCTCTGATTCTATTCTGGTGGTATTGAAGCATTTGCAACATCTGGGACGGGGTATTAGCTTGCCAGGTACTTTCGACTTTCAGAACTCGATTTTTAATTTGTGGGCTTGAATTCTCGACTAATTTAGTAACAAAAAGGTGAGGGTATGACTCACTACTTGTCTTGAGGCCACTGTTGATGCTGAAACATTTTTCAAATCTAGAATAAAAATCACTAATATCCTCATCTTGCTTCTGTTTACAGGCTGAGATTGCATCCCAGTCTTCTTTTCTAGTTGTCAATAATCTGGGTAGAACTTGTATTAATAATTCTGGTAATTCTTTACATTTATCTCCAAGACCGGTACCTGGTACTCGTGCCTTGTCTTCAGCTTCTAGAACTGCCCAATCGATCTTTTTCTCTCCCACCTCCCATTCTTTTTCCTTGAGCTTTTCATACACCCCTGCGGGCAGCAGAACCTTTAACATTTTAATTATATCTGGATATGTGTATTCTCCCATACGGAGCATGTCTTTTAATTCTCTATGGAACCCTGCTGGATCTTTGTCATGACAGGGAATTAATTTCTTCATCTCGAGGAGTTCCATCTTTGTAATTGGAGTGTAAACAAACACTCGTTCTAGTTCGCCACCCGTTCCTCTAACTGGGTGGACTTCTCGTAACGGATTCTGTCTCTCCATGTAAAATGGTTTACTTTCTGGAGGTGAGACATGAACAAAATGCGGGTTCAGAAACGTTCTATATTTGTGACGCTGTTCTAGAATGACACTAATTAAATCGGTACCTAAACCTTTCCATCTATACTGGAGTAGCTCGTTCAGGACATCATGTAACGGGCCTGGATCAGAGTACTGACCCTCATACAATGTGATGAGGTGCTGGATCATATACATACCCACCAGTCGTTGCTCGGCTGGGGGCATTTTCAGAAACATTTGTGCCACTATTTCGTCTGGAAAAGTGATAGAATCAGTAATCCATCGGACTGCTGATCGGGCTAGTTCTTGTTCATGCATAGTACTTAACTCACTGTAACCGATTCGTGATTTCAGAATGTGATCGGTAGCTTGAAACACTTGTTCTAGTGAACCTTGTTCTGGTGCTGGAGAATGAAAAATAGACTGGTGTTCTAGGCGTAAATGGCGATCTGGAAATCTAGATTTTCCTACATACGCTATTCTGGCGGGATTCTCGTCCTCTACCTCTTCAGTATCAGAGTTACTTTCTTTCTCGCTTACTTGTGCTGCTTTACGCTGTTCGTGTAATTTTATTATTTCTCTACGGATTTTCTTGTACATACTTTCCATAGCACCGACGGTCTTGTGCTTACCCTCGGCTATATTATCACTCCACCTTGTCAGGGTTCTCATTTCGGCTTGATCTTTAGACGGGTAATCTTGTTCTCTTATTAGACAATTGATCAGAAACTTTAATATCATGAGCTGGATCTCGGCTTTCCTTTGAGACATGGCCTCGCTAATACTTTCTGGATCATCCCCTGTACGGATGAAACGATATATTCTGTCTAGATCTTCTTTCATATTCGGTAAGGTGACTAGATACTCGGCCACCTTTCTTACGCGGAATGAATATAAAACCATATTATCCTCGCCTGGGACTGGATCATAACCGCATTCGGCAAGGGATTTTCTTATTTCTGCTACAGTCTGATGTCTAGGCGTACGCTGTGACGCTTGTGCATGTAATTCGGCTGTCGTTAAACGCTTGTGTGGCGGCGGGGTTTGAGGAGTACCTCCTCCTGCGGCCCCTAAACTGGAGTCTTCTACTGAGGCTCTTCGTCCTGGCAGAGTGGGAAATGGAAATGCAGGCTGGACTTGTATGGCGGGCTGGACCGGGGGTACCGTAACAGGTACTCCGGTGTCTGGAGGAGCGGGAAGTGCCTGATTTACAGGGACTGGCGGAGCGCGAACAGGATTTGCATATTCTGGGACTGTGTCGTCCAAATAGGACGAAATAAAAATATCAGCTGCGGTCTGTTTGTGACGTAGCTTGGTCGGAACTAATGGTGGCGGGAAATTACTGGATGCCTCTGGGGTCGCTTTTGGCAAGCCCTCGGCAAAGAGAGGATACATACCCCTATCAAGGGCATGCCTCTGTCTGTCTGATTGTTCAGTTTTAACTCGTTCACCAATCTCGATTAATTCCCTTTCTTGGGCTCGTTCCAAGGATTCTCTACTTAATTCTGACTTTCTGATTTCCTTTTCAGTTCTTTTATGAGCTTCTTTGCGCCATAACTCGATGGCATCTTTCTGTGACTGTCTGGCTTTCTTTTTCCATAATGCTTCTTCTACTCGCATGATGCATTCGGCATCCCATGTACCCGATACGGGCCATCTATACTTTTCTTCTAACTGTCTGGTATACTCTACCCATAAATCTAGATACAATATGGCGCTTATGCCATGCTTCTGATACATAAAATGACCTGGACTGTCCCTCGGCGGAACAGGAACTGCTTCTTCTAACAAACCCTTTCTAGTTCTTAGCTGACGTAATCTCGAAAAGAGAGACATTGTAAACTTGAATCGGAACACAATACAATACACGAGGAACAATAACAACTGGGAAAACAATTCAGGCATACCACGACATTGGAAATACATTGAACAACATCATAACATAACAGTTCGGACAGAATATTACCTGGAATACTGAGAACAGAAACACAAGAATTTCTCGAGAACGGAACAGACTAGAGTTAATGGATGCACTGCTGAAACAGTACGGAACATACCGGTCCCATAAAGGGACGCATCAAGACCCGTATCCACCTAGGTGAACACTTCGTTTGTGAGTCTGTGTACCACCAACCCACGGACCAGAGTCAATTTAGATTGACCCTGTCTAGATACTACCCCAGTAATGGTACTCACCGGGCAGCAAGAACGGAAGGCCTCGGACTGGACTGGACTGCTACGACGACGGACGACGAACTTCGGACTTCAGTTACGGGTGGGCCTCCGGATACCTCGGACCTTGGACTCTTGGCTTGGGCTCTGGTCGGGACTCGCCGCGTTCCTCCACCGTCTCGTTTGGATGCTGGACCGCCTCCTCCGTCTCCTCCGTGGGCCTGAGGGATACTTGAAGCAGAAATATCTGCCGGTGCACAGAAGAGTTCCGTCACGACTGCAGAGGGTCAGGGGGTCGGCGTGGCTTCACCGACGCGTGGGGAAAGGGCAAGTCCCTGTTCGGGCGCCATTATGTGGTAAATAAATAAATAATACCTCTCTTTTTGACTAGACATATATCATAACAGATAGCTCAATAAATAAGAGTCAAGATTCGAGGTAGTAGGAGTTTTTGCAGGTTTAATATAGCATAAGGACAGGAACAGGACAACCTGCATAGGAATAGGATGACAGGGCCCAGCAGCTGCTGGGGCTGGATCTGGGATGAGCGCGCTGACTTTTAATAACAATACATGAGCATATATACATAACGCAAACACATAGCATTACATTGCAGTAGGCGTAGCAGTGGGTGGAGCAGAAGGCGTGACGCGTAGCAGTCGCGAAAGATAAGGGCGAAAGTAGGTGTAACTGGGCGTATACATAGACATGTGATGCAAACGTAACAGAATATGTCATGAATGGGGCGGAAACATTGGAGGGGGCTACCTAAGGAGCCGGGACCTCTAACCTGATGGTGCGCGCAAACTAGCAATGACGTATCACTAGGAGAAGCTGGGGGCTATGAACTCTGTGCTAGGAGCAGAGACTGAAGTCTGGAGAGTCAGGGCGACATGTACCTAAACAGTATCTAGTATCTGATGTTTAGAGAACATATTGATATAAACTAGAAGTTAGGAGGGGAAAGGCTAACTTGATTCTAAGACTGGACCATGCATTATTCTACATGTAGTGCGTGATGAAGAATATTAAATGACCATTAAATGCAGTATTTCTCTAACGTGGAGACGTGAAGGCTAGACAATGACGGAAACCATTGATGCGATTCAGTAGTTTAGGAATGCAGAGGAGGAGGACTGAACTGATAACTGGAATCATAACATATTCTTGGCAGACTCAGAGACTGAGCCAGGCTGGGCCGGGCACTGCGAGGCAGGAAGTAAGTGAAGGGTCGAGGATACAGGTGGGGGCTGTATCGCTCCTCAGCGAAGTTTCAGGAGACAGGAGCTGAATCTGGTGTCCAGGCCCTTTTGAGGCCTAGAAACGGGGACTTTACAATGGAATAACGTGCACACTGAGAAACGTGGCAACGTAGCTTTACATAGGCCTGATATACGTAGTATTCACGAGGACTGGAAACTGGCATACTAGAGGTGGACACAACTGTAATTGCGTCATTAATCGAACATAGGGAATGCATATGCATATTTAATCATGCACACATAACATATGATGGATGACACGTAGGGACACAGAACATGGCAAAATTTGCTTTAAACCCAGATCATACAAAAATATTGATTATAGGTTTGTTTTTTAAAATGCCTCTTACCTCTGCCAGTCCCTCTTAAACACTTGTGTGCTGCTCTGACAACAATCAAGTCCCGGGATTAAGTGCCAAGACCAATACTGTGCCTAAGGCTCCTAAAAGTACACATGTCCAGAGGGCACGGCAGGGGCTGAGAAGTTGACGGTTTTGTCAACAATCTCTGTCCAGGCTGATGCAGGGCTTTGGAGTGAATGGGCCCAGCAGTCTGTAAAACTATAACATCCTGTGTAAGAGGCTCAGTTAATGTGACTTCTCTGCTGGTGGCTGCGGCAAGGGAAATCAAAGCTACTGCCCGCCAGTGTGTCCAATCTTCAAAGCATATGTGTGCTTCTGTTCACCAAAAGGGTGGTGTTATTGTGGGAAACAGCAGGCAAGACCAGCCCCATGGATCACACACGTGATGGCTGGTACCCCCAGAGTGGACTCACAGGAAGGCTGGTTGTGACACAGCTTTTTGATCTGTTAAACTCTGGCCTGCCTGCTCAGCGCTGTTCATGAACAAGCTATCTCTGAAACATGGCATTTTAAATTTGAAGGTGCAGTTGCCTGCTCGTATATGTTAGACAGTTTTAGCGTGCTGGTGCAGCCTCATTGGCAGTGAGCCTCAAATGCAGTATTGTCAGAGTAGCGCTAGAATGAGTGACAAATGCATTTTAATGCGGTGATGTGAACACCAGCATTAAAATGCATTTGATGCAGCCCTACCCTAACCCAGCCCTGAAACTCCGAAAAATAACATTGTAATAACTACGTTATTATAATTGTATTTTTCCTGCTCAAAGAGAGCATTTGCTAAAGTTTTGATGTTAATCGCAGTGCCCGTCATGAGCTGCAAGTAACATGAAAACTTTAACAAATGCAAACAGTCACTCCGCAGCCCAACTCCATTAAGAAAAGAAATGCAGCAACATAGCTGCAATGGTTTCAAATTGCTAGGTGGGGGGGTTTCAAACCTCCCTTAACACTGTTCACATGGATCTGTATGTGAGAAAATACACTGTATATTCATGTTTTTAAGCAAACGTTTGGAGTGATATTTGGCACTTGTTAGAACCGGGATTCCCTAGTTGGCTGAGGTAGGTACCGTAGGCCAAGTAGGGACCCTCGCTTCCACGTCAGGGAAAGGAAGGACACCTTCTCAGATAACCCCTGATCATCCCATTGGTAGCTCGGCACAAGCGGCCAGGCTTATCTTCAAGGCAAATGTGTAAAGTATTTGCAACCAAGCTCTCAGTGACCCAATGGTGACACCACAAAAGGACTCCACATGAGTTTCATATAAAAAGAAGTATAAGCTGACATAAAAAGATATACGATGAAACCACACGATAAAAATCCAACATATGCGTATTTGTAATTTACCTTCTGACCAGTTATTAGGTCAGCCACCTCTTGTACATTCTGGCGGTAATAATGAGCCATTCTAGGTGGTCCTATGCAGTCCTAATGCAAGGCTATGCAGTTTGTAAGCAAGAACTGGGCACTTTGCAATGTAAAAATAATGCAGTGATGCAAATGAATACATTGCATAATACAACAATCAGGCAGTTCGTTATGCAGAAATATTGCAATGCGTAATGCAACACTCAGGTAGTTCATTCTGCAAACGAATGCAATGCTTAAAACAACAATCAGGTAGTTTGTAAAGCAGCATTATTGCAATGCGTAATATACACCAAACCGATCAAGGTGCTTCAGACGGTCTCTCCACCCCTCGTACTGACTCGCGGTCAGCTTCGGTCAATATATGACCCCAACACGGATCTGGTGTAAACCACAGTGCAGCTTCATGCTCCGGCCCCGGTACTGCCACTCCTTGGCATGTACAGGCCGCGATACGAGCTGGAACAGAGGCTCGCGCTGCCAGAAGAGGTGCATCTCTCACTGAGCCAGCACCCCGCCCAAGGCGCCAACACATGTTACCAGGGGGGTGCGACCTCACTCTCTTCTCCACCTCTTGCAACTTGGGCCTCCGATGCAACTTGGTTGATTACGAGTCGATGATGATAATGGAGATCTCAGGCTGCAACAGGGCACACACACACAGCGTCGCTGAGAGACCCTTGAGCATCAGGTGTGCAATCTCACAGGGCAATCCTCAAGAAGGTCTCAGGCTGCACAAAGCACATTCACACAGCATCGCTGAGACTCCCTTGAGCCTCTGGTGCGCACGGTCACAGGGAAATCCTCAGAAAAGTCTCAGGCTGCATGAAGCACACGCACACAGCGTTGCTGAGACTCACTTAGACTCCTGGCACCCCCAATCACTGGGCAATTCTTCCGAGAGTCTCAGGCTGCAAAAAGCAAACGCACAAAGCTTTGCTGAGACACACTTGAACTTCTGGTGCCCATGATCACAGGGCAAATATTTTGAGGGTCTCAGGCTGCAAAAAGTTTACGCACACAGCGTCGCTGAGACACTTCTAGAAACTTTGGTGTTCCTGAGTTTCCACAACAGGGAGCCAGCTCATCTCAGGCCCATGTGGGTACATTACTTCAGGACACAGCACAGCAAAGTCCTTTCAAGCAGGAGGACACAGCACACAGCAAAGTCCCTTTAGCCTCTTCCTTGGTTAAAACAGCAAACTGCAGGCCAGCCCCAGAACACACAGCAAGGTTAAGTCATTTCCTTCAGTCTCTTCAGTGGTATCTTCCTTGGCAGAGGTTCCTCTTAACCACAAAGTCGATTCAATCCTTTTCAGTCTTGAACAATCCAATTGCAATTCCCATTCCAATATTCAGGGATTTAAGTTCTCATAGTTATACCCCTAAATGTCTTTGAAGTCTTTGTGTTCAGGGGGGCAATGGCGCCTGTCCAAACCAGTTATGGGTGTCTCCCTGCCAGTGACACCTTTTTCCTTTGATAGTTGGGGTCTGGATCCTTAATCACTCAGCAGGGTATGAGCCATTGTTTTATGGCTGCAGCCCAGGCCTCTTCACTTCTAGGGGCTACTCCTCCCCCCTACACTCCAGATGCAGGTTAGCCTGTTTCTGTCTCACCTTCTCCCCTGGGTCAAAACATTCCCCAGATGCTATCACTTTAAGATCCAGTCAATCCACACACAGAAATATTATAGCACAAAAACCCAGCCACTTCTAAAATAGTGGTTCCTAAACACACAATGCAAAAACCACCTTCACAAAAAGATATGCTATTGAATTGTGAGTTCAGGCATACTAAACTTCACCTCTCCATCTTATACCTTTGGGAAGATAGGCTGGAAACATATTACACAGCCTCCCCCTCCTATCCTATGGGCAAGATGGCCTTTCAACAGTGAAAAACGAAATGGAGATCATTCCACTGTCAGGACATGGTACACACCTCAGTAGATGTCCTACCTTTCACATGCACTGGACCCTGCCCAGGCGGGTACCTTGGACCTACCATAGGGGTATCTGATGTGCATAGAAAGGGAAGGGTAAGACCTGGCAAGTGGGTGCACTTGTCAGGACAACATGGCAGTTTAACAAACTGCACGCAGGCACTGAAGTGGCAGGCCTGAGTTCTCTTTTTAAGGCTACTTGTGTGGGTGGCACAATTAGGGCTGCAGGCACACTAGTAGCATTTGCATTACCAGTCCGGGCACACATAGTGCACTTTACTAGGGACTTTACTAGTAAGGCAAACATACCAATCATGCACAGCCAATGGTATACAACCTTTACAACGAAACTTTTACAACGACCTACCATTACAACGCAACTTTTACAACGCAAACTATTACAACGCATTGCGCTGGGGGCGCTCTAGGATAGGGAATAGGTTAATTTACTATCCAATAACCTTCCCTACTATCCACGGGGACTGGAGTTGGAATAGTAAATTAAACTATTCACTATCCAGCACCCCAAAGCGCTATGCGTTGTAATGGTATGCGTGGTAAAAACCGCGTTGTAAAGGTAGGCGTTGTAAAAGTATGCGTTGTAACGTCATACATCCACAGCCAATTACCATTACACTTTATACAGGGAGCACTTGCACTTTGACACTGATCAGCAGTGGCAAAGTGCCCAAAGCATCTAAGCCAGTCAAACGAAATCCATCACAGCTTCAAAAATAGAGGAGGTAGAGGCAAAAAGTCAGGGGTAATCACACCAAGAAATGCCAGGTCTAACAGCGCTGCACCCACATGTGTGGTCTGGTTACTGATGCACATAGCTTTGGTTGCAGCACACATAGACCTTACACTGATGCACACAGAGGAAAGAAATTTGAGGGAACATTGATTACTGTGTGTGTCTTCTTAAGGGCGGGTCAATTCTAACATTCACATGAACAGTTCCCTCTGGTGGGCTATGCTTTCCTTTTCCAAATGGTGGAGGCACTCATTAATGTCCCTCTAAGGCTCACTTTCCCCTTTGCCATAGCATGTGAGCTGAGGGCACTGCTGTGTATGGAGTGTTGTGAGTAGGAATTGTTTTTCCTGGTGCAACTTGTAATGAGACATGTTCAATTGAACTATTGTGGTCTTGCTTAAACACAAAGTCATATTTAAATGTGGTTGTGGTCCGAGCTCCTGCTTGGTTTAATAACTACATCACACAATAACTTTGGTGGTGAAATCAAAGTCAAATAGCAGTATATCTAAAAATATGTTCATGTACGCAGGAAGTCTGTGTGTATTGTCTGTCTTCTCCGTTCTTGGAAGTGGGGTGATTAGATTTGTCCAGATATGGGTCGGGTGCACTGTTCCTGACGCCCCCTTCCAGTATATGTCATGGGTTTTGTGGAGTGGAGAAGTATGGATCAATGATTAGAGCGGCAGACCCTGATGCAGAGGTCTGGCCCAGACCAGGGTTCAATTCCCACCTCGGCGGGTCTTGGACTCAATTTCCCCGGACCTGATAATTCTCGCCTCGGTGCCTATTCTAATCATGGGTCCCACTCTGCGACTCTGGGCAATAGCTTGCTTAATCTCCACAATGGCCCCAACAGCGCTAGGATGCCTGGCTTCACCTTGGGGGTGCCCAGGAGTGGGCACTTCACAGGGAAAGGCCAGGAAGGGTTCCACAGCGGTATGTGTACAGTGCCTTGAGACCCCTTCGGGGGTGATACGTGCGTTATATAAGCACTACTACATTTACATTTTTGAAGTTAAATTCTTGTTAGCACCCTGAACATCTCATTCTCATCGGAGCTTGGTCTGTATGCAAAACCAATGATCATGGACTGGATCTGTATTGAGCCCCTAATGAGGACGAAATGGTCCCTGGGATCTCACAACTCTATATTAGGATTGCCACTCCTAATTTGTGATATGACTTGGAGAGAGAGGCAAGAAGGGACATTGTTACCATATTTGGCAGCATTACCATCTCTCCCTTCCCAGTGATGGCACAACCTACTACTCTTAGTGTCGAAGGGGTGTGTTTATTGAAGAAAGACTATATCAAGGCATAGTGAGTAGAGTTAGGCAGTAATTTCTTCCTCTTGACATAATACGTATGTACATTTGTATTCAGTGAAATTACCAACAGACAGTTCAACAGAGCTTGTCCTTATTTGGAGAACATTAGGGACGGGTGACCCGCTCTCTGCTCTTTAAGTTAGCAATGGAATGGTGTGTGTATCTTTGTAGACGTACTACTCATGCATGTACTGTTGTCTTGCTATAATGCTGTGTACTAAAGACTTGATACCCACTGGATACCTATGGGTAAGTCAAAAGAAAGCTATCCTGTCCCTCACTTGGGCCTACCTATAGGCAACTGTGACAATTGTGCAACTATAACGGAGGTGGGATCCTGATGCCCGGGGGCCTCACTCTTCAAGCCAAGTGTCTTGAGTCATTGATTTTATCTGGGTACTCTTACCATGATAGTAAGAAGAAACCAAGGATAACATGGGTAGGCAGATGGGTTATGAATCTTACAAAAACGTACATCTGGTCATAAAACACAAACATAATGAAGGAAATCCAAAATATGTACACCAATGTATTGTGCTATATAGGACTGTATGGTAAGGTAGGTAATGTAAGTATACTTGGAAAGCGCACTGTTACTCCATCTCGGAGTGTCCTGGCGCTGTATACCGCTGGGGAACCCGTCCTGGCTTTCCCTGTGAGATGGTCCCTCCTGGGCACCTCCAAGGTGAAGCCAGGCATCCCCGGCGTTGATGCGGCCGTTGTGGAGATTAAGCAAGCTATTGCCCAGAGTTGCAGAGTGGGACCCATTGTTACCGTAGGCACCTCGGCGAGAATTATCGAGTCCGCGGACATTGACCCAACACCCTGCAGCGTCGGGAATTGAACCCTGGTCCCGGGCCGATCTCTGCTTCAGGGTCTGCCGCTTCTAACCAGTGAGCCACACTTCCCCATGAGGGAATGTATGTGTGACCGCTGCCAGGGTAGAAGTCATTTCAGAACAAGAAACTTCACTCACCCGAAGGTGACATGTTTCATCATTGGGTTTAAGCATGGGCGTAAAATCCGCTCCGCTCGCGGATTTTTCGGATTTTCGGCAAATTCGCAATCCGCGAACTCGCGCGAATTTGTCGAAAATCCGTGAATCCGCTCACGGCGGATTTTTTGCTTGGTTGCGGCGCGCGGCGTGGGGCACGGCGTTCACTTTCCGTCATTAAGCGTTTGCCGAGTTGTTTTTCTCGATCATATTTTGCGAGTGCCGCGCCATTTTAGATCTTGCTGCGTGATCCCGCGGGAGTTTGGCGCCCGCGAATACGTAATCGCGGCTTGCCACCTTGCACAGCACACCTCGCGAGAGTTCGCAATTGCGAACACGTAGTTGCGGCGGAAAGGAACAATCTCACACTCGCGAAATAGAGATTTTGCAATTCTGCACAAGAAAATCACCAGCAAACAGGATAAACCTTCAGAAACTTATGATTTTTATCAGAATCACTCCTCAGGTTGACATTTGCATGGCCTTTTTTTTGCAAGGAGTCCATTTTTGGGGGGGGGAGGAAGGAAGTGCCCCACAGTCTCCAACTTCCTGTTCCTGTCCAGCAGGCTCCTCCCAGTGCTTTGTCCATCTCCTGGTCACTTTCAGTTGGATCTGGAGCTGGAAGGATTACTTTTTGTGGGTGCTGCTGGATATTTGGATTTGAGGCCTTTTTGACTGTCTTTGGATCACTTTTGGATTAGAAATCAACTTTCACAAGTAAGTTTGTTTGGGGCATTACAGTTGCTGCAAGTACAATTTTGGAACTTTTTCAGAGCATTAAATAAATTATATTGTGGGTAGCCACAGTATCCAGTAGGACCAGGGTTGGTTAGGGGTGCATGATACAACTGTTTTGTTGAATTTAAACACCATTGAGGCCATGGATGGGCTGGGATTGTGCTGATTTTTGTTGTTTTTTTGGGCCTGCTGGTGTGGCCCTTTGCCCAGGGGTGGTGAGTGTTGCATGGGCCTAGTCTTTCTGTGGGGTGTCTTCTTGAATTTAAACATCATTGAGGCCATGGATGGGCTGGGATTGTGCTGATTTTATTGTTTTTTGTCGTTTCTTTGGGGCTGCTGGTGTGGCCTTTTGCCCAGGGGTGGTGGTGCATGGACTGAGTGTGCCTGTGGTGTGGTCTCACTCTCTTTAATGTAAACATTATTTATTTATTTATTATTATTTATTATTATTTAAAATATTTATAAAGCGCAGCTGTCACCTGGCAGGTATCCTGGCGCTAGTAGCTACTCTTGTGGTTTATTGACGAGGGTGGACTAAGGCTGGCCGATTCTTTTATAGGGGTAGAGGAAAGAGCCATGTTTTAATACGTTTCCTGAAAGAGAGGAGATTGGGGATATGGCGAATGTCGGCAGGTAGGCTGTTCCATAGCTTGGCTGCAGCTACTCTAAACGATCTACCTCCCATCCTGGCCTTCTTACATCTGGGCACTCTCACAAGGCAGGCAGTTGTGGACCTAAGTGTTCTGGTGGGGGTATACCAGGTGAACAGACGTTGAAGAGGTCTGGGTCCTATTCCATGTAGTGCTTTGAAGACCAAGCAGAGGGCCTTGAAGGCAATACGTTGCCTCAAAGGCAGCCAATGCAACTCGGCCAGTGCGGCCGTGGCCGAGGATCTCCTGGTCCATCCGAGAGCCAATTTGGCTGCTGCCGACTGGACTCGTTGGAGTCTGTCCAGTAGTGTCGCAGGAGATTCAAGCAGCAGGGCATTGCAGTAGTCAAGGCGACTAAGAATAGTACACCTGACTACTAGTGCTCTGGCGGAGGATGGAAGTAGAGGCAAAACTTTGCGCAGTGAGCGCATAAGGCCAGAGCAAGTGGCGACTGTTCTTGAGACCTGTGTTTCCATGCTCAGTTGATGGATGGCATTGGATTGTGGTGATTTCTGGCTGGTTTACTGTTTTTTGGGGGTGTACTGTTGATGTGGACTGGCCATGTGGGTGGTGGTGGTGGCCATCTTGAGTGCTGGCTGGTACAGGCAACATGTGCTTGGGGTGTAAGGGGCCATTTTGAAGAGAGGCAGTGTCTGAGGCCTGCACTTATTTTGCCTACTTTTCATCCATTATGCCCAGGGGTAGTGAGTGTTGCATGGGCCTAGTGTTTCTGAGGGGTGTCTTCTTGAATTTCAACACCATTGAGGCCATGGATGGGCTGGGATTGTGCTGATTTTATTGTTTTTTGTCGTTTTTTTGGGGCTGCTGGTGGGGCCCTTTGCCCAGGGGTGGTGACTTGCATGGGCCTAGTCTTTCTGTGGGGTGTCCTCTTGAATTTAAACACCATTGAGGCCATGGATAGACTGGGATTGTGCTGAATTTTGTTGTTTTTGTCGTTTTTTTGGGGGCTGCTGGTGTGGCCTTTTGCCCAGGGGTAGTGGTGCATGGACTGAGTGTGCCTGTAGTGTGGTCTCACTCTCTTTAATGTAAACATCCTGGATGGCATTGGATTGTGCTGATTTTTGGCTGTTTTTCTGTTTTTTGGGGGTGTACTGTTGATGTGAACTGGCTTGGGGTGTAAGGGGCCATTTTGAAGAGAGGCAGTGTCTGAGGCCTGCACCTATTTTGCCTACTTTTCATCCATTATGCCCAGGGGTAGTGAGTGTTGCATGGGCCTAGTGTTTCTGAGGGGTGTCTTCTTGAATTTCAACACCATTGAGGCCATGGATGGGCTGGGATTGTGCTGAATTTTGTGTTTTTTGTCGTTTTTTTGGGGCTGCTGGTGGGGCCTTTTGCCAAGGGGTAGTGGTGCATGGACTGAGTGTGCCTGTAGTGTGGTCTCACTCTCTTTAATGTAAACATCCTGGATGGCATTGGTTTGTGGTGATTTTTGGCTGTTTTTCGTTTTTTTTGGGGTGTACTGTTGATGTGGACTGGCCATGTGGGTGGTGGTGGTGGCCATCTTGAGTGCTGGCTGGTACAGGCAACATGTGCTTGGGGTGCAAGGGGCCATTTTGAAGAAAGGCAGTGTCTGAGGCCTGCACTTATTTTGCCTACCTTTCATCCATTATGCACAGGGGTAGTGAGTGTTGCATGGGCCTAGTGTTTCTGAGGGGTGTCTTCTTGAATTTCAACACCATTGAGGCCATGGATGGGCTGGGATTGTGCTGATTTTATTGTTTTTTGTCGTTTTTTTGGGGCTGCTGGTGGGGCCCTTTGCCCAGGGGTGGTGACTTGCATGGGCCTAGTTTTTCTGTGAGGTGTCCTCTTGAATTTAAACACCATTGAGGCCATGGATGGGCTGGGATTGTGCTGTTTTTTGTTGTTTTTGTTGTTTTTTTGGGGCTGCTGGTGTGGCCTTTTGCCCAGGGGTAGTGGTGCATGGACTGAGTGTGCCTGTAGTGTGGTCTCACTCTCTTTAATGTAAACGTCCTGGATGGCATTGGATTGTGCTGACTTTTGGCTGTTTTTCTGTTTTTTGGGGGTGTACTGTTGATGTGGACTGGCTTGGGGTCTAAGGGGCCATTTTGAAGAGAGGCAGTGTCTGAGGCCTGCACTTATTTTGCCTACTTTTCATCCATTATGCCCAGGGGTAGTGAGTGTTGCATGGGCCTAGTGTTTCTGAGGGGTGTCTTCTTGAATTTCAACACCATTGAGGCCATGGATGGGCTGGGATTGTGCTGAATTTTGTGTTTTTTGTCGTTTTTTTGGGGCTGCTGGTGGGGCCTTTTGCCAAGGGGTAGTGGTGCATGGACTGAGTGTGCCTGTAGTGTGGTCTCACTCTCTTTAATGTAAACATCCTGGATGGCATTGGTTTGTGGTGATTTTTGGCTGTTTTTCGTTTTTTTTGGGGTGTACTGTTGATGTGGACTGGCCATGTGGGTGGTGGTGGTGGCCATCTTGAGTGCTGGCTGGTACAGGCAACATGTGCTTGGGGTGCAAGGGGCCATTTTGAAGAGAGGCAGTGTCTGAGGCCTGCACTTATTTTGCCTACCTTTCATCCATTATGCACAGGGGTAGTGAGTGTTGCATGGGCCTAGTGTTTCTGAGGGGTGTCTTCTTGAATTTCAACACCATTGAGGCCATGGATGGGCTGGGATTGTGCTGATTTTATTGTTTTTTGTCGTTTTTTTGGGGCTGCTGGTGGGGCCCTTTGCCCAGGGGTGGTGACTTGCATGGGCCTAGTCTTTCTGTGGGGTGTCCTCTTGAATTTAAACACCATTGAGGC
Organism: Lissotriton helveticus; assembly: GCF_964261635.1. Taxonomy (NCBI): domain Eukaryota; kingdom Metazoa; phylum Chordata; class Amphibia; order Caudata; family Salamandridae; genus Lissotriton; species Lissotriton helveticus. The sequence goes on along the minus strand of NW_027611650.1, from coordinate 31,139 downwards.
CATGGATGGGCTGGGATTGTGCTGTTTTTTGTTGTTTTTGTCGTTTTTTTGGGGCTGCTGGTGTGGCCTTTTGCCCAGGGGTAGTGGTGCATGGACTGAGTGTGCCTGTAGTGTGGTCTCACTCTCTTTAATGTAAACATCCTGGATGGCATTGGATTGTGCTGATTTTTGGCTGTTTTTCTGTTTTTTTGGGGTGTACTGTTGATGTGGACTGGCTTGGGGTGTAAGGGGCCATTTTGAAGAGAGGCAGTGTCTGAGGCCTGCACTTATTTTGCCTACTTTTCATCCATTATGCCCAGGGGTAGTGAGTGTTGCATGGGCCTAGTCTTTCTGAGGGGTGTCTTCTTGAATTTAAACACCATTGAGGCCATGGATGGGCTGGGATTGTGCTGATTTTATTGTTTTTTGTCGTTTTTTTGGGGCTACTGGTGTGGCCTTTTGCCCAGGGGTAGTGGTGCATGGACTGAGTGTGCATGTAGTGTGGTCTCACTCTCTTTAATGTAAACATCCTGAATGGCATTGGATTGTGGTGATTTTTGGCTGTTTTTCTGTTTTTTTGGGGTGTACTGTTGATGTGGACTGGCTTGGGGTGTAAGGGGCCATTTTGAAGAAAGGCAGTGTCTGAGGCCTGCACTTATTTTGCCTACTTTTCATCCATTATGCCCAGGGGTAGTGAGTGTTGCATACTTGCATGGCCCTAGTCTTTCTGTGGGGTGTCTTCAATGTAAACATCATGGATGGCATGGGATTGTGCTGATTTTTCTGTGTTTTGTCGATTTTTTGGGGTGTATAACTGAACTGATGTTCCTCTGTCTTCCATTGCTTTTAGGTGCACAAGACTCAAGAGAACCACCAGTGCCAGGAAGAAGTCCTGCAGCGGTGTGTGTGTGCAGCATAACGTCACGCGACGTCACGTCTGGACACAGACAACTCTGCAACTCGTGCAACTGCTGCCTGCTGTTCTGACCTGCTCTGAAGAAGATGGCCCCAAAAAAAGTTACCCGTAGCTCCTCTAGCAAGAAAGGTGCCAGTAAGGAGCAGAAGAAGCAAGTTACCAAGGAGACTGGTGTGCCGCCCGCCCCTTTTTTTGGGAGTAAAAAAAAAAGTATGCCTGCAGCAGCAGCGGGATCTGCTGGGGACCAAGCTGGCAGCAGCACCCCCGCTCCATTGGGCTCAGTGCCACCACCACCACCACGCCAACTTAAGTCCAAGCCCTTGAGTGCTGCAGAGGCAGCCAGTATAGTTCTTCAATCACCATCGACCAGTGATGTTGGCTCATCGCAAGAAAGTAGCAGCAATGTCCCTCAATCAACACAGGTTGTTGTAGCTCATCTGACGAGTGTTGAACAACCACAGCCGCAACAACAATCACATGTGCAAGTACAAGCCAAAGTACATGTGGAAGGAGAGGCAGCGCAAGGAGATGCGCAAGCAGAGGTGCATGGAGGGTCACAAGTGCCCACAATAGTTGTTCCTCCCGAAGTAGGGGCACATCAGGAAATCGACAATCAAGGCGAGGTATCATTTGAGGAAGCCACTCCTCCTGATGATCCTTCATTGTCTTCCACACCCCTAGCAAGGAAGAGATCAAGGGTGGTGTCTACATCTTCTTCAAGCACACCTCCTTCTGATGATACGGATCAAACTTGGGAACCAGCACCACTGCCGTCTGAGAGTGAGGCACACCATGATCCGACAAAGGTAGTTAAGCGTAAAAGGAAGCTCGTCCAAAGTCTCAGAGTTATGGAGTGTGATGAGGCTCAACAAGAAGTGGCGGATACTGCTGCTGATGAAGACTCTGCCAACGACGACCCAGTCATCATAAAGGTCACTGCAGCCCCAGCGGGCATGCAGCAAACAGACATTTTGACCCTAGCCCGAAGAGCTGCTGAGCGTGATGATGATGATGTTGTCGATGAGGAGGCAGTGGAAACACCACAATCATTGGAGTTAAGTAGTACACCAACTCGTCCCGCTTCCATATTTCTTTCTGGCAAGAAGGGACCTCTATCCACCTTGACCTTAATTAGTGGCGGTGAAAGTGCACAACGTACAAAAGTTGGGCAATCCAGATCCTCCACTTCATCTGGCATTAGCTTCATGACCACCACCACCAGTATCGCCGCCTCCTCCAGGTCCCACAGACACTTCAAGTCCCCAGTTTGGGACTTCTTTACTGTTTGTCAAAAAAATCCAAAGTTTGCCATTTGTACCCTTTGTAAGCTTGCAGTTAGTCGTGGTAAGTCAGGTACCAACTATGGTACCGGAGGCCAGAGAGGTCATCTTAGGAGACAGCATACTGTCCAATGGTTTGTGCACCTAGATGCGATCAAGGAAGCCCGAATTCAAGAAAACGTTGATGTTGCATCTGATGATGACGAGGAGGAAGAAGACGTGTCAAACACTTCCCTTACACCCAGTACCCCTGTCAGCAGCACACCCAATGTGAGGCACACTAAGAGTGTTGGAGCGAGTGAGACACCAACGCACAAAAGTTCACCAGCGAGCAAAATTGGGTCAACGAAGTCATTATCAGCCCGTAAATGCTTGGTCATGGGCAACATTAGAACCATGTTTTCTTCAGACGTGCCATATGAACGCAACCACCCACTGACGCGTCTGTATAACACTAAGCTGGCTAAAATGCTAGCTGTGGACCTTCTCCCTTTTTCTTTTGTAGAAGCGGTAGGTTTTCTAGAATTAGTGGCAACGCTCTGCCCTAAATGGAAGGTTCCTAGCCGGTTCTATTTTGCCAGAGTTGCGGTTCCAGCACTACATGAAGATGTGCTGGAGGCGATTGGGGCAGCTTTGCAGAAGAGTGCTGTTCACACAATACATCTGACAACAGACATGTGGACCAGTGGCGCAGGCGCTGATTACATGTGCATCACTGCACACTGGGTCTCTTTTTCAGGTGTTAAAGCAAAGCTAAACGCAGGTGTTGACCCGGACCAAGTTTTCAAAGCTGCTCGGAAACATGCAACACTAGCCATGTTTGGCTTGGAGAAAAGTCACACATCCAAAAACATTTTGGACGAGTTTAACAAAAAGGTCTCGAAAATGCTATCCCCAAAAAAACGCCAGATTGGTTATGTTTCCACGGATAATGGCGCCAATGTAGTTAAGGCCATGTCGCTGGGTGGCTATTTCAGAGTGCCGTGTTTGGCGCACTGTATCAACCTGGTAGTTCAAAAATTCTTGAGTGATAGAGACAGTGCAGCGTTCGCGGTAATGGCCACCTGCCGCAAAATGTGCAACCATTTCAGCCATTCTTTTAAGGCCCAGAAGCATCTGAGGAGACTGCTACTTCAAAGTCGAATACCAGTGAAAGCACTCATCCAGGAGGTGGCAACACATTGGAACTCAACCTTCTACATGCTTGAGCGTCTGTATGAGCAGTATACGGTACTCGATCACTATTTCTTTATTTATTTATTTTTTTTCCTGCTTCCTGAGGGTTCCCAATAGCTCGCAAGATGCATTCTTAAATAACTTCGTTATTCAGCCTATTGAGTAAGTAAGCTGAGTAGGCGGGAGGATCTTGGTCGTTCAACATTTGCCCTGAGAATGGTTCTGGATGGACTCCAGGAGCTCATCCGCCTCGAATGGTGTTCTGACATTATGCATCTTGTTATTGTACATGATGCGCAGGAAGGCCGGGAACCTCATCTGGACTGTTGCACCAGCCGTTCTGAATCTGTCCATCTTCTGTCCCAGCTCCCACTGCCTGTCAAGTGTAGTCTTGGATAAGTCAGAGCGGATCTCAAAAGGGAATTCAGAGCATTTTGTAGTTTTAAGTTTGAGCGCAGTGTTGAGTATTTTCTCTTTTAAGGCATAAGTCAGGAAGTTAACGAGGATTTTCCGAGGTTTAGACCTGCCTGCATTAAGACGAAACGGGTCACGGTGGATCCTCTGGATGTCTTTCTCCAACACTTCAACTGTTTCCTCGAGATCCAAAGCTTCCTTCAGTAGATTTACAACGAAGCTCTTAATGTCCCCCCCTTCTTTCCACTCCGGTATTTTGAGAAGACGCAGGTTGTTTCTACGTGAGAAATTTTCTAAAGATTCCATTCTTTCTTTCATCGCATCCCCCTCCTTGCGTAGGTTGTGAATCTTTAACTCAGCTGCTTCAAGGTTGGCTTTTACTGCTCCCACTGTGCTCTCTAATGCCTCCGTTCTTTCACCCAAGCCATCTACTTTCCTCTCTAAAGCTTCACAGGATGAGCGAATGTCGTTTTGGTTTGATTTAGAAACCAAAAAATCATTACGAATTTCTTCTCTCATTGAGGCGATTGAAGCTGCCAAAGCTGCCAATGCAGACTCGGTGGTAGTATGTGTCGTGTTACTGCCCCCCCTCTTCCTCATCTCTCTCCCCTAAACCTTTTGGGGGGCCTGTTGATGTCAGGTTCTGGGCCTCTCCTTCATCGTACAGGATATTTACCCCTACCAACTGTGATGGAGCGGACAGTGGTGGGGGGGAGAGTGGGTCTGCCATTTCTGCCATTTCTGTTCGTGGGAGTTGATTCACCAAAAGGATATCAGTACTCAGAGTAGTGTCAGGGCTCTCGTCCTGATTATTAACTGGGCTTAGATCTAGAACTTGAGGCAGGTTTTTAAAAAAAGAGCGTAAAGAAGGGGTTATTTTCACAACACTGTTGGTTGAGACCGGGGCCTTAGCCCACCCTTGGCTGTTTTTACTATTTTTTTTATTTCCCTTCCCTTTGGCTTTCGTCCTTGTAGCTATCGGTTTGGTTTTCTGACTAGTTTTGTCTTTCTCTTTTGATAGGGCTGAGAAACTAAAAGGGATAGGCTCGCTTGAAGGCTTGCTTACAGCGGGGGCGGGAGGCAAGGCAGAAGCAGGAACAGAGGACTCAATTGCTGCCGCTGTATGCGGCACTGACACTGTCTCTGAAACAGGGGGTTCTGGTAGCTGTAGTAACGACTGGCTAACCCTTTTAATCTCTTTTAGATTTTTAATTACACAGTTGAGATTTCTTGCCTCCCCTAATGAGGCTCCCTTGCCTCTCTCAAGGCTCGTTTTCCCCGATCCCTCCGAGTGCAAAAACACCCCCACCCAAGGCTCCTTACTGTCGCAGGTTACTGAGCCTCCAACACCAGCTCGCGCCTGGGTACTGCTGATGGGTTCAGACTGCTTCTGTAGCAGCTGAACCACCGCGCCTCCAGAGCCCACGCAGCCAAACCTGCCTCTGAGCAGACCTCGTGCCGAGCGACCCCGGCGAAGCTCCACGGCTGCTCTGCTCCACGGACACTGTGGGAGCGGAGAGCTGCCGGAGGGCAGGGCAAGACACATCCGAGGTGGAGCCGGCTTGGCGAGGGAGAATCAAGCCGGCAGTCCTATCCTTCACGCCGCTATTGCAATTCCGCTTTTTCCAATTCCAGCGGGCGGCTCCAATCACCGGACACTGTGAGGCCGGAAGGCAGGGCGAAAACACACCCGAAAGCGGACCCGGTCTGGCAAGGGGGGATCAAACCGGCAGTCCCGACCTCGCTCCGTTATTTCCAATCCCAGCGGCTTCAGTTCATCTCGCCGAATCAGGTAGGGGATGCAGAGCAAAAACAGCGGATCCTCAAGAGTAGCCGGTCTCAGTTTAAAGGCGGAGAGGAGTGCTTCTCCGTGTCAGGGGAGCTCAGGCGTCTAGCGCGCGCACCGCACTTGCCTGTGGCCGCCATGTTCTCCATCGATCGGTAACCTCGATCACTATTTCTTAACAGAGGGTACATCTCAGAAGGAGGACCTGCGGATGGGTGCGGCACAATGGGACATAGTTAAAAGCCTGACAGACATGCTTCGTCCTTTTGAGTTCTTCACGCGTGCAGTCAGCCAGGAGGACTGTAATTTGGGCAAAGCTATCCCATTGTTGTGCATGCTGGAGCACCAACTGATGGCGGTGTCTTCTGAGTTTGAAAAAGATGTAAAAAAAGACCATTTTATTTTGTCTGAGAAATTATTAGAGCGCCTACGTGGTGATGAACGTCTTCAAAAGATCAAGTCAGAACAGCATTACATTTGTGCTACTATTCTGGATCCACGCTACAAAAAGGCGCTGGCAGGCGAAGCATTCTTACCTTTTGCTGATGAAGATGTTCAAAATTACAAACATTGGCTAGCCTGGTCAGCCAAGAGGTTTGAAAAAGAACGGCAGGTTATTGAAGGAGAAGGCAGTACATCAGCATCAGCATCAGCAGGCCATCCCCAGTCACAAGAATCCACTTCTGCACCTGTGGCTGGGGCACAAGTGACCTCTCAGCCGTTAAAGACACCGGCAAGTGGATCATCTGCACCACACACAACACTAACAGTGGCTGCTGTGGAGGATTGGCTAAGGTTGCTTGGGTATGGTTCTCGAAAAAATGTCACAGGCACAGCAAAAAGTAAGCAAAGTGGAGGAACCGTTGATGACCTTGAGTCGATGGTGCAGGACTATCTGAATGACTCAACAGAGGTCTTTCTTAATGATGAGCCATTGCAGTATTGGCATGGCAAAAAACAATTGTGGCCACAGCTCTCCAACCTGGCTATAAACTATTTGTCTTGCCCACTCGCAAGTGTGTCTTCTGAATGTGTTTTCAGTGCTGCTGGTGGCATTGTAACTCCCAAACGGAGCCGCCTCTCGCCCAAAAATGTGGAGCGGCTGACAATGATCAAGATGAATCAGCACCTCATACCACCAGATTACAAAGTACGAGAAAGCACGCCGCATGAAGACGAGGAGGACGGCAACGTAGATGAGGGGATTTGTTCTCTGTTCGGTGGCACTGACCTCATCCTGCCTGAATTCGCAGAGTATGATGACGAAATCTTCTTCTTATTCCCTGACACCGAGCCCTGAAAATGAGACAATGAATCAATAACTTTCTTTTTCGTCCTTATTCACTTTTATTCCTGTGTGTCTCTCTTTCTTTGTTTTGCACAGTTAATTTAATTCAAACTTTAATCACCTAATCCCAAAAACAAGACCATCAGCAGAACTGTCTTCACTTGTTTGCTTATTGATTTGAAGGTGCCGCAGTCTACATTCCTCAGGTTCACAAGTTCTGAAGAACATGCTCCTCTATCCTCCTCCTCCAGACTGCGATTTCCCTCAAAGCAGAGTGCTGGATTACGCCCAATGAAGAAAGACTCAGCACTTGTGGGGGTGTTCTACTTCTTTGCGGGTGAGTTGACGGCTTTGGGCCCATTGCTGTCAAGCTCTAATAATGGATAAAAGTGTTTTGGACCAAATATGAGGTGGAAATTTCTTGCCGTTTTTGCTGACTTGCTTGCCTTTGAGGTGCTCTTTGGCGGGATTCCGGGTGTTTGTGGGTGAGTTTTGGGGTCTGGGAGCACTGCTGCGACAGTCTCATCTTGATTGCATTTGCTTTTCAGGAAATCCGTGGTGGAAAACAGGAGTTATGATGATTGGTGAGTGGTGACCTAGCTGCACAGCGCGTTTGGACCGAAGGCCCAGAGATATTGTAAGTATGAGATTTCGCTTTTTGGCTGTTTGGGGGTGTTGTCGCGTGCTTTTTTGCGGGTGGGTTGGCGGGTCTTGGCTGGGGCATTCCTGGGAAGGTGTAATACCGGATAGAAGTGTTTTGGACAAAATCCTTAAGGAAAAGCCTTTTTTTTGCTATTTCTTCTGACATCTTGCTCAATGTAGCGTTTTGGGGGGCTTCCTGCTGTTCGTGGGTGGGTTGCGGCCGGGGTCTCTGTCGAAGCACTGCTGCGACAGTCTAATCTTGATTGCATTTGCTTTTCAGGAAATCCGTGGTGGAAAACAGGAGTTATGATGATGACCTAGCTGCACAGCGCGTTTGGACGAAGGCCGAGAGATATAGTAAGTATGAGATTTAGCTTTTTCGCTGTTTGGGGGTGTTGTTGCGTGCTTTTTTGCGGGTGGGTTGGCGGGTCTTGGCTGGGGCATTCCTGGGAAGGTCTAATACCGGATAGAAGTGTTTTGGACAAAATCCTTAAGGAAAAGCCTTTTTTTTGCTATTTCTTCTGACATCTTGCTCAATGTAGCGTTTTGGGGGGCTTCCTGCTGTTCGTGGGTGGGTTGCGGCCGGGGTCTCTGTCGAAGCACTGCTGCGACAGTCTAATCTTGATTGCATTTGCTTTTCAGGAAATCCGTGGTGGAAAACAGGAGGTATGATGATGACCTAGCTGCACAGCGCGTTTGGACCGAAGGCCGAGAGATATAGTAAGTATGAGATTTAGCTTTTTCGCTGTTTGGGGGTGTTGTCGCGTGCTTTTTTGCGGGTGGGTTGGCGGGTCTTGGCTGGGGCATTCCTGGGAAGGTCTAATACCGGATAGAAGTGTTTTGGACAAAATCCTTAAGGAAACACCTTTTGGCACTTTTTGTAAGTTAGGGTTTGTTAGGGTTAGCCCTAGCAGCAGGATTGCATGTGTTTCGGGGTGTTCTATTGCAACGCAGTTCTGGGGTTTTAGAGCACTGTTGGAGCGATGCTGGCTATGGATACTTTTGCTTGCTTGCAAGTGGTTTGAATACAATCCACGGTCGGTAAGGGTGTATTTGGGCCTACTGTTACTTTCAAAGTACGTTTTGTCACCATTTTTCTGCTAGCCATCGTTTTTGGAGATCTGATTGGGGGTCTTCTACATTTTTGCGACTGGCTTTAGTAAGGGTCTTGGTGGGAGCATTGATGGGAAGGTCAAATTGTGTTCTAAAACACAGTTTACAGTACACCTACCTTGAGGGGAAAGATCCGCTATAATATTTTGGCCATACTCATTTATCCTTAAAAAGGTGACTCAGACTGAGCACGCAATTTCAAAAATATTGTACTGTACTTAGGGAAATCAAAGTGTGACTTTTTGCACCACACAGCGTACATACGTTTTATTTATTTATCAGTGGTATTGTAATAGCACTTCCTGTTTTCCGTTCAATAATTACAGGCCGGGTTTCAGTCAACATCCGCCAGGCAGGCAGTGGACACAGGGTGTCTTCTGTCAGTGGTCACCAACATTGATGGACGAAGCATCAGCTGGAATGGAGGAGTGCCGCTAATAAGAGGAATTGTTTGCTGCATGCAACTTACTTACCAAATTCAACAGGACAACTCCAACAACATACAGAATACAGTATCCATTGTTTTCTTCTATGAGTGTGACTGCATGTGCTTAGCTTTAGTTTGTACCCAAAGATTTCTTTATCTTCAATTATTGTTTGTCCAGGCTGTGCATTTTTTTTCTTCTCTCAACAAAACCTACCCAAAAAGAAACCCCCATTCCCATCCATTTTCCAAACCCTAACCCTCTTCCCCCGGGCTGTGTTGTTTTGCTTGATGTCTGACTAAAATGACATCAATAATTCCACACACTTGCTGGGGAGGATAAGGTCATAGCAACAGGCTGGTGAAGGAATACGAGGATATCTTCTAGACTTACTCAGCTTCAGTACTATTTCTTCTAGTAGTAGGAGCCAATGTCAAATAAATTCAACGCAAGTACTAGTTATACTTGCAAGCAAATACTTTACCATTTGTTAGGCTACATTATGGCACTGTTCTAGGAGGAAGGTCCTTCTCCTACCTGGCCGGCAAGACCTGGAACTCACTCCCGACCGACCTGCGCCTGACCCAAGACCACCTCTCCTTCAGGAAGAAGCTCAAGACCTGGCTGTTCGAGCAGTAACGGCACCCCCCTCCCACCCAGCGCCTTGAGACCCTACGGGTGAGTAGTGCGCTATATAAATGACCTGATTGATTGATTGATTCTAGTGTACTGTCACCTGCTATATTCTCGATCGTACCGTAACTGTTGTAATGCTACAGTAAGGACAAACCAGGAAACGTTTTCTTTTTTTCCATAGGCATGCAACTGCCACTGTGTCACACCACTAGTACCACCGCAATGAGGAAATTTCACCCGCCCAGGATTGCCAACGTTAATCCCCATTTCACGTGGAGCCAGCCCTGGGCCTAGCCCTAATTTCTAACACAAATTACAGGTAAGATAAGCGTTTGGTGGGAGGTAGTATAATGGAGTATTAGGACTAGACGAGAGATTGACGGTAGTACTACTAAAGTCCTACGACTGTTCAGGAAAACAAACTTACTGTTACACCCCTGTCCCCCACCCACCAGACTGAAAAGCAGTAAAAAACAGGTATGGTCAGATAAAGTTCAAAAAAGTATATTTATGTAGCCCTAACAAAATAATCTCCCTCAAGACCCTCCCTAACCCCAACGATTGTCTTTGAAAAGTCCCAAAAAGAACCCAACTCCCAAATCCCACCCCCCAAAAGTCTCTAAAAAAAGGGCAAGGGACACTCCACTACTGGAGGGTGCTGGTGAATTTTGCGGCCAGGGCATCATACTCCTTGCGGAGGGTGGCAAGGTCGAAGCGGAGGCCCTCCACCAAGTTCTTGTACCTAAGGACCTCCTGCTCCAGGTAGGACATTCGGACTCCTAGGCGGCGCTGGCGTGCCTTGCAGCTCCTGTGGGGGGCAGCTGGTCTTTCTGCTGCTTGGCGGTGGCGGTTGGCTTTCTTAGCCCGGCTCCGTACCGCTGGAGCACTGCGCATGCTGGCGGCCTGTGGGGTCACGGAGGAGGATGCAGCTGTCCCAGTCGAGGATGTTGTGGTTGCACCGGTCGACTGCGTGTCCTCCTCCTCCTCCAGGGCCACCAGCCGCCGATATTCGGCGACAGTGGCATCCAGCCTCCGTTGCCGGGCCATTCGAGCCTGCTCCCTCCGTGATGTCGATTTGGAAGGAGCAACTATATGAAGAAAGAAAGACATAGTCTGTAACCAATGCTCCTTAGCATTAATAACACAAAGTGATTGAGCCGAAAGTTGGGTCACAGTACAAGTAGCAAATTGAAAGCACAGTAGATAACTATTGTGGACAGTATCTATGTAACCTCCCACTTCTGCATCCTTGCTCTAACATTAGTGGTAGTTTAATGAACAAATTCTACGACCACTATGGACTTCCATTACAGTCGACTATGACAGTACACCAGTCTTATTCTTCTTCTTCTCTCTTGTTTAGGAAAATTGGTACGTTATCTTATGCAAGCCGGCAGAATGGCAGCACAGTGAACTTGCACCCGAGAAAAACAGTTGCACACCATGATGAGTGAGACAGACTGGCGTTACTGTACCGGTCCAGTACATGCAGGTGGTGAAGCTATTACTTTTCTATTACGGGTGGCACTGAGAATACTCTGTTACAAGGGCTACTGCTTAATTAATTTACCTTTCACCCTACAGTGCAAATGAGTACTAGAAAAGGAAAATGAAGAATCTAAATAATTTGATTATCTATCACTTCACATGGGACGTATTTGATGACATATGGGATGACTTTAGGTGCTTTGCTTAATATTGAGTGAACAGTGATACACCCACACATGAATGACGTACTACAACTAAACTAAAGTTATTAAGAGAGGTACGGAGTGTCCACCGTAATAACCGGATATATGCTGTGCTTGCAGTTGCAATACAAAGTACTGCTACTATTCATGGTAGTATTGGACACATTTACAATTTCTTTTCCTTGCCTTCCCTACACTGGAACGGACGTGCGGGTGCGGTGGTACATGCTCTTCAAGGTAACACTTAGTTCATCCAGCGACCATCTACTCTCTCTAGATACACATGTGCTATCTAAGAGTCAGAGAATACCATGCTCCAGGCATCCATTCATTCAAAGTATACGCACACATACAGTTTCTGTTTCACCCACCCAGGCTGCTGTCCTTCCACCCATCCTTGCTTCATCATTGACCCAGCCATGCACCATACCATATTCTTTCCTTCCCAGCCACCTCGGGGGCCAAGCAAACACATATCGTTCTTCTTTGCCAGCCATCATAAAATTTCGCGTCCCACTTACTTACACGTACACCCTTCTTTCGCTTTTCGTTCATCCCATCCATCACGTTCATCTAAGATCTTATTGGGATTCTTCTCACCAAAAACTTCACAGCTAAGTCGGAGTACATTTCGTGGAGGCTACTACCTGGTTGATTTGTAATACACCCGTGCAGAAAGCACACTATGCAGTCTTCAATCTCAATAAGTAAGGAATATATAGCTTACCTGTTCCCGCCACCACCGTGCGAACCCCCACAGGACCGTCCGCCGGCTCTTGCACCGCTTCCTCCCCAGAGTCCTCCGAGTCCTCGCCCAACACCGCCACCTCCGCGCTGGCCCCGCCACCAGATGTTCCACCTACAAAGTACATTTAAGAATGTTAGAATACACCACTCACTACTATATAATATTTGGTCTAGGAGTAATAAAGAAATGTTAAAAAAACAGAATACAATGTAATAATTTGTGACTGTCTACTCTAAAGTAAAAATGTCCCTTTTTCCAGGGAAGGCTGTTGTCTTGCTGCACTTTTATGCACAACTGATGAATGCTTGCTTTTTATTTTTAACACGCACCACTTTTTCTCCTAACAGACAGCAGCTTGACTTCTAAGAACACGAGTCCAGGATCAAGTTCAAACCAGGTGAGAGCTCGGCTCGACCACAAGAAATGTGTCCAATTAATCGTCAGCACTAAGCACTTTTCCGTTTTCAGTTAAATAGTTTTATGACAAAGTTGATTTTAATAAATGTGTTTACTTTTAATAAAGCTTTTAAACTTAATTAGACTCTGTGGTTTTTGGTCCTCCAGACTAGAGTGGATGAGCTAAAGGTTTTGGAATTTTTGCAAGCATGAGTGCCTCTGACACTTCTTGACTGTGACTCCGTACTCTTGTCCTGCATAGGATAATCTAAAGATCATTGGGGATCAATCATCGGTGACTTCGGGAGCTAAATGACTCTGCCACACTATCTAGTCAGTAAGGAGACAGTGCATAGAGCTATTGCTGAATAGAATGGGAGTCCAATGGAATTGCCAAATGTCCAATCTTAGTTAGCTACACAGACAGACTAATAAGAATAATCTAGTAATACCACATGGAGTCATATTCGAGGCAGGATAAGAATTTATATCCAGTCAACAAGAAGATCAAAACGATTTAGAAAAAATCGAATGAGGAACGCTAGGAAAAAATAGGTACTCTTTATTAAAATTTAAACTTACTGGGGCCAGCAAAGGAGCCCTCGCCTGCCCGATCCTGGCCTGCATCCTCCTGAACAGCACCCTCCTCCTGTGTCCTCTTGCCCTTGGGGGGAGCTGATGTACAACATGAAAGAAAGAAAGACCAGAAAACATGGATGAGATTTGTCAACCAAATCAAACATTTCAAAAGAACAATAACAAAATATTTTGGAGAAATAGCAAATAGATAGACAACTATTCCACGGGATCTATCTCATGTGGTATACTACGTTATTCGTATTGCCTGATTTGCGGACCGTTGACTTAGAAAGTTCCTATGTAACTCAATAAACAGACTACTAAAGAGGTTTGCCTAGGCCTGGCAGGCAGCAGTCCGCAGCACGCGAAGTGACAGACAAAGTCCATCCTGCTTGCAGATCAGTGAATACTCAAACTATCAATCCACCGACCACCGCCACTATTTCTTCTTATAGCCATGTGTCTAAAGGAAGGACTGGACTTCAGTCTGTTGGGGCTGATTTAGAAGTCCCTTGCGGCTCATTTTCCTCCATTGTTGCGTGACTTTTGTGACGCAGCAGCAGAACAAAAGACTCGCCATGGTGTTGGTGCGGCGTATATATGCATCACGTTGTAAAGCCCTGCGCCATCAGGGGGCGTTCCGGCGCAAGGGAGGGCGTACCTGCGCAGGAACGAATCCTAAAAGTGGCTGAGGGAAATCTACAAGATGTCAATCAGTCACTTTTAGGACAATGATGCATGACTCAAACCCTGCGCGCTTGAAGCCGACGTACGGCTTGATGCAGCATTGGGGAGATAGGGTACCCCAGAGCATTGCTGGAGCTGCGCCATCGTTGGCACGCAACTCCAGCAATGCGCCGCCTTTACGGCACAGATGCGTAAGGCTTCTGTGACGTTTTGGGCCAATGGGTGGTGGTGGCATGGCACACAATTACTGCCGCACCCCTGCTACTTTGCAGGGATGCGCCGGTAATTGAAAATATGACCCTTAGTGTCTAGCATTACGCAGTTCTTATCTTTACACTACACTCATACATAATTTCTCAGGCCAATGAAATTAACACAAAATACAAAACAAATAAGCATAGTAGCAAGCAAGGCTACTGAGAAGGAGAGCAGTGCACCTGAAATGCATAGAAGATTTTGAAATATAATTTACCTACAATGTAATCGGCAGCATTATTGCTCTTGGTAAAGAACAAAGATTTGCAAATGACAGAGCCGGATAAAACAGAGTAGTGATGAATAGCTACTACTACTCACCAAGCCCGGGGACCTCTACGCCGAGCGCGTCCAGCAAGTCCCGTTCCCGGTCCATGACATCTGTCCAGCGGTGGGTGGCCTGGTTATATGTGCGCCCGACCCCAGAGAGCTTAAACATGGCCCGGCACACCTTCTCCCACCGCTTCCGGCGCTCCCGGATGCCATAGCCGGTTGCGATCTTGCCGCCTCCCAGGATCGTCTTGGGGAGGCGGCGCTGGACGTGGAAGATGAGTGCGGCCACCTCCTCCGCGCTAAAGATCTCCCGTGGCACCACTTGCTCCCCCCTCAAACGCCCGCACGGGAGCCGGGCACGGGGTGCGGGACCCTTCCCCTTCTCAGGGTGCTTCCCGGCTCCCTTTACCATGGTCTGGGCAGAAATAAAGTTAAATGATAAAGAAGAAATAGAATAGTGAAGAAGAAAAGAAAAGAGTTTAAAAAAGTAGTTTAAAAGTAACTAAAAGCAGCAGAAAACACAAACATATAGAGCTAGAAAAATAGAGGGATAGATAATAAGTAAAATAGATCAAATAAACTTCAAACAAGCAAAGGATGGCAGAGATTCAGAGAGGATACAGAAAGCATGCCCAGAACCATAGCAATGAATGAGAAACAAGATGGCCGCGCCCGTTCACGACCGCGTGGGTAAGTTCGCGCGAGATTTTCCTCGCGAGCACGCGCGAAATTGTACTAGCGAGCAGCACAGTTTGCGAGATTACACATAGCGGCCGGAAACGGAATTACGTCACGCAAACAAGATGGCCGCGCCCGTGTACGACCGCTAGGGTAACTTGGCAAACATATAGCTACAAGCGCCTCGCGAACACGCACAAAATCACGCGAACATACACGTCGCAAAGAAAAATTTAGTGTATTCGCAAGCATTCGCAGCTTTCGAAATCGATCTCGCACGGATTCGCGCCCCAAAAAACGCGCTAATTTGCAGAAAAAACTATTTTTGCTAAACTGAAAGCAATGAGCAGGTGCAAAAGTTCTAACTTAACATTAGTAACATTCACTCTAGTGCTTCCTGAGGGGCCCCTCCAGAGTTTGCAACTATTCTATGACCCTGCTATGACCCAAACAGCAGGCTCATAGAATAGCTACAAGTAGACCATAAAGGTCCTGTGAAAAAAAATTGCACTGCAACAGAAAGCAAGTTACAGATAAGGAAGGAAGCAGGTGCCAGCCAGACTGGAACTTTCAAAATAACTGACACATTAATCAACCCCAAATTAATTCATGGCAGTTGAAGTAGGGGAGGTGTGCTTGCTTTTTTCAACCCCCATAAACTACAGTGATAAACAAACCTAATGGGTGGCAGTGAGGATGTACCAGAGGGTGGCATGGGTGTCCCAGAGGGTGGCAGTGGTGAAACAGAGGGTGCTGTGAACCTGTGATGATAAACCAGACGTAGAAACAACATAGTCGCGGCCGTTGCGAGCCGAAAAGTAAGTTCGCAATTGCGAAATTGTCCCAAAATCCGCGCGAACGCTCGCCAACACAAAAAACGGGAAAATCTGCAAATCCGCGAGAGTTCGCGTATTGTCGCGGATTGCGAATCCGTAAATACGCAAATTCACGTACGCGAGATCCGCTAGATCCGCCCATGGGTTCCCTCATCATACCTGGACCGCAAGTTCCACGATGTAGGCTATAATTCCATGCAGGAAAGAGCTGAGGTGTTTTGAGGATGAGTGATTTTATGGGGTGTGTGAGGGGCAGAGAGCAATCAAAGAGGTGACTAAAACTAGCTCCATAGGGCCAGATCAATTTAATTCAGTGGTCCACTGGGATAGGATTAAAAAGAGAGGGATCAGAGTTTTAATCAACTAGACCTCTGTAGATGGTCAACATGTTTCTGCCCAGGATTGACACTGGCATTTATCAGGACATGGGAAAATTGCCAAGTGGCTAGAAATTGTGAAAGTAACTAAATAAATAAAGGTGAACTGGCCACCAAGGTATCAGAACGGCCAGGATGACAATGGGATGTATGTTTTCTGGGTCCACCCTCTTTCTAATAAGAAAAGGTGATGGTATGCACTTACAAACCACTCGGGGTACATTTTATGCTGCCCAACACCTGTGTTAATGCAGTGTCTTTAGACGTCCTAGCGAAAGTCACACGGACAAGTAATGAAAGTCTAATTGACAAGTTGGTTACCTTATTCTAGGTGTAGTACTGCCGGATCAGGGAGCTAGATAGCCCGGGTGAAGGGAAGCTGTCCCATGAGAAGACATGTTCTTAAGCTCCCCCAGGACAGATGAGATGTTCAACTGTGTCTGTGGGTGTGACTCTACAGAGGGTTTGGGAAACACTGCGGCCATTTGTAAAAATTATGCCTGCAGTCGGACCTGATGCTCAATAAATCTCCTGCTATATAAGTAACTGTGCGGGTCCTCTCTACTCATTGTGGCTCTCACTGCTGATTCCTGAGCTCCTGCAGTATTGACAGTGTGCTGCGTTTCATCACGTTGTGTGATCATTCATGGCAGGCCAGTGCTCTGAATGGGACGTGTCGATGACCCGAAAATTATGGCCAAGAAGTTCAAGATTTGTTTAAAAAAGTGTTTCCATATGTAGCCCATTCCAGAGTAGTCCAGCCAGACCATAATGAGGCCAAGTCCCCTTTCTTTGACCCTCAGGCCTTGTCGAGCGCTCCTGGCCCAGGACTTGCCCCTCGTCTCATCTGATTGATTCTCCAGGGTGCTGCCCCATATCGTAGTTCAGTTGTACCTTGGAATATAAGGATCTAGTTAACGATCAGCTCTGATGCTTTACTCTATCACCATACTGGGTATCCTTTTCCATTCCCTGTCTCCAAGTCTGTCACTAGTGTGTACTGCGCTTTTCACCATTGCTCAAATACTCCTCTCTTGGCATTCAATAGTTCATGTCATCCATGGTCTATTTTGATAGGGCATGATCTGCCACATTAGGAATTTTAGTAGTAGGCGCTGCTTCTGTATTGCGAATGGTGTCCCAGGGTGTTGGCCCATCAGTCATGAACCATTTGCAGTCTTTGGAGCTTGGAGGCCTACTACGCACCCATGTTGCTGGCCTGCATCTAATGTGACTCACCGGCCCAACAGACCTCTATTCCTATGTCGCGGAGGTTCCCCTGACACTGGGCCACACCCCGGCTTGCATCCCTTCCTCATAAAGCAGCTCTAGCCTTAGTTGACCTCTCAGGTTCGTCATCTGTTATTTCTCTCACAAGGGACCTCAGGTATCCTGCCCTCTGCCTCTGATCCTCTCTGTGCTCTCCAACCACTCTGCCTGGGCCTTCCAATGGGCCTATTCACCAACTGATGTCAACTTTTGAGTAAATGACCCTCACTCCACATGTCTTTAAGTCTGTATCAGGACGCCAAAGCGTAGCACCTTCAAGTACCTCTTGAAATTTGCCATTCAGCCATTGCCTGGCTACCCCCCCTCCCTCCCCCACTAGTGTCTGAATGTATTTGAGCAGCTGCCAGTGGAGTCGCTGAGGCATTTAGCTGTTGCCTTGAAAGAGAGGCTAGACAAGAAGAGGAAGTGGCAAACTGCTGTGTCCCTTCTCCACACAACATCTTTCTCTCTAAGGGAAGGCAAGTCTACATGTGCCAGTGAGCTCTACATCTGCTCATAGTTTCAAAATGTCAGCAAGGGAGTGGACATTGAAAAACAAACAACATGTTTCTTAATTGAATCGTGAATATTTGAAGGTGAAATCAGTACACCATACTGGTGGCTGAAAATTGTCTGCTTGTTGAGGTCATGAGCCTACTTTGTCCATGCCCTAAAATATGTATGTCTGTTGTAGCACTTTGTATGTGCAATTGGGTGAGTTAAAAAAACACTCAACACATTGGCAGAGATATTTTTTACTCAAAACCCAAGGGTACATTGCACTCTGGAGTATGGCTGATATGCAGGTGTATTGTTGCCTGAATTCTGCCAGACATGAAGAACACGGGGCCTAATTCACAAAGAATTGCAATAGGACAGTGGCTGAAGGAATTCTGCTGCCCTGCCCTACACCAATTTGAAAGGGAAGGAATCCACCGTATTTACACAATATAGCGCATTCCTCTCCTTTCAACTAGCGTCGGGACACAATTAACAATCGAGCGCCAATGCAGGCACCCTTGCACCATGGTAAAAGCGTGTCTGTGTTGTTGGTAAAAGTGTTTTTTATGCAGGAAAAGGCACCTTCCTGCACAACAAGAATCACAAGTGGCGTTTTACTCATTCTATGAGTGCTGCAGATACAGCACATGTGCAAAGGGGAGAAGCAAGGAGAAATATGAGCATTTCTCCTCATTACCCTGCTCTTGGGAGGCATTTATGGTGATGCCCCAGGTTAACGTGATTTGATAAATCAGGGACAGGGTCAAATTCCATGGGTGTTGATCAGCAACACCCGCAGCAACACCCATGGAAGGCCTCCTTGTTGTAAAGAAAGGCAAGGCAGCCCTTTGAGCTACGCTTCTCTAATCCATGAGGCCATGCAACGCCACGCCTCATAGATATGATTGCGAGGCCTGTGCCACCAGAGAGTCATGAAACTCTACACTGCGAGGGTGCTGGAGTCATGAAATTGAGTGACACAATGCACAGGTCTAGTGCGTTACCAAAAACACACACTATTCTACAGCAGTCAATGAAACCCAATTGTCATTCTGAGCAAAAATTAAGTGAAAAATCTGTGCCTCATAAGTTGAACATAACATTTGTTTTATTTTCAGACAAAGTGTGGGATTTAATGCTGGTGTTGTTAGGTTAGGAGTATTTGGCCTCCATTTTGCACCCCTTTTCTGAACATAATTAGATTTCTCAATTCCTGTCTTGTGATATTTCAGTTCCTGCAGTAGACGAGACCCCCAATGGATATCAATGTAAAGATTGCTACACTGACCAGGCCTTGGACGCCTGCACAGTGGCTGGAGATGTTCAGTGCACCGGGGAGCATACCACCTGCGCCGGCTTCCACGGAACAGCCTCCATACCTGGTGAGTTAAACCAATGTTTGTAATTTTGAGTTATTTCTCCCACTGCAACAATCTTCTAGATTTCTAATCCTTTCTTTCAAACTAAATGCTGCTCACACTAGTACAGCTGAATGTCTTCAGCGTGCTCATTTCCACAAAATACTAAGCAGAAATCATGTGGCTTTGAACCTGATGATGTGGTATTTGTGTAGCATAAACCTAGACAATGTTGGAGGCACAACAAGAATAAATATCTCTATAACTTCCTCTTTCCACATGTGCTGCATTCTGAAGCACTCTTACAAAGAGGATAACACCTCTAAAGGTGTCCCCTCATTCACAAAAACAATACTGACTCCAATGCAGGCACCCTTGCACCATGAAGCAATGGTAAATACTCTGGCGCTGGGCTGCACTGACAGAGAGCAGGTATGCAGCAAAACTTTTTTAAGTTGTCTTTCTGAGTTGCGCTGCATCACAGTTTGATACATCTGACCCATTGGAATGTGTGTATCTCAGTATCCAGATAGCTGCTGCTGCTCTGTACCACAACCAGGTCACCAGGCTCCTTTTCAGCCTGTTAAAGACAATGCACTCAGCTGCTAAAGTGTTTATGGGATATGGCTACCCCTTTCTTATAATTACACACACACCTCACAGCAGTCAGTGTTGCTCCTCCTATGTGTGTGTTCGGCAGATCTCAAGTGAAATAAGCTAATGCCAGAAAGGTGCTTATTAGAACAGTCTTAATGCGTAAAATCCACATCATGAAATAGAGTGACAAAGCACATAAGCACTATGTGCATTTATGTATATGAAAATGTCTCTGGTTTGATTGAGCAGAGCAGCCTTGTACGCTCATTTCAAATCAATCAATCAATCAATCATTCTTTATTCAGTTTACACATGAAACCATAAAAATATAGTACATACAGTTATTGCAACCAAAACATTACATGCATAAATCTTAAAAGAATAGGAAAACATACAACCAATTCATGTGATGAAGAAACTGATAGGAGAGGACATTTCCTCTCACAAAATTATTTTTAAAACTCAATTCAGATGTACAGATAGGCAAAGTGAGATAACTAAGGGCCGGTCTGCATTGGGTAAAATTGAGATCTTTTTGTTTTTAAAACTATGTCTTCCGTATCTGTAGAACGTATAGAGGACGACAAAATTCAATGGGGCTTATATACATGCCCCTTGCGTCACTTTTGTGTCATTTTTTACATGGGAAAAGTGCATATGGGTGGCGCAAGAGGCTTGCGAATCAGCCCAAAAGTGCTTTGTAATGAGGTTCCATGTCAAGGATAGACTCCTTAAATCAGTGTCCCATTCAAGTGGGCGCCATCACACAATATTTTGAAAACTGGTGAATATAAAGTGATGAACAAATACAACTGAGTGCCTTCTCCAGGTAAAGTTATAGCATGGGCTGAGACTGTTTACATTTCACACCCTTCCCTGCAGCCAGTGTGATCCCTCCTAATTTTCATTTCAGCTCTTCTTTTGACAGAATGATGCTAATGGTGCCTTCTTCAGAGTGCACACTTAGGACTAGGAGAAAATGCAAAGTTCTAATAAAATCCAGTCAGGGTATTTTAAAAGGATTATCAAGAGAAAGACAAATAAGAAATGAGAGATCTGTTCAGAGTGGTTTCATATTTGTCCCAGTTAGATTAGCATATATGCATTGGTTGTCATCTGATGGTATCCTCATTATAAGGTAGTCCCAGTTCTTTGTGGCAGATAAACCCGGAGGTACACTGAGCAATCTTAAAACTATTGGACTTGACCGCGATGTAGAGGCAAATCTGAAAATAGAACAGACAAATTTTAGGCTGCTGGCTCTTGAGCATTATTTGGGGTTTCCAATTTCCAGAGCCTTCAACTACAATCCTTAGTTTACAAAAGGTATTCATTGTGGATGTCTGTAGCCTTTAATGGAAAACTGTTGTGTTTGAAAACTCCTTCACCATACGTCATTGTGAATGTTTTCTTAAGGATCACCTTTAAATTGAATCTTTCCATACAGACCATAAAAGAATCAAAGAGCATTTGCAAACCATTCACAGTATGTGCCATGAGAATGGCATTGTTTGTGTTCTTAAGGCCAGGAATTGGACCGGTACCAATCCTTCTCAAGTCTAAAGAGGTGTTGTTAGTAGGGCCATTCAAGACTTTTTATTATAGATATGGCCCTTGCCATCCAGAACAGCGTCCAGCGCTAGTTTACAATCATCTCCCAATATGATATGGAATTTTCAGAATTCATTGATGGGGTAGTTGCGGTGTGAAAGAAAGGCGGATTTGTCACTATTAGGAGAACAGGCAAACCCACGCTGAACACCATAGTGCCTGTCCAGAGCTTGTCCCTCATCATCTCACCAGTTATGTAGAACATTACAGGGAAGGCATTTGCAAACGTGAATGGCCACCCCACATAGTTTGGACTTAAGCTTGGTGTCACCGAGTACGGTAGGGTCATGACTGTTTGAGGTTCAGCAGTTTTAGAGGACTTGTACCACTCAGTCCTGCTTGGGTTTCTACGGCTCCCTTGCTGAAAGATGTGTCTCTTGGAAAAGGGCTAATGTCAGTGTGCTTAGAGGTCAGGGAAGATACGCTCTCCTTCTATTCAACACGAGAGTTCAGCACATTACCTTTGCGTGTGAGTAAAGTAAGGGGTGGTGGGCTATGGTAGTGGCAATTAACAAATTAAACCAATGAAGTATACAGCAGTAAGAAAGAAGGTATGTGTATTTTGGTAGGAGGCTACTGCAGTGGTGTCACAGTACCAATGAGTAGAAGGTGGGGGAGGTAGTTTGAAGGACCAGGACATTTGGAGAAAGGAGGGAGAGCACAGTTTTTATGAAGTGCTGTGGGTCCAAAGGAGAGGGGCAGGCGAGGGGCAGCCTAAACCCCAACATGATCTAAGGTCATGTGCTGGAAGTAGGCAGATGGGGGGATTTGGCACTGGGGGGTTAAGCCAATGAGGTTGTGGAACAGACAAAGAAAAAAAAGGGTGGTAAATGTTTGTTCAGGCAGTTTTACAGTATCTGTTTGTTTTGTTTTCATACCACTCCAGGAGACATATGAGGGCGTGGGATACTCATGATGGCCATAGGTGCAAGAGATAATTATGGCCAGTGTCCCATCTCTGGGGGAGAGAGGAGAGAAAATAAGGGAGGGGTACAGCAGGTCCCGAGGGAGCCAGTGAGAAGGGCATCTTCTGGTCTGCCACGGTCATATACCCTGGGAAGCATGGGAATCAGTGTTGGTTTTGGCTGTGGGCTTCATGAATGAACGCAAGTTTTCCCTCAAATCTATCTGAGTTAGGTCTGCCACTGACCTATGGGCCTGATTAGGATGGCGGGCGGCCCCACCCTAAAGGAGATGGGTGTCCCACATATGAATCTATAATACGATGGTGCCTGCGGCGCTTGCATTGCAAAGGTTTTCCATTGCGACGGGTGTGGCTGCTGCAAAACCCACCGCAATGGAAAAAAGGGATATGTAACACATCCCTGTCCTATATACACTTGGTACATGGACCTGGTGGGGGACACCACAGTGCCCCCCACACCCATAGAAAAGGTCCCAGGGTGGAGGGGGCCTACTATGGACCCCCCATGTCCATCCCTCCATCCTTTCCATGGCAGCTGAACTGCCAAAAAAAGGCTGGTGGGGAGTGACCATCCTAGTCCTTACGGCGGTGCCTGGTATTCACTGGCACTATTGTAGGGATTGGGAGACCCGCCCCAGCACCGGCAGGCTCAAGGAGCCCATTGGATGCATGGGTGTCAGGCTTTCCGCCCACAAAACCTTGCAGGCGGAAAAGCTGTTTAGGATGGTGGGGAGACTACCACCAAGACCCTGTTGTTGGCGGTCTCCCCACTATCCTAATCAGCCTCTACGTAACATGTTATATTCAGAATAACCCCTTTATGATTGGTCAGGTGGACTTCTCCAGCAGGGTTGCTGCTCCCCTCCATGTGCAGCCCCTTCCTCTTGTTGAGTTTTGGGGCTGTGGTGTCCATGGCATACAGGGTATGGCAGTCCAGGAAACGGCCCAGTTCTGTGGAGTCCATGAAATCTCTGGAGCGGCAATCCAAATGTATCCACATGGTGTCCAGCTCAAGAAAGTTGTCCGGACTCATCACTTCTAGGTGCCCAAATTGGTCTTGTGTGTTGTCTAGCCACTAGTCCACTGTGTCCACTGGGGCCTGAAAGGAGCTTATGTTGTTCTATGTGGTTTTGGTGTCTTCATATGATGGGCTATCTTCAGGCCCATGGAAGACAGCTGGGTCGCTAAGGATTTAACTTTCTTGAGGATGGCGTCTAGGGTTCTTTCCGGTGATGGCGATACATAGGCCTACTTCTTGCCTCCCTCCCTGACTACACCCTTGAAGAGTAGCTGGTGAGAGGATTTACATGAGGACATTGGGTCAGGAGCCAGTTTGAGTAATAAATGTAAAGAAGGCAAGGCCCAGGTGCACCGTGATGTGAGACAGGTGAGAGACATGAATCACTGTCCAGTCCAGGTGGGGTTAAACAGTGTAGCTGACTGGCAGGCTGCCACTGCAGGAAAGTGTGAATCAACCAGGCCAAAACACGTAGTGCAGTAGCATCAACAAATACAGGTACATCATTTCAGGGCCTGATACTCCAGTGGGTTGGCTCATAAGACAGGGGTATGAAGGAGACCAACAATGAGCAAGGCATCCAGTCATTGGTGATAGTGTCCAAGGTTCAACAGTCTCTAGAAGCTTGGGAGGCAAACCTGTAGACCAGGACCGAGGTAGTAGGGAGGATCTTTTGTAGTGATGCCCAAGTAAAGGGTGGGGGGGGGGGTGGGCCTAACTTCAACAAGCCCTAGAAAATCTAGGTTACACCATTGTTTTGATATTGGAGCAGCTCCAGTGTGAGGATAAGAATTGTGTCCCCAAATGAGGCCCACACATTCACTTGTATGACTCTCTTCTGGTAGACACTGCTAGAGCTATGGGGCCTAGTCCAGCATTCTGGACCTCTGAGGACAGCACAGGGCATCTGTGATGGGCCGTGGAGACATTAGTCCTGCCAACTCCAATCAGCATTATGTGAAGTCATTGGGCGGCACCGGCAGCAGTCATCAGAAAGTGGGGCGAATGGGCAGTACTCTTTTATTCATTATTTATGTTTTGCATTTGTGAAGCGCCTGGTTACACCCCCATGTGTGTCCCTGCGCTATATCAAATATTCTGCAATCTTCAGGAGGTGGTGTCTTACAGATTCATGTACTATTTCTTACTATTGGGTGAACAGCCATGTTTTCAATTATTTACGGAAGAGTTTCTCTGATGGTTCCTCCCGGAGGGTCAAAGGTAGTGTGTTCCAGCTTTTTGCTGCCAAGTACTCAAAGGAGCGTGCCCCCATTCATGCCTTCTTGAGCCTTGGGACTTTCACCAGATGGGTCCCAGTGGATCTCGGTTGCCTTTCTGCTTTATATGGAGTCATGAGGTCATTAAGGTACGAAGGACATCTGCCCTGTAAGATGCGGTGCCCCATGCACAGTGCCTTAAATGTTACACATTTCTGGATGGGTAGCCAATGTAGTGTCTTTAGGGCATTCTTCAAGGGTGCTTTCCTTGACAAATTAAATATTTGACAGGCCGCTGTGTTCTGAACAGTTTGTAGCCTTTGGAGTCCTTTTTTGTTGGCACCAAGATACAGTAGGTTTACATATTCTAATCTAGATGTGACGAGCGCATGGGTCAGGGTTTTTCTTGCCGCCAGAGGTAGAATATCTAGGGTCTTCCTTAATATTCGGAGGATTCCGAAGCATCTGCCTGCAACCCTCTTGATCTGGGTCTCAAAGGATAATCTATGGTCTCTCCATATCCCCAAGTTTTCTACCTCCGTCTTCGGGGTGGGGACTTGTCCTAAGCTTACTGGCCACCATGCCGATGACCAGATGGATGGGGGTGTTTCTGACTATTAATATTTCCGTCTAACTGCCATTTAGTCTTAGGCAGTTATCTGTCATCCACCTGGCTAAATCTTTCAGGCATTCCGCAAAGCTATTGGCCGCTAGTGCTGAATTTGGAGTTAAGATGACCACAAGCTGTGTGTCTTCTGCGTATGACACTATCGTGACACTGTGTTTTTCCACAATCTCGAACAAGGGGGCAACCATAGATTGAACAACGTCGGGCTCAGTATTGAACCCTGTGGCACTCCCTGTGCTAGCTTGATGTGCTCTGAGGTGTATGTGGATTGTGACACCAGAAAGCTGCGCCTTCTGAGTCGGTGCACTAGCATCTCATGTGACACCGTGTCGAAAGCTGCGCTGAGGTCTAAGAGAACCAGTAGAGTTGTCAGGCCTTCGTCCTCTCATTTTCGTACTGACTCTGTAGCATAGAGCAGTGCTGTTTCTGTTTAGTAGGATGATCTAAATCCTGACTGTGTTGGGTGCAATAGGTCATGTTTCTTAATGTGTGCTACTAACTGTACATTGACCACTTTTTCAGCTATATTTGAGAAATAAGGGAGCAGTGAGACTGGCCGTAGATTTTCCATTATGTTTCCGTCAGCTGTCGGCTTCTTTTTCAGTGGGCAGACAAAGGCTTTTTTTTTTCGTATATCAGGTACCTTCCCTTTTCTGAAGGAGCACTCTAACAGCTGCTGGATGTATGGTAATATTGTCCCTAGTCCTGCACTGATGACCTTGGGTGTAACTGGGTCTTGTGGTGAGACCGATTTTATGCTCAGTGCTATCTTTCTCAGCTCTTCTAGAGAAGGAGGGGAGAGGGGTTGGCCTAACGGCTAAGGCGCTCGACCTCGGACCTGGGCATCTGGGTTCGAGTCTCGGTAACGACGCCAATAACCCCCTGTGATTCTGGGCAAATCACTAAATCTCCCCGTGCCTAAAAAAAAAAAAAATTAAAAAAAATGAAAGTGTGTCCTCATGTAACGTAACTGGTTCTATGTAAAGCGCTCTGATAACTGATTCGGTTTGGTTCTAGTTCGCGCTATATAAAACTCCCCCCCAAAAAAAAAAAAAAAAGGAGGAGTGAAATGGGAGATGCTCTTTTCCCCCCACTCCGGCCCAGATGTAGGTAAAACTTATTTACCGATTCTTATTTACCGAATTTTACCGATTCGGTAAATAAGAATCGGTAAATAAGAAGGGGGGTATGTAGGAACATCCAGATGTTCCACATTACCGATCGGTAAATATCTGTATTTACCGAATCGGTAAATACCGACCGGTAATGCTCCATTCATTCCTATGGGCTTTGAAGCCCATAGGAATGAATGGGGCATTACCGGTCGGTATTTACCGATCGGTAAATACCGATTTTGACAAGGGTGCAGGGGGTGTCACTTTGACACCCTCTAGCACCCCCAAAAAAGGTTCGGGGGCCATATGGCAGGCATACCTGCCCTAAGGGCAGGTCTGCCTGTCATATGGCACAGGTGTGCATGCACACATGTGCATGCACACCTGAATCGGTATTTTAACATCAAATACAATTTGATGGTAAAATACCGATTTTGTAGGCCTTGTGGGACTCAGAAGAGTCCCACCTACATATCATTTTTACAGATTCGGTAAATATACCGGTCGGTAAATTTACCGATCGGTAATTTACCGATTCTGTAACATGAGCCCCTACATACCAATTCTTAAATACCGGTCGGTAACGGCCGAATTCGGCCGTTACCGACCGGTATTTAAGCACCTACATCTGGCCCTCCTTCATTTGTTCCTTGTGGCTTAAGTGTCCATTTCGAGCATTGTCTGGAAAGGTGTCATGAATATTAGACACCTTTTTCGTGAGCAATTCTGCGATTTTATTGCATGATTCTTCTGAACAAGGGCTGGTGCTACAGTTCGTTCTAGTGAGGATATTTCTTTGAAAATGCCGAATAATACCCTAGATGAGTTCTCTGCTGTTTCTATTTTCCCCGTGTAGTATGCCGCCCGTGTTTTCTTTATAAGTGCATGATACTGTCTCAGTTTTAATTTATATACCGTCTTGTCAGAGTATAAGAAGCCCTTCCTACATTTACGTACTAGCTTTTTGCACGACTGTCTTGCCATCCTTAAATCCTGGTTGAACCACAGCGCACTCTTCGTATTTCTGCGTGGGGTACTGGTTGACCATGGGACCACCACATCCAGTGCACCTTTAATCCAGTTATTTAATTCCTGACTCTCCTGGTTAATCTCTGTGTTTAAGGGAGGGGGGGTTTGCTAACAGAGCCTGTGTAAAGCTGCTTTCCTTGAAATGTCTCAATTTCCTATGTCTGCTATTATAAGGCGTGTCATTCTTTGATAGAAGTTTTGTTAGAGGAATCACAAAGGTGACTAAATAGTGGTCCGAACACAGGGCCGCTGTTGGGCAGTCAACTGACAGCCCCTGGAGGTTTGAGAAAATGGAGTTTAAAAGATGCCCTAGTTGATGTGTTATCCATGTTGATTTTAATTCTAGTTAGAAGCCTGCCAACTCTTGGATTAAGGCTTGCGCTTCCCCGCATGTTTTGCTGTCAAAA
The DNA here is from genome assembly GCF_964261635.1 of Lissotriton helveticus. Taxonomy (NCBI): domain Eukaryota; kingdom Metazoa; phylum Chordata; class Amphibia; order Caudata; family Salamandridae; genus Lissotriton; species Lissotriton helveticus. The sequence continues at coordinate 3,289 of NW_027611650.1, read as the reverse complement.
TGTAGGTTTAGATACCCCAGAACTAACAGGTTATTATGATGTAGTGCTGGTTGGAATAGACACTCCAAAAGCTTTCCCTGAAGCCTGAAGATGGGCCCGGCGGTCTATAAATCAGAAAACCATTTAGTGTGAGCTTGGCGTTTATTGTGAATGATGCAGCTTCGCAGTAACCTATCACTGCCTCTTGCATCGAGCAGTCTATAGATAATTTATGTATCACTGCTATGCCTCCCCCCTTTTTAGGTCTCGGCCTAGAGACGCGCGAAGCGCGCTCTCGGCAGAGAACTATTGTAATCATGTCAGCCGCCAAAGCCGCCAAAAGGAGACAAGAGCTGGGCACGCGCCCAGCAATCCTAATGGGAGAGGGAGCGACAAGTGCTGGCCACGTGCGGATTCAGTCGCGCGCACGCTCACGGCGCCAGCGTCCCCGCCGCGCGCAGATCACTGCTCTCTTCCTGGCCGGCATCGAGAAGTTTCGCAAAGCAGTGAGGACACTGAGAGGTAGGTGCTTGTCCAGAATGTTATGTCCTCTAATTGCATGGACTTGGGTGAGTGCAGAGTGGTGAGTGCAGAGTAGTGAGTGGTGAGTAGTGAGTGGTGAGTAGTGAGTGCAGAGTAGTGAGTGCAGAGTAGTGAGTAGTGAGTGCAGAGTAGTGAGTGCAGAGTAGTGAGTAGTGAGTGCAGAGTAGTGAGTGCAGAGTGGTGAGTGCAGAGTGGTGAGTGCAGAGTAGTGAGTAGTGAGTAGTGGGTGCAGAGTAGTGAGTGCAGAGTAGTGAGTAGTGAGGGCAGAGTAGTGAGTAGTGAGTGCAGAGTAGTGAGTGCAGAGTAGTGAGTGCAGAGTAGTGAGTGCAGAGTAGTGAGTAGTGAGGGCAGAGTAGTGAGTCGTGAGTGCAGAGTAGTAAGGGCAGAGTAGTGAGTAGTGAGTGCAGAGTAGTGAGTACAGAGTAGTGAGTAGTGAGTGCAGAGTAGTGAGTAGTGAGTGCAGAGTAGTGAGTAGTGAGTGCAGAGTAGTAAGGGCAGAGTAGTAAGGGCAGAGTAGTAAGGGCAGAGTAGTGAGTGCAGAGTAGTGAGTGCAGAGTAGTGAGTGCATAGTAGTGAGTGCAGAGTAGTGAGTGGTGAGTGCAGAGTAGTGAATAGTGAGCGCAGTGTAGTGAGTAGTGAGTGCATAGTAGTGAGTAGTGAGTGCAGAGTAGTGAGTGCAGAGTAGTGAGTAGTGAGTGCAGAGAGTGCAGAGTAGTGAGTAGTGAGTGCAGAGTAGTGAGTAGTGAGTGCAGAGTGGTGAGTGCAGAGTAGAGAGTAGTGAGTGCAGAGTAGTGAGTGCAGAGTAGTGAGTAGTGAGTGCAGAGTAGTGAGTAGTAAGGGCAGAGTAGTAAGGGCAGAGTAGTAAGGGCAGAGTAGTAAGGGCAGAGTAGTGAGTGCAGAGTAGTGAGTGCAGAGTAGTGAGTGCAGAGTAGTGAGTAGTGAGTGCAGAGTAGTGAGTAGTGAGTGCAGTGTAGTGAGTGCAGAGTAGTGAGTAGTGAGTGCAGAGTAGTGAGTAGTGAGTGCAGAGAGTGCAGAGTAGTGAGTAGTGAGTAGTGAGTGCAGAGTAGTGAGTGCAGAGTAGTGAGTGCAGAGTAGTGAGTAGTGAGGGCAGAGTAGTGAGTAGTGAGGGCAGAGTAGTGAGTGCAGTGTAGTGAGTAGTGAGTGCAGAGTAGTGAGTAGTGAGTGCAGAGTAGTGAGTAGTGAGTAGTGAGTGCAGAGTAGTGAGTGCAGAGTAGTGAGTGCAGAGTAGTGAGTGGTGAGTACAGAGAAGTGAGTAGTGAGTGCAGAGTAGTGAGTAGTGAGTGCAGAGTAGTGAGGGCAGAGTAGTGAGTAGTGAGGGCAGAGTAGTGAGTGCAGACTAGTGAGTATTGAGTGCAGAGTAGTGAGTGCAGAGTAGTGAGTAGTGAGTGCAGAGTAGTGAGTAGTGAGTAGTGAGTGCAGAGTAGTGAGTCCAGAGTAGTGAGTGCAGAGTGGTGAGTGCAGAGTGGTGAGTGCAGAGTGGTGAGTGCAGAGTAGTGAGTGCAGAGTAGTGAGTAGTGAGTGCAGTATAGTGAGTAGTGAGTGCAGTGTAGTGAGTAGTGAGTGCAGAGTACTGAGTAGTGAGTGCAGAGTAGTGAGTAGTGAGTGCAGAGTAGTGAGTGCAGAGTAGTGAGTGCAGAGTAGTGAGTAGTGAGTGCAGAGTAGTGAGTAGTGGTAGTGAGTAGTGAGTGCAGAGAAGTGAGTAGTGAGTGCAGAGTAGTGAGTAGTGAGTGCAGTGTAGTGAGTAGTGAGTGCCGAGTAGTGAGTAGTGAGTGCCGAGTAGTGAGTAGTGAGTGCAGAGTAGTGAGTAGTGAGTGCAGAGTAGTGAGTAGTGAGTGCCGAGTAGTGAGTGCATAGTGGTGAGTGCAGAGTAGTGAGTGCAGAGTAGTGAGTAGTGAGTGCAGAGTAGTGAGTAGTGAGTGCCGAGTAGTGAGTGCCGAGTAGTGAGTGCATAGTGGTGAGTGCAGAGTAGTGAGTGCAGAGTAGTGAGTGCAGAGTGGTGAGTGCAGAGTAGTGAGTGCAGAGTAGTGAGTGCAGAGTAGTGAGTGGTGAGTGCAGAGTAGTGAGTAGTGAGTGCAGAGTAGTGAGTAGTGAGTGCAGAGTAGTAAATAGTAAGGGCAGAGTAGTGAGTAGTGAGGGCAGAGTAGTGAGTAGTGAGGGCAGAGTAGTGAGTGCAGTGTAGTGAGTAGTGAGTGCAGAGTAGTGAGTAGTGAGTAGTGAGTGCCGAGTAGTGAGTACCGAGTAGTGAATGCCGAGTAGTGAGTGCAGAGTGGTGAGTGCAGAGTAGTGAGTGCAGAGTGGTGAGTGCAGAGTAGTGAGTGCAGAGTAGTGAGTGCAGAGTAGTGAGTGCAGAGTAGTGAGTGGTGAGTGCAGAGTAGTGAGTGCAGAGTAGTGAGTAGTGAGTGCAGAGTAGTGAGTAGTGAGGGCAGAGTAGTGAGTAGTGAGGGCAGAGTAGTGAGTAGTGAGGGCAGAGTAGTGAGTGCAGAGTAGTGAGTGCAGAGTGGTGAGTGCAGAGTGGTGAGTGCAGAGTGGTGAGTGCAGAGTAGTGAGTGCAGAGTAGTGAGTAGTGAGTGCAGTATAGTGAGTAGTGAGTGCAGTGTAGTGAGTAGTGAGTGCAGAGTAGTGAATAGTGAGTGCAGAATAGTGAGTAGTGAGTGCAGAGTAGTGAGTAGTGAGTGCAGAGTAGTGAGTGCAGAGTAGTGAGTGCAGAGTAGTGAGTGCAGATTGGTGAGTGCAGAGTGGTAAGTGC